>NC_140996.1:77720724-78320724 GCF_052327205.1 Somniosus microcephalus | reverse complement strand
TCTTCATCAATTTCTTGGTCCTCCTTTGCTGAATTCTAAAATCCTCCCAATCCTCAGGCTTACTACTCTTTTTGGCAGCATTATAAGCCTCTTCCATTGATCTAATACTATCTTTAACTTATCTTGTTAGCCACGGTTGGACCACTTTAATGTGGGGTTTTTGTGCCTTAAAGGAATGTATATTTGTTGTAAATTATGTGTTAATTCTTTAAATGCTAGCCATTGCTCCTCCACTGTCATACCTTTTAATATAGTTTCCCAATCTACCTTAGCCAACTCGCCCCTCATACCTACATAGTTTGCTTTGTTTAGATTTAAGACCCTAGTTTCGGATTTAACAAAGTCACTTTCAAACTCAATATAAAATTCTAACATATTATGGTCGCTCTTCCCTAAAGGCCCCTTTACTACAAGGTTATTAATTAACCTTTCTCGTTGCACAATACTAAATCTAAAATAGCTTGTTCCCTCGTTGGTTCCTCAACATACTGATCGAGAAAACTATCTTGCATACATTCCATGAATTCATCCTTCACACTATTACTGAAAATTTGCTTTGCCCAGGCTATATGTAGATTAAAGTCCCCCATAATTATTGTATTACCCTTGTTACATGCACCTCTAATTTTCTGATTTATCCTCTTCCCTACATTACAACTACTGTTTTGGGGCTTATAAACTAAAGTAGCTAAAGTAAACGTTGGTCCCCTAGAGGATGAGTTTGGGGAATTAATAATGGGAAACTGGGAAATGGCGGAGACTTTGAACAAATATTTTGTATCAGTCTTCACGGTAGAAGACACTAAAACCATCCCAATAATGGACAATCAAGGGCTATTGGGATGGTGGGGGGAACTTATAACAATCACTATCACTAGAGAGAAAGTACTAGGCAAACTAATGGGACTACAGGTGGACAAGTCCCCTGGACACGATGGCCTGCATCCTAGAGTCTTAAATGAGGTGGTTGCAGAGATAATGGATGCATTGGCTGTAATCTACCGAAATTCCCTGGATTCTGAAGAGGTCCCAGCGGACTGAAAAACCGCAAATGTAACACTCCTATTTAAGAATGGAGGGAGACAGGAAGCAGGCAACTATCGACCAGTTAGCCTAACATCTGTCATTGGGAAAATGCTGGAGTCCATCATTAAGGAAGTGGTAGCAGGACATCATAATATAGTCAAACAGAGTCAGCATGGTTTTATGAAAGGGAAATCATGTTTGACAAATTTGCTGGAGTTCTTTGAGGATGTAACGAGTAGGGTGGATAAAGGGGAACCAGTAGATGTCATGTATTTGGATTTCCAGAAGGCATTCGATAAGGTGCCACATAAAAGGTTACTACACAAGATAAGAGCTCACAGGGTTGGGGGTAATATATTAGCAAAGGGAATGGAGTATTAAATGTAGGGAAGTCCTGTTACAACTGTACAGGGCACTGGTGAGACCATACCTGGAGTACTGCGTACAGTTTTGGTCTCCTTATTTAAGGAAGGATATATTTACATTGGAGGCAGTTCAGAGAAGGTTAATGAGGTTGATTCCAAAGATGAAGGCATTGTCTTATGAAGATAGGTTGAGCAGGTTGGGCCTATACTCAAGGAGTTTAGAAGAATGAGAGGGGATCTTATTGAAACATATAAGATTCTGAAGGAGTTTGACAGGGTAGATGCAGAGAGGGTGTTTCCCCTTGTGGGGGAATCTAGAACTAGGGGGCATAATTTCAGAATAAGGGGGCACCCATTTAAATCGGAAATGAGGAGGAATTTCTTCTCTCAGAGGGTTATGAATCTTTGGAATTCTCTTCCCCAGAAAGCTGTGGAGGCTGCATCATTGAATATATTTAAGATGGAGATAGACAGATTTTTGAATGGTAAGGGAGTCAAGGGTTATGGGGAGCGGGCAGGGAAGTGGAGTTGAGGCCAAGATCAGATCAGCCATGATCCTATTGAATGGCGGAGCAGGCTCGAGGGGTCAAATGACCTACTCCTGTCTTATGTCTTATATATGTATATAAACAACTCCCACCAATGTTTTCTGCCCCTTGCTGTTTCTTAGCTCAACCCAAACTGATTCTACTTCTTGATTTTCGGAGCTAAGATCCTGTCTTTATCCCATCCTTTATTATCAGGACTACCCCTCCTACTTTTCTATTTTGCCTATCCCTTCTAAAAGTTATGTATCCTGGAATATTTAGTTCACAACCTTGGCCACTTTGCAACCACATCTCTGTTATGGCTATTAGATCAAACCTGTTCATTTCTATCTGCGCTATTGATTCATCTATTTTGTTGTGAATACTTCGTGCATTCAGATATAGTGCTTTTAGCTTTGACTTATTTCTCTTTTTCCCTGATGTTACCTTAGTCACTGATGCCTTATTGGCCCTGAAATTAGATCGGGGGCTTGCCGCGCGTGCAAGCCCCCGATCTGCACTCACCCTGCGCGCCGACATCTGAAGCCCGGGCCTGCTTGCATTTCCTTTCACAGGCCCAGTTCAGCTGTCGGCGCACTGTGCTAACCTGATCCAGCAGCGTAGTTAGGGCTGGGATCAGGTGAGCAACTGTGCAGCCAATCAGGCTGTTTGACAGTAAGAGCTGTCAAACTCATGAAAACTACTGGGGCCCAAAACACTATTTAAACTTTAAATAAAATTTTTTAAAAAATCCCAATCATTAAATTAAGTATAAATAAGTTTAAAAAAATAATTTAAACAATAATTTTTTTTTTGAAAAAAATAAATTTTTAATAAAAAGGGTCTAAAACTAAACTTACCTTATTGTAGATTCTTTAAAATAATAAACCTGTGGAAATTTTTTTTCTAAATTGCACTAAAACACTACTTACCTGTAAAAATAAATATTTACGTGTGCTTTTTACAAGCGTAAAGACCGGAGGCCTTTACACATGTGCAAATCCCCCAAAACAGAGGAAATCCAAGACGCACGCGCGGCCCCCTACAGCGCACGTGCTAGCCTTTTCACCTCTTGGGTTAGAGGAGAGGAAATGCCGGTTTTCAGCGCATGCGCTGTGCATGCTGAAAACCGGCATTTCCTCTGGCCAGACACGTGAGTACCCCTTCCGTACTCACACGTTTGGGGAGGAATTACTGCCCCATTACCTTAATTACTCTCTCTGTCCCTTCCTGACCCACTCTGCTTACTTTTACTCAAAACTCTACTCTGCTCTAGGCCTTGGCATTTCTCTCGCTACTTTTAAATTTACTCTTTCCTGAATCCTCCCGATCGGAGTAGCGAGGTCATGAGCGATGGCAAGGTTGAGGGTGTGGCCGTGAATATGGGTTGGGGAGTTTACTTGGAGGGAGTGATTAAGGGAGGATAGGAGGCTAGTGAACTCAGAGGAGAGAGAGCATGATGAATTGAGATGGAGGTTGAATTCACCGAGGATGAGAAGCCCTTTGGTGCAGAGGCTGAGGAAGGAGAGCAGTGAAGATATCTCGGTAATAAAATTTTTAAGGTACTTGGGTGGGCGGTAGAGAACAAGAATTTTAAATGAGAGGTGAGAGGAGTGGAATAAGGTGAGATGCTCAAAGGATACTCTGCCCTACATTACAACTATTGTTTGGGGGCCTATAAACAACTCCCACCAATGTTTTTTCTGCCCCTTGCTGTTCCTTAGCCTGGTTTATGTGGGAAGGGGAGGAGGGCTCTCAGCAGGAGGCCTTACTAACCCAGGGTCTTCAGGGAGCACATCTCCTACCTGCACCTAAGCCAGGAGCAGTGAAATAGGAAGCACCGCTTCACCAAGGAGGTGGTCACAGAACTCTGCCTCCTCCTGCAACCAGACCTGCAGCCTCAGAGCAGGGCAATGACAGCATTCCCAGTGGCCCTCAAGGTCACTGTGGCACTCAAGTTTTTCACCACCAGATCTGTCCAGCCTACAGCAGGAGACCTAACTAACATCTCCCAGTTCACCATCCAATGCTGCATTCAGGAGATCACAGAGGCTCTGTACTCCAGGAGAAGGGGCTTCATTGTCTTCTCTCTGAACAGAGAGAAGCAGGAGAAGTGTGCATGTGGCTTTGTCAAGTTATTGTGCTTCCCCATGGTGCAGGGCGCCATTGACTGCACACACATGTCTTTGCGAGAACCGCATACCAATCCTGAGATGTTCCATAACCACAAAGGCTACTGCTCACTTAATGTGCAGTTGTTTTGCGACCATGCCCAGTGCATCATGATGTCGCATGCCCGGTATCCTAGCAGCAGTCATGATGCCTTCATCCTGCGCCAGTCCAGTCTGGCAGCAAACTTCCAGCCACCACATCGAACCCGAGGGTGGCTGCTCAGAGACAAGGACTATCTGCTCTACACCTGACTGATGAATTGCCTCTGCAACTCCACCACCTGTGGCCTGCACTCATATAAAGACAGCCATGCTCGAACATCATCGAGCAGCCCATCGGTTTCGCTGCCTTGACCGCTCAGGAGGAGCTCTCCAGTACACTCCAGAGTGAGTGTTCCATTTTGTGGTGGCCTGCTGCATCCTCTACAACGTGTTCATCATGAAGGTGCAGCCCTTGCCACCACGAGTTCCGGGACCAGCTGAGAAGGAGGAGGAAGAGGAGGGGGAGGAGGAAGGGATGAGGCAGGGAGCTGATCCCTGTTCTGGAAGGGCTGCCTATGAGCACCTCCTCAGACTACGGTTCCAGTGACTGAAACCCCAGATCCCCCTAGCCCACCACTTCTCCATCTTACCATCCCTCTGTCACGGAACATCACAGTGCCCTCCTGGGCACAAAGCTGAAATGAGAGCCACCAGAAAACAGCCAAATGCAAATCAAAAAATGAAGTTAACTAATCAACCTTGTGCATTCCCTTAGTGTCTGTCTTTCGTGTCCCTTTTACTACTCTAGTGCTCCTAAGAAGTGCTCCCTCAGTGACTGCAGCATGTCTGGTGGAAGGCTGGTGGCTTTCAGTGGGGGGAACTGCAGGACAACATCGACCAGCTCTGGGCCTGGAAGGCCTGGCTGTGGACTGCACCACTTCAACATGGGTGGCAGCAGTCTGGGCCTTCTGGATGATAGGCAGCAGCAATGGTACTGGCTGAGTGGCAGTGGTGGGTGTAGGATTGCTGTCATCCTGAGAGTGGACTGCAGGTTCTTGCTCCATGGAGCTACTGACACTCCCCCAGGGCAGCGCCTCAGCATTCCCAGCAATCTGTTGGGGGACAGATTGCTGGAGTGCTGTGAGACCCTCAAGTCCCTTTCCACACTCGTAAATCCAGTCATGATGGCAGCAGTCTGAGCTTCCACTGCAGCACTGAGACGTTGGGTTGCTTCCGTCTGTGCTGCAATGGAAGCTGCAGGTCTCCCATTGCACCAAGCATTTCTGTGTGCATGGCCATCACCCTTCTTCTGAAGGCCGCCCCTTCGCGATCATCACCTGAGTCCTCAGCAGCAGAGCTCATGTGCAAACTCGCCCTCCGGGGAGTTGGCACCCGAGCTACCCTTTCCCGCTGCCCTGGCTGCAGCCCACTCGTGCCCGGTGACTCAGCACATACAGATCCCGCCTCTATGCTAATTTCTAAATTATGTGCAATGTCAGTATCTGAGCTGGTGGTTGCAAGTGTGGAATTGAGCGACGATGTTTCCTCATCATCAGGGTTTTGTTGCTCTTCCACCTGTTGCTCTTCCAGCATTGCCTGACCAGGTGGCAGTTCTTGGGTATCTGAAAGGAGAAAGGCACAAGGGTAAGGTTGTGGTGAGGGGAGCAGGAGAAAGCAAGAGGGGCATGCTTACACCATCTGCAGCTTGTAAATAAGGAGAGATTGTGGGATGAGGGGGAAGTGGGATGTGAGAAGGAGGATTAGGTATGAGGACACTGTCATCTTCTATGGTTTCAGCCCCGTTGCTGGCCACGGTCTCAGCAATGGCCACTCCAATGATGACGATCACTATTTCCTCCATGGGGGTAAGGACATGCAAGCGTGCCTGTCACCCGCCAGTTAGCTCCTGGTGTCTCCGGTTATGCGCAACCTTGTCCTGCAAGAGAGAGGGAAGTGTGTCAGTGAGTGCCCTGCAATCTGTTTCGGTGATGTGGCTATCATGATTGAATAGCTGGCAATGCGTGCATGCTGTGAGATGTGAGTGTGAGGCATGCAGCAGTGCTAAGTGTGTGAGAGTCAGGCGCTGCTATGAATGTTAGCTATGGGTCCAGATTGATCGAGATTTTGGTAGGTGAGTGATAGGGGTGTGGTGATTTGAGCAGTGGTCAAGGTTAGAGGTGCAATTGAAAGGATATGACATGTGAAGAGTCATTCACTGACCCTGACCACTTACGTGAAGTCATTGAACTTCTTACGGCACTAAATCCATGCCCTCGGGGCTGACTATCTGCTCCCAATGACTTCTGGGCGTGTGTCTGGAGGGCCTCTGTGGATATAACACATCTCTTCTCATCTCCACCTCCTCCACCCAGGCCTCCAGTGCAGCATTGGAAAATCTTGGTGCCCGCTGTCTCCCATATTGTGCCATTACTACGTCTTCTTCCACGTCAGAATGAGCTCCACAACGACTTGCACCACCTGCTCCAGCCACAATGTACTTCCCTTTTAAAAGGTGCAGGCTAGCTTTAAGTCATGCGAGCCTCTCATACTACAGTACTGTGCCCCCTGCTGAGGTGTGCAACCACTCACCACGCTGTTAGTGCTGACTGCACACTGCAATCAGGTTAATTAGCAGGCAGCACGAGGTTGGTGTGCTGCCTGCATCGCAAGCAATGGGTGCGGGCGCCCGTTTACAGGGGCTATTGAATTTAGCCCCCAATATGTTTCCCCACAATCATAGGTTGTCTTGCTTGACCGAAATAAAATAACTTGTAATTGCCCTTATGCATTCTAACTTTCTGAGCCTGATGAAAGCTTGCCCTTACAGATTTCTATGTAAATAATCAACAGTAGTTTGTTTCTGTCTCTATTTTTAATCTCCCTGTGTTTATTAACTAAGGGGAGGTCCAATGTTGGACACCTGTCCAACGAGTGCCCAGGATCGGAGGCCTCCCAATACAATGGGTGTGAGGGGTTGGTTACAGAGACAAGCAAATGAACTGTCGATTTTGGGGAAACAACTTCAACACCCAGATCGTTAGCATTTTAACCTCCTTTGCCTCAGTAATCTTCCTTGAAATTTATGTGAATATACTTTAAAATACACCCCTTTAAATATAACTCTTTCTTGCCTAATTCTTTCCATGGAGCAAAAAATAATTTCAAAATGTGAAAGTGGTTTATTACATTTTTTTATTTTGGGCTGCAGGGGCAGACTATCATGATGGACACTGATAGTTTTCTCTGTTTTCTATATATGTATACGGAAGCAGCAGATCAGGGAATTCAATGTTAATCTAAGGGGAATCTCCATGACAGAAGTGCAAATTCATAAAGTTAACCCTTTCCTCTCTACGCAGTTCATTTGAAAGAGACACTGCAGCTTTACAACAGTCAGAATCTTCAGAATATATTTTTCAGTTTGTCTAAATGTCGCATCATCAACTATACCAAAAAATCTTTGATTTGTAGGAACGTGGGTTCCTAACTAAAAGACTGATTCTACTCAGGCGATCAAATAAAATGAACTTTAATGAAACAAACAGGCTTTAACAAGAAACTGCAGGAGAACATCGAATGTAGGTCTGCTCTCTTTGGAGGCTCCATGATCACTGCCCCTGCAGTCCCGTGGCTGACATCGTGACGTCATCACATTTCCCCGCCATGGGGAATCACGTGATGAACGGCGTGATGTCATCACGTTTTAGCCATGCTGTTAAAGTAACCTCGCTCTGTACAGTTAAACAGCATAAATAAAGATACAGACTCAGGCTGTAGCTAACATGTTGTTAAAGGAATTACTGTATATACAAATGATCTGAGTCCTTTGGTGGCTCCGCCACATGCGCCCCCCCAGAATTGTCTTTAACAGCAAAAGTGAGGCATCGAGGAGGCCTGACAAGTCTGTCTGAGCGACTTCGATAACCCTGCAGAGGAAGCTGATGGACGGTGGTCGAGCTGGCGGGCGGTTGTGGTTGAGCTGGCGCGGCGAGTGTGGTCGAGCTGGCGGGTGGCTGTGGTTGATCTGGCACGGCGGCTGCGGGCGGTCGGCCACATTTCGGCGGTTGAGCGATGATGACTGGGCGGTCCAGGTCCAAGTGAGCCGGCTTCAACCGGTCCACCGAAATGTGATCCGGCTTTCCTCCGATGTCGACCGAAAAGGATTTGTCTCCTGATTCGATGACGCGGAAACGACCAGTGTAAGGGGGCTTGAGCGGATCCCGGTGAGCGTCGTGGCAGATAAATACATACTCGGCGTTCTTCAGCTCCACTGGCACATGGGAGCTGGGTAGGCCGTGATTTGATGTAGGCACCGGAGCGAAGCATCTGGCCACTTCCTGGTGGCTGACGAGTTGCTGGGAGGCGGACCATGGCTCTGTGGGAGAAGGGAGGAAATCCCCTGGTACTCGGAGCAGCTGACCATAAATGAGTTCTGCCGAGGACGATTGCAGGTCTTCTTTGGGCGCCGTACGAAGACCTAAAAGGACCCATGCGAGTCTGTCCACCCATCCCGCACCTTGAAGACTGGCCAGTAGGGCGGCTTTAAGCGATCTGTGGAATCGCTCGCACAGGCCGCTCACCTGTGGATGATAGGCGGTGGTGCGATGAAGTTTGGTGCCGAGCCCCTGAGCTACAGCGTTCCAGAGCTCCGAGGAAAATTGTGGCCCACGATCGGAGGAGATGTCCGCTGGTACACTGAAACGAGCAACCCAACAGGAGATGAAAGCTCTAGCGGCGTCTGCCGAAGTGGTGGAAAACAAAGGAAATGCCTCTGGCCACCTAGTGGTGCGGTCCACCATGGTGAGGAGATGCGTATAACCATGGGAAGGCGGAAGTGGCCCCACAAGGTCCACATGCACATGGTCGAAACATCGCTCTGGAACAGCAAACGTAGCTGTAATGAATAATAACATGTCATTCTATAGTGGACACTAGGTGGAGCCGTAGAGCTGTGTAGAGCTGTATATATATAAGACTAAACTACCCAGCTGTATGTATATTAAGACTACATTACCCATGAGGCACTAGGCTACCCACAAGGCAGCAGTCAAGATGGATGCCTCTACAGATACTGTACCTAGTCCACATGTGCTCAATAAAAGTGTCTAGCAAAAGCTAGCTGTGTTCATAATAAGAATGTCTATTTATTAATGAACATAAGATGGTACCAGGATGGTGAAGATCTGCTGAAAATTGTGAAAAGCAACATGGAGAATTTGAAGCCACCAGACCGTTTGAAACTCACAGGAACTATCGACTACAATTGGCAGACTCTTAAACAAGAATTCAAACTCTACATTGCAGCCATCGGATTCGGTACGAAGCCAGGTGCAAGGAAGATAGCGTTTCTGCTTACGGTTGCAGGCCCACAGGCGATAGAGGTATTTAATACATTTGTATTTAATCCAGAGGAGAACAGAGAAAAATTAGAAGATGTGCTAAAAAAATTTGATGCACATTGCTCTCCCAAAAAGAATGAGACCTATGAAAGATACATCTTCTGTTCTCGGACACAGCAGCAAAATGAGACTTTTGATAGCTTTATAACTGATCTGAAACTGAAAGCACAGACATGTAATTTCTCTGAGCTCAAAGCATCCATGATTCATGACCAGATTGTGTTTGGTATTCATGATAAAAAAGTCAGGGAACGTCTGTTGAGAGAAACCGAACTAAATTTAGAAAATGCGGTGAAAATATGCCAAGCCAGCGAGCTAGCTCGAAAGCACGCGAAGACTTTCAGTGAAATCAATAATGATGCGATTGTAATGAGTGATAATGCTACTGTCGGTGCTATGTCCTACAAGGGGAAGAAACGTGGGCAGAACAGAAATGAAAGCAATCGGAGGATGAAATTTTTAATTGTAAATGCTGTGGTTAAAAACACCAGTTAAGACAATGCCCAGCGTTTGGAAAAATGTGCACAAAGTGTAATGGAAAGAATCACTTTGCCAAACAATGCTTTTCAAAAGTACAAACTAAGAAAGGGCAACGAGTTAATGTAATTAAGGACACTGATTTAAGTGAGACATTTTTTGTACGAATGGTGTCATGTGACAATATCAAAAAGGATACAGAAAATGTGCAGCCCTCAGAAATGGACAATGCTGAACATAAAGTTAATGCAGTAAAAGAGGACAAATGGATGATCCCACTGCAGGTAAATGGAGCATTCGTTACCTTGAAACTAGACACTGGGGCAAAAGCAAACTTAATCAGTATGAGTGACATTAACAATATGAAAGATAAGCCCAAAATACAGAAAAAGTCAGTACTACTGAAGGACTATAATGGGCAGAAAATAGATAGCTTAGGTGTATGCAGACTTAAAGTGACAGTCAAAGACAAAGTGCATCATCTCATGTTTTCTGTTGTGGCTGAAAGACTTGATTCAGTACTGGGTGACAAAGCTTGTGAGGACTTAGAACTGGTCAAGAGAGTCTACCGTATAAACTGTGCCATAAGCAGACCAGATGACTCGGTGGATTCTGTAGTGAATAATTTCCAGGATGTGTTCAAAGGATTTGGAGTTCTACCATTTACTTACAAGATCCAGCTAAAGGAGGATTCTCAGCCAGTGGTACATGCTCCACAGAGAGTTCCAGCACCCCTGCGTGACCGGCTCAAGAATGAACTGGACAGAATGACCACACTAGGAGTCATCAGGAAAGTCGAAGAGCCAACAGACTGGGTTAACTCCATGGTATGTGTAAAGAAAAAGAACAATGATCTAAGAATATGCATGGATCCAAAGGACTTAAATGCAAACATAAAACGTGAACACTACCAGATTCCCAAGCGAGAAGAAATCACCAGTGAAATGTCAGGTGCCAGATACTTTACAAAGCTCGATGCCTCACAAGGATTTTGGCAACTAAAACTGGATGAAGAGAGCACCAAATACTGTACCTTCAACACACCATTTGGCAGGTATTGTTTCCTCAGAATGCCTTTCGGGATAATATCAGCATCTGAAATCTTTCATAGAGCGATGGAACACATACTTGAAGGTCTGGAAGGAGTTCGGGTCTATGTTGATGACATCATCATCTGGGGCTCCACACTGAAAGACCACAATGAGAGACTGACTAAAGTGCTACAGATCATACGCCAGAATGGACTGAAGCTCAACAAAGCCAAGTGTCAGATTGGCGTCCAGGAAGTCACTTTCCTAGGAGATAATCTATCTGGTAAAGGAATAGAGCCAGATATGGAAAAAGTAAACGCCATACTCAAAATGCCCCGACCCACTGACAAAAAAGGAGTGCTACGCATCATGGGGATGATAAACTTCATTGGAAAGTTCATTCCTAACTTGTCAGCCAAGACAGCCTGTCTGTGAGACCTGCTACATAAAACAAATGAGTTTGCATGGACAGAAAGACATGAACAAGAGTGGATAAACCTCAAAACAGTGCTGACAACCACACCTGTACTCATCTTCTTTGACCCAACAAAAAGAATCAAAGTGTCAACAGATGCATTAAAAGATGGCCTAGGTGCGGTCTTGCTACAAGCAGAGGGTGAAGATTGGAAGCCTGTTGCCTGTGCCTCCAGGTCTACGACTGATACTGAGTGTCGATACGCCCAGATTGAAAAGGAATGTCTAGGCTTGGTAGTTGGACTAGAAAAGTTTCATGGCTACATATATGGACTTCCCACCTTCACAGTTGAGACAGACCACAGCCCTCTGGTTGCCATCATAAAGAAAAACCTGAATGAGATGTCTCCAAGGATTCAACGACTCATGATGAAGCTGCAAAGATATGACTTTGAACTGACCTACACACCAGGCAAATACATAGTGTTAGCAGATGCACTATCCTGAGCACCCACAATGAGTCATGTGAGCTCTACTGAAGAAGACGTGGATGTTCATGTGAGCATGGTCACTGCTGCGCTGCCCATGTCAGACACAAAATCAAAGCAAATAGCAGAAGAAACAGTAAAAGATACAGTATTACAAACAGTAATAGAGAACATTCATCATGGTTGGCCAAAAGGTTCCTGTCCTAAATATTTTCACATATGGTCAGAATTGAGTGTCGCAAGTGGACTATTACTAAAACAGAACAGAATAGTCATTCCACAGGCTCTACATCAAGACATGCTCAAAAGGATTCATGAGGGACACCTCGGAATTGAAAAATGCAAAAGGAGGGCAAGAGACATTGTTTATTGGCCTGGCATAAATAAGGACATTGAGAACATGATAGGCAAATATGAGACATGTCAGAAACACCAAAACAAACAAGCAAAGAAACCAATGATAATAGCTGACATACCAACAGCACCATGGCAAAAGGTTGGTATGGACCTTTTTCATTTAAATGGTAAAGACTATCTAATAGTGATTGACTACTATTCTAACTATCCTGAGATGGCGCTGCTCTCAAGCACCACAGCAAGCAGTGTCATAATGCATGTGAAATCCATCTTCGCCAGACATGGAATTCCCAGGATTGCAATTAGCGACAATGGTCTGTGCGTCAACTGTAAGGAGTGGCAACAGTTTGCAGCACAGTATGACTTTCAGCACATCACATCCAGTCCTTTGTATGTTCAGTCAAATGGTAAGGCAGAGAAAGGTGTTCAAGTTCTCAAGCAGCTACTGAAGAAAGCAACAGAAAGCAAGTCTGATCCTTATCTCGCCCTGCTGAGCTACCGAGCCTCACCTTTAGACTGTGGTTCTTCACCTGCTGAACTACTAATGGGTCGCAAGTTGCGCACCATGCTACCCTGCTGTGCAAAAGAACAGCAAAGTGAGGAACTGAGACAGAGACTTCAACTGGTAAAGCTGAAACAGAAATCATACTATGACAAGTCATCCAAAACTCCAAAACCATTGACAAGGGATGATGTTGTCAGGATTGGGGATCCAGATGCATGGAACAGGAAAGCTACAGTTCTTGAGGAAGTAGGACCAAGGTCATACACTGTTAGAACTGAGGAAGGACAGATTCTCAGGAGGAACCACCGTTCCCTCCTAAAAACACAAGAGACTATTCAAGAGCAGATTGATGACAATGCCGTAACTGCATCTTGTCATTCACCGCCAGAACAATCTCATGAAGACACATCAGACTTACCCGTGTTGAGAAGATCCACACGTGAAGTAAAAAAGCCTGATAGACTTAATCTTTGAGTACAATGTAAAGCTTTGAAAATGTGTTGACTGTTTTGAAAATGTTTATGTTTATAGAGCACTAACAAAAGTGTTACTGATATTATCTTTATTGTTTTCTTGAAAGTTGATTGATATTGATTTGTTAAACCTCAAAGAAAGGGGGATGTAATGATCAATAACATGTCGTTCTATAGTGGACACTAGGTGGAGCCGTAGAGCTGTGTAGAGCTGTATATATATAAGACTACACTACCCAGCTGTATGTATAATAAGACTACATTACCCATGGGGCACTAGGCTACACACAAGGCAGCAGTCAAGATGGATGCCTCTACAGATACTGTACCTAGTCCACATGTGCTCAATAAAAGTGTCTAGCAAAAGCTAGCTGTGTTCATAATAAGAATGTCTATTTATTAATGAACATAAGAGTAGCCACTGGAGCTTTTACATGACGCTGGACCTTGGCCTTCTGGCAGACCACGCAGGTGTTGGCCCAGTCATGGACATCGAGGTGCATACCCTTCCAGACGAACTTCGCCGACATTAGCCGTTGTGAAGCCTTCATACCAGGGTGCGACAACCCGTGTATGGAGTCAAACAGCTTCCGGTGCCATGCGACTGGCACGATAGGTCGCAGAACGCCCATGGAGACGTCGCAAAGGAGCGTGGTGCCTGCAGCCTGGAAACTGACGTCGGTTGCTTGGAAACTAGAGGAGGCGTTTCTGTATGATTGGACCTCTGGGTCCGAGGCCTGATCCGCAGCCATGAGGACGTAGTCAATCCCAAGGTGAACCGTATGGACCGTCGCGCGGGAGAGGCAATCCGTTACCAGGTTGTCTTTACCAGACACATGTTGAATGTCCGTGGTAAATTCAGAAATAAACGTCAGGTGACGTTGTTGACGAGCTGACCACGGTTCGGCGGTCTTGGCCATGGCGAACGTTAGAGGCTTGTGTTTGACAAAAGCCGTGAAGGGATGTCCTTCTAATCAGAACCAGAAATGGCGAATGGCCAGAAAAAGGGCTAGCTACTCCCGATCGAAGATGCTGTATTTTCTTTCATTTTTCCGTAGTCGACGGCTGAAAAACGCCAGCGGTTGCCACGTGCTGTTCACCCACTGCTCCTGCACTGCGTCGATGGCGTAGTCCGACGCATCTGTGGTTAGGGCAATGGTGGCACCAGGAAGTGGGTGCGCCAGCATGGTTGCATTGGCCAAGGCGCTCTTGGTGTTGACGAATGCCTGGTCCATCTCGGCCGTCCAGCTGACTGGATCCTGATCGGACTTGCTTTTGAGGGCCCCGTACAAAGGCTGCATAAGCTGATCCGCCTTAGGGACGAATCGGTGATAGAAATTGACCATCCCAAGGAACTCTTGCAGGGCCTTGATGGTTGGTGGGCGCAGGAAAGAGGTAACAGCTTCCACCTTCGTCAGTAAGGGGACGGCACTGTCTGATGTTATGCGGTGTCCCAAGAAATCGATCTGCTGCAGGCCGAACTGGCACTTGGCCGGGTTGATGATCAAACCGTGCTAACTGAGGCGTGTAAAGAGGGTACGCAAATGGCAGATGGGCTCTTCCTTGCTAGCGCTGGCGAGGAGAATGTCTTCGAGGTAGACGAAGATGAAGTTTAGGTCTCGGAGCACGGAGTCCATCAAGTGCTGGAAAGCCTGTGCCGCATTCTTCAAGCCAAATGGCATGCGCAGGAACTCAAAAAGGCCGAAAGGGGTGATGGCTGCAGTTTTCGGGATGTCTTGCGGGTGCACGGGAACCTGGTGATACCCCCGGACGAGGTCGACTTTTGAAAAGATAGAATTTCCTGCCAAATGGGCCGAGAAATCTTGAATATGCGGGATCAGGTACCGATCAGGAGTAGTGGCGTCGTTCAGGCGTCGGTAGTCACCGCATGGCCGCCAGCCACCGCCCGGTTTCGGAACAATGTGGAGAGGCGAAGACCAGGGACTATTCGACTGGCGAATAATCCCCAGTCGCTCCATCATGTCGAACTCCGCTTTTGCAGCCGCGAGCTTGCCGGGTTCAAGCCTTCTAGCCCATGCATAAACCAGGGAGCCAGTAGTGGTGATATGATGATAGCAAAATACTGCTGATGTTGGAAATCTGAAATAACAACAGAAAATGCTGGAAAAACTCAGCAGGTCAGGCAACATCCGTGGAGAGAAATTTGAGTTGATGTTTCGGGTCGAACCCTTCTTCAAAACTGGATGTTCAATACCATGCTTCGTGGCCAAGGAGGAGAAAGTGGGCCTGGTCAGCTCTGGGAACTCTCCGAGGAGCCGATTGAAGTCATCCGGAGATGGGAATGCGCAGGCGATAGAGCGCGACATGGTGGTACAGTGGTGGCACAGAATCGAGTGGAAGGTGGCCGCATTAATCAACCGGCGGTGCCGGACATCGACGGGGAGGCCGTTGACACACAGAAAATCCGCCACTAGGATGGCCTGCGAGACTGTGGCTATGACGAATTCCCAATGGAAGCGCTGACCACCGAAACACACTTGGACCCGCCGTTTTTGGAAAGTTTGAATGGCTGTGCCATTAGCCGTCACGAGGGAAAAACCATGGTCCCCAGCTTGCATATCAAGATTCGACACAGGGAGGATGCTACACTGCGCCACGGTGTCACAAAGGAAATGTCGACCTGATAGGGAATCGGTGATGTAAAGAAGTTTCCCCGAAGATCCGATGGCCATCGCAGCCACGGAGCGCCCGTTCGACCCGGTCCACCTTCGCCAGGAACGCTGCAGGAGTTTTGTTTTTTTTGGGGGCGAAAAGCTGCAGGGAGAGTGGCAGCGTCGTGCTTTTGCGCCGAAATGGGCATGGTAGGAGCACCAGCCCGCTGCAAGAGGAGCTGGAGCCGCGTCTGTGGGGGATGGGCGTCTCGTGGCAGCGCAGCACTGCTGGGTTACTGTGAAAATCTTATCTACTTCAGCAGCAAGCTCAGCACAGTCTGTGACCTCGGACCTGGCTAGGGCAGCCTATACCTGCTCCGGCAGTTGGCAGAGGAATAGCTCCCGCAAGAGGAAGCATTCCGGTTCGGCACCTAAGAGCGTGAGCATTTGGCTCATGAGCTCGGATGGTCTGGAGTCCCCAAGGCCGGGCATAGCGAGGAGCCGGCGAGCGCGTTCTGACTTTGAGAGCCCGAAGACTTGTAGCAACCGTGCCTTTAATGTATCATACTTGCGGTCAGTAGGAGGACTACCGAGGAGGCTGACGATCTGTGAGGCATTGGCGCTATCGAGGGCGGAGACCACGTAGTGATAACGGGTCTGATCCGTGACGATGTTCCTGATGGCAAACTGGGCTTCAGCCTGGATAAACCACGTGGCTGGTTGTTGCTCCCAGAACTGTGGCAGTTTCAGAGTCACGGCATTCGTTTCCATGCTGAAGATCTTCCACGAAAACCGTTCACGAAAGTCGGGGTCACCAATGTAGGAACGTGGGTTCCTAACTAAAAGACTGAGTTCTACTCAGGCGATCAAACAAAACGAACTTTAATGAAACAAACAGGTTTTAACAAGAAACTGCATGATAACATCGAATGTAGGTCTGCTCTCTCTGGAGGCTCCACGAGGACTGCCTCTGCAGTCCCGTGGCTGATGTCATGACGTCATTGTAGTGTATGTACCTTTAAGAGAGAACTACTTTTACAGCTCCTGTATACTGTAGTACCGGCAGTGACCACACCTGTATATAAGCCTTGAGCATGCCTCTGTACCCCAGTCTTGAGACTAAACTACTCCAGTAAATACCTGTTGATTGTTAAGTTACAGCATCCGTGTGGTTATTGAAAAACATCATACTCTCAGAATCACGGATTTAACAGTGGCGACGAGTGTCGATTCGAATCTACCTGCAACTCTGCATTTCCCTTCGAGGATTCGCTCCGGGAGGGTGGTGGAAGAAAGTCGAGGCCAGAAACACGGGCGTCGACCACGAGCAACCATCCAGTCGTCCGGCAGAGAGTGAACATCGCAGGGGAGGCTGTGGAGAGCTGGGCTTGGTTCCCCAGACATGATGATCAGCAATAAACTGATGACAGGCACAGCGCCGGCCCTTCCCGGACAGCAGCGGCTGGAGCAGACTGACGGCGGAGAGAAAGCCGAGCAGCGTCGACGGGGTAAGACAGAGGGTGAAGCGCACAGGGCGCAGCCGGGGGTTGAAAACCGAGCGGCATCAAGGAAAAACAAAACAGAGAGAGAGAGGGTAAAGCAGCAGCCGGGTTCAGGACCGAGCGGTGGAAATGGGAAAGGTGCACAAAAAAAAAGAATGCGCAGAGCACAGCCAGGGCTCAAGGGCTGAGCAGTGTCCGCGTGGAAAAGAAGGGAGAGCACGGGAGACGCCATTGAGCCGCGGAGAAGAAGGAAGAGCGTGGGAGACGCCATTTTTAGAAGCCGCAGCGGAGAAGAAGGGCGAGCATGGGAAGGAAGGAAAGTGCGGGAGACGCCATTTTGTGCCAGCGGAGAAGAAGGGGAAGTGCAGGAGACGCCTTTTTTGACAGTTATATCACACCCAGGGATGCCGAAGAGTGGCAGTATCTCTACGTTCGACAATGAAGTCGAAGATTGGGCGACATATGTGGAACGTATTGAGGTGTACTGCAGGGCAAATGAAGTGCCAGATGCTAGGAAAGCACTGGTTTTGTTAAATTCCATGGGTGCAAAAACTTATGGGTTACTGCGAAACCTAATAACCCCAGAGAAGCCTGTGAACAAGAATTTCGAAAGCATAGTAGAAATCCTACAGGACCACTTAAACACCACACTGCTGCTGATAGCAGAACGATTTAAGTTCCATAAAAGGAACCAACACAAAGACGAAAGCAATGCTGAGTACCTAACGGAACTGCGCAAGCTATCGAAACACTGCCAGTTTGGAGCGGGACTAGCAGATACGTTAAGGGACAAGTTTGTGTGTGGGCTGCAAAGTGAAGGAACCCAGAAATGGCTTCTATCAGAAAAGGATCTTATGCTGGACAAGGCTTTCAGTATGGCAGTATCACATGAAGCAGCCGCAAGGGGCACTGCAGGGATACAACAGAGACTGCAAGAATATGGCACCAATGAAATGTCCTATGGGACAGGGAAATGCTATCGCTGCGGCAGAACAACACACGACCAGAAGGATTGTTGGTTCAAGGACCAAGTGTGCAGACAGTGTGGAAAAGCAGGACACATAGCAAGAGTCTGCAGGTCTGGGAAGAAAACCAACAGTAAGAAATCTCCACAGGAGAAGTACAAAAAGGTACACAAGGTGATGCACAGTAGTTCAGACGAACAGAAAAGTGACACAGACTCCGGAAGCAAGGAGCTGGGTTGTCTGAAACTACATAAGGTAACCAAAATGGAGGATCACCAGACTATCTGGGTTACACTCAAGATAGACGGAGTCCAAGTGAAAATGGAATTGGATACAGGATCAGCCCTAACAGTCATAAACCAAAGGGACCAGAAGCGGCTATTTTCACATATACTCTTGAAAGCTACAGAGATTGTCTTGAAGACATACACGGGGCAAAAAGTCTACCCCAAAGGAAAAATAAGGGTGAAAGTGATATATAAAGTCCAGGAAATACCTAAAATGGACATATATGTATTGCCAGATGGAGGACCACCACTACTAGGATGTGAATGGATCCGGAAGATACAATTAGATTGGCATTCCATACAGGCCCTGAAGGTTGAGGCCAAAAAGGATGACGACGTCACACCTGGATGACTGTCAAAAATGCTAACTGATGCAAAAGAAGTGTTCCAGGAGGGACTCGGAACACTAAAAGGGAAAACAGCAACGATTAAAATAGAGGAAAATGCAAGTCCAAAGTTTCTTAAAGCCAGACCAGTGCCTTATGCGATCAGACCAGCTGTCGAAGCAGAGCTGGAAGTGTTGGAACGTTCAGGAGTACTGTCCAAAGTAGACTGGAGCGAGTGGGCTACACCCATCGTTCCTGTAATGAAGAAGTCGTTGAGTAATACGCCTGGGGAACCAAAGAAGGTCTGCATCTGTGGGGATTTTAAGGTGACAGTGAACCCAGTTCTTCACACGGTACAATATCCGCTTCCACGAATTGAGGATATTTTCGCCTCGCTATCTGGAGGTAAACGCTTCACCAAAATTGATCTAGCTCAGGCGTACTTGCAAATGGAGGTAGAAGAAGCCTCAAAACAATACCTTACGATTAACACTCATAAAGGTCTCTATCAATACAACCGGCTGGTGTTCGGGGTAGCATCGGCTCCGGCTATTTGGCAAAGGGCGATGGATCAAGTCCTGCAAGGGATTCCAGGGACCCAGTGTTATTTGGACGACATCCTGGTCACGGGCGAAAATGACAGTGATCAACTCGCCAACTTGGAGAAGGTGCTCAGCAGATTAAAGAATATGGGCTACGAGCTAATCGCCACAAGTGCGAGTTGTTCCAGAAGCAGATCTCGTATTGTGGCCACGTCATCGATGAAGAGGGGTTACATAGTCCACTGAAAAGATTGAGGCAGTAGTCAAGGCTCCAGCACCGGAAAATGTGTCACATCTGAGGTCGTTCCTCAGGCTGGTAAACTACTACCATAAGTTCTTACCAAATTTGTCAACGGTATTACACCCACTGAACACCCTACTGCAAACAGGGTATCATGGAAGTGGAATGACGAACGTAGACGAGCTTTCCAGAAGTGTAAAGCATTGATCACATCAAAAGAGGTGTTGGCCCATTTCAACCCAGCACTACCAATTCGTTTGGCATGTGATGCATCACCTTATGGTATTGGAGCAGTGCTGTCGCACAAATTCCCAGATGGGTTGGAGAGGCCAGTAGCCTTTGCGTCTCGATCACTAACCTCAGCCGAGCGCAACTACGCCCAGATTGACAGGGAGGCCCTCAGCCTAGTATTGGGAGTATAAAAATTCAACCACTATCTGCATGGGCAGAAGTTCACCTTGCTGACTGACCACCAACCACTTGTCTCCATCTTTAATCCTAAGAAGGGCGTTCCAGTGATGACTGCACAACGGTTACAAAGATGGTCCCTGTTTCTAGGGGCGAATCAATATGAAATAGAATATAAAGGCACGAAACAGCATGGAAACGCTGATGGGCTATCGCGGCTGCCACTGCCTACTGTGGAGGAAGCACCAGCATTGGATCCTATCGAGATATTTTATTCGTCAATAATTGAACGATTGCCAGTAACAAACGCGGATATAGAGAAGGAGGCCTGCAATGATCCGACGCTGTCTCGGGTATATGATTTGAAGGTGAGGGGATGGCCAACACATGGCAACTCACTGTTGCCAGCATTCTCATCCAGAAGAGAACAGCTGTCAGTATGCCAGGGGACAGTGATGTGTGGATCCAGAGTGGTGATTCCACCTAAGTTAAGGGAGAGAGTGCTAAATGAGCTTCATGAAGGTCATCTGGGGGGAGTGAAAATGAAAAGCCTTGCTAGGGCTTATGTGTGGTTGCCGGGAATCGATCAACAAATCGAAGACCTAACCAAGAGCTGCTCAGGATGCCAGAAGGTCCAAAATGCACCACCACATGCCCCTCTACACCCATGGGAGTGGCCCTCCTCTCCATGGCAACGGGTGCATATTGATTTCGCTGGTCCATTCATGGACTCAATGTTCTTAATAGCAGTGGATGCTCATTTGAAATGGCCTGAGGTGATAAAGAAATCCTCAACCACTACAGAGAAGACGGTTGCAGTCCTACATACCATATTTGCCAGGAACGGCTTGCCAGAGCAGATTTGCTCTGATAATGGACCACAGTTTGTGTCAGAAGAGTTTCGAAAATTTATGAGAAGGAATCGGGTAAGGCAGTACACATCCACCCCGTATCATCCAGCCACCAATGGATTGGCTGAGAGGTTCGTACAAACCTTTAAGAAGGCGATAAAGGCCATGTCCGATGATGAAATTCCACTACAGCATAAGGTGGACAATTTCTTATTAGCCTACCGAAACACGACACATGTAGTTACCAACCAGACCCCGACCATGATGTTCTTTAACCGAAGGTTGAGATCTCGTCTGGACTTGCTCAGACCAAATGTGCAAAGAAATGTTGAAGATAAACAATTCCAGCACATCAATGAGAAGCCGACAAGGAGCTTCAACGTAGGACAACCAGTCTTGGCCTGTGACTACTGAACAGAGAAATGGCAACCCGGAACGATATGCACAAGGCAGGGGCCATTAATGTACACAGTGGATGTCGGGGAGAACATTGTGAGACGCCACGTCGATCAGATCTTAGCGCCACAGGAACGAGTCAACCCCATGTCTCGCGTCCCTGGGAATGAACCTGACATACCGGTAGCATCTACCTCAGAAACAGTAGCACTGGAAACGGATGAAATAACCGACGAAAAGGGGCCAGAATCGCCTCTGCACCAAGAACAAGAACCTCAGGAAAGGCGCTATCCCGAAAGGATCAGGAATCCGCCCCAAGACTATTATTGTTTAATGTACATGTTAAAGTGTTAATTGTTATTTGAATATTATGGTACTACTAATCTAAAAGGGGAGGAATTGTAGTGTATGTACCTTTAAGAGAGAACTACTTTTACAGCTCCTTTATACTGTAGTACCGGCAGTGACCACACCTGTATATAAGCTTTGAGCATGCCTCTGTAACCCAGTCTTGAGACTACCCTACTCCAGTAAATACCTGTTGATTAAGTTACAGCATCCGTGTGGTTATTGAAAAACATCATACTCTCAGAATCACGGATCTAACAGTCATCACATTTTCCCGCCATGGGGAATCACGTGATGAACAGCGTGACATCATCATGTTTTAGCCGCGCTGTTAAAGTAACCACGCTCTGTACAGTTAAACAGCATAAATAAAGATATAGACTCAGGCTGTAGCTAACATGTTGTTAAAGGAATTATATACAAACGATCTGAGTCCTTTGGTGGCTCCGCCACAGATTCAAGATTCATTACTTACGTTAAATATCTTGTCATAAGTAGAGGAGGAAGATTATCTAGAAATACTACAGAATCTATAATATTTCACAATATAATTATACTGGCAACAGATCACATCCCATTCAAATCACACTGATCTGTATTAAATGCAGCCTTCCAGTGTTTCTCTTTAATGTAATTATTCAGATATTCAATTACCTGCCCCGTCCATGGGTTCAGTTGTCCCTCACTGTAGACAATGGTAGATATACAGTTACTTCTTGTGCCAAACTTAAGAGGGCCTCCTGCTTTATGCCCCACGGCAATGCCATGATATAAATGTGGAATTTCAAGTCACTCTAAAATAGATAGCATATCTTTATTGTGAAACATAACAAGTATGATCCACATCCCAACAATGCTGTGCTATGTTGTGTCGGAGGGACTTTCCTTCAACGTGTTCTGAACGCACATCTGAATGTCATGTGACACAGTTTTATCAATACTGATAGTCAGGCATGTTTACATGAAGTAACCCTCACCAGTAACAAGGAGCTGTGGGGGAACCAGTCATTTCACAACTAGTAGTTACTTGCCCTGTCCATGAAGCACCTTTTCCTATGTTAAAGGCTTCTACACAAATACCAGTTCTTGTTAGTAGCTCCTCCTTGCAGTTGCGATATTTTGAAATCTTGCATGATTGTATTCCAGTGTTGGACCTACCTACAGGTTGAATTATGTACCTACACATGACCTACCCTTTTGTGATAAGAAATAGGTTAGTTATTCCAGTCGTGCTGAAGTCTCTGGAGGCAGTTCCTCTCATATTATTAAGTGAAGCTGGTAATTCAGGAAAACAAACAGTACCCACAGGGCTCCTTGCAATGCTTTGGGATGCATTAATCTGCCATTGAGGCACTGTCACTCCCTCAACATTGGGGATACCCAAGCAGATGATCTATGTCACAGTTCTGGCCATATAAGAATACAGACTAACTGTAGGGCTCAGATGGTAAAACTAACAGGAATAAATCTATATATCAATCTAATATGTGATTATTATGCTTTCACAGAGGCAGTTGCTTCACAAGCTTGATGAAAAGTCTAGGGAATATGGTATTCCATTGTGTGGCTGAGTATTTACATGCATGTTATAAACATCCACCCCATCATGCTCTTTTAGATAAATACACCCGATTTCTCCTCAGCCCTTTTCTCTAATGACTCAGCCAAGATCATCAATTCACTTCAGGTCCCCAAACCTGCTGAAATATATGATGACTAATGCCCACGGAACTATGCTCTTGCAGGAGAGGAGGAGGGGATAAGAGAGGAAAGAGGAAAGGAGGAGGGAAGGAATAGAGGACTTGGGAGGAGATGGGAGGAGAGGAGAGGAGAGGAGAGGAAAAGGAAGGAGGGGAGGAAGAAAAGAGATGAGAGGAGAGAGAAAAGGAAGAGTAGGAGAGGAAAGAAGAAGGAAGGCAGGGAAGGAGAAGGAAGGGAGTGGTGAAGTGAAGAGAGAAGAAAGGAGCAAGAGAGAGGTGTAAACTTTGTGGATAAATTAAGAAAATAAACTTTACAGAAGCACTTTTTAAAAAATATCACAGGAGGTGGGGCACTTCAGTGACAGAGGGTAAATACATTGGCTTAGAAATTCAGTTGGTTGCGCCAGCAGTTAGCGCCTAAAGAAAAGTGAATGTCGGGCGCTATGCGTGTTGCGCCCGGGCGCAGTGCAGTTTGCGCCTCGCCCCAAATTAAGTTGGCCGTTAGCGCCGGCGCAAAGGTTAGCGCCCGCCCGGATGCGCGCGCAGAAAATGACGTCACATCCTCGTGCAACGCCCTTTGGCCGCCCCGATTCCAAACTTCAGTCGGACCGCCCCATTGTGCGGCTGGCGGCCGGAGCGTTTGAAAAAGGGAACGCAACACAGCCAGCGCGGGCCCCGGGGGGCGCAAATTAAAGGGGACGTACCCTCCAGTATAAAGGCCAGCCATTTTGCAGCAAACACTCTTGTGCAACGCATTTCTGGACACACAACAAGGAGGATAGCTAACTGGTTTCAAGCAGCAACAGCTCAGATATTTTTGGACTCAGGCCAGAGCGCTGCAAGTGGCCTTTTGGAAATTTGACTGTTTGCCAGAATTTGATGGGGGTTGCATGGGGTGCCAATGTGGAGCTGCAGCGCCATGTCCGTAGGGCTCGCAGACGCATTGTGAGAGGGGCAGCCCTGGCTAGAGGCAGAGGGGGCAACAGGCGTCGGCCACGTAGGCCTTACCCAGTCAGGCTATACCGCCAGCAGCGCTCCTACCTCAACATGACTGGCGTGCGATGTGTTAGAAGGCTCCGATTCCGAAAGGAGGTGGTTGCAGAGATCTGCCACCTGCTTCGCAGAGATCTGCATCCAAAGCTCAGGTGCAGGACGTCTCTGTCGGTGGAAGTGAAGGTGACGGTGGCATTGAACTTCTATGCCACCGGCTCCTTCCAATCCGCTGCTGGGGACATAGCTAACATCTCCCAGTACGGCGCGCATTGCTGCACCCGCCAGGTGACCGAAGCACTGTTCAGAAGGAGACGCCAATTCATCTCCTTCCCCATGGCCCTGGAGAGCCAGCATCAGCGCGCATTGGGATTTGCAAGACTCGCGGCCTTCCCCTTGGTGCAGGGCGCCATTGACTGTACGCATGTGGCTTTGCGGGCCCCTCTGGAGCATGGCGAGCAGTATCGCAACAGGAAGGGCTACCATTCTCTGAATGTGCAGCTGGTGTGTGACCACAAGCAGTGCATCATGGCTGTCAATGCCAGCTTTCCAGCCAGCAGCCATGATGCGTTTATCCTGCGGCAGAGTACTGTGCATGACATGTTCGAGGCACAGCCTCCCCCAAGAGGATGGCTACTCGGGGACAAAGGCTACCCTTTGTGTACCTGGCTCATGACCCCGCTCTGCGCGCCCAGGACCGCTGCTGAAGAGGCATACAACGAGAGCCATCAAACCACCCGCAACATCATCGAGCAAACTATTGGGGTCCTCAAGCAGCGGTTCCGCTGCCTTGATCGCTCCGGAGGATCTCTGCAGTATTCGCCGGACCGGGTCTCCCAATTTGTGGTAGTTTGCTGCATGCTACACAACCTGGCTATCCGCAGGACTCAGGCACTGCCACCTGACGTTGGACCACCACCTCAGGAGGAGGAGCAGGAGGAGCAGGAGGAGGAGGAGGAGGAGCAGGAGTACGTTCCCAGGAGGGAGCGACCAGGGCCAAGGGCCGCGCGACGCCACCTTATTACACGTTACTTCTAAGCCCCCTGTCAGGGAATGCCTTGTGGCCATGAGGGAAGATGAATGCAGCCGCTCCGCAAGCCCTCAGCCGGCGAAGCCAACAAACACTAACAAGAACAACCATGGAGACTCTATGAATAAAGATAATTATTTATTACACAAAAATGAAAACCCCTTCCCACATGAATCCCCAAAAACAATCAACGGGCCCCACAAAAAGCCCAACAAACGACTCACTCCCACAAACTGGGGAGGAGTAACTCCACATTTGTACAAACCTGGCCTCAACCTCGGCCTTAACGCAAAAAATAAGCCCACGAACCAAACAACCATGGGCAAAAGAAAGATGGCCACCGCCATATAAAACGAAAGCTGGCCACACCCTCTACTGAGTGGCCCGCGAGGGCGAGACCTTGTCCAACCTTTTGCCTCCCCTGCCCGGCCTGCTGCTCCTTCGCAAGCTCTGCCCAGTGGCTGCTGCGAGGCTGGGGGAAGGCGCCTGAGGCTCAGATGTCCTTCTGCCAGATGCCTTTGGGGGGCGGCCTACACGGCCTTTGGGCCTCGAGGGGCCGGCTGCTGAGTGGCGCACCTGAGCCTGGCCACCATCAGCTCCAGCCGCTTGCCCTTGACGCCCCAGTGGGGGAGTGGCGGCGACGGATGGTGCAATGTGGGCAAGCTGGCGTCTGGGATGCGCTGGCTGGTGCTGTGGCGCGCTGGCACTTGGCCGGGCCCGCACTGCAGGATCCGCACCAATCAGCCGAGGGGCGGCTCGCTGGGATGCTGCAGCGCGGCGGGTGCCCTGGCGATGCCTGCCTGAGACAGCGCGTGTGGCAGCAGTGAGTGCCCCTGTTGTCCTGCTGTGCGCCCGCATCATACCCGCCAGGGACTTGACGGCATCAGTGAGCATGCGGCCACTCGCGGCAGTTGATGCCCCGAACTCACGCACACTGGTCGCCAGCGACTCGATGGCCTCAGGCATGCGCCCCACCATGCGCATGAGCTCCGTGTGGCGCCGGTCCGAATCCTCGGCCATCTTGTCCAGCTTCCGCGCCTCCTCCGAGGTGAAGGTGTCCGGACTGGAGTCGGGACTCTCCCGCTGGGGAGCAGGGGACCGAACTAGGGGAACCTTGCCACGTTGGTGGCGGCGAGTGTCCCGATCAACTGCACTCCCCTCTGATCCTTCCCCCCTTTGGGGGGAAGGCCGCGGCCCACGCGCAGGGCTCCTGGGTGGCTGGACGCCACTGGTCCCAGCAGCTGCAATCCCCTGCGACAGTTGGTCCAGGCACTCGTCCAGTGAGGACGTGTCAATCATTTCGTCCTCTCCTGCGGGACCTGAGTATTCCCCTGATGGTCCGGCTTGCTCTTGCTCCTCCTCCTCCTCCTCCTCCTCCTGCTCGGAGGGGCTGTCACTGGCAGCTTCAGGGACCTGGTCGTCACCAGCTGAAAGCAGGAATGCACAAGAGTAGCTTCAGAGTGAGGAGACGGCGTCAGCGAGGGAGTCAGGACTGGTGGCATTCAGCGCATTGGTGGGACAGTGGCAAAGGAGGTAGCTCGGATGCGCAAGTGCGACGCGAGAGGGCCAAAAGGCGAGGTCCTTACCATTGCCGGGCAGTGGAGGGTCGGCTACTCCGCACGCTGTGGGCACGATCAGCCGGGCTCCCATGAGCCCACTCACGCGCTCCTCCAGGGGAGTGAGCTTCTGCAGCTTGGCGCCGCCTCCCCTGGTCCTGGCACGGGCCTGGCGATTATTGGCAAGTTTAGCCTGCAAGAGAAAGGACGGGCTGTAAGTACGGAGTGTAGCCCTGATGTAGTTTGCACTGCCTCCCATGGTGGAATAGCTTGGCCAGAGTGTAGCCCTGATGTACTGTGCACTGCCTCCCATGGTGGAATAGCTTGGCCAGAGTGTAGAGTGCAGAATGGGCAATTGATGCTCATGACTGTCCCAAAGCTGCTGGCTGAGGGCTGGCCATTAGGCCTTTCAGCTCCCTTTGCCCATCATGTCAGGTGTACATGCAAGAATGAGGAGGAGACTGGAAAGGGTACTCACCCTGACAATCCTGGTCAGGTCGTTGTATTTTTTCCGACATTGGGTGTGGGTCCTGGGGGCATCGCCGGTGACCGTCACCCTGTTGGCGATCTGCTTCCAGGCTCTGGTGTATTCTTGGTGGGTCAGATTCCTCCCAGTCTCTGGGAACAAGATCCTGCGCCTCTTCTCCAGAGCTGTCACCATTATTCCCAGATCACGCTCTGAGAAGCGCAGGGCACGCTCACGGGCCTTCTCTGGCATTGCCATGACTCCCTGGGGCTGAGCAGCAGTGTTGAGGCCTATTTGCAAAGCTGCAGTGTGCAGGGCGTGGCAGCAGACCAAATCGTCCCTTCCCCCTTTAAGAGCTGGTTGGCGCCACGGGGTCTGCTGTCAATCAAAAAATGACCGCACCCGCGCTGCGCCCCGCCTCGGCGCTATCCCTCTGCACCACCGGCTTAGTGCCTAAAGATAGTAGTGGAACGCCTCTTTTAGCGCTCCAGCAACCTCTTAGGGCGAAGCGACTGAATTTCCGGCAAGGGGGCGCAACTTTGGGGTGGGCGCTAACTTCGGGCGGGCGCTAACGTTAGCGCCCCAAAACTGGCTATACTGAAATTCTAGGCCATTGTATATTCTGTAACCACAGAGCAAAATGGTTCCACATTCAGTCCCTGGCCTTTGTTGAGTTGGCTGAGCTTATTTGGGGAACCGCAGTTGGTTTCAGAATCCTTGGGCAAGGGACTAAAAAAAAATCAGGCAATCTAGCCACCTTTGCTGCTAAGAGATGTAGGGGGATAATTTGTGTGTTTTGCGTCACACGTTAGCATCACGAGATGGCGTTAAAACGCTGTTCAGAGCTCGACTGTCACCTGATGCCAGTTCCAGCACTGCACGCTACAAACACAGCGGGAGCCCAGGAGAGTGAGAGTTCGGAGCTACAAAAACAATGGGAGCCCAGGAGAGCGAGAGTTCAGAGCTACAAAAACAGTGGTAGTCCAGGAGAGAGCGAGAGTTTGGAACTACAAAAAGAGCGGGGGCCCAGGAGAGAGCGAGAGTTCGGAGCTACAAAAACAGTGGTAGCCCAGGAGAGAGCGAGAGTTCGGAGCTACAAAAAGAGCAGGGGCCCAGGAGAATGAGAGTTCGGAGCTACAAAAACAGCGGGGGCCCAGGAGAGAGCGAGAGTTCGGAGCTACAAAAACAGCGGGGGCCCAGGAGAGAGCGAGAGCTCGGAGCTACAAACACATTGATGTCCCAGGAGAGAGCAAGAGTTCGAGCTACAAAAACAGCGAGGGCCCAGGAGAGCGCGAGAGTTCGGAGCTACAAAAACAGCGGGGGCCCAGGAGAGAGCGAGAGTTCAGAGCTACAAAAACAGCGGGGGCCCAGGAGAGAGCGAGAGTTCGGAGCTACAAACACAGTGGGGGCCCAGGAGAGAGCGAGAGTTCAGAGCTACAAAAACAGCGGGGGCCCAGGAGAGAGCGAGAGCTCGGAGCTACAAAAACAGCGGGGGCCCAGGAGAGAGCGAGAGCTCGGAGCTACAAAAACAGCGGTAGCCCAGAAGAGAGCAAGAATTTTGGAGCTACTAAAACAGCGGGGGCCCAGGAGAGAGTGAGAGTTCAGAGCTACAAACACAGCGGGAGCCCAGGAGAGAGCGAGTGTTCAGAGCTACAAAAACAGTGGGAGCCCAGGGGAGAGCGAGAGTTCAGAGCTACAAAAACAGCGGGAGCCCAGGAGAGCGGCTACAACAGACCGGTGAGTGTAAACAAGTGAATGTAATCGAAGTGTGATGTCACCAGAAAAGCAGGTAAGTGATTGGTTTTGAGTATTTCTATATTTCTCGCTTTTTTTCCAATCTTGGGCATCTAAATTTAAGGGCCTTGTTGTAGATTAAAAGATATTCATGTACCAAATTTTAAATCTAAATTAATTAATTGAGATGGGAGACCAGGCAATGTGTTGTTGTTGTTGCATGTGGGAGCTGGTGGACACCATAGAGGTCCACGGCGACCACATCTGCAGCAAATGTTGGCTGCTCGAGGAACTTCAGCTCAGAGTTGATGAGCTGGAGTCCGAGATTCAGGCACTGCAACACATTATGGAGGGGGAGCGTTACCTGGACACAAAGTTCCAGGAGGCAGTCACACCCACTAGAGTAATTACTTCCAATTTGGCCCATGGTAAGGGACAGGAGGGTGTGACTACAAGCGAGGCATGTATTGGGATCCAGGAGGTAGTGATGGAGGAGCCTCAGCCCTTGGCCTTGTCCAACAGGTACGAGATTTTTGCTCCCTGTGTGGACGAGGGCAGGGACTGCAGGAAGGATGAGCAATCTGACCACAGCACCATGGTACAGGGAGCCATTCAAGTGGGAGGAGTAAAAAGAAATGTTGTAGTGATAGGGGATAGTTAGTTAGGGGGATAGACACTGTTCTCTGCAGCCCAGAGCATGAGTTCTGAAGGCTGTGTTGTCTGCCCTGTGCCAGCGTTAAGGGCATCTCCTCTGGGCTGGAGAGAAATTTGGAGTGGGAGGGGGAGGATCCAGTTGTCATGGTCCATGTAGGCACCAATGACATAGGTAGGACAAGGAAAGAGGTTCTGCTGGGAGAGTATGAGCAGCTAGGGGCTAAATTAAAAAGCAGAACCACAAAGGTAATAATCTCTGGATTACTACCTGAGCCACAAGTGAAATTGCATAGGGTAAATAAGATCAGAGAAATGAACGAGTGGCTCAAAGACTGGTGTGGGAGAAATGGGTTTCGATTTGTGGGGCACTGGCACCAGTACTGGGTTAAGAGGGAACTGTTCCGTTTGGACAGCCTTCATTTGAACCATGCTGGGGCTAGAGTCCTGGCAAATCAAATAACTAGGGCTGTAGAGAGGGTTTTAAACTAAATAGTGGGGGGAGGATCCAGGCAAGCAGGAATTTAAAAAGTCAATGTGAAATGAGAAAGCAATAGAGCAGGATAGAGATGGGAGAAATAATAACCAGAGTGTGACAGGAAGGGACAGAATGTTTAAAAATAAGAGTACAACAGAAAATGGGGCCAAAACAAGGAGAAATGGTAAAAAGGCAAAGATGTGCAGGTTAGGTTGATTGGCTATGATAAAATTGGCCCTTAAGTGCTAGGGGGATTAAATACGTGGGGTTACAGGGATAGGGTGGGATATGTGTCGGTGCAGGCTCGATGGGCCGAAATGGCCTCTATCTGCACTGTGGGGTTTCTGTGAATCTGTGTGAATCTGTGAATATCTGAATGCACGCAGCATTCGTAACAAGATAGACGAGTTGACGGCACAAATAGATACAAATGGATATGATCTGATTGCCCTTACAGAGACGTGGTTGCAAGGTGATCAGGGCTGGGAACTGCATATTCCAGGGTATTTCACAATTTGGAAGGATAGACAGAAAGGAAAGGGAGGTGGGGTGGCTTTTTTGGTAAAGGATGGGATCAGTGCAGTGGTGAGAAGTGATATTGGCTCAGAAGATCAAGATGTAGAATCGGTTTGGGTGGAGATAAAAAATAATAAAGGGAAAAAGTCTCTGGTGGGCATAGTCTACAGGCCCCCGAACAGTAGCAATACTGTTGGACAGAGTATAAATCAACAAATAATGGAGGCCTGTAAAAAAGGTACAGTAATAATCATGGGTGATTTTAATCTCCATATTGATTGGACAAATCAAATTGGCCATGGTAGCATTTAGGAGGAGTTCATAGAGTGCATCTGGGATGGTTTCCTAGAACAGTATGTAATGGAACCAACCAGGGCACAGGCTATCTTGGATCTGGTACTATGTAATGAGGCAGAATTAATAAATGATCTCATAGTAAAGGATCCTCTAGGAAAGAGTGATCATAGCATGGTTGAATTTCAAATTCAGTTGGAGGATGAGAAAGTTGTATCTCAAACCAGTGTCCTGATCTTAAACAAAGACAATTACAGTGGCATGAGGGCAGAACTGGCTAAAGTGGACTGGAAAAATAAATTAAAGTGTAAGACAGTTGAAATGCAGTGGCGGACATTTAAGGAGATATTTCATAACTCTCAACAAAAATATATTCCAGTGAGAAAAAAAGATTTTAAGAGAAGGGAGCACCATCCGTGGCTAACTAAGGAAGAAAAGAATGGTATCAAATTGAAAATGAAGGCATACAATGTTGCCAAGATTGGTGGGAGACCAGAGGATTGGGAAATTTTTAAAAACCAGCAAAGGATGACTAAAAAAATAATCAAGAGAGAGAAGCTGAATTATGAGAGTAAACTGGCAAGAAACATTAAAACAGATAGTAAGAGCATCTACAGGTATATAAAAAGGAAGAGGGTAGCTAAAGTAAACGTTGGTCCCTTAGAGGATGAGTCTGGGGAATTAATAATGGGGAACGGAGAAATAGCAGAGCCTCTGAACAAATATTTTGTATCTGTCTTCAAGGTAGAAGACACTAACAACATCCCAATAATGGACAATCAAGGGGCCACAGGGAGGGGGGAACTAAAGACAATCACTATCACTAAGGAAATAGTACTTGGTAAAATATTGGGTCTAAAAGATGGCAAGTCCCCTGGACCAGATGGCTTGCATCCCAGGGTCTTAAAAGAAGTGGCTGCAGAGATAGCGGATGCATTGGTTGCAATATACCAAAATTCTCTGGACTCTGGAGAGGTCCCAGTGGATTGGAAAACCGCAAATATAATACCCCTATTTAAGAAAGGAGGGAGACAGAAAGCAGGAAACTATAGACCAGTTAACCTAACATCTGTCATTGGGAAAATGCTGGAGTCCTTCATTAAGGGAGCAGTAGCAGGGCGTTTGAAAATCATAATGCAGTCAAGCAGAGTCAGCATGGTTTTATGAAAGGGAAATCATGTTTAACAAACTTGCTGGAGTTCTTTGAGGAGGTAACGAGCAGGGTGGATAAGGGTGAGCCAGTGGATGTGGTAATTTTGGATTTCCAGAAGGCATTCGATAAGGTGCCACATAAAAGGTTACTGCATAAAATAAGAGCTCACGGAATTGGGGGTAATATATTAGCATGGATAGAGAATTGGCTAACTAACAGAAAGCAGAGAGTCGGGATAAATGGGTAATTTTCTGGTTGGCATACAGTAACTAGTGGGGTACCACAGGGATCGGTGCTGGGGCCTCAACTATTTACAATCTACATATTGGGGCTTGGATGAAGGGACCGAGTGTAGTGTAGCCAAGTTTTCAGATGATACAAAGATTGATAGGAAAGCAAGTTGTGCAGAGGACTCAAAGAACCTGCAAAAGGATATAGACAGGGGCAGCACGGTGGCATAGTGGTTAGCACTGTTGCCTCACAGCGCCAGGGACCCGGGTTCAAATCCGGCCTCGGGTGACTGTCTGTGTGGAGTTTGTACATTCTCCCCGTGTTTGCGTGGGTTTCCTCCAGGTGCTCCGGTTTCCTCCCACAGTCCAAAGATGTGCGGGTTAGGTTGATTGGCCATGATAAAAAATTTTAAAAAAATTGACCCTTAGTGTTAGGGGGGATTGGTTACGGGGATAGGGCTTGGGTGGGATGGCTGTCGGTGTAGGGACCGGGTGCTAGGGTTTGGATGATCAGCCATGATCTCGTTGAATGGCGGAGCAGGCTCGAAGGGCCGAATGGCCTACTCCTGCTCCTATCTTCTATGTTTCTATGTAGGCTAAGTGAGTGGGCAAACATTTGGCAGATGGAGTATAATGTGGGAAAGTGCGAGGTTATGCACTTTGGCAGGAAAAATAAAAAAGCAAATTATTATTTAAATGGAGAGAGATTACAACATGCTACAGTTCAGAGGGACCTGGGGGTTCTTGTACATGAAACACACAAAATTAGCATGCAGGTACAGCAAGTAATCAAAAAAGCAAATGGAATGATGGCCTTTATTTCAAAGGGGTTGGAGTATAAAAGCAGGGAAGTCCTGCTACAACTGTACAGGTTATTGGTGAGAACACACCTTCAGTACTGCGTACAGTTTTGGTCTCCTTATTTAAGGAAGGATATACTTGCATTGGAGGCAGTTCAGAGATGATTCACTAGGTTAATTCAAGAGATGAGTGGGTTGACTTATGAGGAAAGGTTGAGCAGGTTGGGCCTATACTCATTTGGAATTTAGAAGTATGAGAGGTGATCTTATTGACACATATAAGAGACTGAGGGGGCATGGCAAGGTAGATGCAGAGAGGATTTTCCCCTCGTGGGGAAATCTAGAACGCGGGGGCACAGTTTTAGAATAAAGGGTTGCCCTTTTAGAACTGAGATGAGGAGAAATTTCTTCTCTCAGAGGGTCGTAAATCTGTGGAATTCTCTGCCCCAGAGAGCTGTAGAGGCTGGGTCATTAAATACATTTAAGGTGGAGATAGACACATTTTTGCAAGATAAGGGAGTGAAGGGTTATGGGGAGCGGGCGGGGAAGTGGCTTTGAGCCCAAGATCAGCCATGATCTTATTGAATGGTGAAGCAGGCTCGAGGGGCCAAGTGGTCTATTCCTGCTCCTATTTCTTATGTTCTTGTGTTCTTATATTGGTCTTGCTGGTAGTGTTGCCTCTAAACTCGATTACTGGGAACATCACCATCGCATAAATCATGATGTCAGTGAGTGTGCAATGCTCACTCGACACCTGATCTCCCAACTTCATTAAAGCCATTGAACTTACTGGCTGGAGAAAACAACGACAAGTTGAGGTGGCGTGCTGCTGCAGGAAGCTGACTCCAGTGATGCTATGTAAAGGGATCATCATCAATTGCTTGGACCTGACAGGGTTTTGTAGTTTGAGTGGCTGTTTGCTACTTCCTGCTACTGCAAGAATTTTCTTTAGGCATTTCAAGGTTCTTTGGTATCAGGGAGTGTTCTTGCAAGTACAAAACTCCATCATTATTTCTGAAAAGCTTCAACCTACAACACTTGCTAAAAGTCATGGGGGCTGTATTGGCACAGACCTCACCCTCCAGGATCTACGGAGGAGGGAGCGGAGGCAGTGAGAAAGGCGGGAACATGTGCGCAGAGTGAGGAGGTGGGCCATCAGCACTTTCAACAGGAGGTCTTACCCTCCGAGGGTAATCCGAGAGCACTTCTCCTACCTTCAATTAAGCGAGGAGCAGTGTATTAGGAGGCTTCACTTCACCAAGGAGATGGTCACAGAACTCTGCCACCTCCTGCAACCAGACCTCTATCCTCAGACCAGGGCGACCACAGCTCTCCCAGTGGCCCTCAAGGTCACCGTGGTCCTCAATTTCTTCACCAGCGGATTATTCCAGTCTACAGCAGGAGACATAGCTAACATCTCACAGTTCACTGTCCGTCGATGCATCCGGGAGGCCATTGAGGCTCTCTACAGCAGGAGAAGGGGCTAAATTGGCTTCCCGATCAACAGAAGGAAGCAGCTTGAGCGTGCATGTGGCTTTGCCAGGATAGCGGGATTCCCCATGATGCAGGGCGCCATTGACTGCACCCGTGTGTCTTTCCGGGCTCCGCATAACAATCCTGAGATGTTCCCTCCACAACCCCAACACTCGTGCCCAGCACTCATATAATGAGAGCCATGCTGCCACCAGGAACAACATTGAGCAGACCATCGGCCTACTGAAGCAACGATTCCGCTGCCTTGACCGCTCGGGAGGAGCCTTCCAGTATGTGCCGGTGTGGGTGTTCCATTTCATGGTGGTCTGCTGCATGCCCCAGAACTTGTCCGTCATGAGGGTGCAGCCCTTGCCACCAGGGGTAGCAGGACCACCTCAGGAGGACAACGAGGTGGAGGAGGAGGAGGAGGAGGAACAGGAGGGAGAGCTTTCTGGACGGGGTGCCCATGACCAGCTTGTCAGACTCCGATTCACATGAATGAAACCCCAGATCCCCGTAGTTCACCACATCCCATCATACAATCCCTGTCTCATGGTGTATCACAGCGTCCTCCTGGGCGCAAAGGTGAAATGAGAGAGACCACAAACTATTCCAAAGACCATTAATAAATTTATCTATAAACATATCACACATATCCTAATAACTAATGACACTTGTGCCTGCCATAGTTGAATAGCTGCCATTGTGTGCAAGGTGTGAGATGTGGGTGTGAGTGTTGATAGGTAGAGGTTGTGGTGGGTGAGTCTTGGGCAGTGTGTGAAGCTTATGGTAAATATAGTGGTACATAGTATTTGTTGAAGCCTTCTCTCACCCTGACCACCCGTGTGAGGTCGTTAAACTTCATCCTGCACTGGGTGTGGGTCCTGTGGACCACAGTGCTGCCTGTGACGTGGTGTGCCATCTCCCGCCACACAGTGCAGCAGACTTGTGGCGAGAGCCATGTGCCAGTTGCTGGGTACAGGACCGCCCGCCTTCTCTCCACCGCTAAAACCAGTGCCTCCAAATCTTCATCGGAAAACCTCTGGGCTCTCTCCCTGGGACGAAGATCTGCCATCAAGATTTGTAATTAAGTGCTGCTTCTCCTTGTCTTTCTTCTTATGGTTGTTGAGGCAGCTGCACAGCCAACAATGCTGAGAATGAGGTGCTGCGGTATCAATGAACCTCTCAGTTAAGAAGTGAAAAAAGCCTGTGGCAAACATTACTTGCATATAGACTGCCCATGATATTGGTCCAGCTTTTCAGTGTAACGCCAATGAGCTTGAGTTTTTAGACAAGAATCATGACTGCAATCATTTTAATCAGGAGGACGAACTTTGCGTGCAGCCTAGACGATTTTCAGGTGGCGTTACTTAACCATTTTTAGTCTAAACACTGCCCATTTCTTGCCTATAACGAATTTCCAGCCTGTTGTGTGCACATCAGGCCACGATGGGCGAATAGCTTACTGACGGTCACCGGCTGGCCTCCCACGTAATGACTGGTGACTTGGTGAAGTACTTGGGGGAATGCCCGTATACACAAAATGGATTGCCAACATGAACAACAGCCTTCAGGAGGAAGCGAGATGGAAACAGTGTATTGCTGGCCGGCGGGGGGTGGTTGGGGGTGGCGGGGGGTTAAATATCCAGGTGTGCACTGGTGATAAGAACCTCACCTGCCACTAACACGTGTGGGAAACTGTGTGCAGCAAACCCGTGACTTTCTCCTCACACTGGCGTCGGCTGAGGTTCCTTAGAACATTTAGCTTTAGATTTCCTCTGCTATCTTCAAACTCAAAGAGCGAGTCACAGCAGTTAGCAAAAACAAAATACCTGCCTGCTCAGTACATTAAAATGTGCACGTGCTTTAAAAGAATATGTAGATTTGCGAGCCACGGCTTAGAATATCTTTCATTCATATATTTTAGTTTAAAGCTGTAGGCTTTACTCTCACAGGCTCCCCCATTGCGAGGCTGCAGATAATTGCAGATAATGCTGCATGAGGGTGATGTACTTCACTTGACACAAAAAAGCCAACTGCTTTCCAGAATTTACTGTAAGCTATTGTACCTAGAGGATTTCTATTTCCAGTGTTGCCAAGTGACAAGTGCTGCAGCTCGTGACTTTTGGCTCTGCTTGCTCACACTGCAGGATACGGCTGCACAGACAATGTCCGTGGTGATAAATGTCACGTGGCCACTGCAGTTGTTTTCCATGGTTTTTTTCTCCCCCTCTCAATTTCACTGTCATTGCTTTGAGCTCTCACTGCGATAATGCTACACGAATAATCTGGCCCATGGGGGACCTTTCTGTCTGGGACAGTACCATTACAGCCAGACAGGGAGATGTTGCTGCTCAGTAAATGGCACAGTCTGAAAAATATAAAACCAACTTTGCAACTATCATTTGAAGAATTCTAATTCATGCCACGTACATAAAGGGACTCATAGCAACCATTGTGAGAGGGCAGATGGTTTCTTCAGCAGAGATTCATGCCACCATTTACATCATCTTTCTTTTAAACCTCAGGATCATTGTTTGCAATAACAATGCAGTGTCTAAAGCAGCTTCCATTTAAGCATCTCTTATTCACAAAATTATTTATTTATAAGAAATGATCCGAAAAGACTAAATTAAATAAGTAACAGCAACAAAGATTACAATTCTGCTATTCATGATTATTCATGCAGGGCTTACTGAAGCATGGAGCCCAGCACCCTCACTAGGTGCTGCAGTGTCAGATGTAACATATGGCCGGTGTGAAGTCAGTCTATGGTTTTTCTATTCGGAGTCAAATATTTAAAGTATGGAATAAGCAGATCTTCCACCATTTTGCTGACTCCTCTTCCCATCTAGCTGCACCCTTGGTAGGATTTGATTGGGTTTGTGACGTCTATTACCTGAAGGGGTAAACCAGTTTGGAGATAAACCAGATTCATTCAGGCATGTTCTTTTTTTTTGATTCAGCACTTGCCAGTAAAAGACCAGTATCTGATTTCTAATTAACCAGCATTCTGAAATGAGGACGGAGCATACAAATTACTGACTGCTCACGAAGTGCCAGCAAATCAATGCTGCAGTGCTCTTAAAGCAGAGGTGCACTTCTGGCAACTGAATGAATTAATGGATTGAATTCTTATACAATTTTTTTGTCACTAAAGCAATGTACCACGTGTGTTTAGTTGGCGACCCATAGGTTGTCTCTGCAGGCTCACCATTTTATCATATGTCAATAGAAATTCTCACAACCCTCCCTGGACAATATTTTTTTTTCTAAAAATCACACACACACAACACAGAAGTAACTAATGTCAATAATTTGCTAGTTGACTTTTGAAAAGCCTTCCTTGTTGTGGCACTCGTTCTTTAAACACTGACTTCCATTTGTCCCAGTGTAGACGGGAACAATGAATGTGCCTTCTGTTGATTGTAAGGGAGAGACTCCAGTATGAAGCATCACATATCTGAGGACATGCTGACAACATAGGCGAGCAGCTTTGTGCTTACATTATGATCTAATAATTACAAACATTTAGGCCTAGAAATTCAGTTGGGTAGCGCCCATTGTTTGGGTGCTATGGGTGCCGAATTATATCCTAAATGGCGTCCAATCAGGGAGTGCATACTTCTGGTGTGGGCCGCGCCAGACGCCATCTTGTTAAAAACCAAACAAGAGGCGGCCTTTACCCACGTCTGAAGCAAGCGTTAGGCAATCAACATATGCAAATAAGGGGCCTAACACCTGCTTCTGCTCCCTCCAGCAATTTAGGTTGCGCCTGAGGCAGCCAGCACCAGTACTGATTGATTCCAGGAAAACCCACGTTAAATAGCACGGAATTAAAAAAAGGTAAGTTCTTACCATAATCACTGGTCCCGAGATATCTGACCTCGTTCCTGATCCCAACCTCCAGGCACCCCGCGATCACCCCGTAGCCCTGTCCCTGACCGCCTAACCCCTCCCGACAGCACTCCTGACCAATGTTCCCCCCCAAGTTTTTGGGGTTGCACGGTCCCTTTAATGGACTGCGCAGCCCATTCAAAATTTCACGCGTGCGCGAAATGTCCCATTGAAAAGCCAGTGTTCGGCCTGTGTGGGACCTCCAGACAGCTGCATGGCCATGCAGCTTAATGGGAACGCTGCTCCCAACCCACCCCCCCAACAATACTTCAGACCGCCACAATCTTCCCCAACCCCCGACAGCCCTCCGATCAGACCCCGAGGCCCAGCCGTTCCCCCTCTAGACCCCCGTGATCTTCTTCCCCAACAGCCCTCCGATTGGACCCCGAGGTCCAGCCGTTCCTCCTCCAGACCCTGTGATCTTCTTCCCCGACAGCCCTCCGATCGGACCCCGAGGTCCAACCGTCCCTCCTCCAGACCCCGCGATCTTCGTCCCCAACAGCCCTCCGATCGGACCCCGAGGTCCAGCCATACCTACTCCAGGCCCCCGTGATCCAAACCAATCCCTTACTTGAAAATTGGAGCACAAACCTGTGCAGGCTTCTACCGCTGCGCCATCTACACGATAATGAGGTCCATACCGAAAATCCGGGGCTCCTCGGACCTATCCATTTGAGTGCAGGCTGTTAGCACTCTGCCAGTAAGGTGCCCAAAAATGGACGCTACTGTAGAAACGGAGGTTCCTAACTAAATAATTCAGCTCAACTCGATGGATTAAAAGACTGGAATTTAATAACAACGAAGTTTGCTGGATGTTACAAGGAGGAAATCAAAACACGTTCGTTCAAGATGCCAGGTAGTCGAAGACTGCTGGAAATTTCTCTAAGCTGACGTCATGACGTCCCCACGTTCTTCGCGCCACTGGTGGTCACGTGATCGGCGTCATGACGTCACCACGCAGGATAAAGGCAAACACACACTGTAAAGGTAACAATCAGTTTAAAGGTGCAGTCCCTGGCTGCACTATAATACAATTAAGGGGATTATACTAAAGAACACTGAGTCTCTTGTGGCTCCTCCACAGGCGCCCCCCCAGAATCCCCGTTAATGGCCAGTGTCAAAGGAACAGGGGGCTTGATGGTTCTCTCCGAGCGTCGACGACCCTCAGGCGGCGGAAGTGGAACGTCGGGGGAAAGCATGGAGCCTGGCTGTGGTTGTTGCGGTGTGTCAGGTGTGGCGAACGCAGTGTCTGACTGCAAAAATGATGATGAGGCATCTGTAGGCGGTTCAATGGCTGGCTGTTGTAATGATGATTCGGCGTGCAATGGCGGTCGTCCTCAGTGAGGTGGCTGGGCAGGCACTATTGTTTCAGTGCGACCGAGGTGAGCGGCCTTCAGACGGTCGATGGAGATGGTGTCCGGTCTGCTGCCTACGTCGACGGTGAAATATTTCTCACCGGCAGATATGACACGAAATGGGCCGGCGTATGGTGGTTTAAGTGGGTCTCTGTGCGCGTCGTGCCTGATGAAAACATAATCGGCGGACATGAGGTCCGCAGGAATGTGAGGCCTCTGTAAGCCATGATGTGAGGTCGGAATGGGCAGGAAGTTCTTGGCCGCCTCGCGATGCTGGATAAGCTTCTGAGTTGCAGGCCACGGTTCTGTATGCGGAGGCAGGAAGTCATCAGGGGCCCTCAAGGTTTGCTCGTAAACTAACTCAGCTGATGAAGACTGAAGGTCTTCCTTGGGAGCCGTCCTTAGCCCTAGCATCACCCAAGGCAATCTGTCTACCCAGTTGGATCCGCGCAGGCTGGCACGAAGGGATGCCTTAAGCGACCGATGGAACCTTTCGCACAGGCCATTCGCCTGCGGATGGTAGGCGGTGGTATGGTGTAGCTTGGTACCTAAACCGTGTGCAACGGCGTTCCATAATTCGGAAGTGAATTGTGGACCTCGGTCCGATGATATGTCGGATGGGACGCCGAAGCGAGCCACCCACGACGACAGGAATGCCCTGGCAATATCAGCTGTAGTGGTAGCGACCAACGGAATCGCCTCTGGCCACCTGGTGGTGCGGTCCACTATTGTGAGGAGACGCGTGAAACCCCGTGAACTGGGGAGAGGACCCACTAGATCCACGTGCACATGGTCAAACTGTCGCTCTGGCACTGGAAACTCAGCCAAAGGGGCTTTAACATGCCGGTTGACTTTCGCTTTTTGACAATCAATACAATTGTTTGTCCAATCTCGGACATCTAAGTGCATGCCCTTCCACATGAACTTGCGGGACATGAGACGTTGCGAAGCTCGCATCCCTGGGTGCGACAACCCGTGTATCGCCCGAAAGACTTTCTTGCGCCACTCGCCCGGCACTATGGGATGAGGCACTCCCATGGACGTGTCGCACAAAAGGGTGGTTCCTGCTGAGTGGAACTGAATGTCAGCGACTTGCCAACTGGAAGGCGTGGTCCGGTACGCTTGAACTTCGGGGTCAGCCAACTGCTCTTCCGCTAAGCCAGCGAAATCGACGCCCAGGTTAACTGCCAGGACAGGAGCGCGGGAGAGGCAATCGGCCACGAGATTGTCCTTGCCCGAGACGTGTCGTAGATCGGTGGTGAATTCCGAAATGAAGGTGAGGTGGCGCTGTTGCCGCGCTGACCAAGGTTCAGACGTTTTGGCCATGGCAAACGTGAGTGGTTTGTGGTCCACAAACGCGGTGAACGGGCGTCCTTCTAGCAGAAAGCGAAAATGTCGAATAGCCAAGAACAGGGCGAGCAACTCCCTATCGAACGTGCTGTACTTGCGTTCATTCTTGCGTAGTTGGCGGCTGAAAGAGGCCAGCGGCTGCCAAGTCCTGTCTACCCACTGCTCCTGCACCGCTCCAATGGCGTAGTCCGAAGCATCCATCGTGAGAGCGATGGTTGCACCTGGAATAGGGTGTGCCAGCATGGTTGCATCTGCCAGTGCTGCTTTGGTATCCAGGAAGGCCTGGTCCATCTGGGGAGTCCAGTTGATGAGGTCTTTGCCAGATTTCCCTTTCAGTGCTTCATACAGCGGTTGCATCAACTGCGCTGCCTTGGGGACAAAACAATGGTAAAAATTAACCATCCCCAGGAATTCCTGCAAGGACTTAACAGCGAGGGGACGTGGAAAAGCTGTAACAGCCTCGACCTTGGTGGCTAGTGGAACGGCGCCGTCCGATGTTATCCTGTGCCCCAGGAAATCGCTGCTGGTGAGACCGAATTGGCATTTGGCCGGGTTGACAATGAAGCCATGCTGGCTTAACCGAGTGAAGAGCTGGCGTAGATGTAACAAGTGCTCCTTGGGGTTCTTGCTAGCGACGAGTATATCGTCCAGATATACAAAAAGGAAAGGCAAATCCCGTAAAACAGAGTTCATGAGCTGCTGGTAAGCCTGCACTGCATTTTTTAACCCGAAAGGCATTCTGAGAAATTCAAAAAGGCCAAAAGGTGTGATGACCGCTGTCTTGGGAACATCTTGGGGGTGCACCGGGACCTGGTGATACCCACGGACGAGATCCACCTTTGCAAATATTGAGTTTCCAGCCAAATGTGCTGAGAAATCCTGGATATGAGGTATGGGATACCTGTCAGGAGTCCTGGCATCATTTAGTCATCTGTAGTCACCGCAAGGCCGCCACCCTCCACCTGGTTTGGGAACGATATGCAGTGGAGAGGACCAAGGACTGTCGGAGCGTCGGACGATCCCGAGGCGCTCCATTGTTTGGAATTCGGCTTTAGCCGCCGCGAGTTTGCTGGGTTCTAACCTGCGTGCCTGGGTGTAAACCGGTGATCCATTCGCGGTGATATGGTGTACCACACCATGTTTCGTGACTGCTGCTGAGAAGGTAGGCCGGGTGAGCTCTGGAAACTCGCTGAGTAGGCATGTAAACCCGTCTTCCGAACCAAGTAGGGTGAGCATTTGGCTCATTAATTCCGAAGGCTTTGAGTCCCCGATGCCTGGCATGGCAATGAGCCTGTGTGCGCGCTCTGATTTGTTAAGGCCAAATATTTGCAGTAAACGAGCTTTGAGAGCCTCATACTTGCCCTCGTCTGGTGGACTGCTCATTAGGCTGACAACCCTCGAGGCTGTGGCGCTGTCGAGAGCGGAGACCACGTAAAAATAACGGGTCAAATCCGCTACGATCTCCCACAGGTGAAACTGTGCTTCCGTCTGTAGGAACCAAGATTCTGGTTGCTGCTCCCAGAACTGAGGCAATTTGGGGGCGATGGCATTTGTGCTCATGTTGAATTCTCTTCAAAGTTTGTTCGACGAGATCGGGGTCACCAATGTAGGAACAGAGGTTCCTAACTAAATAATTCAGCTCAACTCGATGGATTAAAAGACTGGAATTTAATAACAACGAAGTTTGCTGGATGTTACAAGGAGGAAATCAAAACACATTCGTTCAAGATGTCAGGTAGTCGAAGACTGCTGGAAAGTTCTCTAAGCTGACGTCATGCCGTCCCCACGTTCTTCGTGCCACTGGCGGTCACGTGATCGACGTCATGACGTCATCACACAGGATAAAGGCAAACACACACTGTAAAGGTAACAATCAGTTTAAAGGTGCAGTCCCTGGCTGCACTATAATACAATTAAGGGGATTATACTAAAGTACACTGAGTCTCTTGTGGCTCCTCCACACTACTGAATTTCTAGGCCTTCGATTGCCATCTTAAATAGCAGCTAGCTGGGACACCAAACACACTGGATTCTCTTAAAGAGAAAACAGGATTTTCCCTCCAAAATTCATGCTGTAAAGGAGCATCAATCTAATATATTTTACACATTGCTACTAAAAGACCAGTTGACATCAAGATTAATCATTCAAAGCAGTAAAATGTAATAAAGGGAAAACAAGAAAATAGGCGAAATTAGATTGATAGTGACAGACAGGATAACTGAGTGTAACGCTCATATGCTTTGCAATTATGTAATTTTTATATACTGTGAGGATGACATTGCATCATTACCAATTACTGAATTTAAAAAAATATATGTTTGAAAAGAAAGTTCAAAGTACAAACATTGTAAGCTCACCTCAGACAATGACAGTGCAGTTAAACTGTGGGACCCCTGTCTCAGACAGATACACAGGACGATGCACAGTTGGCAGACTAGGGATATACTGCTGCTTATAGTGCTGCACACTGACCTTAAATGTAAATGCAGCTTCACAGTCTTCCATTCCCCGGTCATTTCATTTTTAATATAAAAGAGAGCTTGTCACTCCGCACCAAGCATAAAAATGATCCAAAAGTACACTAGCAAAGTGTTCAGGTAGGTAAATGGAACAGCTGGGAACCTTTCAATAGGCGGGTTTCCAATATTATTTATATCCCATGATTGGCCATACCTCATTAATGGGGGGCTCTTACCAAGTATGGGCTGGTGGCAAGGACCCTCATGCACTACATAGAAACATAGAAACATTGAAGATAAGAGCAGGAGTGGGCCATTCGGCCCTTCGAGTCTGCTCCACCATTTAATGAGATCATGGCTGATCATCCAGATTCAGTACCCTGTCCCTGCTTTCTCCCCATATCCCTTGATCCCTTCAGCCTTAAGAAATATATTTAACTCCTTCTTGAATATATTTAATGAATTGGCCTCAACTGCCTTTTGTGGTAGAGAATTCCACAGGTTCACCACTCTCTGGGTGAAGAAATTCCTCCTCATCTCTGTCCTAAATGGCTTACCCCTTATCTTTAGACTGTGACTCCTGGTTCTGGACTCCCCCGCCATCGGGAACATCCTTCCTGCATCTAGTCTGTCTAGTCCTTTTAGAATTTTATAAGTTTCAATGAGATCCCCTCTCATCTTCTAAACTCCAGCGAATATAAGCCCAATCGACCCAATCTCTCTTCATACGTCATTCCTGCCATCCCAGGTATCAGTCTGGTGAATCTTCGCTGCACTCCCTCCATGGCAAGAACATCCTTCCTCAGATAAGGTGACCAAAACTGCACACAATACTCAAGGTGTGGTCTCACCAAGGCCCTGTACAACTGCAGCAAGACATCCTTGTTCCTGTACTCGAATTATCTCGCTACGAAGGCCAACATACCATTTACCTTCTTAACCGCCTGCTGCAGCTGCATGCTTACCTTCAGTGACTGGTGCACAAGGACACCCAGGTCTCATTGCATTTCCCCTTCTCCCAATCTATCGCCATTCAGATAATAATCTGCCTTCCTGTTTTTGCCACCAAAGTGGATAACCTCACATTTATCCATGTAATATTGCATCTGCCATGCTTCTGCCCAATCACCCAACCTGTCCAAATCATCCAGGAGTTTCTCAGCATCCTCCTCACAGCACACATGCCCATCCAGCTTTGTGTCCTCTGCAAATTTGGAGATATTACATCTAGTTCCCTTGTCTAGATCATTAATATATATTGTGAATAGCTGGGGTCCAAGGACTGATCCCTGCGGTACCCCACTAGTCACTGCCTACCACTCAGAAAAAGACCCGTTTATTCCAACTCTTTGCTTTCTGTCTGCCAACCAGTTTTCTATCCAATTCAATACCTTGCCCCCAATCCCATGTGCCTTAACTTTACACATTAATCTCTTATGCGGGACCTTATCGAAAGCCTTCTGAAAGTCCAAATATACCACATCCACTGGTTCTCCCTTATCTATTTTACCAGTTACATCCTCAAAAAATTCCAGTAGATTAGTCAAGCACGATTTACCTTTTGTAAATGCATGTTGACTTTGTCCGATCCTGTCACTGTTTTCCAAGTGCTCTGCTATTACATCTTTTATAATGGACTCTAGCATTTTCCCCTCTACCGATGTCAGGCTTACTGGTCTGTAATTCCCTGTTTTCTCCCTACCACCTTTTTTGAACAGTGGGGTAACATTAGGTTCCCTCCAATCCATGGGTACTGTTCCAGATTCCATCGAATGTTGGAAGATGTTCAACAATGCATCTACTATTTCTAGGGGCACTTCCTTAAATACCCTAGCATGTAGATTATCAGGCCCTGGGGATTTATCGGCCTTCAGTCCCATCAATTTCCTTAACACTATTTCCTTACAAATACTGATTTCTTTCAGTTCCTCCCCTTCATCAGACTCTATGTTCCCCGACATCTCTGGGAGTTTATTTGTGTCCTCCTTTGTGACGGCAGAACCAAAATATGTATTTAATTGGTCAGCCATTTCTTTGTTCCCCATTATGAATTCCCCTGATTCTGACTGCAAGGGACCTATGCTTGACTTCCCCAACTTTTTCTCTTCACATATCTATAAAAGCTTTTACAGTCAGTTTTTATGTTCCATGCAAGCTTACTCTCATATTCTATTTTCCCCTTCTTAATTAATCCCTTTGTCCTCCTTTGTCGAATCCTAAACTGCTCCCAATCCTCAGGTTTACTGCTTTTTCTGGCCAATTTATATGTCCTCTCCTTGGATCTTATGTTATCCCTAATTTCTCTTGTTAGCCACGGTTGAGTCACCTTTTTTGTTTAATTTTTATGCCAAACTGGGATGAACAAATTCTGTAGTTCATCCATGCGATCTTTAAATGTTTGCCATTGCCTATCCACCGTCAACCCTTTGAGTGACATTCCCCAATCAGTCCTACCCAACTCGCGCCTCAGACCATCATAGTTTCCTTTATTTAAATTCAGGACCCTCGTCTCTGAGTCAACTACTTCATTTTCCATCTTAATGAAGAATTCTATCATATTATGATCGCTCTGACCCAAGGGGCCTTGCACAACAAGATTGCTAATTAATCCTTTCTCATTACATAATACCCAGTCTAAGATGGCCTGATCTCTAGTTGGTTCCTCGACATATTGGTCCAGGAAACCATCCCGTATGCACTCCAGGCATTCCTCCTCCACAGTATTGTTACTAATTTGCTTACCCAATCTATATGTAGATGAAAGTCACCCATGATAACTACTGTGGCCTTATTGCATGCGTCCCTAATTTCCTGTTTAATGCCATCCCCAACATCAACATTACTGCTTGGGGGTCTGTATACAACTCCCACTAACGTTTTCTGCCCCTTGGTATTTCTCAGATCTACCCATACAGATTCTACATCATCATAGCTAATATCCTTCCTTACTATTGTGTTAATCTCCTCTTTAACTAGCAATGCTACCCCACCTCCTTTTCCTTTTTGCCTGTCTTTCCTGAATATTGAATACCCCTGGATGTTGAATTCCCAGCCTTGCTCACCCTGGAGCCATGTCTCCATAATCCCAATTATATAATATCTGTTTACATCTATCTGCACAGCTAATTCATCCACCTTATTATGAATACACCTCACATTAAGACACAAAGCCTTCAGGCTTGTTTTCTTAACACTCTTAGACCTTTTAGAATTATTATTTACTGTGGCCATGTTTGATTTAAACCCTTGATTTCTCTGACTGCCACTTTTGCTTTTCTCCTTCCTGTCTTTTGCTTCTATCCTTGCTTCCCTTTCCTCTGTCTCCCTGCACAGGTTCCCAACCCCCTGCCATTTTACTTTAAACCCTCCCCCAGAGCACTAGCAAACACTCCCCCTAGGACATCGGTCCCGGTCCTGCCCAGGTGCAAACCATCCAGTTTGTACTGGTCCCACCTCCCCCAGAACCGGTTCCAATGTCCCTGGAATTTGAATCCCTCCCCCTTGCACTATTCCTCTAGCCACGTATTCACCTGAAATATCCTTCTATTCCTACTCTGACTAGCACGTGGCACTGGTAGCAATCCTGAGATTATTACTTTTGAGGTCCTATTTTTTAATTTACCTCCTAACTCCTTATATTCAGCTTTTAGGGCCTCATCCCGGTTTTTACCTATATCGTTGGTACCTATATGCAGCACGACAATTGGCTGTTCACCCTCCCTCTCCAGAATGCCCTGCAGCCGCTCGGAGACATCCTTGACCCTTGCACCAGGGAGGCAACATACCATCCTCAAGTCTCGTTTACAGCCACAGAAACACCTATCTATTCCCCTTACAATAGAATCCCCTATCACTATCGCTCTCCCACTCTTTTTCCTCCTGTCCTGTGCAGCAGAACCACCCATGGTGCCAGGAAGTTGGCTGCTGTTGCCTTCCCCCGATAAGCCACCTCCCTCAACAATATCCAAAATGGTATATCTGTTTGAAAGGGGGGACCCCTGCACTACCTGCCTGTGCCTACTACTCTGCCTGGTGGTCACCCATTCCCTTCCTGCCTGTGCAGCCTTTACCTGCGGTGTGACCAACTCCCTAAACGTGCTTTCCATGATATCCTCAGCACACATTGGGTGATTATCCAGTATGTGTTGCCGAGAGGCAAGATTCCCCATCACAGCACATACTCAAGATCAGGTCTTACAAGGAATATGATTAATGTTGCCTGGATTTTCAGAATATATCGGCCTAGAAATTGGTTGATGCCACTCCCATTTTACAGGCATAAAACAAGCATTAAAGCATCCACTATTACTCTAAATCTATGCCCCCTGGATATTAACCCTTCTGCTAAGGGAAATAGCTCCTTCCTATCCATTCTATTTAGGCCCCTCATAATTTTGTACACCTCAATTAGGTCACCCCTCAACCTCCTCTGCTCTAAAGAAAACAACCCTAGCCTATCCAATCTTTCCTCGTAGCTAAAATTTCCCAGCCCAGACAACATCCTCGTAAATCTCCTCTGCACCCTCTCTAGTGCAATCACATCCTTCCTGTAATGTGGTGACTGCACAAAGTAGTCTAGCTGCAGCTTAACTAGTGTTTTATACAGTTCAAGCATAACCTCCCTGCTCTTATATTCTATACCTCGGCTAATTTACTTTTTTATTCATTTATGGAATATGGGCATCGCTGGCAAGGCCAGCATTTATTGCCCATCCCTAATTGCCCTTGAGAAGGTGGTGGTCAGCCGCCTTCTTGAACCGCTGCAGTCCGTGTGGTGAAGGTACTCCCACAGTGCTGTTAGGTAGGGAGTTCCAAGATTTTGACCCAGCGACGATGAAGGATCGGCGATATACTTCCAAATCAGGATGGTGTGTGACTTGGAGTGGAACTTGGAGGTGGTGGTGTTCCTATGCGCCTGCTGCCCTTGTCTTTCTAGGTGGTAGATGTCATAGGTTTGGGAGGTGCTGCTGAAGAAGCCTTGGCGAGTTGCTGCACTGCATCTTGTAGATGGTACACACTGCAGCCACGGTACACCGGTGGTGGTGGGAGTTAATTTTTAAGGTGGTGAATGGGGTGCCAGTCAAGCGGGTTGCTTTGTCCTGGATGGTGTCGAGTTTCTTGAGTATTGTTGGAGCTGCACTCATCCAGGCAAGTGGAGAGAATTCCATCATACTCCTTACTTGTGCCTTGGTGGAAAGATTTTGGGGAGTCAGGAGATGAGACACTCACCGCAGAATACCTAGCCCCTGACCTGTTCTTTTTGCCACAGTATTTATGTGGCTGGTCCAGTTAAGTTTGTGGTTAATGGTGATCCCCAGGATGTTGATGCTGGGGGATTAGGTGATGGTAATGTGAAGGAATAGCCATATTCAGAAAAATACATCATCCTATGAATAGAATTCTGACTTTATTAAACATGACAAACTGGGTTTGAAAATCTAAAAGCCTCATTAATCTAAAGCTTTAAATGGCATACAGGCTTTTGAGATAAGATAAGATGTTAACACTGAGCTGTAAACACCATACAGGCTTTTGAGATAAGATAAGTTGTTGACACTGAAACAATAGCCCTATTGAAGCAGAGGGTTAGAGCTTCCAGAAAGTCTGAGCTTTGGAGAGAAAACAATGGAATGCCCCGTTAAAAGTGTCATAAACCAACACTTCAGGAAAGAAACACATAAAATTAAAGAAACATGTGCCTTTGTAAAAATAACATCAAATGAAACACAGGAGACACCAGCTATTACATTGTTTTTGTGTTAAACTTGGAACACCTAGGAGACACAAAGGGGGAGAAATTAGGTATGTAGCGCCACCTATTAGCACCTAAAGAGGGTAGTCAGTGGTTGTAGCGCCACTGGCGGCGCCTTCCACGATATTCAGTGGGGGCGCTAATGGTGGCGTTAGCCTGTTGCGCTGCGCCGCCACCGATGATGTCATCGGTGTGTGCAGCGCCCCATTAGTGCCCCGATCGCGATATTTGGTAGCGAACGCTGCTGTAGCGCCGTTCGCTACCTGTGCCCGGTTCACGGGGCCTTGCTGTGCCGGCAGTGGCACAAGTTAAGGTGGAGGTGCGGGGAGGCCGCCTTTTTCGGCGGCCACCTGCCAGCACCTCCGTCCCCGGCCTCCTGACCGCCCCCCCCCCGCGGCATTGCCGGCTGTTTCCTGAGAACCCGCCACTTCTCCTCGGTGCCGGGCTCTTTTGCCAGCACTCGCGATCGGGGATCGCGCTGTTGCAGGCCCCTCCCCCTTAACAATGGGAGGAAAGCCTGCAGTACCGCAGCGTGCCGTGCCGCAGTGTGCGGCGCTGCAGCACGTTGCGCTGCGATATTCAGTTTCAGCGCCCTAAGAGGGACGCGGAGCACCTCGAGCCTTGCCTCGTCTCCCTCTAGGTGCACTGAAACTGAATTTCTGACGTTCGTTAATGCTCCGAACGCTGTGCAAAAATCAGCGCCCAGGCGAACTTGGCGCCACTTTGGCGCCTCAACCCAATTTCTAGGCCAAAGTCTGTAATACAACCAGCTGAGGTAAATAAGAATTGTATAGATCACCCTAGTTGAGGTGTTTTTAATTTACACATTGTAAAAAGATACAAAGATAAGTCCTTCGTAACAGTGGCATCAAATAGAACCACCGCTGTCACATTGTTTTTATGATAAGTTTTTGAACACCTAAAGGAGAGACACGAGTCTGAATGATACAAGCTGAACTGACTGTAAGAATAGCAGGGGTCAACAGAAAAATGACTAGAGATAATTAGCTTACATCAGCAGAAAACTTCAAAGGACATACCACTGAAAAAAGGGTATAAAAATATAGAACTTTCAAATAGGATGTAGGGTCAAAGCGATTCTCGGCTTCAGAGGCTCTCTAAGCCTACAACTCTTTGAGTCTCGGGTATCAAATGTATTTGATTTTGGTGGATATCCTGGAATAAGACTAAGTAAGAAATGTAAAAATGTAACAACGTTAATATTTGAGAATAAGGATCTCTGAGAATAAGAATTGTAAGCTATTTGTTTTTGGAACTGTTTAAAGTTGCAATTGAATCACCAGCTGTAATTACATGTCGGTTCTTTAATAAATCTATATATTTTTAGAATTATCTCACATAGTACTTCTGTATCAAACTCGCAAACTCAATCTCTGTACACTCTTTGGTGAGGAGTTTCAGAATTCTGGGGGAGCTTTCTGGATCCTCATAATACCCGGAAGGTTACAGTCTAGTTAAACTTATTAAAAGTGCTATCTGGAGGACGGTAACATCTTCAGGTCATTCCTTTCCTTTAGGGAGAGATAGTCTGGACCTTTAGAGCCAATTAAGCATCTTTTAGGATTCGGTTATCTCTAACTTTAGTTGAAGGTGAACGTCTGGGGAATACGCCAGATCTGGGGTAGCCCGAAAAGGGCTAGGACTAGTAATTATCCCTTCAGTAATGCCGTTAAATGTCAAGGAGTGGTGGTTAGGCTCTCGCTTGTTGGAGATAGCCATTGCCTGTCACTTGTGTGGCGTGAATGTTACCTGTCACTTATCAGCCCAAGCCTGAATGTCGTCCAGGTCTTGATGCATGCGGGCATGGACTGCTTCATTATCTGAGGAGTTGTGAATGGCACTGTAGACTGTGCAGTCATCACCGAACATCCCCATTTCTAACCTTTTGTTGGAGGGAAGGTCATTGATGAAGCAGCTGAAGGTGGTTGGACCTAGGACATTGCCCTGAGGAACTCCTGCAGCAATGTCGTGGGGCTGAGATGGTTGGCCTTCAACCACCACAACCATCTTCCTTTGTGCTGGTAGGACTCCAGCCAGTGGAGAGATTTCACCCCAATTCCCATTGACTTCAATTTTACTAGGGCTCCTTGATGCCACATTTGGTCAGATTCCCTTGATGTCAAGGGAAATCACTCTCACCTCACCTCTGGAATTCAGCTCCTTTGTCCATGTTTGGACCAAGGTTGTAATGAAGTCGGGAGCCGAGTCATCTTGGCAGAACCAAACTGGGCATCAGTGAGTAGGTTATTGGTGAATAAGTGCCGCTTGATAGCACTGTCGATGACACCTTCAATTACTTTGCTGATGATTGAGAGTAGACTGACGGGACGGTAATTGGCGGGATTGGATTTGTCCTGCTTTTTGTTGTCAGGACATATCTGGGCCGTTTTCCACATTGTCGGATAGATGCCAGTTTTGCAGCTGTAATGGAACTGCTTGGCTAGAGGCGGAGCTAGTTCTGGAGTACAAGTCTTCAGCACGATAGCCAGGATGTTGTCGGGGCCCACAGACTTTGCTGTATCCAGTGTGCTCAACCATTTCTTGATATCACGTGGAATGAATCGAATTGGCTGAAGACTGGCTTCTATGATGCTGGGAACCTCAGGAGTAGGCCAATATGGATCATCCACTCAGCACTTCTGGCTGAAGATGGTTGCAAATGCTTCAGCCTTGTCTTTTGCTCCACCATCATTGAGGATGGGGATATTCATGGAGCCTCCTCCTCCTGTTAGTTTTTTAATGGTCCACCACTGTCCAATAAAGGCAAGTATCCCGTATGCCTTCTTAACCATGTTATCTACCTGTCCTGCTACCTTCAGGGATCTGTGGACATGCACTCCAGTCCCTCTGATCCTCTGCATTTCTCAGTGTACTACCATTTATTCTGTAGAATCTCTTAAAAGGTTTTTTAAAATTCATTGATGGGATGTGGGCGTCGCTGGCTAGGCCTGCATTTAGTGCCCATCCCTAATTGCCCTTGAGAAGATGGTGGTGAGCCGCCTTCTTGAACCGCTGCAGTCCATATGGTGTAGGTACACCCACAATGCTGTTAGGAAGGGAGTTCCAGGATTTTGGCCCAGCGACCATGAAGGAACGGCGATACAGGTCCAAGTCAGGATGGTGTGTGGCTTGGAGGGGAACTTGTAGGTGGTGATGTTCCCATGCGTCTGCTGCCCTTGTCCTTCTAAGTGGTAGAGGTCGCGGGTTTGGAAGGTGCTGTTGAAGGAGCTTTGGCGAGTTGCTGCTGTGCATCTTGTAGATGGTACACACTGCAGCCACAGTGCGCCGGTGGTGGAGGGAGTGAATGTTGAAGCTGGTGGATGGAGTGCCAATCAAGCGGGCTGCTTTATCCTGAATGATGTCGAGCTTCTTGAGTGTTGTTGGAGCTGCACTCATCCAGGCAAGTGGAGAGTATTCCATCACACTCCTGACTTGTGCCTTGTAGATGGTGGAAAGGCTTTGGGGAGTCAGGAGGTGAGACACTCACCACAGAATTCCCAGCCTCTGGCCTGCTCTTGTAGCCACAGTATTTATATGGCTGGTCCAGTTCAGTTTCTGATCAATGGTAACCCCCAGGGTGTTGATAGTGGGGGATTCAGCGATGGTAATGCCATTGAATGTCAAGGGGAGATGGTTAGAGTCTCGCTTGTTGGAGATGGTCATTGCCTGGCACTTGTGTGGTGCGAATGTTACTTGCCACTTGTCAGCCCAAGTCTGAATGTTGTCCAGGTCTTGCTGCATATGGACACGGACTGCGTCAGTATCTGACGAGTCTTGAATGGCGCTGAACAGTGTGCAATCATCAGCAAACATCCCCACTTCTGACCTTATGATGGAGGGAAGGTCATTGATGAAACAGCTGAAGATGGTTGGGCCTAGGACACTGCCCTGAGGAACTCCTGCAGTGATGTCATGTGATTGAGATGAATGACCTCCAACAACCACAGCCAACTTCCTTTGTGCTAGGTATGATTCCAACCAATGGAGAGTTTTCCCCTTGATTCCCATTGACTTCAGTTTTGCTAGGGCTCCTTGATGCCACACTCGATCAAATGCTGCCTTGGTGTCAAGGGCAGTCACTCTCACCTCACCTCTTGAGTTCAGCTCTTTTGTCCATGTTTGGACCAAGGCTGTAATGAGGTCAGGAGCTGAGTGGCCCTGGCGGAACCCAAACTGGGCGTCAGTTAGCAGGTTATTGCTGAGTAAGTGCCGCTTGATAGCACTGTCGACGACACCTTCCATCACTTTGCTGATGATTGAGAGTAGACTGATGGGACGGTAATTGGCTGGGTCGGATTTGTCCTGCTTTTTATAGACACGACATACTTGGGCAATTTTCCACATTGCCGGGTAGATGCCAGTGTTGTAGCTGTACTGGAACAGCTTGGCTAGGGGCGCAGCTAGTTCTGGAGCACAAGTCTTCAGTACTATTGCCGGAATGTTGTCAGGGCCCATAGCCTTTGCAGTATCCAGTGTCTTCAGCCGTTTCTTGACATCACGTGGAGTGAATTGAATGGGCTGAAGACTGGCATCTGTGATGCTGGGGACCTCAGGGGGAGGCCGAGATGGATCATCCACTCGGCACTTCTGGCTAAAGATAGTTGCAAATGCTTCAGCCTTGTCTTTTGCACTCACGTGCTGGGCTCCACCATCATTGAGGGTGGGGATATTTTTGGAGTCTCCTCCTCCTGTTAACTGTTTAATTGTCCACCACCACTCACGACTGGATGTGGCAGGACTGCAGAGCTTTGATTTCATCTGATGGTTGTGAGATCGCTTAGCTCTGTCTATCGCATGTTGCTTCCGTTGTTTGGCATGCAAGTCGTCCTGTGTTGTAGCCTCACCAGGTTGACACCTCATTTTTCGGTATGCCTGGTGCTGTTCCCGGCATGCTCTCCTGCACTCTTCATTAAACCAGGGTTGATCTCCCGGCTTGATGGTAATGGTAGAGTGAGGGATATGCCGGGCCATGAGGTTACAGATTGTGGTTGAATACAATTCTGCTGCTGCTGATGGCCCACAGCACCTCATGGATGCCCAGTTTTGAGTTGCCAAAGTAGAAAAGTCACCCGGTCCAGAATGGATGGATCCGAGGTTGCTGAGCGAAGTAAGGGTGGAAATTCCAAAGGTTTTGGCCACAATCTTACAATCCTCCTTAGATATGGGAGTGGTGTCAGGGGACTGGAGAATTGTGCATGCTACACCCCTGTTTAAAAAAGGGGAGAGGGATAAACCCGGCAATTGTAGGCCAATCAGCCTAATGTTGGTGGCAAGGATACTTTTAGAGACATTAATCCGGGACAAAATGAATTGGCACTTGGAAAAATATAGGTTCATGTAGCCAGCATGGCTTTGTAAAAGGCAAATCATGTTTGACTAACTTGATTGATTTCTTTGATGAAGTAACAGAAAGGGCGAATGAGGGTAGTGGGGTTAATGTTGAGTATATGAACATTCAAAAGGTGTTTGATAAATTACCACATAATAGACTTCTTAGCAAAATTGAAGTCCATAGGATTGAAAGGACAATGGCTGCACGGATGGAATGGTAGCATAGTGGTAATGACACTGGGCTAGTAATCCAGAGGCCTGGACTAATGATCCAGCAAATGTGAGTTTCAAATCCCATCCACAATAGCTGGGGAATTTAAATTCAGTTAATTAAACAAATCTGGAATAAAAAGCTAGCATCATTAATGGTAACCATGAAACTATTGGATTGTCGTAAAAACCCATCTAGTTCACTAATGTCATTTAAGGGATGGAAACCTGCCATCCTTACCTGGTCTGACCTATATATGGCTCCAGATCCACAGCAATGTGGTTAACTGTCCTCTGAAATGGCCTAGCAAGCCACTCAGTTTTAACAAAGCGCTACAAAACACAATGGCCCAGAAATTCGGGTTAGGGGCTTCCCGTGGGTGCAAGCCCCCGACCTACACTTACCTAGCGTGCCGGCAGTTGAGCTCTGGGCCTGCGTAAAATTCCTCTCCGGGGCCTGGCCCAGAGGCCGGCGCGCTGTGCTGGCTTGTCCCAGGGGCGTAGTTAGTATGATGCATCCCCTGGGATCACGTGAGCCATGGGCAGCCAATCGGAGGAGGGAAAAGCCCATTCATAAGATTGACAGAAAGACCTGTCAAAACGTATGAATGCTGAGGGCCCAAAACAGTAGTTAACCTTCAAATACATTAAAAAAGAAAATCACACTTTTAAAATAAACTATAAATTACATTAAATAACAATTTTAAACAATAATTTAAATTTTTGAAAAAAATAATTTTATAAAAAAACGGGGCTAAAAATAAACTTACCTTGCTTTAAAGTATTTAAAAATAATAAACCTGTGGAAAAAATGTTTTAATTTTAATTAATTGACCACTTACCTTTTAAAATGCAGGCCTTACGCCTGGTTTTTACATTTCTAAAATCTAAAGACCTACCCTCACGGAAAAACCTGTAAAAAAAACGTAAGTTCAAAGCGCACGCGCAGACTCCCGCACGCACGCGTTTGACCTCTGAACCCCTTCGTTCAGAGGATCGGAAGTGCCGGTTTCCCACGCATGCGTAGTGCATGCAAGAAACCGGCACTTCCATCGGGTCCACGCGTGAGTACCCCGTGCGTACTCACGCGTTGGGACCCGAATTTCTGGGCCATTAATAAGAATGAAACTGGATGGACTGCCCGGCAACGGCTATGGACACGGCAACAGCACACCCAGCCCAGCCAACCCTGCAAAGTCCTCCTCACCAACATCTGGGGACTTGTGCCAAAATTGGGAGAGCTGTATTGGCAGAGCTTTCCACAGACTAGTCAAGCAACAGCCTGACATAGTCATACTCACAGAATCATATCTTTCAGCCAATATCCATATCTCCTCCATCACCATCCCTGGGTATGTCCTGTCCCATCGGCAGGACAGGCCCACCAAGGGTGGTGGCACAGTGGTATACAGTCGGGAAAGAGTGGCCCTAGGAGTCCTCAACATTAACTCTGGGCCCCATGAAGCCTCATGGCTTCAGGTCAAACATGGGCAAGGGAACCTCCTGCTGATTACCACCTACTGCCCTCTCTCAGTTGATAAATCAGTACTCCTCCATGTTGAACGCCACTTGGAAGAAGCAATGAGAGTAGCAAGGGCACAGAATGTCATAGAGTCATAGAGTCATAGAGTTATACAGCACAGAAAGAGGCCCTTCGGCCCATCGTGTCTGCGCCGTCCATCAATCCCTGTCCAGTCTAATCCCATTTTCCAGCATTTGGTCCATAGCCTTGTATGCAGTGGCATTTCAAGTGCTCATCCAAATGCTTCTTGAATGTTGTGAGGGTTCCTGCCTCTACCACCCTTTCAGGCAGTGAGTTCCAGATTCCAACCACCCTCTGGGTGAAAAAGTTCCTCCTCAAATCCCCTCTAAATCTCCTGCCCCTTACCCTGAATCTATGCCCCCTTGTTATTGACCCCCCTACTAAGGGGAAAAGTTCCTCTTTATCTACCCTATCTATGCCCCTCATCATTTTGTACACCTCAATCAGGTCCCCCCTCAGCCTTCTTTGCTCCAAGGAAAACAACACCAGCCTGTTTAGTCTTTCTTCATAGCTGAGGCACTCCATCCCAGGTAACATCCTGGTGAATCTTCTCTGCACCCTCTCCAAAGCAATCACATCCTTCCTATAGTGAGGCGACCAGAACTGCACACAGTACTCCAGCTGTGGCCTCACCAGCGTTTTGTACAGCTCCATCATAACCTCCCTGCTCTTATATTCTATGCCTCGGCTAATGAAGGCAAGTATCCCATATGCCTTTTTAACCACCTTATCTACCTGTTCCGCTGCCTTCAGGGATCTATGTAAATGTACACCAAGGTCCCTCTGACCCTCTGTACTTCCTAGGGTCCTACCACTCATTGTGTATTCCCTTGCCTTATTTGTCCGTCCAAAATGCATCACCTCGCACTTTTCAGGGTTAAATTCCATTTGCCACTTTTCCGCCCATCTGACCAACCCGTTTATATCGTCCTGTAGCCTGAGGCTTTCCTCCTCGCAATTTACCACCCCACCAATTTTCGTGTCATCCGCGAACTTACTGATCATACCTTTTACACTCTCATCCAAATCATTTATGTAGATCACAAACAGCAAGGGACCCAGCACCGATCCCTGAGGTACCCCACTGGACACAGGCTTCCAGTCACAAAAGCAACCTTCGACCATCACCCTCTGCCTCCTGCCACTCAGCCAGTTTAGGATCCAACGCACCAAGGCACCCTGGACCCCATGGGCTCTTACCTTCTTGACCAGTCTCCTATGCGGGACTTTGTCAAAAGCTTTGCTGAAGTCCATGTAAATGTACTCTGGGTAAGGGGTTTCAATGTCCATCACCAAGAGTGGCTTGGTAGCACCACTGCTGGCTGAGTCCTGAAGGACATAACTGCTAGTCTGGGCCTGCGACAAGTGGTGAGAGGGCCTACTTTACCTCGTCCTCACCAATCTACCTTTCGCAGATGCATCTGTCCATGACGGTAGTGGTAGCAGTGACCACCGCACAGTCATTGTGGAGACAAAGTCCCGTCCTCACACTGAGGACACCCTCCATCGTGTTGTGTGGCACTACCACCATGCTAAATAGGATAGATTCAGAACAGATCTAGCAGCTCAAAACTGGGCATCCATGAGGCACAATAGAATTGTATTCAACCACAATCTGTAACCTCATGGTCTGGCATATCCCTCACTCTACTATTACCATCAAGTCAGAGGACCAACCCTGGTTCAATAGGGAGTGTAGAAGAGCATGCCAGGAGCAGCACCAAATGTACCTAAAAATGGGGACCCAACCTGGGGAAGCTGCAACACAGGACTACATGCATGCTAAAAAGCGGAAGCAGCATGCTATAGACAGTGCTAAGGAATCCCACAATCAACAGATCAGATCAAAGCACTGCAGTCCTGCCACATCCAGTCATGGACCATTAAACAACTAATGGGAGGAGGAGACTCCATGAATATCCCCATTTTCAAAGGGATGATAGAGCCCAGCACATGAGTGCAAAAGACAAGGCTGAAGCATTTGAAGCCAGAAGTGCCAAGTCGATGATCCATATCGGTCTACTCCTGAGGTCCCCACCATCACAGAAGCCAGTCTTCAGCCAATTCGATTCACTCCACGTGATATCAAGAAATGGCTGAGTGCACTGGCTACAGCAAAGGCTATGGGCCCTGACAACATCCCGGCTATCGTGCTGAAGACTTGTGCTCCAGAACTAGCTGCATCTCTAATCAAGCTATTCCAGTACAGCTACAAAACTCGCATCTATCCGATAATGTGGTAAACTGCCCAGGTATGTCCTGTCCACAAAAAGCAGGACAAATCCAATCCAGCCAATTACCACCCCATCAGGCTACTCTCAAACATCAGCAAAGTGATGGAAGGTGTCATTGACAGTGCTATCAAGCGGCACTTACTCACCAATAACCTGCTCACTGATGCCCAGTTTGGGTTCCACCAATGCGACTCGGCTCCCGACCTCATTGCAACCTTGGTCCAAACATGGACAAAGGGGTTGAATTCCAGAGGTGAGGTGAGAGTGACTGCCCTTGACATCAAGGCAGCATTTGACCGAGTGTGGCATCAAGGAGCCCTAGTAAAACTGAAGTCAATGGGAATCGGGGGGAAAATTCTCCACTGGCTAGAGTCATACCTAGCACAAAGGAAGATGGTTGTGTGATTGAAGGTCAATCATCACAGACCCAGGACATCACTGCGGGGCTTCCTCAGGGCAGTGTTCTAGGCCCAACCACCTTCAGCTGCTTCATCAACGACCTTCGCTCCAACATAGGGTCTAAAATGGGGATGTTCGCTGATGACTGCACAGTGTTCAGTGCCATTCACAACTCCTCAGATAATGAATGAGTCCATGCCCGCATGCAACAAGCCCTGGGCGACGTTCAGGCTTGGGTTGATCAGTGGCAGGTAACATTCACACCACAGAAGTGCCAGGCAATGATTATCTCCAACAAGCGAGAGTCTAACCACCACGCCTTGACTTTCAACGGCATTACCATCGCCGAATCTCCCACCATCAACATCCTGGGGGTCACCGTTGACCAGAAACTTAACTGGACCAGCCACATAAATACTGTGGCAACAAGAGCAGGTCAGAGGCTAGGTATTATGCGGCGAGTGTCTCACCTCCTGACTCCCCAAAGCCTTTGCACCATATACAAGGCACAAGTAAAGAGTGTGATGGAATACTCTCCACTTACTTGGATGAGTGCTGCTCCAACAATACTCAAGAAGCTTAACACAATCCAGGGCAAAGCAGCCCGTTTGATTGGCACCCCATCCACCACCTTAAACATTCACTCCCTCCACCACCAGCACGCTGTGTCTGCAGTGTGTACCATCTACAAGATGCACTGCAGCAACTCACCAATGCTTTTTCAGCAGCACCTCCCAAACCTGCGACCTCTTCCACTTAGAAGGACAAGGGCAGCAGGCACATGGGAACACCACCACCTCCAAGTTCCCCTGAAGTCACACACCATCCTGACTTAGAAGTATATCGCCGCTCCTTCATCGTCGCTGGGTCAAAATCCTGGAACTCCCTACCTAACAGCACTGTGGGAGTACCTTCACCACACGGAATGCAGTGGTTGAAGAAGGCAGCTCACCACCACCTTCTCAAGGGCAATTAGGGATGTGCAATAAATGCTGGCCTTGCCAGCGGCGCCCACAGCCCATAAATGAATTTAAAAAAAATGCAATTGGCTAAGGGACAGAAAGCAAGGAGTTGTGGTGAATGGTTGTTTTCCAGACTGCTGGGAATTGTGCAGTGGTGTCCCGCAGGGATCGGTGTTGGGATCTTTTCTCTTTTTGATATATATTAATGGCCTGTACTTGGGTAAACAGGGCATAATTTCAAAGTTTGCAGATGACACGGAACTCAGTAATGTAGTAAACAGTGAAAAGGATAGTAGCAGACTTGAGGAGGACATAAACTGGTGAAATGGGCAGACACATGGCCAATGAAATTTAACGCAGAGAAGTGTGAAGTGATTCCTTTTGGTAGGAAGAATGAGGAGAGGCAATATAAACAAAATGGTACAACTTTAAAGTGGGTACAGGAATAGAGAGACCTGAGGGTGTACATACACAAGTCTTTGAAGGTGACAGACAAGTTGAGGAGGCTGTTAAAAAAAATACAAAAACTAGGAAGTTATGCTAAACCTGTATAAAACACTGGTTAGGCCGCAACTGTAGTATTGTTTCCAATTATGGGCACCACACTTTAGGAAGGATGTCAAGATCTTAGAGAGGGTGCAGAGCAATGTTCCTGTTAATTTTTTTTTGGGTGCGGGGCCCATTCAAAATACCGCGCATGCATGGTTTTTCCCATTGAAAAGCTGGCAAGCCGGCTGCACTGGAGGTCCAGAGAGCTGTGTGGCCGTGCAGCTTAAAGGGAACATTGGTGCAGAGGAGATTTACTAGAATGAAAGACTTCAGTTACATGGAGAGTTTGAGAAACTGGGATTGTTCTCCTTACAGCAGAAAATGTTAAGGGGAGATGTGATAGAGGTGCTCAGAATCTTGAAGGGTTTTGATAGAGTAAATAAGGAGAAACTGTTCCCAGTGGCTGAAGGGTTGGTAAGTAGAGGACACAGATTTAATGTAATTGGAAAAAGAACCAGAGGTGACATGAGCAGAATTGTTTTCATGCAGTGAGTTGTTAAGATCTGGAATGCACTGCCTGAAAGGGTGATGGAAGCAGATTCAATAATAACTTTCAAAAAGGAATTGGGTAAATACTTGAAAATGAAAAATTTGCTGAGCTTTGGGGAAACAACAGGCGAGTGGGACTAACTGGCCAGCTCTAAGAAAGAGCAGGCACAGCAGGATGGGCGTAATGGCCTTCTGTGCCGTATCAGTCTATGGTTCTAAATAGTGGGTCTAATGTCTGCTTGAAGCCCCATTTGCAAAATTGGTGTGCCCTGAGCACAGCTGGCACTGGGCTGACTGTGTTCAGGAAACACAGTCTACTTGTAACCAAACCAGCGGTCCTTTAAGGAGAATGCAACATCATTTGAGGCGGAACTCAGCAGGTCCTACTCCAAGAGGTGTTGGCAATTGTGGCACAGTGTAAATATAGCCTGATTCTGAAGTTAAGGCCTCACTTGAATGTAAGCTGAAGCGGAGTGAGATCCGCAGAGGAAAGAGGGTTTTCTCTACTTTGCTTCAGAGGCAGTATGGGCCTTTGCTTTTAATTGCCACTACAAGTTTCGTATCAATGTGAAGCACAGCAGCACAACATTTCCTCTTAAGGATGTGTAGCTACTATCCCAAAGCATAATTTCAAGGCGACAGTATTATGCAGGTTAGGCACAGCTTATATGTTGTGATAAGAACATAAGAACATAAGAAATAGGAGCAGGAGTAGGCCAATCGGCCCCTTGAGCCTGCTCCGCCATTCAATAAGATCATGGCTGATCTGATCCTAACCGCCAATCCACTATCACAGAACCATCTCCTGCATCTAACAGAGACACACGAAATAGGAGCAGGATCAGGCTACACGGCCCCTGGGCCCGCTCCGCTACCCACAGGGCCATGACCGATCCGAACCTAGACTCATGTCCAAATTCCTGCCCGCTCCCCGTAACCCTTTATTCCTTTTACTTCTAGGAAACTGTCTATTTCTGTTTTAAATTTATGTAATGATGTAGCTTCTACAGCTTTTTGGGGCAGCATATTCCATGGACCTACCACCCTCTGAGTGAAGTAGTTCCTCCTCATCTCAGTTTTGAAAGAGCGGCCCCTTATTCTAAGACTATGCCCCCTAGTTCTAGTTTCACCCATCATCGGGAACATCCTCCCCGCATCCACCCGATCCAACCCCTTCACAATCTTATATGTTTCAATAAGATCGCCTCTCATTCTTCTGAACTCCAATGAGTAGAGTCCCAATCTACTCAACCTCTCCTCATATGTCCATCCCCTCATCCCCGGGATTAACCGAGTGAACCTTCTTTGTACTGACTCGAGAGCAAGTATGTCCTTTCTTAAGTATGGACACCAAAACTGTACGCAGTATTCCAGGTGCAGTCTCACCAATACCTTGTACAACTGAAGCAATACCTCCCTATTTTTATATTCTATCCCCCTAGCAATGAAAGCCAACATTCCATTGGCCTTCTTAATCACTTGCTGCACCTGCATACTAACCTTTTGAGTTTCATGCACCAGGACCCCCAGATCCCTTTGTACTTCAGTACTTTCCAGTTTCTTGCCATTAAGATAATAACTTGCTCTATGATTTTTCCTGCCAAAGTGCATAACCTCACACTTTCCAGTATTTCATTCCATCTGCCAAATCTCTGCCCACTTACTTAGCCTGTCTATATCCCCTTGCAGGTTTTTTATGTCCTCCTCACTCACTACTTTCCCTCCCATCTTAGTATCATCTGCAAACTTTGATATGTTACACTCGGTCCCCTCCTCCAAATCGTTAATATAGATTGTAAAGAGTTGGGGACCCAGCACTGACCCCTGCGGAACACCACTAGTTACTGATTGCCAGTCTGAGAATGAACCATTTATCCCAACTCTCTGCCTTCTGTTAGATAGCCAATCCTCTATCCATGCCAGAATATTACCCCCAATCCCGTGATTTTTTATCTTAAGCAATAATCTTCTGTGTGGCACCTTGTCAAATGCCTTTTGGAAGTCTAAATACACTATGTCCATTGGTTCCCCTTTATCCACCCTATATGTTACTTCCTCAAAGAACTCCAGCAAATTTGTCAAACATGACTTCCCCTTCATAAAACCATGCTGACTTTGTCCTATTAAATTATGATTATCCAAATGTCCTGTTACTGTCTCCTTAATAATGGACTCCAATATTTTACCTACCACAGATGTTAGGCTAACCGGTCTATAGTTACCAGCCTTCTGTCTACTGCCCTTTTTAAATAAGGGCGTTACATTAGCAGTTTTCCAGTCTGCCGGGACCTTTGCTGAGTCCAGGGAGTTTTGGAAAATTATTACCAATGCACCCACAATTCCTACCGCCACTTCCCTCAAGACCCCAGGATGTAAGCCATCAGGTCCTGGTGATTTATCCGCCTTGAGTCCCATTATTTTACCGAGTACCACTTCCTTAGTGATTTTGATCGTGTTTAGCTCCTCCCCCCCTATAGCCCCCTGTTTGTCCAGTGTTGGGATATTCTTAGTGTCTTCTACTGTAAAGACTGATACAAAATATTCATTCAGTGTTTTTGCCATCTCCATATTTCCCACCATTAATTTCCCGGTCTCATCCTCTAAGGGACCAACATTTACTTTAGCCACCCTTTTTCTTCTTATATAACTATAAAAACTCTTACTATCTGTTTTTATATTTTTTGCTAATTTACTTTCATAATCTATCTTCCCTTTCTTAATCAATCTTTTTGTTATTTTTTGCTGTCTTTTAAAGTTTTCCCAATCCTCTATCCTCCCACTACATTTGGCTACCTTATATGCCCTTGTTTTTAGTCGAATACTATCCTTAATTTCTTTACTTAGCCACGGATGGCTGTCTTTTCTTTTACACCCTTTTCTTCTCAGTGGAATATATATTTTTTGGAAGTTGTAAAATAACTCCTTAAATGTACACCACTGATCATGTATCGTCTTACCCTTTAATCTATTTTCCCAATCCACTCTACTCAATTCCGCTCTCATACCTTCATAATCTCCTTTATTCAAGCTTAGCACGCTTGTTTGAGATCCAACCTTCTCACCCTCTAATTGAATATGGAATTCAACCATGTTATGGTCACTCATTCCAAGGGGATCCTTTACTAGGACATTTTTAATTAATCCTGTTTCGTTACACAGGACCAGATCTAAGGTTGCTTGCCCCCTGGTCGGTTCAGTTACATACTGCTCAAGAAACCCATCCCTAATACACTCAATGAACTCATCCTCAAGGCAGCCCTGCCCAATTTGATTTGTCCAATTAATATGATAGTTAAAATCCCCCATAATTATAGATGTTCCCTTATTACAAGCCTCAACTATTACCTGATTGATACTCCGTCCAACAGACTTGCCACTGTTCGGAGGCCTATAGACTACGCCCACTAGTGTTTTTTTCCCCTTATTATTCCTTACCTCCACCCAAACTGTTTCATTATCCTGATCTTTTGACCCAATATCATTTCTCTGTATTACAGTGATTCCTTCCTTTATTAACATAGCCACCCCACCTCCCCTTCCTTCCTGCCTGTCCTTCCTGATCGTTAAATAACCTGGTATGTTTAATTCCCAGGCATTGTCACCCTGCAGCCATGTTTCTGTAATGGCCACAAGATCATACCCATATGTAGTTATTTGTGCCATTAACTCGTCTATTTTGTTACGAATGCTACGTGCATTCAGATAGAGAACTTTCAAAGATGTTTTGTGACACATAGTTCCTGCTTTTGCCTGTGGTGTATGTAACCTGTTCCACCTTAAGAGAACTACCTTAAGAGATGTACTACTTTCTCTTGGCTGCTGTACACTGTAATACCGGTGGTGACCACACCGGTATATAAGTGTTGTGTAGGGATTTGCTGGGCAGTTCAGCCCTGGCCTCTGAATAGTAATGACCTGTTAAAAGTTATTCTTGTTGTCTGTGTCCAGTGATTGATCCTAAGCATAACTGGGACACACAGACTCAACAGTGGCGACGAGTCCGATCATACCCTGCGGCAGTTTTACATCCAAGGCAGCTTCGTCCCCAGAACGGGCGTCGAGAAAAGGCATCCGCCCTCATCATCCTGCTGAGCACCATCGCACGGGAGGTATCGAGAACCCGGGTTAAAAAGAAAAATTCTGACCACGAAGCCCTCCATCAGCGACAGGCAGTGATCATCCCTTCTACCACGGTGGTGGGTAAGCTGATCAGCGACACGAGCAGAAAGTCGGCCGCATTGGCTGTGGAGTAGGGGAGGGAAAACGGAGGAATAAGGGCGGAGAACTCGACCACGGCTGGTAAAAAGGGCCGGGCTGCAATCGAGGCCGAGAGGCGCAGCGACTGGGGCAGCTTAAGGCACGAGAGCCGCGGAGAACTCAAACGCAGCCGGTGTAAAGGACCGGGCTGCAAGCGGGGCTGTGAGGCAAAGCAGCGTCGGGGAATTGAGAACCGCTGGGGAGGCGAGAACGGCAGCAGCACGGCAATCGCCATTGCAGCCAGCGGGGGAAGAAGGCAAATGCGGGAAAGACCGCCAAGCGCGGGAAGCCGCCATTTTAGTAGGCGGGGGAAGAAGACAAGCGTGGGAAGCCGCCATTTTGAGAAAAAGAAAAATTTAAAAACTTGCAAGGATGCCTAAACATGGGAACATTAATACCTTTGATAGCGATATCGAAGATTGGACCACGTATGTAGAACGCATGGAAGTTTATTGTAAAGCAAATAAGGTACCAGATGATGAGATAGCACTAACCTTATTAAGCTCAATGGGTGCGAAGACATACGGGCTATTGAAGCACCTTCTATCACCAAATAAACCGGCGGATCAGACTTTCGCGAATATTGTTACTGTCCTGAAAAATCATTTAAACCCCACGCTGCTGATGATAGCGGAATGATTTAAATTTTACAGAAGAACGCAGCTGAAAGACGAAAGCAACGCTGAATTTTTAATTGAACTGCGTAAGCTATCGAAGTACTGTCAGTTTGGAACAGGACTAGCAGATGCGCTGAGAGATAAATTTGTGTGTGGATTGTTAAAAGAAGGAACACAAAAGCGACTGCTTGAGGAGAATGATCTTACGCTTGATAAAGCTGTCACTATTGCAGCATCGCAAGAAGCCGCAGCGAGAGGCACGGCGGAAATGCAGCTACGGTCACCGGAACTCAGCTCCAATCAAATGGTCTTGGGTACAGTAAAATGTTATCGTTGTGGAAAGACAACGCACGATCAGAACCAGTGCTGGTTCAAAAATCAGGAATGCAGAAAATGTGTCAGGCTTGGTCACATAGCTAAAGTATGCCGGTCAGGAAAGAAGACCAGCAACAAAAAGTCACCGCAGGAAAAGTACAGAAAGCTACACAAGGTGACAGAGAACAGTTCGAACAAACAGAAGTCAGATTCAGACTCCAGCAGTAATGAACTGGGTAGTCTAAGAGTACACAATGTTGGTAAGGAAGCAGACCTCCAAACAATTTGGGTCACACTTCAGATAGCAGGAGTCCAAGTGAAGATGGAATTGGACACTGGATCGGCATTGACGGTCATGAATAAGCAAGATTACAAAAGGTTATTCCCACATATTCCCCTATGGGATACGGAGATTGTATTGAAAACATACACGGGGCAAAGAGTATACCCCATCGGGAAGATAGAGGTAAAGGTGGTCCACAAGGGCAAAGAAAGCCGAGGAATGGACTTATATGTGCTACCTGAGGGAGGTCCACCACTACTGGGATGGGAGTGGATTAGGAAAATAAATATGGACTGGCATTCCTTAAAAGCACTAACGGTAGATTCCGGTAAAAAAGATGTCAAACCTAAACGATTGTCCAGAATATTGGACGATGCTAAAGAGGTGTTCCAACAGGGACTGGGAACACTGAGAGGAATTACGGCAAACATCAAGGTTGAAGAACATGCAAACCCGAAATTTTTCAAAGCCAGACCGGTACCTTATGCGATACGACCTGCTGTGGAAGCTGAGCTGGAAGGGCTAGAATGTTCAGGAGTACTGTCTAAGGTAGACTGGAGTGAGTGGGCTACGCCCATTGTTCCCGTCATGAAGCGTTCATCGAGCAACAAGCCGGGGGAACCGGGGAAGGTTCGCATCTGTGGAGATTTGAAGATCACTGTTAATCCGGTGCTTCACACGGTGCAGTATCCGCTTCCGCGGATTGAGGATATCTTCGCTTCGTTGTCTGGCGGGAAACACTTCACCAAGATAGACCTGGCGCAGGCGTACTTACAGATGGAAGTTGAGGAAGAGTCACGCCAGTATCTCACGATCAACACGCATAGAGGCTTGTACCGGTATAATAAACTGGTTTTTGGAGTGGCATCGGCTCCAGCAATTTGGCAGAGGACCATGGAACAGGTATTACAGGGAATTCCAGGCACACAATGTTACCTGGACGATATTCTGATTACAGGAGATGATGACGAGGAACACCTTGCAAATTTGGAACTGGTGCTCACCAGATTGAAAGAATATGGACTTCGAGTTAATTGCCAGAAATGTGAGTTCTTTCAGAAGCGGATCTCGTACTGTGGTCATGTCATTGACCAGGAGGGGCTTCATAAGTCTCCTGACAAGATCGAAGCTGTTGTGAAGGCTCCCGCTCCGGATAATGTATCCCAGTTGAGGTCGTTCCTAGGGTTGATTAACTATTACCATAAGTTTCTGCCAAATTTATCCACGGTGCTGCACCCGCTGAACGCTCTTTTGCAGAAGGGAGTACCATGGAAGTGGAGCGAGGACTGTAAGAGGGCCTTTCGCAAAAGCAAGGCATTGATCACCTCAGAGGAAGTGTTGGCTCACTTCAACCCAATGCTGCCTATTCGTTTGGCTTGTGATGCTTCTCCATATGGTATTGGGGCAGTACTCTCACACAAGTTGCCAAATGGCCTGGAGAAGCCAGTCGCGTTCGCATCCAGATCATTGACCTCCACGGAGCGCAACTATGCTCAGATAGATAGGGAGGCTCTCAGCCTTGTGTGGGGAGTAAAGAAGTTTAATCATTACCTGCAGGGCCAAAAGTTCACGCTTCTGACAGACCACCAGCTGTTGGTATCCATTTTTAACCCTAAGAAGGGTGTTTCGGTGATGACAGCACAGAGACTCCATGATATACCTATCAATTCATCCAATGAAAAGCGACGAGTTAAGATAGTAACTATAGGTTTTTATTGGCTAAATGACAGAGTCCACCCTCGTGGGTGATCGGGTCCAACAAGGAGGAATACCAGCCAGTCGACCACCTTTATACCTGGGCAAGCAGGCGGAGTCATGGGCGGAGTCAGCAGTGGTCAGCCCAGGTATAACAGCGTGACAAGAGGTGACCTTGTGTAGTGATACAACAGTGTAAACAGTGATAACCATAGTGTAACGATATAAACAGTGATAAACATAGTGTAACGATATAAACAGTGATAACCATAGTGTAACGATAGTGAACGATAAAAGTGGTTTACCACATTCACCCCTTGTTTAGATTTGAGTCCAGCGGGGTGAAGTGTGCTACCAGTTCGGGTATGTCAGTCTGTCCGGAGGCCTCGTAAGTCTCTCTGATCGGCACAGCAGCGGCGGCAGTGATGCAGTATCCGATGTTAATGCTGGTGTCTGCGTGGTCGGCGAAGGCTCATGGGGTTCCAGCATGCCGTCTACCTGGGGTGGATTTGGGGGGGTGGTGGGGGGTAACGGTGGTATCTCAGGGGTGCCCGAGGGTGCAAGGTCTCGTAAGGAGACTGTGTCCTCCCGCCCGTCTAGGTATGCCACATAGGCGTACTGGGGGTTGGCGTGCAGGAGGTCCACCCTCTCGACCAGGGGGTCCGTTTTATGGGCCCTCACGTGCTTTCGCAGCAAGACGGGCCCCGGAGAAGTCAGCCATGTTGGTAGCGAGGTTCCCGTAGTCGACTTCCTGGGGAAAACAAACATTCGTTCATGGGGGGTGGCGTTAATGGCCGTGCAAAGCAGCGACCAGATGGAATGCAGCGCTGCCGGGAGGACTTCCTGCCAGCGAGAGGTTGGCGGGCCCTTAGACTTTAAGGCTAAGAGAACGGCCTTCCAGACAGTCGCGTTCTCTCTTTCCACCTGGCCGTTCCCTCGGGGGTTGTAGCTGGTGGTCCTGCTTGCAGCAATGCCTCTCGCTAATAGGAACTGGCGAAGTTCCTCGCTCATGAAGGATGAGCCCCGGTCGCTATGTATATAGTTCGGGAACCCGAACAAGGCGAAGAGGTCGTTCAGGCATTTGATGACCGTGGTACTGGTCATGTCTGGGCAGGGGAAGGCAAAGGGGAAACGGGAGTACTCATCAATGATGTTGAGGAAGTACACATTGCGGTCAGAGGACGGGAGGGGCCCCTTAAAATCGATGCTCAAGCGCTCGAAGGGGCGGGTGGTCTTGATCAGGCTTGCTCTGTCCGGCCTAAAGAAATGCGGTTTGCATTCGGCACAGGTTTGGCAGTTCCTGGTCATGGTCCTGACCTCCTCGATGGAGTAGGGCAGGTTGCGGGCCTTAATGAAGTGGTAAAGTCTGGTGACCCCGGGGTGGCAGAGGTCGTTGTGGAGGGTCTGCAGTCTATCAATTTGCGCGTTGGCGCATGTACTTCGTGATAGAGCATCTGGGGGTTCGTTCAGTTTACCAGGTCGGTACAAGATATCATAATCATAGGTGGAGAGCTCGATTCTCCACCTCAAGATCTTGTCGTTCTTGATTTTGCCCCTCAGCTTGTTATTAAACATGAAAGCGACTGAACGCTGGTTGGTGAGGAGGGTAAATCGTTTGCCTGCCAGGTAATGCCTCCAGCATCTTACTGCCTCCACGATCGCCTGGGCCTCCTTCTCGACCGAAAAGTGTCGGATCTCAGGGCCCTGGAGGGTCCTTGAGAAGAAGGCCACAGGTCTCCCCGCCTGGTTAAGGGTTGCTGCTAGGGCGAAGTCGGATGCATCGCTCTCCACTTGGAAAGGGATAGACTCATCCACCGCGTGCATTGTGGCCTTAGCAATGTCTCCCTTTATGAGGGAGAAGGCTGCGCACGCTTCTGCCATCAGGGGGAAGGAGGTGGACTTCATGAGGGGTCTGGCTTTGTCCACATAATTCGGCACCCATTGGGCATAGTAGGCGAAGAGCCCCAGGGTTCTCTTCAGCGCCTTTGGACAGTGGGGGAGGGGTAGCTCCATGAGGGGTCGCATTCTTTCGGGGTCGGGGCCGATGACCCCGTTCTCTACTACGCAGCCGAGGATGGCGAGATGCGAGGTGTTAAACACACATTTCTCCTTATTGTAAGTGAGGTTCAGCCGTTCGGCCGTACGGAGGAATTTCTCCAGATTAACATCGTGGTCCTGCCGGTCGCGGCCGCAGATGGTGACGTTATCTAGATAAGGGAACGTGGCCTGCAGCCCGTTCTGGTCAACCACCCGGTCCATCTCCCTTTGGAAGACCGAAACCCCGTTGGTGACGCCGAAGGGAACCCTAAGGAAGTGGTAGAGGCGGCCATTCGCCTCGAAGGCGGTATACTGGCGGTCCTCAGGGCGGATAGGGAGTTGGTGATAGGCCGACTTAAGGTCGATGGTGGAGAATACCCGGTACTGTGCAATCTGATTGACCATATCAGATATGCGGGGAAGGGGTATGCGTCCAGCTGGGTGTACCGGTTTATGGTTTGGCTGTAGTCGATGACCAGGCGGTTTTAATTGCCGGTCTTAATGACTACGACCTGGGCACGCCAGGGGCTGTTGCTCTGCTCGATGATGCCCTCCTTCAGGAGACGCTGCAACTCAGAGCTAATAAAAGCTCTGTCCCCGGCGCTGTACCGCCTGCTCTTGGTGGCGACGGGTTTACAGTCGCGGGTGAGGTTAGCGAACAGGGAAGGGGGCGGGACCTTGAGGGTGGATAGGCCGCAGGTGGTATGCGGTGGGCGGTTTAAAGGCTGCTGGTTGTCGACTGTGAGTGGGGGGGAGGGGTCCACCGTATGCCAAAGTGACACTTTGAAGGTGGGATTGGAAGTCCAGCCCTAGTAGGACGGCAGCGCAGAGCTGGGGCAGGACGAGGAGTTTAAATTTTTATACTCCGTGCCCCTAAACGACAGGGTCACAACACAGTAGCCGCTGATGTCTGTAGAATGGGACCTCGACGCCATCGAGATCCGGTTGCGCATTGGCCGGACAGTGAGGGAGTAGTGGCTCACCGTGTCTGGATGGATGAAACTCTCCGTGCTTCCGCTGTCGAACAGGCAGGTCGTGGCATGGCCGTTTACTTTGATGTCCATCATGGACTTGGACAGGTGATGCGGGCGAGCTTGGTCCAGTGTGACGGAGGCTAGTGTATGGCTGAGCGAGTTGCTGTAGTCTGCAGGTGAGGCGGTGGTCGGGTCTGGAGGCAAGGTGGCGGTCGAGTGTGGTGGACAAAATGGCGGCGCCCACGAGGTTGAATAAAATGGCGGAGAAGGTGGCCGCCCCCACAACTCACATGCGGCACTGCTGGTGTCAGTGGCCTTGATCAAAGATGGCCACCCCCACGACTCACACGAGGGGATACTGGCATCTGTGGCCTTGATGAAAGATGGCCGCCCCCACAACTCGCATGAGGCACTGCTGGCGTCTGTGGCTCTCCCCCTGCAGGCCTTAGCGAAGTGGCCTTTCTTGTGGCAATCGGAGCAAGTCGCGTTTCTTGCAGGGCAGCGCGTCCTCGGGTGTTTCGCCTGGCCACAGAAGAAGCAGCCGGCGGCCCGATCGCGGGGCTCCGATGTTGCAGCCGTTACCGGGGGTGGCGGTCCCGATCGGTTCTGGGACGCCGACGCTGAGGTAGGTCCCAGAGGCGGCGGTGCGAGGGGTATTGTGGCCGGGGTCGGGCCCGAGTCCCAGGGTCGCGCAGCACAGTACCTGGAATACGCCTCAAGGTCCCGATGGGCCACTTCCAGAGAGCGAGCGAGGGCTGCAGTTGTATTCAGGTCGAGGTCCTTTGATTCGAGCAGTCTTTGCCGTGAGTAGTCAGACCGAAGGCCTTTCACGAAGGCATCGCGGATATTCCCTTCAGTATTTTCTGCCGCCGTTACAGCTTTAAAGTCACAGTCCCTGCCGAGTGTTTGTAGCGCCCGTAAAAATTCATCTACAGACTCTCCTGGCTGTTGCGAGCGGGATCTTAGGAGATGTCTGGCATACATAGAATTTACCGGGCTCCGGTACTGCTCTTTCAGCAGACTGAGGGCGTCCTCGTATGTAGTAAGGTCCTGGATGAATGCAAATACTTTAGGGCTCACTTGGGCGGTCAGAACTCTTAGTTTGGATCCCGGAGGCACGCCGGATTCTCCCAGGTAGGATTCGAAACAGCTCAGCCAGTGTTTGAAGTCGAGGGCTGAGTTCGCTGCCTGTGGGTTTAGATCCAGGTACGGCGGTCGGAGGGCTCGCAGCCAGGCCGGCTGCTGTGGCTGTTGTAGCTGGCCGTTTGGCTGGTCGTTTGGCTGCTCCGGTCCACTCATTTCAAAATTTAGCCAATAAAATTGATATACCTATCAATTCATCCAATGAAAAGCGACGAGTTAAGATAGTAACTATAGGTTTTTATTGGCTAAATGACAGAGTCCACCCTCGTGGGTGATCGGGTCCAACAAGGAGGAATACCAGCCAGTCGACCACCTTTATACCTGGGCAAGCAGGCGGAGTCATGGGCGGAGTCAGCAGTGGTCAGCCCAGGTATAACAGCGTGACAAGAGGTGACCTTGTGTAGTGATACAACAGTGTAAACAGTGATAACCATAGTGTAACGATATAATCAGTGATAGCCATAGTGTAACGATAGTGAACGATAAAAGTGGTTTACCACAAAGGGGTTGAAAGGTTTGAGTGCAGATGTTAGACTTCTTGATCGATCCTCAGTCGTGGAAGGTAAGGCATGTGGCAACAGTGCTCTAAAGTCTGATGGTGATGGACATCTCTCAAGTGGTCTTCAATTAGATGGCGGTGAGCATCCCTCACAGCTGCGGGCCATCTACCTGAAACCCTCTGGTGCTCCCCCTTGTCCCCCTCATCTTCATCTTCCTCCTCAACCTCCTCTTCCTCCTCCTCCTCAACCCCCTCTTCCTCCTCTTTCTCCTCTTCTTCAACCTCCTCCTCCTCTTGTGGCTCCTAAGCTTGACACGCTGGCACAATTGCTCGTGGTAACAGCTGGTCTCTCATGATCACTAGATTATGGAGCATGCAGCCAATCGCCAAGCACCTGCAGCCCTCCGGTCCCTCCTGCCCCTCTCTCCTCCAGCAGCTGGTGCTGCTCTGCCTGACCTCATCTCCTCCTCCCATTCCACCAGCAAACCAAGGGGGACCCCTAGCAAGATCCCCATGACCAAGCACTTTCATTCTCCTCGTAACTCCTATAAGGTGTCCAATAAGGTACAGCAGCATAGCACTCACTCTCTTTAGGTGAAGTCCTCAGATAATTTACAGAATAAATATTAGTGAAGTCTTGTCAAAGGGTCCTCTGCAAATAGAGTGTAGCCAGTCGATCTCTAGCAGCAAGTGAACAGAGAAAGCTGAGCATGGCTTTAAGAGTAAAATGGCCCTTCGAGTTCTGCATCTTTTTTGTTATTTGCTGTACTGACAGGAATAGTATGATTTTGACCTTGTAAAATGTTGACACCAAATGAAATGCTGAGACCATAGAGCTGATCTTGCTGAGCTGTGTTGCCAAATGTAAATAATGGAGGGTAACTACGCATATTCTGCCCTCGCAACGCGATCCTATGCAAAGCTAGACAGATAGCGAACAACTTGATATCTTCCAATAAAATCACAAGGCTTGACTTTTCTTGTAACGCTTTACTGAAAGATTCTCATTATTTTAAAACTGAAATACAACACAGAAATGGAAGCACACATTAGCATACAAGCGCATAACTGATATGTATACACAAATTTAGGTACGCCTGAGCAACACAGTACATTTAGTAAACTGGGAGGCATTCTCTTTAAATTAGCCCTGTACATAGTGTATGAAAATACAGCTACTAGTTAATCAGCTAGACAGAGAAAAGTTACAACTAAACATTTTCTACAACATACAGTTCACATTAATCATCTATAGCATTCTAGAATACTTACAGACAAACAATTTCCAAGACTCAAGCATGGGGACAATACAACTGCTCGGAGCCTGTGCTGCTGTAGGAGCACCGTGGTGTAGGTCTGTGTCCCAGCGAGGACTCCACGAGGACTACGTAGCAGTCCTGTGGGGAGCGTGATGACCTCATCACGCTCGGTCGCGTTGTCCGCGCTTGGGGCGTCACGTGATGCGCGTGGTCGCGTTTCTGGCCGTGGAGGCCGAAGTCGGGAGCGGGAGCTGGGGGCCAGGCTGAGCCGGTGCTTGCCGCGGGAGTGGAAGATCGCGTCGCTCTCGGCGGCTGGTAGATGCGGCCGAAGACGCTAGGCCGGGCTGTGCCGGCGGCCTTTCTGGAAGGCCGAGTCGGGCCGGCAGCCGCCTCATGCACGTCACGTCGTACGTGCCGTGACGTCAGCACGCTACGTCGTACGTGACGTGACGTCAGCAAGCTAAGGCGCGTCTTAAAGGGGCAATGGCCCTAAAAGGTAAGTTAAAGGGGCAACGGCCCCAACAGGTAGGTTATACATATATAAGTAAGTTAAATACATACAGTGAGGTTAAGTTAGAGGGAGAGGCAGCACAACGCAATTTCCCTGCTCCTGGCATGGAGTCACAGTCTCCAGCATTACATATCAGGAAATCATGCACCGAATGTAATGATCAATAACATGTCATTCTATAGTGGACACTAGGTGGAGCCATAGAGCTGTGTAGAGCTGTATGTAGCTGTATGTATATAAGACTACACTACCCAGCTGTATGTATATTAAGACTACATTACCCATGAGGCACTAGGCTACCCACAAGGCAGCAGTCAAGATGGAAGCCTCTACAGATACTGTACCTAGTCCACATGTGCTCAATAAAAGTGTCTAGGAAAAGCTAGCTGTGTTCATAATAAGAATGTCTATTTATTAATGCACATAAGACCAAAGACATGGGGGACGATTTTGCCGGCATTCAGGGGTCGGGTTTGGAGGTGGGACTGCTGGCAAAATCAAAAAGATTGGCAGCGGGTTCTGAACCCACTTCCAACCCACCTCCAATCAATCTTCCCGGGAGTCAGGTCCCCGATTTGCGCAGAGACCCGACTCCTAGCGGCGGGAAGAGGATTATAGCCACTTAGCAGCTTGTTAACAGGTAGTTAACAGGCAGTGAAGAGGCCTTTTCCAATTTTGCCAGATTGACTACGGGCTTCCCGATGACTGGACACCACGCCAGGTAAGTGTGGCGTATTGTGAGTCTACTATAATGTTTCATCATTGATGATAGCTGCAGAAGTGGTGTAAAGGATCCAATGGTACACTGGTGAGTTTCAGAGGTAAGGAAATGCTAGGAAAATCATGTTTAATGTATTTAGACTTTTCTGTAGGCAATAAGATTTGAAGTGTTTGTGTAGTCCCAGCTCATTGGGAGAACCTCTCTCACCAGTGACAGATTACTTCTGTATCCTCACCTGCAGCTGCCATCTGTTTTATCCTAAGGAGAGAGTCTCTGGAGAGCCTGGGTGCAAGGGCACACCTTTGTACAGTGATTGGCAGTGTTTGCAGCACCTCAATGCTGTCAAACACTGAAAAATCATCTGTCAAACAAAAATGAGCATGTCCCCTTTAAGAAAACCAGCAGATGATGCGTCATCAACTGACCTCATCTTATACCGGCTTTCTCTTATTTGGCTGGAAAGCCCGCAGGGTGGGCTTAACAAGATCAATTGACACAAAATAGCATCTGTGCGTCAGGCGTCGTTGGGGGCGGGATCGGAAGCTGCAAGTCAGCTGACCCGCTCCCAACTTGCCTCTTCAGGTAAGATCATGGCCATAGCCTTCTGCTTCATTTTAAAATTAGAGCTAGGCCATTGATGAGGGAAATCAGGGAGCACTTTGTTAGACAGAGGGTAGTAGAAATCTGGAATGCTGCCTCCCAAAGGCTGTGAATGCTGGGATAATTAGAATTTTCAAGGCTCAGGTCGATAGATTTCTGTTAAGTTAGGTTATCAAGGGATATGGAACAAAGTTGGGAAAATGGAGTTGAGGTACAGATCAGTCATGATCTAATTGAATGGCAGAACAGGTTCGAGGGGCTGAACAACCTGCTCCTGTTCTTGTGTTCCTATTCATTCTAATGGAAATTATGTGGGTTTTTTTACCCAGCAAGTTGTTATGATCTGGAATACACTGCCTGAAAGGGTGGTGGGAACAGATACAATATTAATTTTCAAAAGGGAATTGGATAAATACTTGATGTGGAACGAGCAGGGGAGTGTGACTAATCAGATAGCTCTTTCAAAGAACTGGCACAGGCATCATGGGCTGAATGTCCTCCTTCTGTGCTGTATGATTCTTTGGGGGTGAAATTAGATTAGGCCCTAAACAGGTGGGGGTGGGGGGGGGGATCGCGATGCGCGATCGGCCTGTGCCCGTTGCAAGGACTGATGGCAGCAGGCAAAATTCGTGCTGTCTGCTCATTAGCATGATTGCAGCACTGATCTCAGTGCTAAACGCGCTGCTGGTTGGCTCAGTGCTCAACAGGGGGACTAACATCGGGTGCAGTCTGCTGTCCAATTAAAGCATGCCTGTAGAGTGAAGGCTTGTGAAGGAATAGCCATGATTCAGAGAAATACACGATACCATGAACAGAATACTGATATTATTAATAAAAGGCATACTGGGTTTAAAAGACACAAGTCTCAGCAGACAAGGCTGTAAACAGAATACAGGCTTCTGAGAGAAGATCAGTTGATAACAAAGCTGTAAACAAGCTTTGAAATGGGAATTAGTTAAATATTCTAAAACAATGAAAGATTGAAGCAAACCATTGGTGCTTCCGAAAGGTCTACGGTTTGCAACGAACACAATGAGAAGGCCCAGTTTAAGGTGTTACAAACTAACACGTTGAAACAGAAATACAAATATTAAAAGAGGCATGTGCCTTTGAAACATGACATCAAGAAAAGAAACAACTGCTGGTCAAATAGTTTAATGTTAAACTTGAAAAACAGGAACCATAAGATTAAATATGCAACCAATTGAGATAGCTAGAAATGCATGAAACATTCAGTCAAAGTGTCTTTAATTTAGATATAGTAAAAACCATACCAGCAAGACTTTGAAGATATGACACCAAGCAATTGCATTGTGTTTGTATTGAACATGGAGAATAAGGAAAGACACAATAGCCTAGAAATTCAGTGGGCTGCGCCACCTGTTAGCGCCTTAGGAGGGCGCTAAGTGGGTCGGAAGCCACTGGCCATGCCTCCCGCTAAATTCAGCGGGACGCGAATGGCGGCGCTAGCCGTTAGCGCTGCGCCGCTACCGATGACGTCATCAGTGTGCGCAGTGCCCCGCTAATGCCCCGATCGCGATATTTAGATGCGCCCCCTGCTTTAACGCCGGGCGCTATTTGCGACCAGTTCAGGGGGGCCTACCTGCGGCGGTAGAGGCGCTAAATAAAGGAGGTGTGGGGCGGCCATTTTTTTTGCTGGCTGCCTGCCAGCACCTCTCCGCGCTGCCGTCCCTGGCCTCCTGAGCACCCCCCCGTGGAGTGCCGACTGCGTTCCAAGAGCCCGGCACTTCTCCTCGGTGCCGGGCTCTTTTGCCGGCACTCGCGATCCTTGATCGCACTGCACAAGGCCCCTCCCCTTTAAGAAGGGGAGGAAGGCCTGCAGTACCGCAGCGCGCCAGGTGCTGCGGCATGTTGCGCAGCGATATTCAGCTGCAGCTCCCCAAGAGGGATGCAGGGCGCCTCCAGTAGCGCCGCGCTTCCTTCTGGGGCGCGCAAACTGAATTTTTGGCTGGCGGCCGCGACTGCTTCCGGGGAGCTACTTTTAGCGCCCTGGCGAGGATGGCGCCCCAAACTGGGCTATAGTGAATTTCTAAGCCAATGTCTGCTAAAAAGCAGTTAAGCCAATATTAGGAATAGAATGAAGAATCTTCGGTAAGAATGGCATCAAACAAAAACCATTGTTTTTATGATGGTTTTTGGAACACCTAAAGGTAGAGAAATAATTATGCATGCAATAGTTGAATTGATAGTAACATAGAAAGCATTCAACCAGAGGTATCAATAAAGCCAAATTAGCTGATATCAGCAGAGAACATCAAAGAAGAAACCAAAGCCAAAAGGATATTTTAGGGGGTTTTGCACAGGCGTGATCGGGTCTGTCAGCTTTGCCTCTGACTATCTTCCTTGAGCGGTTCAAATCGCTCGCCCCCTGGCTTCTGGACACCGGACTTAGATACAGGCAGCAATACAGAGAAGACTCGAGTAGACAGGTGGTTGGATGCAAACAAAACCAAGATTTTATTGAAGAGGAAAACTTGATACAATCTTATGGAAAATTATTAGTGTACACTTCTACAGGCAAAAATTACAAGAGAGTCATAATAATACTATACTTATACAGGGAATGGGGAATACACGGCACATCGAGGGAAAGCAACTATCTTAACATTACCCTTATCCTTAACCCACCCCCTATACCTAACTAGGTTAATCTATGAGGGGTCAGAATTCATGCTCACCAATCAAAAGGGTTTGATAGACTCAAAAGAGTGGTTGGGTTCGGGGTTCGCTCTTGGTGCTCTCTGGAGTCTACTGTCGTCACGTGGGCTCCGGGTGCTGCAAGGGCGTTGTCCAGGTTCGAGTACCCCAAAGTTACAGTCTCTGCTTGGGTACTTTACCTTGCAGGGATGATTCTTCGCCGACAGCTTGAGTTTGCATGAAGATACTCGCAGGTCAGCTGAGGCTGAAGGCCCGATGATTCGAAGCCTACCCTCAGTTGGCCTTCCCCGGGTGGTCTTCCTCCTCCCCTCGTCGCGTCCCGATTTGCCTGGCCTGAATTGCCCGTGTTCACCCAACCCTGTGTCGGGCCGAGTCCAGATGGAGTTGGAGAGGGCACGGGCAAAGGCTAGGGGGTAAGCGTGGGACGGGGGAAGAGCAGCAGCCACGAGGGCGAGGGGCCGAAGAACCGGGGAGCGGCAGTACTGACAGCAGCAGAGCAGCTGAGTAGGAGTTCCTTCTCCTTCTGATTGCTACCTGGGGGCCTTCAGTTATACCTTCGTCGAAAAACCCTTATCTGCCCACCAAATCAGGTTAGTTCTCTGTTTTAATTTTGACGGGCTAGTTAAAATAATGGTAGCAATCTATACTGACGATTTTTAGATGGCCAGTAATTGCATCTACCGGCCCGATAATTGACTCGTATTGTCCTGAAAGTCCTTGATGGGCTGGTCCAGCCTTGATTGATATGTTTAATCTGTTTCCGCTTATGTATGCAGATTGTTTGATGGCACCGGACTCACCACGTCTGGCGAAATCGCAGCTGTTGTGTCTGCAAGAAACCTTTTGGGATGAGGTTACCTTGGAAAGAGTTCGGAAGGTTTGGAAGGAAAAGATGTTTGCAAGTTGCGCAAACAATAACCGTAGAGGGGTGGCTCGTTTGGTGAGTCAGTTTATAGAAGAGAACATTGCCTTGGTGGACAAGGACACTGAGGGGAGATTTTAATGGCTAAAGGTAAAAATGGAGGAATTTAATTGCGATCTCTTTAATATCTATGCGTCGAACGACCATTGCAAATATCACGAGCTTTTTCGGTGATTATTCACAGAAGTGGCAGAGGTGGAAAACCCTTATACAGTGGGGGATTTTAATGTATTTTTATCTCAGATGGACATTTCAGCCCAGATGACCTTTAAGGATGATAACTCCAGAGGGATGATTGTAAAAATGATGGCTAATTTAAATTTGAGAGACTTATGGAGAGATCAGAACCCCATAAAAAGGGAGTTCTCCAGAAGAGGTTGGGTGGGTAATGTTTTAAAACAGAGCTGAATAGGTTTTATGTTAATGCAGAAGGGTTAAGTTCTGAGGTGATGGAGATTTATTATAAAAAAGCATTTCTTAGTGACCTCTTGGTTTTGCTTCTTAGAAATTGGAACAGCAGAGTTAAGATCGGTTCATGGGTGTGGATTTTAAACAATCAATACCTGAAAGAAATTGCTAATAAAGAAGGGATTTTAAATATAATGGCCCAGAAATTCCGAGCCCTACGGGTGTGTACGCGCTGTGTACTCACCCGTAGGGACATCGGAAATGCCGGTTTCAGGCATGCACTGCACATGCAAAGCTCTTGACAGCTCCTCCGGCTGCCCTGGAGAAGGGCCTCTGTGGGCGGAGAGGTCCGGTTTTTGGAGACCCTCCGCCCGCAGAAAACACTTACAATTCTTGCACCTGGTAAAAGCAGGCATAAGGCCTGCATTTACCAGGATAAGAGTTGAAAAGAAGTAAAAAAAAATGTTTTTCCACTGATTTATCATTTAAAAATTCTTTAAAAAAAGGTAAGTTTATTTTCAGCCCCGTTAAAAACTTTAATTATTTATTTCAAAAATTTAAATTTTTGTTTAAAATAGTTAATTTATGTAATTTCAAGTCATTTTAAAAATGTGATGTTTTTTTAAAAATGTATTTGAAGTTTTACTATGTTTTTGGGGGTGATCTCCATTTGTATATTTGACAGGTCTCCTGTCAAATGTATGAAGGGAGATTCCCTTCTCTGATTGGCTCCCAATGGCCCACTTGATCCCAGGGATGCTGCGAAATACCTGCGCCTCTGGGATACGTGGGCCCTGCGCACCGGCAGTTTGGAGAGGCCCAGCAGCAGAACTCTGTGCCTCCTGGGAGCCCTCAGGTCAGGGCGCAGATTTTTCCAGATTGCAGCCCTCCACCCGCAGGAGGCCTGCGATCGGAATATCTGGGCCAATAAAGGATGTTCGGAAAGGACCTTTATTCTTGAAAGAAAGAAGAGTTTCGTGGGACAATTTCAAATATGAGGTAAAAGGTTTTTCGGTACGTTATGGGAAAGAGAGCAGCAGTTAACCGGCGTGGAGAAGAGAATATAAGCAGAAGGTTTCTGAATATCTGTAAAGCAGTTGACGGAGGGGATAAGGGAGCAGAGACTAAGTGGGTGGTTTTAAAGGAAGTGTGGAAATTATTGCAAGCTGAAAAATGCAAGGGGGCTATTCTCTGGGGAAAGGCTAAAGATGCGTTGGAGGGAGAAAGATGCACTCGATATTTTCTAGAGTAAGAGAAGCTGCGACAGAGATTATCATTAATTGGAGAGCTGAAGGTTGGGGAGAAGATCATTAATGAAAGTGGGGAGATTTTGGAGGCCCTAGTAGCTTTTATCAAGAGTTATATACAAAAGAAGACATTTCCAAATTGGCGATGGAGAAGGTTAGTGCTTTTATTGAAGAGGGTTTAAAGGAGGATGAGAGAAGCATGTGTGACAAAGAAGTAGGATTAGCAGAAATAAAAGTAGCAATAAGTGAAATGAAGGGGGTCGGCGGGGCGGGGGGGCGGTAGGGGCAGGGTGTGGGTGCAATGCCCAGGGTCCAATGGACTAAGTGCAGAATTTTATAAAGAATTTTAAAGATTTTAAGTCCATTTTAAGTCCATCTTAGAGGTTTTTAAGGAGATTTAATTTGAGGGAAGCCTGGCCCCATCTATGAGGAGAGATATCATAAGCTTAGCTTATATACAAATAAAGGGGATAGAAGGGATCTAAAGAATTGGAGGCCCATCACATTATTAAATGTGGATTATAAGATCTTGGCGAGGTTATAGCAAATTATATGAAGGAGGTGATGCCGCAGATAGTTTTGCCCTTTCAGTCCTATGGAGTCATAGGCCGGGATGTCGCAGACTCTGTGGTCTCAATCTGAGATGTGACAGAGCTCATGGAAGAGAATGTGAGGGAGGCTTATGTGTTAAAGATAGATTAAGAGAAAGCCTTTGATATGGTTTCTCATGAGTTTTTATTGATGGTTTTGGACGCATTTGGTTTCTGGAAAAATTTCATTGAGTGGATAAGGATTTTTTTATTGAAACATATTTAGCTGTGTTAAATGTAATGGTTTTTTTATCCAAGTATTTTCCGATACAGAGGTCAGTGAGACAGGGTTGTCCCCTGTCCCACATTGTTAGTAGAACCATTCAGTTACATGATGCAGAAAGAACAAGGCGTAGTCGGGATTGCGGTTCCCAGTTCCGGGCTGGTGTCGGTGATACACCAATATGCAGATGACACTACCTTAACATTGAGAGATGCAGAGTCAGTGAGGAAAGCTATGGGAGTAGTGGAGGAGTATTGTAGAGCTTCAGGAGCCAGAGTGAATTATAGTAAGTCCCAATGCCTGGTTGCGGGAAAGGGTAGGGGGGAGTGGTTGGAGGAAAGCCCCTTTAAGGTGGTAGAGGTTTTGGAAGTTCTGGGGGTGCATATGGGGTGCAAGAAGGACCAGGATGGAATGGATCGATTAAATTGGGAACCAAAGGTAATGAAATCTAAATGATTTTGGGAAGATGAGACAGGAGGTGGTTGGAAGTGCAAGGAAGAGCGACAGTGGTGTCTGCTCTCCTACTATCTAAGCTATGGTACTTATTGACGGTGGAGGATATTCCTAAGTGTGCAAAAAAGTCCATCCGAGAGGCTTGTGTGAGGATTTTATGGGAAGGGAAACCAGCCTTGGTTGCTTACAATACCATCAATAGACGGAGAAATCAGGGATGTCTCAATTTCCCAGATATTGATTTGAAGAAAAAATCCTTTAGAATCAAATGGTTGAAGAGATTTCTTCAGAAGTCAAATACAAGTTTTTGGAAGAGTCCTTTTGAGCAGTTTTTAAAACTAAGTGGGATAGGAGGGCAGGGGATATTTTATATGAATACAATAAGATATTTTTGAAATCGATCAAACCTCTCCCTAGGTTTTATAAGGGGGTTGTGGAGTCTTGGGCCCAATATTTAAAAAGTGTGCAGTTTATGCCCAAGAGTGCTGAGGAATTTTTAGAACAGTCCTTATTTTTATACAGGTGGGTCAACATTGAAGGAGAGGTATTATTTAATCAAGCTTTTATAAAAGCTGGTATTATATATGTGAAAGGTGTATTATATGAGGTAATTCCAGGTTGGTTGCCGGAAACGGTAGTGAGGGACATGATTTGGGAAGAGGATTAGGAGATAGAGGAAAAAGCAATTATGATCATAGAGTCATAGAGTCATAGAGTTATACAGCACGGATAGAAGCCCTTCGGCCCATCGTGTCCGTGCCGGCCATCAAGCCCTGTCTAATCTAATCCCATATTCCAGCATTTGGTCCGTAGCCTTGTATGTTATGGCATTTCAAGTGCTCATCCAAATGCTTCTTGAATGTTGTGAGGGTTCCTGCCTCCACAACCCTTTCAGGCAGTGAGTTCCAGACTCCAACCACCCTCTGGGTGAAAAAGTTCTTTCTCAAATCCCCTCTAAACCTCCCGCCCTTTACCTTGAATCTATGCCCCCTAGTTATTGACCCTTCTACTAAGGGAAAAAGCTCCTCAGTATCCATCCTATCTATGCCCCTCATAATTTTGTACACCTCAATCATGTCCCCCCTCAGCCTCCTCTGCTCCAAGGAAAACAAACCCAATCTGCCCAGTTTTTCTTCATAGCTGAAGCGCTCCAGCCCTGGTAACATCCTGGTGAATCTCCTCTGCACCCTCTCCAAAGCGATCACATCCTTCCTATAGTGTGGCGACCAGAACTGCACACAATGTTCCAGCTGTGGCCTAACCAGTGTTTTATACAGCTCCATCATAACCTCCTTGCTCTTATATTCTATGCCTTGGCTAATGAAGGCAAGTATCCCATATGCCTTTTTTACCACCTTATCCACCTGTTCCGCCGCCTTCAGGGATCTGTGTACTTGCACACCCAGATCCCTCTGCACCTCTGTCTTGCCTAGGGTCTTACCATTCATTGTGTATTCCCTTGCATTGTTAGTCCCCCCAAAGTGCATCACCTCGCACTTTTCCGGGTTAAATTCCATTTGCCACTGTTCCGCCCATCTGACCAACCTATCTATATCGTCCTGCAGACTGAGGCTACCCTCCTCGCTATTTACCACCCTACCAATTTTTGTATCATCCGCGAACTTACTGATCATACCTTTTACATTCATATCCAAGTCATTAATGTAGACCACAAACAGCAAGGGACCCAGCACCGATCCCTGTGGCACCCCACTGGCCACAGGCTTCCAGTCACAAAAACAACCTTCGACCATCACCCTCTGCCTTCTGCCACTAAGCCAGTTTTGTATCCAATGTGCCAAGGCACCCTGGATTCCATGGGTTCTTACCTTCTTGACCAGTCTCCTGTGCGGGACTTTATCGAAGGCCTTACTGAAATCCATGTATACCACATCCACTGCGTTACCCTCATCCACACACCTAGTCACCCCCTCAAAAAATTCAATCAAATTAGTCAGGCATGATCTTCCCTTGACAAAGCCATGTTGACTATCCCTGATTAATCCTTGTCTCTCCAAGTGGAGACTAATTTTGTCCCTCAGTATTTTTTCCAATAATTTTCCTACCACTGATGTTAGGCTCACTGGCCTGTAGTTCCCCGGTTTTTCCCTACTTCCCTTCTTGAATAATGGTACTACATTAGCGGTTCTCCAGTCCTCTGGCACATCCCCTGTGGCCAGAGAGGTCCTGAAGATATGTGTTAGAGCCCCCGCAATCTCTTCCTTTGCCTCACACAGCAGCCTGGGATACATTTCATCCGGGCCTGGGGATTTATCCATTTTTAGGCCTGCTAAAACCGCCAATACCTCCTCCCTCTCGATGTTAATATGTTCGAGCATATCACAGTCCCCCTGCCCTATTTCTATGTCTACATCGTCCTCCTCCATAGTGAAAACAGATGCAAAACATTCATTTAGAACCCCTCCTACATCTTCCGGCTCCACACACAGATTGCCACTTTTGTCCCTAATGGGCCCTATTTTTTCCCTAGTTATCCTCTTACCCTTAATATATTTATAAAACATCTTAGGATTTTCCTTTATTTTGCTCGCCAGTGTTATTTCATGGCCCCTCCTTGATCTCCTAATTTCTTTTTTAAGTATCCCCCTGCGCTTTTTGTACTCCTCTAGGGCTTCCTCCGTCTTTAGCCTTTTGTATCTGCCAAAAGCACTCCTTTTTTCCCTAATCCATTCTCGTATATCCCCTGACATCCAAGGTTCCCTGTGGTTTTTGGAACCACCCTTGACCTTTACGGGAACATGTTGCCATTGTATGATCTCAATCTCCCTTCTGAAAGCCTCCCATTGCTCCGATGCGGATTTTCCTACAAGTAGCTGATCCCAGTCCATTTTGGCCAGATCCTGCCTTATCCTATTAAAATCGGCCTTCCCCCAATTTAGAACCTTTATTTCCGGCCCATCCCTGTCCTTTTCCATGACCACCTTAAATCTCACCAAAGTGCTCACCTACTAGCACTTTTTCCACTTGGCCGGCCACATTCCCTAGAATTAGGTGCAGTACTGCCCCCTCTCTTGTAGGACTTTCTACATGCTGGCTCAAAAAGCTCTCCTGGATGCACTTTAAGAATTCTACACCCTCTGAACCTTTCACACTTTGACTATCCCAGTTAATATTGGGGAAGTTGAAATCCCCCATTATTATTACCCTATTATTTGCACATTTCTCTGAAATTTGCCTACATATCTGTTCCTCTATCTCCCCCTGACTGTTTGGAGGCCTATAGTACACTCCCAGCAAAGTGCTTGCCCCCTTTTTGTTTTTAAGCTCCACCCATATGGCCTCATTAGAGGAACCTGCTAATATATCATCCCTCCTTACTGCAGTAATTGACTCCTTAATCAATATTGCGACACCCCCTCCTCTTTTACCTCCCCCTCTGTCTCGCCTGAAGATTCTGTACCCCGGAATATTGAGCTGCCAGTCTTGCCCCTCCCTCAACCATGTCTCCGTGATAGCAACAATATCATACTCCCATGTGTTTATCAACACCTTCAGTTCATCCACCTTATTTGCAAGACTCCTTGCATTAAAATAGATGCCATCCAGCCTTGCCCTTATATATTTGCCCTGTCTACCAAGCTGACTTGTTTTTTTCTCTATAATTGGCAGCACATCACCCCCTATTTCAGCTCCCCTCTGTATCCCATCCCCCGCCAAGTTAGTTTAAACCCCCCCCAACAGTGCTAGCAAACCTCCCCGCAAGGATATTTGTCCCGCTCTGGTTCAGGTGAAACCCGTCCGACTTGTACAAGTCCCACCTTTCCCAGAAGCAGGCCCAGTGATCCAGGAAACTAAAACCCTCCCTCCTACACCAACTCTTTAGCCACGCATTCATCTGCACTATCCTCCTATTCCTATACTCACTAGCACGTGGCACTGGGAGTAATCCAGAGATTACAACCTTTGAGGTCCTGCCCTTTAATCTGTTACCTAGCTCCCTAAATTCTTGATGCAGGACCTCATCCCCCTTCCTACCTATGTCGTTGGTCCCAATGTGGACCACGACCTCTGCCTGCTCACCCTCCCCCTTAAGAATGCCCTGTAGCCGATCATGTATGAGAAGATTGTGAGGGCAATGCCACAAGATTGGATGGAAGAAATAAATGTGCAAGCCTCCAAAGGAAGTAAAATGCATCCCGCTTTTCCAAGCTTTCTGCTGGAGAAAGGGGAGGAGTTGATCCAATTTGACAACTGTAATACTCGCGATTTCTATGAGGTAATTAGAAAATGGAGATTTAAGACACCGCTGGTCAGGAGTTTTGGCAGAGTATATACCCACAGCTTCAACAGGATTTGGAAGGGAGTGTGGGCAAATTTTAAATGTCCAGAGTGGATTGAATTGGATTTCAACTTGGCTCATAACCGAATTTTTACTATGACAGTCTTGTGTAAGATTGGGCAAGTGGAGGTGGCAACTTGCCCAGTGTGTGGGACACGGGATGAGACTCTGTTCCATTTATTGGTGTTATGTCTGCAGTTAAATGATTTTAAGTACTATGTTAGACAGTTGTGTGAGTTTTTTTTGCTGGTTGGGGACCGAAGAGCGAGAATGGGAATCCCGTGGGACTCAATTTTGAGATGGGGATTGCAGGAGAGTCTGCTTAAGTCTAGCGGAATGGCAATTAATTTAGTGTTCAGTTTGGCTAGATTCGTGATTATGCAAAGAAGGAATGCTCTGTTTTTTAAGGGGAGGAAAATAATCCTAAAACAGTATTCTAAATATAAGCTAAAAGATCATTATAAGGCTCTGTGGATGTTTTATTCAGAAATGAATTTAAAGATAGTATTTTATAATCAATTTTTAATGTACAGGAGACAAATTAAACTTCAGGTTTTGATAATATGTGGTGCAGGAATGGCCGTGCAGAGTGGTGGAATGGATTTGTATGATACAATGGAATGTTCATGATGTTGTAAATGTTTTTAATGTTGAATAAATAAAAAAAGTGTAAAAAACAGTGGGTAGCACTCTCACCTCTGAGTCAGAAGACTTGAACACAAAAATCTCAGCTGACACTCTGAGTACTGAGGGAGTGCTGCACTGTTGGAGGTGGCATTTTTTGGATGTGGACATAAACGATCCCATGACACTATTTTGAAGAAGTGCAGGGGCGTTATCCCTGGTGTCCTGGCCAATATTTATCCCTCAATCAACATCACTGAAAACATATTATCTGGTCATTATCACATTGATGATTGTGAGAGCTTGCTGTGTGTAATTTGGCTGCCATATTTCCTACATTACAACAGTGACTGCATTTCAAAAGTACTTCATTAGCTTTAAAGTGCTTTGGGACGTCCTGAGGTTGTGAAAGGCGCTATAAAAATGCAAGTCAATTTCTCAGCAAAGACCAGGAGGCCCACTAAAAATATTTAAATGACCTTGAGGATGCAAAATCTATTGGGGTTAGAGGTGCCTCTCTGTGGTGGGGGAAGTGCGCCATGCCGAAGGTGCACCCCAAATCGGCAGAAGTGGGCCACCTTGTCCTTTGACTTTTTCACCAGCCCAGTAACAGACCAGTGTGCTGCACTGAGTCAGATATTTAACAGCTTCCAATGGATTGCCAACAGTAAGGTTTCAATTGGATTTAATAATCATGCTTTATGAGCTAGTAGCCTAATATCCAGATACATGGCGCAGTTCTTACCATTTAATCCTGTAGAGAAATCTGTAATGCCGGTAATGAATCAATATTGAATGAATAAGATGCTAAACATGTTTAATCTCAGCTTTTCTAAAGATGCTGCTTTTCATCAAAAAATGAGAAATAAGACACTGCATATTTGATATAAATAAAATTCATGGTGGAGATTTACAATAATTTCCAATTTATTGTGGCTATAGAGAACTTAACTGTGAATATTTAATCCCCGCAACGCGTTCACAGTTTTGAACCAGATTTCCAATATATACTGGGGCAAAATGTTGGAATACTCAGAGTCACACTGGCTTCTATAAGTCATGCATTTCTGGCAACTAATCAGATTATAACACTGATGTAAGCAGATGATAAACCATGTTTTACAGTCTGCTTCTGTTGGATTTGTTTAATGGAAATGTTGCTCATGGAAATTTCAAATGACATTTCCCAGTGATCTCCAGGAATCATACAATGGATTTTTCTTTAACTGATGAAGCACGGGAAGCTGTTATGTTTATCAAATTCAGCAGTTCAACCAATAAAGACAAATGACTGTTCCCATGTCATGCACCACAATATAAAGGTGTTTCATTTTGTAGGACAGAGATACTGTTTAGCTCACACTGTTGTAAAGTGGTTTTGGATTTGCAGTGCTGCAATCTGCACAGTATAGAGTGAAATGTTCCTAGACTTGTGGAACCATGCACGCAGCAACTGCCTTATCATCAGAAAACCGTGGCTGTGTTGCCCACTGTGTGCAAGACCCAGCCAGCAGTGCTGGGGTCTCGGGAAAATATCACTCTACAATCATAGCCAAATTGCTGTAAGCTCAGTATTTGGCTGCGGGTGAAGTCTTCTGTGTAGCACAGGGATGTAGTTAGTCATGTGGAGCCATCTGACAGCCAACTGGGTGGGATTGAGGGGTACCCCTCTGAGTGTCACTGTGTGGCTTTTTTAATTGTGACTGACCTGTGGTGACCTTGCCACAGATTGAAATTCAAACCTATGTTGCTGTTTTACAACTTTTATAAACAAAGTAAAGATGCTGCTCATTGCCCCATAAAGGACCAATTGCCTCCTCAAACCCCTCATATGCAATACTTTCAGCCTCTTGACTGTGAAAGCACATTTGCCAGTGTATCATCCTGCGGGCTTTGGTTTTCTTAGCGTATGCTTTGTGTCAACAAAATTGTGATTAAAATGTTGCACGGTGTGAAATGTCAAATTATGTTAATATGTCAGCACCAGCTCAAATCATAAGGATTTTGGAACCAAATTGCATTTAAAAATACATTGGGACATATATTCCGCTCGGAGGCTTCCAGCAGACGGAAGCCCCCGACCTGCAAAAAAGAACCGCACCGACCTTAATGCTCTGGGCCCAAGTAAACTTGCAATTTAATCCTGAGAACTCCTGGGCAGCGATGATGTCATGCCCCCCAGGAGCCCAGCGTGTGCAGAGTCGAGGGCAGGACAGTGCAGGCCCACGAGACAGCAGCTCTGCCAGTCCTGATGCAAGCAAACGTTGCCTTTCAGCGGCAGCAGCAGCAGCAGCAGCAGCAACCCTGTCAGGAGGCAATTGCTGAAGGGACACAGGGGCCTTTCAATTGGCAGCAGAGGGCTCCGGTCACGGGGAAGGGGAAAGCACAGGAGACAGTAGGTTGTCACCTTTTGCACAATCCACCTCCTTTGACCCTCAGGCACAGATGCGAGGAGGCAAATCGTTCAATTCTTTAATGTTTTGTTTTATTTAAATGTAAAATGTTGTCGTTGCTTTTTTTATCTATATATATAAATCGGTCGATCTGTCTGTCTGTCATTCTGTCATTCTGTCATTCTGTCTATCTGTCATTCTGTCATTCTGTCTGTCATCGCGTGTGCGTCTGGCGGGCTATGCGCTCGAAAGTTACAGGGCGTACCTACGCGTGCGTTACCTCCAAAGAAAGCATACGCTTCCGAGACGGTTTTAAGCGTATTTACGTTTCGGCCGGGCTAAAATCGCGCCCGCGGTATCCGAAAAACCTTAACATTCCACTCATTAGCATCTCATTATCCGCTCTTTAGCGAGAGAGTGACCTCGAGCTCGACCAATCGTACGCCGGGTTGCTGGCGTGTGCCGCCGGGCCAATCGGTGCGTGTGTGGCCGGGTCTTATCGTTCTGAACCGAGGCGAGTCGCCGCCATCTTGATTCCAAACTTTTCCTTTCTTTTTCCCGCTTTCTGCGTCTTTAAAAAAAACGTTGCTTTTAAAACACATATTGTTTTAAAAAAAAATGATTTAGAAACAAATTAACTTATCTAATCTCATTAATTTTCCTACCTTTCCCCGTTTTTATAGGTATGCCTCGAATCCTCGGCTTCTCCTCCGCACCCACGCCCGAGCTAGGCACCTCCCGGCCCCACTCGAAGGCTGCAGGGGCGGGCCTCAGCCCAGCGCCACTACCTTACTAAAGGGTGCGCGCGCAGCAGGAGCTGAGACGCGGCGTCTCTCTCTGGCTCGGCCGGGGGGCGGGGCTTGCTGAGCGTCAACGGTTACCCTGGCAACCGGGCCCGCTGGCTGTCTCGCACAGCCGCAATCGCCGGTCTTCACCTCGGGGGGGGGCGCGACCCTCGGGGGGGGCGCGACCCTCGGGGGGGGCGCGACCCTCGGGGGGGGAGGCATGACCCTCGGGGGGGGCCGCGACCCTCGGGGGGCCGCGACCCACGGGGGGGGCGCGACCCTCTGCGGGGGCCGCGACCCTCGGGGGCTGTGACCCTCGGGGGGGCCGCGACCCTCGGGGGCGGGGCCGCGACCCTCGGGGGGGCCCCCCGCCCTCCCCTCCCTCCCCCCCGGCCTACCTTCCCCCCCTTCCCCCCCTCTCCCCCCTCCCTTCCTTCCCCCGCCCTCCCTTCCCCCCCTTCTCCCCCCCTTCCCCCCCCTTCCCCCCCTGCCCTCCCTCTCTCTCTCTTCCAACAACAACATGCCCTCGAAAAAGCCTCGGCACCGCCGGGCACTTCAGCTAGTTGAAATATATATTTGTGACTGAAAGTGTATGTAACCTTTTCGTTTAAAAAGTACAGCCTCGAGTCAGTTTGAAAAAAATTTCAACTTTTTTATTTGCAAAAATACTTAAAATTACAACTGTTTGAAAATTAGAAAATAGCTAGTTTCCATCTTGAATGTCTTTATTGCACTAAGAAACCAAAAGAGTCATTTAAACTTTACAAGTTTTATTCAAAAAAATTATGTTTGCAAATGTTTGAAAAGTAGAAAGTAGCTAGTTAACATTTAAAAGTTAAAAAACTAAGAACATCAAAACTGAACCTCTAAAGTCTTTGATGCTGCAATAAAAGTTCACTGTTACACTTTAAATTGTGTCTGTTCCTTTCTTTGCCTTGCTGGGGGAGGGGGATGTACAAGGCGACACTATCATCACCTCGTGAAGGTGTTGACTACTAGCAGTTCCCGAGTAGCCTTACTTTCGGCAGCACTTGGCTCCTCCCCATCAGGTCTGGCCACAGGCACATTGGCATCGTCCATGTCCTCCATTACAGCAGGGAGCTCCTCTGCAGGGTTAAGGGTCAGTCCTTCCCACAGGGCAAAGTTATGCAAAGCACAACAGGCCACCACAATCCTTGCCACTTTCAGAGGAGAATACTGCAAGGTCCCCCCTGACCTGTCCAGGCACCGGAAACGTGATTTCAGAACCGCAATTGTCCTCTCCACCACTTGCCTGTCTTGGTTTGCACACTTTGTACAAAAATAATAAATTGCAGGACAATGGAGTATTACAGTTTAAACTCTTTTATGAAGCATCAGGCCTGTGATCGCAATCATACAGCACAGTGGGGACAAGATGGCGTTAGGACCCCTAGCCTGGGTCTTCCAAACAATAGCAGTTCTTACAGATGCCTGCAGGCCAATGACAACTCAGCATGTGATCACATGTGAATATAATAGGTATTCCTTACAGATGCCTGCGGGCCAATGATAATTCAATATGCAAATGTTACATCCCCTTTTAAAAGAAAAATGTTATGCATTACTTTTAAACCTTTCTTCTACACAATGTTCTCAGTAGCATAAACTTAGAAATAAACTCAGCATTTAACTAGCACTGAAAACATCTCAACGTTTCAATAACGATGTACAGTTTTTTTTAGGGCAGCGATTCGCCTACACCCGTTGACAGTTCACAAGTCAAAGATAACTCTAGGCTTGGCCTCTCATCCCGACCTTGTGTGGTATGGAACTGAGCATGCTCCTGAATCGGTCAACAAATCAGGTTCCGGTTTAGGTTCAGGTAAGTATGATGTGTTTTGTGTATTGCTCTGTTCATCACACTCTGTTGAACTGATCCTCTCGTCGGAATGACGGTTTGCTGTCTCTGTACACGTTTTGCATGCACTTGCTTGCAGCTGATGACCTCTGGCTGCAGCTGCTGGTTGGTGCTTGGAAGGATTGTGCGAAGCCTGCGGCTCATCAACAGCTGTGCTGGTGTCTTGAAGTTGTCAACCGGAGTGTTGCGGTACTCAAGGAGACTGATGTAGGGGTCTCTTTTGCCCGTTTTGGCTTTGTCCATGAGTGTTTTTGCAATATGGACAGTTTTTTCAGCAAGGCCATTACTTTGAGGGTAATGTGGGCTTCATGTGACATGTGTGAAATCCCATGCCTTGGCAAACGATTTTAACTCTTTTGATTTGTATTGGGGGCCATTGTCTGAGACTAAAGTCTCTACAATGCCATGCCTGGCAAAGGCTGCCTTTAGCTTGTGGATCACAGCTGCAGATGTGGTGCTGTGAAGCTTGTCCAGTTCAAAAAATCTGCTGTAGTAATCAACAGTCACTATGTAGTCCTTGTTGTTCCATGTGAACAGATCCGTTGCCGCGACCTGCCAGGGCCTGTCTGGGATACGGTGAGGTATCATGGGCTCTTTGACATTTGATGGGCAGCGTTCTAGACAATTGGAACATTTTCCGACAATGTCCTCAATGTGTTTGCACATTCCGGGCCAAAACATAATGTCACGTGCTCTTTGTTTGCATTTTTCCATGCCCATATGTCCAGCATGAATTTTTGTCAACATCTCTTCTCTGAGACTGGTAGGAATGATGATTTTCTCCCCTTTGAAGATGATTCCGTTGATTTATGACAGTTCATCTCTGTGGTTCCAGAATTCAGATATGCTCTGAGGGCAGTTCCTCCTTTCCTCAGGCCATCCTTCATGTATGACTTTGCTCAGCAGTGTGAGTTGTGCATCTTTCTCTGTTCCTGCTCAGATCTCCTTCAGTTTTGAATCACTCACAGGTAAGCTGTTGTACACCATGTGCACCTGCACATCCATGCCTTCACTGAAGCTGCTGTCCTGGTAGCTAAGAGACTTTCTGGAGAGCGTGTCTGCGACAGGAATGTCTTTGCCTGGACGGTGAATGATTGTGAAGTCATAATTCTGTAGCTGAAGGATCATTCTCTGTAGCCTTGGTGGGGCTGCGGCTAGTGGTTTCCTCATGATTGACTTGAGGGGCTTGTGGTCGGATTCCACAATGACTTGTTGGCCATAGACGTACTGGTGGAAACGCTTACATCCAAACAGGATTGCATATAGCTCTTTCTCGATTTGAGCATATTTGATTTCACTCTCTGTGAGAGATCTGGAAGCGTAGCCGATGGGCTTTCCTTCTTGTAGTAATACTGCACCTAGTCCGCACTTTGACGCGTCCACTTGTAGTCTGAGCTCTTTGTTGGGGTCGAAGTAGACAAGAACTGGTCCTGGTTCTCTGGTAATTAAGTCTTTCATTTTCTGAAATGCTGTGTCATGTTGTTTGTCCCACAGGAACTCATTGGATTGTTTGAGCAACTGACGCATGGGTGCGTTGATTTCGGAGAGGCTCGGGACAAACTTGGTTAAGTAGTTAACCATGCCTAGTACTGTCTCTAGCCCTGCGTGGTTCTTCGGCAGCTCCATCTTCTTGTTGGTGGAGATTTTCTCTGGATCCGACTTAATGCCATCAGTTGAGAGGCGATGCCCAAAATAACTGATCTCGGTGGGTCCGATTATGCTTTTCTCGGGATTGAGCCAGATACCTTTCTCCCGTGATCCTTGTAGTTCCTGTCATGTTCCTCTCTATTCCTGCCATAGATGAGGATGTCGTCTACGATTGCGACTACTCCGTTGAGGCCTTCATAGGTTTCGTCGATCTTCCACTGGAATTCATCCTGAGCTGAGATAAGACCAAATGGTAAATGCAGAAATTGGTAGCGTCCAAATGGTGTGTTGAACGTTGTTAGCTTAGATGACTCTTCCGTGAGCTTGATAGTCCAGTATCCTGATCGTGCGTCCACTACACTGAAGTAACGTGCTCCCACTAGCTTGGGTGTGATGTCATCTAGCATTGGTAGAGGGTACTGAGGGTGTTTGCTAGCCTTGATCAAATCTCTGGGGTCGAGACAGACTCCGAGCTTGCCTGTACGTGGTTTCTCAACCACTACTAACGCGTTGACCCACTCTGTCGGTTCTGTTTCCTGGACGATGATTTCTGTAATCTCCATGCTCTGCAGCTCCTCCTTCAGGTGACCATGTAGAGCAAGGGGTATCATTCTCGGTGGGCAAATCACAGGGGTTGCTGCTGGGTCAAGGTGAATAGTGCATTCACCTGGGAATACTCCGATTCCTTTAATAACGTCAGCAAACTCCTCCATGACTGTCTGCTTCTCAACTGGTGTTGTCAATGATAGCACTAGCTTGACGAGGTCCATATCTAAACATGCCTTTAGACCTAGCACTGGAGGTGCTTGAGTGTCAACTAAGTAAAAGTCCAACATCATGTCGCTTTCTTTGTACTTGCATTTCATCACGCATGTGCCTTTTACAATGAGCTGCTCACCCCCATAGCTGGTCAGTCTGCGTGAGGTGGGCTGTAGCTCACACTCATCCTTCAAGCTGTGATACTCACTCAGAGGAATTACATTAACCTGAGCTCCAGTGTCTAGTTTAAACCTAAGCACTGTGCCCTGTTTTCCTATCTCAATATTGGCAAAGGCTTGCTCAGTCTCTGAAATCTGTTTTTTCTGTGACACAGTTCCTCTGCATTTGGTTCTCTATCTGGCATTTGGCTGTCACACACTGTGTGAAAACAGTCCTGCAAACTTTAGCAAAGTAATTCCATTTACCACATTTAGCACATTGCCTTCCTTTGGCAGGGCATTGCACCTTTTCCCTGTGCATCTTGTTTCCACCATATCCACAAGAGTTTTTATAGTTATATAAAAAGAAAAAGGGTGGCTAAAGTAAATGTTGGTCTCTTAGAGGATGAGACCAGGAAATTAATGATGGGAAATATGGAGATGGCAAAAACACTGAATGAATATTTGATATCAGTCTTTACAGTAGAAGACACTAAGAATATCCCAACACCGGACAAACAGCGGGCTAAAGGGGGGGAGGAGCTAAACACGATCAAAATCACTAAGGAAGTGGTACTCGGTAAAATAATGGGACTCAAGGCGGATAAATCACCTGGACCTGATGGCTTACATCCTAGGGTCTTGAGGGAAGTGGCGGTCGGGATTGTGGATGCATTGGTAATAATTTTCCAAAACTCCCTGGACTCGGCAATGGTCCTGGCAGACTGGAAAACTGCTAATGTAACACCCTTATTTAAAAAGGGCAGCAGACAGAAGGCTGGAAACTATAGACCGGTTAGCCTAACATCTGTGGTGGGTAAAATTTTGGAGTCCATTATTAAGGAGACAGTAACAGGACATTTGGATAATCATAATTTAATAGGAGAAAGTCAGCATGTTTTTATGAAGGGGAAGTCATGTTTGACAAATTTACTGGAGTTCTTTGAGGAAGTAACATATAGGGTGGATAAAGGGGAACCAGTGGACGTAGTGTATTTAGACTTCCAAAAGGCATTTGACAAGGTGCCACACAGAAGATTATTGCTTAAGATAAAAAATCACGGGATTGGGGGTAATATTCTGGCATGGATAGAGGATTGGCGATCTAACAGAAGGCAGAGAGTTGGGATAAATGGTTCATTCTCAGACTGGCAATCAGTAACTAGTGGTGTTCCGCAGGGGTCAGTGCTGGGTCCCCAACTCTTTACAATCTATATTAACGATTTGGAGGAGGGGACCGAGTGTAACATATCAAAGTTTGCAGATGATACTAAGATGGGAGGGAAAGTAGTGAGTGAGGAGGACATAAAAAACCTGCAAGGGGACATAGACAGGCTAAGTAAGTGGGCAGAGGTTTGGCAGATGGAATACAATACTGGAAAGTGTGAGGTTATGCACTTTGGCAGGAAAAATCGTAGAGCAAGTTATTATCTTAATGGCAAGAAACTGGAAAGTACTGAAGTACAAAGGGATCTGGGGGTCCTGGTGCATGAAACTCAAAAGGTTAGTATGCAGGTGGAGCAAGTGATTAAGAAGGCCAATGGAATGTTGGCTTTCATTGCTAGGGGGATAGAATATAAAAATAGGGAGGTATTGCTTCAATTGTACAAGGTATTGGTGAGACAGCACCTGGAATACTGCGTACAGTTTGGTGTCCATACTTAAGAAAGGACATACTTGCTCTCGAGTCAGTACAAAGAAGGTTCACTCGGTTAATCCCGGGGATGAGGGGATGGACATATGAGGAGAGGTTGAGTGGATTGGGACTCTACTCATTGGAGTTCAGAAGAATGAGAGGCGATCTTATTGAAACATATAAGATTGTGAAGGGGTTGGATCGGGTGGATGCGGGGAGGATGTTCCCGATGATTGGTGAAACTAGAACTAGGGGGCATAGTCTTAGAATAAGGGGCTGCTCTTTCAAAACTGAGATGAGGAGGAACTACTTCACTCAGAGGGTGGTAGGTCCATGGAATATGCTGCCCCAAAAAGCTGTAGAAGCTACATCATTACATAAATTTAAAACAGAAATAGACAGTTTCCTAGAAGTAAAGGGAATTAAGGGTTACGGGGAGCGGGCAGGAATTTGGACATGAGTCTAGGTCCGGTCCGGATCGGTCATGGCCCTGTGGGTAGCGGAGCGGGCCCAGGGGCCGTGTAGCCTGATCCTGCTCCTATTTCGTGTGTCTAATTCTGTTAGATTCAGGAGATGGTTCTGTGATAGTGGATTGGCGGTTAGGATCAGATCAGCCATGATCTTATTGAATGGCGGAGCAGGCTCGAGGGGCCGATTGGCCTACTCCTGCTCCTATTTCTTATGTTCTTATGTTCTTATGTTCTTATCCACAGATTTTGAAGCGTTTTATGTCTGTGTTGTTCATTTTTAGAACTCTCTCTGTTCTTTCTGTTCTGAAACACGCTCTCTGGGCGGTGTTCTTTGGTGTGTGTCTATTAACTGCAAGCACTGTCTGTTCACTCGAGCTGCTCGTGGCGCCGGTTATGATTTTCAACTGTTCTTGGGCTATCTCATGCGATCTAGCTACGTCCATAGCTTTGTCCAGCGTTAGCCCGGACCCAACATTCGAAAGTTTCTCTCTCACTTTAGCTGAATGTATTCCAAACACGATGTGGTCTCTGACCATCTCATCTTTATCTTCTGCATATTCACAGTCTTTTACCAGCAGTTTTAACTCAGTCATGAACTGTTCAAACGACTCACTAGCTCCTTGTACTTTCTCCTGAAACTTGTACCTAGCGAATATCGTATTTGTCTTGGGCATCACATATGATTCAAAACGGTCAAAATAACTTTTCAGTACCTTTGCTTCATCTGCGGTGAGAGACCATGTGTTAAAAATGCCTCTCCCTTTTTCTCTGATCCACAGGAGTAGGTAACTGCATCTTTCTTCCTCCCCTTTTCTTTTCAACGGACCCGAGAATATCAACTGCATGTGTTGCTTGAACTTGCGCCATTCTCTGTGTAAGTTCAAAGATTCCCAATTCATTCGAGGTAAGGGAGCTCCAACGATGTCCATTTCAAATCCCTGTTCTGACACCATGTCTTGGTTTGCACACTTTGTACAAAAATAATAAATTGCAGGACAACGGAGTATTACAGTTTCAACTCTTTTATGAAGCATCAGGTCTGTGATCTCAATCATACAGCACAGTGGGGACAAGATGGCATTAGGACCCCTAGCCTGGGTCTTCCAAACAATAGCAGTCCTTACAGATGCCTGCAGGCCAATGATAACTCAGCATGTGATCACATGTGAATATAATAGGTATTCATTACAGATGCCTGCGGGCCAATGATAATTCAATATGCAATTGTTACATTGCCGTGTGAACATGTGTGCCTGGTTATCTCTCCTGAGCCTCATTATTGGTCTTGTGGTAGGGAGTCATCAGCCATGGTCTTAGCGGGTAGCCCTTGTCGCCCAATATCCTGGAGGCAATGTGCTGAGGGTGCCATATAAGTCCGAGTTACGGAGGACGAAGGAGCCATGAGCACTTCTCCGGTGATCTGCATTCATGTTTAGGATCCTGAGGTGCGCATCACAGACTATCATGACATTCAATGAATGAAACCCCTTCCTGTCGATGTATGTCACAGGTGTATCCAGTGGTGCCTTCAATGCAACATGGGTTCCATCGATGGCCCCAATCACTTTGGGGAATCCAGCAATGCTATAAAATGCAAGGGCCATCTCCTTTTGATGGTGAGTGGACAAGTCAAAGTCTATGAACTCTGAAGCCCTAAGGAAAATGGCATCTGTGACCTGCTGAATTCATGCCAATGCAGCACTCTGGGAGATGTTGGAAATGTCTGCCTGAAATGACCCACTTGCAAAGAAGTTCAATGCTGTGGTTACCTTCATGTTCACTGACAAGGCAATGGGGGCTTCGAGCGTGTTTGAAGGTCTTCCTTTAACATGTTACATAGTCGGCCGATTGCCTCTTTACTGAAGCGCAACCTCCTCACACACAACTCCTGCGACAGCATCTCAAATGACAGCCTCTCCCTCTACACTCTCTAGGGTGGGTAGTAGTTCCTCCTGATCAGGAGACAGTGATGGTTCCTCAGTCTTCTTTGCTGTTCCCTGGCGTTTCCAAGTTTCTGATGCACAATCGCACCGAGGATCAGGGCAACATCATCAAAGGGGATGTTTCTCCCTCACAGGCTTCCTCTTTAAACAGATGAAGTACTTGTAAAGAAAAAATGGAAAGAGTTGTAAAAGTAATTTTTATAAAGTGAGTGGCTAGAAAATCACATCGGGCTGTGGTGGGAAACGTGCGGAATTGGATTGGAACATGCCATACCCGCCTGATGAATATCATGGTCCAAGATGATTTTCTAAGAACGTTAACATTTTCACAAAGTCATACATACAATTTTTAAAGGGCATGGAAAAATTAACATACAACTAATTGATATTTTCCGGCATAATTTTTTTAAACTTTAGTAAATGTTAAATAATTCATTTTTAAACAGTAATTTTCGCATTTAAGAAATGAAACCTAATTCAATAGAATGATTACCTTGCATACAGCAAGAGTTGCTCTTTATATTAACTGCACTACTCAAAACAAGATCCAAAACCAATAAAGTTTTTAACAAATTAAAGTTGATAAAAATTTACCTCAGGCTTTCTACAAAGAACTTTGCTCACTTTCACAATTAAAAATGTTCCATTTCCAAGCCCACTGCTGAAAGAGTTCTTCTTCCTGCAGCTTCCTCTGGTAGAATGCTTTTAGTAGGCGCAGCTGTTTTGGACATACCTGGACCGAAGCATTTGAGAAAAAGTCGGAACTTTGAGCCGGTAGCGCTGCCTTTCCTGCACATGCGTTTGATCTGTCAAGCACTTTCTTGACAGATCAGAAATGCCAGTTTCCAGTGCATGCCTGAAACCGGCATTTCCATGTCCCTACGGGTGAGTACACCCACCCGTAGGGATCGGAATATCCGGGCCATTAATTATAAGGATTCAAATAGATTAGATATTACAACTAAGGCCTTATGGATGCAAAGCTATGCTTACATCCAGTCTAGTCCCAGAATAAGTGTATCTGTCAGTCAAGGAGGTTTTAACCCTTCCAACACTGGTGGAGACTTCAGTTACTAAATAAAGTTGGAAATTTGAGTCACTGGAATGGGAAAAGTTAAACCTCACTTCCAATTTGATTTAAATAGCAATATTTTAGTACCTGGAAATATGATGTCAGTCTCTGTTTACTCAAATGAGATCTCTCAAATATTATTTTGGTTTATTCCACGATAGCTGTATTTTAATATTTAGCAGATGATGTGGAGTGGCACTAGCTTCCTACAATCACATCATGCTACTGCACAGAAACAGGCTATTCAGCCCATTAAGTCTGTGCCAGTGTTGTTCTCTTACTTGAATGAATCAACTAGTCTAATCCCACTGTCCTCCTCACTTCCCCAAGCCTTTAGTATTCTTTTTCAAGCAATTAATTCCCATACTTGCCCTGTGCTGAGTTATTGCCAGTTGTAATATAACAAAAGCAATAACTTGGTGCATGCAGGATAATCAAACTGTGGATTCTCAAAAAAATGCACAGAATAATATTATGAGTCTGTATAGCCTGATGGAAAATCATTGAGAGCATGCGCCCAAATTTTCTACTTGCTCTTCTAGCAGATGAGGCTCTTCACTGGAAGCATTCCAAATAATATTGCACTGCATCAGAGACACCAAGCTTTTTGCAAGCTCCAGTTACTATCTACAAATTTGTAATGGATGTGAAGCAATTTTTCATGCACCAAGTTATTATTTTTGCATTTCAACATAGATAAACAAAGACAAAAGCAAAATACTGCGGATGCTGGAAATCTGAAATAAAAACAGAAAATTTTGCTCACCTTGTAAGAATGATACTTCAAGCAAGTTTTAGGATCACAAGGGGGAGTGTAAGATTTGCAAAATTTTCACATTTCCCCAAAGGTTATTATTAATAAAAGGGACCCTGCATGGACATTTTTAAAAAGGGTACCCAAAGATGGCGTCCGCACCTCGTGACCAAAAGCCTGCAAGATTTTAAAAGCTTGGACTCTGTGGCAGCACAAGCAGCTTTTGGGGAAATCGAAACCTAAAATGCAGTTTTCTGTGAAGAAGGACTTTGTATTTTGGAAAGCAGACAGAACTTTGAATATGCATTAAGCCAAATCGTAGACAGAACAAAACCAGTTAGGTCTATACTTGAGGCCATCAAGTTGTTTGCATCTATAATCGGAAACAGCTTAAGGAAGCCATCGAGGCTGGACAGACTGATTAAAATGCATTAATAATAATACAGCTCAGACATCAGGCCATTAGGTGCGATCACCGGCCATCTAAAAATGTTAGTTTAGATTGCTACAATTATTTAAGCTAGCCCTCCAAGATTGGAAGAATGAACTAACCTGATTTGGCGTGCAGATAAGGGTTTTCGTGAGGAGTATAACTGCAGGCCCCGGGTAGCAATCCCGCACTTGCTCTGCTCTCTTGCTCGCTTGCTCTTGTCCCTGCTCTCGTGGCTCCGGCCTCTTGGGCTGCCGCTCGTACTCGTGCCCTGGCCTCATGGCGGGTTCTCTCCCCGTAGCAGATTTTCATTAACCAGTTACACCATACAAACAGCAGGGGAGGGGAACGAGACCCAAGCCCATAGTTCCAGGATGCCCAGGCAGCAGAAAGGGGCGAGACGAAGTTGAGCAGGTAGCCCAGGACATGTATAATAGTCCGGCGAGATGAGACGAGTAGAGTCGAAGAAGACGATAACAACTCGATAAGGGCAGAGCAGGGCAGCGAAAAACATATCGATAAAGACCAAGCGCCTAGTTATAAGCTGGCGCTTGGGAAGACGATGAGATGACGATGGCAGTGGAGGAGAGAAGGTGTGTCGCAGCAGCAGATCCAGCACCGCGCCCCTGAAGACCACGTGGCAACGGGGTACCTAGAAGGACCAAAGACCAGACCTCAAAACTCGTACTCATTAACATTTGGCTTTATTTTGGATTGGTGAGCATGAATTCTGGCCCCTCATAGCTTAATCTAGTTAGGTATAAGGGGTGGGATAATGATAAGGGGATGGTTAAGATAGTTTGTTTTCCCTCGATGTGCCGTGTGTTCCCCATTCCCTGTATAAGTATAGTTATTTGTATTTGCCTGTAATTTTATACTAGTAACTTCTCGTAAGACTGTGTTAATTTCTATTTTAATAAAATCTTGGTTTTCTTACATCCAAACCACCTGTCTACTTGAGTCTTATCTGTATCGCCACCTGTACCTAAGTCCGGTGTTTAGAACCCAGAGGCGTGGGAGCGATTCGAACCGCTCACAAACAGTCAGGGGCATAACTGACAGGGCGCACATGCCACACCCACCACCCCCTACAGAAATGAATACATTCAATCAAAAAGAGGGATATCAAGGAGCATAGTGAACCCCAAAACCATAGAACACTTGGAAGAGGACCAGAAAATGTACAAACCACCATTTCTACCAATCTAGAGAGGATCATTGTCACTGTTCTAAAGCAAGCCAGGTGGTAGACTGCCCCTAGTAGCTAGGTAGCCCATCATTGTTTGAGAACAGAAAATTGTACCCAGGTTATCAACCAGCTGTGGGGTCTATCTCACAATTTGTGACATAGATTAGCTAACGTACGAGGCAGAGTGTTTGCAATCTTGTCACCCGATTTGACCCGGAGATGAGCTTCTGATCACATATCCTCATCCATCACCAAGACCGCCTACTTTCAACTCCTTAACATTGCCCGTCTCGGCTCCTGCCTCAGCTCAGCTCAGTTCCTGCTGAAAGTCTCATCCATGCCTTTGTTAACTCTAAACTTGGCTATTAATTTGCTCACCTGGCCGGCCTTCCACCTTGCACTCTCCGTAAACTTGAGCTCATCCAAACTCTGCTGCCTGTATCCTAACTCGCACCAAATCCTGTTCACCCATCACCCCTGAAATCTTTGACCTACATTGGCTCCCAATCTGGCAATGCCTCAATTTTAAATGTTAACTTCATGCTGCCTGCTAATTATAATGATTGCAGCGCAAGGTGCGCAGTCTTCTGCTGATGAAACAGGGTAAAAGTGCTTCAGTACTAACCCAAATGGCTCAACAGGCCAGGGAAAGGGCACCCACTGTCTTGGATGCAGCATTTGAACTTTGTGCAGGGTATCAACACTGGAAGAGAGGTCCTCTACCAACAGAGGCCCTCCAGAAAGAAGGATGTGGGATCAGATCGCCGAAGCCGTCACTGCCAGCAGTGTCGCCGTCTGGAGCTGGCTCCAGTGCCCAAAGAAGTTTCATGATCTCAGACAAGTGGTCAAGATCAGTGAATGCATCTTCAAAAACCACTAGCCTCACACACTGCTCAATGCACGACCCCCTCCCATCACTCACCTACCTACAATCTCTACCAAACACGAGGCACACCTCACATTCCTAGCTTCACCTCACCCCCTTGGAGGAGACAGTGCTGGCCATTCTTGGCAGGGGCATGGTTGAGCCCTTGGCCAGAGGCAGGGCTGAAAGAATACAAGATGCCGGTATCCTCATACGTGATCCTCCCTCTCACATCAACTCTCCCCTCATCCCACAATATCTTCTGATTAACAAGCTGCACATGGTGTAAGCATGCAATTCTTGCTTTACCCCCTCCCCTCATCACAACCCTACCCTTGTGCGTTCCTCATTTCAAACACCCAAGAAATCCAGCCTGCCCAGCCAATTGTTGACTAAGAAGAGGGAGAGGAGAGTGAAGAAGAAGAAACACCATCACTCCATTTCACACTCCCAGCCATCAGCTCCTTAAACACATCATGCAAGGCAATCTGCAGTCTCCCCCACTGAAAGTCAGCAACCTTCCACCAGCCATACTGCAGCCACTGGAGTAGTACTGCATAAGAGCACTAGCAAAGGGTGGTAGAGGCAGAAGCAAATCATCGCATTTAAAAAATGCTTGGTTATGCACTTGAAGTGCTGTAACCTACAGGGCAAAGGACCAAGAGCTGAAAAGTGGGATTAGGCTGGATAGCCATTTTTCAGCCAGTACAGACACGATGGGCTGAATGGCCTCCTTCTGTGCCATAAATTTCGATTCTATGATTCAATGATAGGCAAAGGCAGTCATGAAGGGAATACACAGGGTGATTAGTTTGATGTAATATTGAATGCATATATGGATAAAGTTGGATTGGAAAGTTTGTGGTGGCTTTTATTTCAGCATTGTGGCCAAGAGGATGCTGTGATGGTCAGTAACAGAGGGAAAGTAAGGTATGGGACTAATGTTGAAAGGGGAATTGGGGTTGTGTTCACTAGTACAAAAGGCGGATGATTCAATTCCAGATATCCCGGCCAGAAAGGGTCTGTCTGTGTTGCCTCCTTCCTTCTGCTTCCTCCTCTTCTGCTTTTTCCTTTTCTGCTTTTTCTTCTTCAGCTTCCTCCTCTTCTGCTTCTTCCTCTTCCTCCTCCTTCTCCCTCTGCGAGAAGCTTATCCTCTTTGCTGCCTCTGCATCATCTTCATGTCATGCTGCAGCCCAAGGGGGAATGCAACTAGAGCCTTCAGGACTGGAGCAAGTGGTGTTCTCAGAGACCTTCCTTGAAGAGCCAAAGCCTTAAAATGTCCAGCAGCACTCCCTTCACACTTTATCAACTTTTTAAATGTATTACACCAAGCGACTACTCCAATTAAATGTAAAAAAACCAGTACAAATGCAAAAATCTAAACTTACCTGAAAGTTGCGTGTGTTCCTTTAAAAAGTGCTGGTAGGGTGTCCGTCGTACTGCTTTGGAGAGGGCGGTAAAAGGAGAGATGACATCCAAAACACCATGTCGTGCGTCAATTCAGCATTGCACGCCGATTGACGTCATGATCTGGCTCATCAAAATATCTGGAGTGAGCGCACGCAATGGCAGTGCTGCCGTCCTGCCCAAAATGGCGGCTGCTGCGTTCCACGCTGGAAGTGGGCGGCCGCCTTTTTTTTTACAAACTGGCCTTAATGGCCGACGCAAACACGTCCAATTTCCTGGCTAGAATGCTTAACCAGAAACAATGATGAGAGCACAATCTATAATAGGTTTAGTGGAAAAATGTTTGAACAAAAAAAAATTAAAAGGTCATTGAGATAGGGCAGAGGAATGGGACCAGGTGAAGATCTTTCAGAGAGCTGGCACGGGTGTGCTGGGCTAAATGTGACAGAATTTACAGCGAGTTTGTGTGACACCTCCAGGTTGGAGGGTTTTGTTTTTTTCAGTCAGTAGAGCAATGCACAGAAAAACCTGTAACAAATCTATTACTTTCTCAAGATTCTATGGCACTATTCAAAGAAAAGTGCAGGGGAGTTTTCTCCGGTATCCTGGACAATATTTATCTCGCAAACCAACACCTAAAATCAGATTACCTGATCATTTATCTGATAGAACAGAAGTCTAAAAAGGTGGTTAAACATAAAGTGAGAGGAAATCCTATAAAAATGAGTTAAACTGCCTGTACAGCAATGCACACAGTGTCCGTAATACAACAGGGGAGCTGCAGGCAATCATATGATGTGAGGAAACAGACATAGTAGGGATTATTGAGATAAGGCATCAGAAAAATCCGGACTGGGAATTAAACATTGCAGGGTATAGCATATTTAGAAAAGATAGGGAAGGAAAAAGGGGAGGTGGAATAGCTGTACTTATTAGGGATAACATAATGTAAATAGAAAAAACGGACGTAGATATCAGCAAGACAAAAATAGAATCCATATGGATAAAGATAAAAGATAATAAAGGATCAATCACACTACTAGGCGTAGACTACAGAGCACCTGTAGGGGGTGGCCTGTGGTGGTGGCGCGTGCGCCCAGTCATTTATGCCTCTGAGCGGTTCGAATCGCTCCCACGCCCCTGGGTTCTAGACACCGGACTTAGGTACAAGGTGACGGTACAGAGAAGACTCGAGTAGACAGGTGGTTGGATGTAAACAAAAACCAAGAATTTATTGAAGAGGAAAAAAAAATTGATACAGTCTCATGGAAAATTACTCGTGTACACTTCTACAGGCAAAATTACAAAAGAATAACTATACTTATACAGGGAATGGGGAACACACGGCACATCGAGGGAAAACAATTATCTTAACAATCCCCTTATCCTTATCCCACCCCCTATACCTAACTAGATTAAGCTATGAGGGGTCAGAACTTCATGCTCACCAATCAAAAGGGTTTGTTGGACTCAAAACAGTGGTGGTGTTCGGGGTTCGCTCTTGGTGCTCTCTGGAGCCTGCCGTCATCACGTGGACTCTGGGCGCTGCAAGGGCGTTGTCCAGGTTCGAGTACCCCAAAGTTAAAGTCTCTGTTTGGGTACTTTACCTTGCAGGGATGATTCTTTGTCGCCAGCCGACAGATTGAGTTGGTATGCAGATATTCGAAGGTCGGCTGCGGCTGAAGGCCCGATAATTCGAAGCCTCCCCTGAGTTCGTCTCCTCAATTGGTCTTCTTCAGTCGGTCTTCCTCAGTTGGTCTTTCCTCCTCCCCTCGTTGCGTCCCACCTCGTCTGGCCTGAATTGTCCGTGTCCATCCGATGCAATGCCGGGGCAATGGAGTGGCAAAAGGCACAGGCAAAGGCCAGGGGGTAAGCGCGGGACAGGGAAAGAGCAGCAGCCACGAGGGCGGGCAGAGGGAAAAGAGAAGAGAAGAGAGCCCGCGATTGCTACCCGGGGGCCTTCAATTATATTCCTTTCAAAAACCCTTATCTGCGCGCCAAATCAGGTTAGTTCTTTGTCTTACTAACTGTATTTAGATGGCCGGTAATCGCATCTACCGGCCCGATAATTGACTTGTATTGGCATGAATGTTCCTTGATGGGCCTGCTCACCCTCGGTGGTTCTCTTAATCTGTTTGTGATTATCTATGTGGACTGCTTGATGGCCTTAACTATAGGCCTAAACTGAATTTAGAGTTGTCTCCAATTCGGTCTAATACATAATTCAGAGTCCTGTCTGGTTTCAAAATACAAAGTCTCTCTTCACAGAAAACTGCAGCTTGGGTTTCGATCCATAAGCTGTCTGCGTTGCAGAGTCCATTTTAAAATCCCACAGGCTTTCTGCCACGAGGCATGGACGCCATCTTGGGTACCCTTTTTTGATTTAAAGTGTCCACGCAGGGTCCCATTTATTAATAACAGCCTTCGGGGAAATGCAGAAATTTTGCAAATCTTACACTCCCCCCTGTGATACTAAAACTTGCTTGAAGTATCATACTCAAAAGGTGAGCAAAATTTTTCTGACCCTCCATGGTCAACCTTCCCCTGTAATTACCTATCTAATATACCCATGACACATGCACTTCCCATTCCGCAAAAATGTAGTGTACATCAGCATACAGAGAGTAAAATTACAGGCTTTACACACAGATCCAAGCATGGAGGGGGTCCAAAACCCCTGCACCACTTGGTACACGCATTTTTATTAAACCGCGTCGCAAAAAAACAACAAAAGAAACAAAAAACCTTTATTATAAATAACAAACACAAAGAAACAACAATCCTTTACTTATAATACAGGGAAAAGACTTAAACCGGCATATCTTCCTCCACCTTTACATAGTGTTCCTTCCAAATTCTCTGGTTTCGGAATTCTGACCACTGACCCTTTCCCTTACACTGAATACGAAGTAAATACAACACTATCCCTAACTGGCAAACCACGAGAATGTGGGAAGCCAGTCTGATCCACGAAGTGACCTCTATATTACTGAAAATGTTCCACCAGGGTGGAGTCACTATATCCAATATCTTAGTCCCTATCTCTACTGTTTTCTGTTCGAGAGTGTAAAAATGTTTCTGCAAAACTATAACGGCTTTGAGTATTTTGGTAAGGTGTTCAGGGAGAGGGGGAATTTCATAGCCAAAGTCTGCTACGTACTTCTGCAAATTAGTAAAATTCTCCTTCACAGTGAGGTGAACAGTGGAGGGTTCAGGAATGGAGACAATTCGCTCCTGGGCCACTTGAACTTCTGCCTTGGGTTTAAAACAGAAACTCCTGTCACTAACTGGACACCAGCTATGCTGTCCATGCTGGTAGTGGGACGCGCCGGTGGTGACACAATATGTCCCACCCCCTATATATGCTACTTGCGGGGGAACATGGCATTGTGCCATTGCCTCCATGGTACAATTTATAGGCTTCGCGTCAGCAGCTCTGCACCCACACTGCAGTTTTGAAAAGGCATTCAAGTGCTGGGGACACAGGATTATGTGTGCTCCCTGGCTCCGGCACCCTGAGAGGTCAGTACCTGTCATAGCGTGCTCCCACTTAATGACGTAAGGCGGGACCGCTGTGAAACGAAAGTGTGCGCCCCCTTGAATGGCTCCAATGTTCTCAACCCTGTATACCGGTGCGGGTCGGGCTGTCCTACCCATGACCGGCATCCTAACGACTACTCCCATGATTGTGTGGTTGGACCGGCCACAATCCACGGGGGCTGGGTAGGCTTCGGAGGCTAGCCAGAGTTGGCACGGGCTTAATGCATTCTCAAAAGGGTGGAGGGCTGCGAGGTGCTTGTTGCTAATCCAGGAGAGGACCAAACCTTGTTTTAAATCCTTCAGATTACTGTGGCCCTCGCCCAGTAACCATGCCCCGTATAACACGCACACCTCATTCTGCGCAGCCTGGTCAGAAGCATTTCTGTCCTCCCTTATGAGAGCATTTACCGTCTTTGCGTGCTTTTCCAACTCGGCTATGATCTCCTTTAAATGGACCATCATGGCCTGGTCCTCATGCAACTCCGAGCCCACCACCTTGTTCTCATCCAGTAATATCCTTTTTAACTGTGTTTTTAAACCGTTTATCTGGGTCTGCAGCTCTATGTCATCCAAGATGTTGATGACAGAGGACCCAGTATTAATCGCAGTAAAAACATCATTCCATACTCCCCTTCTTTGTCTCCCTGCATACCCAAAAACTCTCGGTGTGTGGTGTAGAGTTCGGTCTTGTCCACATGGGCAAAATCGAACTTGTAAAACTTCTTGAACATGTATATAACAGCTCTGTTTCTTTGGGGCACCACTCCGGTAAATGTACCTCCGTGAGATTTAAAATCACGGAGGCTACCGCGTAGTGTATCCCCTGGTACAGCATCTGATCGGTGGGGACTAATACCAACCCATTCCCTGGTCCCTTGGTGACAGTAGGGCAACCTTCCCTGGGTAACCTCGCTGCCTGTGCCATGGGCGGGGCACAAGCTCAGTGGCGTTGACTGGGATCGGGGTGTAAGGGATCGCACACACCTTCAGGCTGGTATCCCACTTCATCCCCTCCCCGGTGTCGTGCCACTGCCGGTGGAAAAGAGTGGATATGCCTGCGGGGCAGACCGTCTCTGACCCCCACATACAGATGTAAATCCCTTGATCCGGTTCCCACCACTTGTCCCAACACACGCTTAGTCCTCCATGAGTCCCGGTAATCGTCCGATGGGTGTTGTTCCCCAACCGTTCCCACTCAATTTCGGGGTTCCTCATGTCCTTGCTCAACTTTCTGAGCCACCACCACCTATCCAGTGGAATGTGTCCTTTACACGTCAAACATATTCGCTTTCCAATGGTGACGCTGACCCTCGTGGTAACGACTCGTACCCTGGGGCACAGGAGGGAGGCTTCCCCGTTCGAATTGGACCCCAGCCGTCCTGGCCACCTTCCCTCGTGGAAGTAAACGGCGGTCTCCTCTGCATCCCGTTCACCGCTCCCATCGATCGCCAGGGGCGCCTTGTCTCCCGAACACCCGTAGATGTGAGAGTCCTGGATGTTGCCCCTCCTCTCCACACTCATCCCGATCAGGGCGAATAGGATCACGATCCATTAAATTCCGAAAATCTTTCTGCAAAAGATGTAAAAGAACATGCAGCCAGGTCCCCAAGAGATTCTCTGGCTTGGTGAAGCATGGTCGGGTCCCGCGACCTCGAACCAAAGATACACTCTTAACAGACTACTGTTAAAACTACCCATCACCTTATTTAACTTAAATATAAACACCCAAACTTAAGCCAAATAATTACACTTTACTTAAACTTAACTTTAACTAAACTATATACATGCGCTGCCCATCTCCGGGCGGCCAGGCTAATCCCTGGTCGGACTGCGGCTCGCCGCTACCCCCGGCATGGCCGCACCGTCCTTGACTGTTGGTCCCTTGCAGCCCGTGGCTGCTGGCTGAGGGCCTGTGTCCTTGGACCTCTCCCTGACTCGAGGGGCGGCCCTTGGTAACTGGAGGGCTGGTGACCATGGCTTTCTTGGCTGGGGCGTCCGTGGGGACCTTCTAGGGGCTTTGACGGGTGGTGCTTTCTTGGCCGCTGGGCCTTTTACCCGAACTGCTTCTCCCCCAGGCTTGATCCCTCCCGAACCTAGGCTGGCGGCAGGTAACTTTTCGCAGCCCGCTGCTGTGAGCTGAGAGTCTCCGCCCTGGCCAGGTCCCATGGCTGGGTCCAGGGCGGGATTTTCGACCTCAGGTCCCTCCCTCTCTACACCTGGGTTAGGGGCGGGGTTTTCGCCCTCAGGTCCCTCCCCCTCATCTGGATCCCAGAAGAGTGGGGGCGTGTCCCAATCAATGGGCCGGATGGCCCCTCCCTTCAAGCAAGTCACAGCGCCTGCCTGTGCAGTCTGTGAACTCGCTCCTGCTACAGGCTGAGGATCTCTATCCTCAGACCATGTCCCAACTTGCTGCTTTCCCCTTTCAGGCGTAAACAGCTTACACTGGTTGATATGGAACCATTTTGTGCGCCGGGGCATCTTTTCGGCGTAAACCATGGGGCTGGTTTTATCTACAATACTGTAGGGCCCCATGTACAATGGTTCCAAACTCCCTACTCGGGCATAGCTTCTCACCATGACCTGATTTCCTACCTCCCACTCGTGGTGCTTTCTTGGTTCGAGCAGCAATCGGTTACTCTGATGCTGCCTTCCCATGTTCCCAGCCGCCTGCTCATGGACCAGCTTCAGGTGCTCAAAGAGGTTTCGGGCAAACCTGTCCCGGTTTACCTCTCTGAGCTGACCCTCCGAGAGCACCGGGGCTAGTACATGGGTGAGGGTCCGCATAACCTTGCCAGTCATTAGCTCATACGGGGAGTACCCCGTGCTTTTAGACCAGCTGGCCCGGATCCCCATCAAAACCAACAGTAGGACTTCGGCCCATTTACGGGGCGAGTCCACTGTTTCCTTGCTTAACCTTTCTTTCAGGGTCCGATTCATGCGTTCTACAATCCCCGATGACTGGGGGTTGTGGGCTACGTGCCATTTCCCTTCGATGCCTAGCAGCATCAGGGTATTCTGCATCACCTGTCCGGTGAAGTGGCTCCCTTGGTCGGACTCCACAAACTGTGGTAGTTCCCACCTCGAGAACACTTCCCGGACTAGGATCCTGGCAGTACCCAAAGCTGTGGCAGTCTTGCAGGGAAAAGCCTCTACCCACTTGGTAAACACGTCCACCAGGACTAGGCAGTACTTATAGCCTCCCTGGGCGGTGGGCAGGGGCCCGATGTAGTCAACTTGTATCAACTGCCATGGTCCCTCTACCCTCCTGACGTATCCCATAGGGACCTTCCTTTTGTCGGGGTCAGGGTTGTTCGCAGCGCACACAAGACAGCCTGCACAGAACTCGCGGACATCGTCCCTGAGTCCCGGCCACCATCCCGCCTGTTCCACCCGTTGCCAGGTGGCCTCAGTCCCGCTCCTGGACCCTCATGAGCCAGTTGAAGGAATTCCCTCTGGTGCTGCTACGGCACAACCCACTGTTCCCCCCGGAACAGCATGCCCTCTCTAACGGAGAGAGTCGCTGTGCCGTACGGACCTTCTACTTCCTTTCCCTCAGCAACTGCGTCGAGGACTGCTTTTAGGACGGGGTCTTGGGCTTGGACCATGTTAAGGTCCGGGGCTAACACTACTCCTACACTCGCTTGGGTCCCATCCCTACCTCTGACCGCCGCCATGGGTCTGGACCCAAATGGGTCCCAGAAAGTGCCTGTGCGGGCACCCTACTTGGCGAGCAAGTCAGCCTGCTGGTTGCCTTGGCCGCGGGCTTCTGTGGAAGAATGGGCCTTCACCTTGTGAATGAAAACTTCCCCTTCCTCCCCCACTGCTGCCAGGATCGTTTCCAGCAGGGGCTTTACTGTGAGGGGTCTCCCATCAGCGGAGGCGTATCCATGGCGGGACCAGATGGCCAGGTACTCCGTACATGAATTGAATGTAAACATGCTGTCCGAGCAAATCGTGTAGGGGGCGGGGAAGATTTCGGGGTGTGTAACAACGTACACCACCGTGGACAGTTCAGCCTGCTGGGCGCTCATGATGCTGGGGAGCTTAATCACCAGGGCAATGTTTGCCGCTGGGTCGTAAACTCCACACCCCGTGAGACGCTCGCCAGCAGATACCGTGCTGGAACCGTCTACATAGATCTTGCGGCCTGTGGGATGTATCCCGCCCTGTAAACCTATGTTTACTTCCCAAACCCCTTCAATGGAACACCGATTGTCTGTTCCAGGGTATACCATGTTGGCTGCGAGCTTTGGCTCACAGAGACCCTTCACCTTCAGATCCATCTGTGAGAGGAGCAAGGTCCAATGCGCAATGCGGGCACTGCTCACTGTTCCATCCTTGATCCTCCCGTCCAGAAGCATCTGGGTGGGTGTGTGATGGGTGAGGAGGGTGATGGGAGTGGTGCCTGTGAAGATCAATGATCTTTTCACAGCCCAATGTGTGGCCAAAAGATGCCGCTCACAATTGGAGTAGCTCCTTTCCACATCTGTGAGTATCCTGGAGGAGTAGACCACCGGCCGCAGCCAGCCGTGCCGCTCTTGGAGCAGCACAGCACTGAGGCTGTCCCCGCTGGCTGCTACCTCCAGGAAAAACTGTTTCCCCCCATCTTTGGCCCCTAAAGCTGGCGCGGTCTGCAAGTCGTTCTTGAGCCTGACAAATGCTGCCTGGCAACCCTCATCCCAAAGACACTCCACTCCCTTGTGTAGGAGTCGGAGCAGAGGGGCTGCGGTGGCTGCATCGTCCTCAATGAAGTCTCTACAGTACCCGGTCAGCCCTAGGAACGACCTCACACCCGTTACTGTGTTAGGGACTGGTAGTTCTTGTACCGCTTCTCTCCTAGCCTTATCTATGGCCCTTTCTCCAGCACGCACAGTCAGACCGAGGAATTTCACCTCCTGCTGGCCGATCTGCGCTTTCTTGGGATTTACTTTGAAACCCTTCTGTCCTAACAGCTCCAGCAGTTCGGCCAATAGTGGGCCATGCTCCTCTTTCGAATCAGTGAAGAGGAGCAGGTCATCCACATATTGGACCAACTGTCTGGGCTGGCTAAAATCCTTCAAACTGTCGGCCATGCACTGATGGAAAATGCTGGGGCTGTTGTGGAAGCCCTATGGCAAACAGTTCCACGTGTACTGTTGCCCTTTAAATGTAAAGGCAACCTTGTACTGATCCTCCCTCCTTACAGGGATGGACCAAAACCCATTTGAAATATCCAGCACCGTGAAAGTGGTCGCGGATGCTGGAATACTCCCGATGAGGTCGGCAACTGCTGCTACTGTGGGTGCGCAGGCTGGGATGTTACTATTGAGCACTTGATAGTCCACCGTGGCCCTCCAGGAATTGTCTGGCTTTCTAACCGGCCACAATGGAGAGTTTACGTGGGTGGCTATCGGTCTCAGAACTCCCTGCTGCACTAACGAGGACATGGCTGCTTCCATGTCCGGCTCTGCTTCCCTGGGGAAGTTATACTGTTTCTGTGGTCAGGCCATGGGATCCCCGTCTACGCTGACCTCAAACCCTGTGACCCTCCCGCAGTCGTGTTTGTGAGTGGCAAATGTGGCCAGGTGGGCCTGCACAAATGCCTGGAACTCTGGTGGGGTGTTGCTGACCATGAGCCCAAGGTTATAATCCTCTTTGGGCTTCATGGTGCACAGGGTCTCCTTCCCTTCCTTTCCCGGGATAACTACGATCTCTCCGTTCTTTACTTTGCCTGCCCCCCAAAGGCAGTGATTCCTCAAATCCACTAGGATCCCATGGCCTACAATAAAGTCAACTCCCAGGACACCTCTTCCACCCTCCATGTCCCATTTCATCGGGACACACGTCCACTTGGAGCGGAGCGGTCCTATCCGAATGGCGAGTGGGATGGAAACCAAGCCGGCCTGTTCCCTACCTGTGAACCCCGATAGACTGTATGGGACCCCACTGGAGAGAGGTGAGGTGATGGGGTTAGCTGAGTAGATCACGGTGCGCGATGCCCCCGTGTCCAACAGATAGGTCCCTGCCACGTTTTCCACTTCCATCTCCAAAAGGGGTCTCCTCCACTCATCATATCGGAGCGAACACAGATAAACAGGCTGCGCTGGCTCGAGTCACGGCTGTGGGTTGGATGGGGCTGACGGGGTGAGAGCACCAGTGGCGGCTGCTACTCTCCCCTGGCCAGTCAGTAAGGACCTCATGGCCTCCAGAAGTGACTCGACCTCTGCGGAAGGGGTCCCTACCCCCGCCATTTGGGCTGGGGCTGTGGGATGCTTTCCCTTGTTATCTTTCCAAGGATTTTTGTACTCCTTCCGCCAGTGACCATCCTTCCCACACCCGTAACAATTGGTCTTTGTGTTGGGGGTGTTGTTCCCTTCCTGGTGCCATTCCTTTCTACTCTGCACTCCTGGTTTTATCTCATGCACCTTCCCCTTGGGCGGGTGTGCATCAGCTCCCCTACCGTTTTTGTAAGCCAGAGTGAGCTGCCTAATTACCGTGAGATCTGTGGTCTGGGGATCTTTGGGGTCGAACCAGGCTTCTGCCTTGGCCCAGACCTGTGGCAAGCTGTTCGCCACCAGGCAACGGAGCCAATGCGTCAGGGAATCCCCATTCAGGAACGCCCAGCCCGGCATCCCTGGGCAAGCTTTCCGGTACACCAGCCACAGCCAGTCCGCAAAAGCCTGTGGGGTTTCCCCAGAAAGCTGGGTCGTCTTCTCCACGTGGGAGAAGGGACTCCCCTCATCCATCCCCATGGCCTCTAGAACCGCATCTCTAAGCTCCTCGTACCCGCTCTGTCCCCTTTTACACTCGTCAGAGAGGGATTGGAGGAGATTACTCTCCAGGAAAAATAGCAGCATTTTGGCCTTCTCAGCGTCATCGCAGTTGTTGATGCTGGCGGTCTGCTCTATTTCCCTGAAGTGGATCGAGGGGTCTCCCTTGGCAGAAAGCTTTGGGACATGGCTGACCATCGCCCTAAGCTGTTTGGTGTTGAAGGGTAATACGAACTGGTTTTGGAGTTAGGGGCCGAACCTCCGATGCCGCGCTGGGCACATCGGTCCCGTCTCCGGCCTCTCGGGCGGGGGTTGCTCTACCTCCGCCTCCACCTCTGGCTCCACTTCGGGTTCCACCCCAGGTTCCGCCCCCAGTTCCACACCCCCTTGCTGCTAAACCTCACTGAAACTTGGCGATACGGGTGGTGGCCGTGAGGTCTCCTCTCTCTCAACCGGGTCACTTGTTAGCTTGTAAGCGGCTTTTACCTCCTGCACTTTCTCTTCCTGTTCCTTGATCTGCCTTGCCAAGCGGGCGTTCTTCTCCCGCAACCTGAACTCGTTTCCCTTGGCCTCGGTGACTTGGCACCATAGGTATTCCAACTGGGCCTTGTGTTCTCCCGCTAAATGTACTCTCTCTAAGTTCAAAGCCTGCAAAGCTACTAATAACTTTTCCCCTGCGAGAGCCTTATCCTGCATCTCCAGGGATGACTCCCTTAACTCGACTGCCTATGCTGCAACGAGCCCGTCCAAGAGCTGGACCTGCTTTTTAAAGCACATCAGCCAAATTGCCTTCTCTAAGGACTTCTTGTGTTCCTTTCCCTCTGTCCACTTAGCTGCTGCATCTATCGGACGCCCAGCCCTTAACAGAGTGGTGATCCACTTCTTAGTGATATTCACCTTGCTAAACACATAATCGGAAATCCTTTCCTCCATCATGGTTCGCTCATCCGAACCACTGTCTACTGCATCGCAACCTTGTTTCCGGTGTCCTGCCGCGGTCGCCAATTCCATAGGGGGTGGCCTGTAGTGGTGGCGCGTGCGCCCAGTCAGTTACCCTTCTGATTGTTTTGTGAGTGGTTCAAATTGCTCCCATGCCCCTGAGTTCTAGACACCGGACTTAGGTACAAGGCGACGGTACAGAGAAGACTCGAGTAGACAGGTGGTTGGATGTAAACAAAAACCAAGATTTTATTGAAGAGGAAAAAAAAATGGATACAATCTTATGGAAAGTTACTCGTGTACACTTCTACAGGCAAAATTTCAAAAGAATAACTATACTTATACAGGGAATGGGGAACACACAGCACATCGAGGGAAAACAACTATCTTAACAATCCTCTTATCTTTATCCCACCCCCTATACCTAACTAGATTAAGCTATGAGGGGTCAGAACTTCATGCTCACCAATCAAAAGGGTTTGTTGGACTCAAAACAGCGGTGGGGTTCGGGGTTCACTCTTGGTGCTCTCTGGAGCCTGCCTTCATCACGTGGTCTCCGGGTGCTGCAAGGGCGATGTCCAGGTTCAAGTACCCCAAAGTTAAAGTCTCTGTTTGGGTACTTTACCTTGCAGGGATGATTCTTCATCGCCAGCCGACAGATTGAGTTGGTGTGCAAATATTCGAAGGTCGGCTGAGGCTGAAGGCCCGATAATTCGAAGCCTCCCCTCAGTTCATCTCCTCAGTTGGTCTTCTTCAGTCGGTCTTCCTCAGTTGGTCTTTCCTCCTCCCCTCGTCATGTCCCGCCTCGCCTGGCCTGAATTGTCCGTGTCTGTCCGATGCAATGCCGGGGCGATGGAGTGGCAAAAGGCATGGGCAAAGGCCAGGGGGTAAGCACGGGATGGGGAAAGAGCGGTTGCCATGAGAGCGGGCAGAGGGAGAAGAGAAAAGAAGAGAGCCCGTGATTGCTACCCGGGGGCCTTCAATTATACTCCTTTCGAAAACCCTTATCTGCACGCCAAATCAGGTTAGTTCTTTGTCTTAATTTTGGTGGGCTATTTTAAATAATGGTAGCAATCCATACTAACTGTTTTTACATGGCCGGTAATCGCATCTACCGGCCCGATAATTGACTTGTATTGTCATGAATGTTCCTTGATGGGCCTGTCCACCCTCGATGGTTCTCTTAATCTGTTTCCGATTATATATGTAGACTGCTTGATGGCCTTAACTATAGGCCTAAACTGAATTTAGAGTTGTCTCCAATTCGGATTAATACGTAATTCAGAGTCCTGTCTGGTTTCAATATACAAAGCCTCTCTTCACAGAAAACTGCAGCTTGGGTTTCGATCCACAAGCTGTCTGCGTTGCAGAGTCCATTTTAAAATCCCACAGGCTTTCTGCCACGAGACACGGACGCCATCTTGGGTACCCTTTTTTCTGATTTAAAGTGTCCATGCAAGGTTCTGTTTATTAATAACAGCCTTCGGTAAATGCAGAAATTTTGCAAATCTTACACACCTAATGGTGGAAGGGAGGTGGAGGAAGAAATATGCAGACAAATTAGAGAACTGAGTAAAAAACATAGAATAATAATCATGGGGGATTTCAACTACCCCGATATTAATTGGACAGAAGAGGTAGGTAATGGGGATAAGGGAATGCAGTTCTTACAATGTGTACAGGACTCCTTTCTAACCCAATATGTAAAAAGCCCAACAAGGGGAGGATTCGCTATTAGATCTAGTAATGGAGAATGAACCAGAGCAGATAAGAGAAGTAAAGGTAGGGAAACATATAGGCAATAGTAACAATAATATACACGTAATACGCTTTAAGATGATAATTGAGAAGGGCATAAATATGACGAAAACCAAGTTAATGGATTAGAGAAGAGCTGATTTTGAGGGGCTGAGAATAGTACTTAGGAAAAAACAATGGGCAACAATATTGGCAAACAACGCTGTAGAACAGTAATGGGAAACATTTAAAACGGTGTTCTACAGAGTGCAGGAAAAATATATTCTGTTAAAAGGAAAGAACAAACCAGACAATAATGAGACTCCATGGATGAATAAAGCCATAAGGGAACAACTGAGGGAAAGGAAAGAGGCATACGTTAAGTACATAGACAGCAGGGGAGTGCATGATAAGAAAGAATACGAAAAGATTAGGAGAGAAGTCAAAAAACAATTCGGGAGGCAAAAAGGAAATATGAAATTAAGTTATCAAGGAACATAAAACAAAATAGTATAATATTTTATAGGCACATCAATAAAAAAAGGAAAGTTGTGATGGGAATAGGGCCATCAAGGGATAGTCAGGATAATATCACAGGTAACAATAGAGAGATAGCAGAAATATTAAATAATGATTTTGCTTCAGTATTTACCAGGGAAATAGAACAGGTGGACATGACATTGGATGATGAGATTAGTAATGAGATAAGTGCATTTAAAATAAAAAAAGGGGATATATTAAATAAATTAATCAAACTCAAAGAGTCCGGATGGATTGCATCCACGCAGTTTAAAACATTCTAGGAAAGAGATAGCAGAGGCATTACTACGCATAATAATAATTCGTTAGAAAAAGGTATAGGGGAAGAAATTCAGTATCGCCCCATTTGGGGCGCAATTATCGGCCGGGCGCAAAGATTAGCACCTGGCGCTAATTATCGCCTCTGACTGCAAACTTAGCTTTTATCGCCCCTGGAGGTGATTGGAGTGCTAAATCAGGCGCTACACACTTGTCTTAAGGTGCAAAGGCTGAGGAGCGAGGCGCTACCTCAGAGCGCTGGCGAAGCTCATGTGATGTCAGTCAGCAATGGAACACAGGCACACTGGCGCCGGCCAATTCTTAAAGGGGTGGGTCGATCTTGCTTTCCATCCACACCCTGCTCATTGCAGCCTTGAATCTCTGCCTGGAGAGACCTGTACATCAAATCTGTTGGAAAGAATAAAGGAGAGGCCCAGGGAAAGAGCTCAGGGTGCAGCCCCCATATTCGCTTTTAAATCGATGCAAGGAAGATCAAATCAGAAAGAACCAGCAAAGTGCTGCTCAGTACCCAAAACTCCTCAACGCAGCTTTGAATATCTCCTGCAGTCTCTCTCTCTCACTCAGAATGCATGGTGCAAAAATGTCGCCGACAAAAAAAGGCAGGAAGCGGTTGCCTTTAAATTGCGCTCCCCCAGTCCATTCCCGACTGCAAAACACTCCCCTCAACCTGTCGTTACGAGTGGCAGGCGGTAAGTCAGGGGCGCCACTCAATATCCGGCCCGGGGCACTACCGGGGCATTGCACACTCGACTGACGCCACAATCTGCTGGCGCAGGAGATCGTGGCGGTAATGTTTAGTGCCGCCGCAAAACGTCTAGTTAATTTCGTGAGCGGCGCAAACATCGCCGCGCACGGGTGCTATTTGCTTTGCACCCCATTAGCGCCCTCTTAAGGCGCTAATGGGAGGCGCAAACCAACCAAATTTTTCCCCCATAGTGCCAGAAGACTGGCGGATAGCTAACGTAATACCGATATTTAAGAAGGGGGATAGAACATGTCCAGGGAATTATAGTCCAGTCAGCTTAACATCGGTGGTAGGAAAAATAATGGAATCCCTACTAAAGGAGAAAATAGAAGAACATCTAGAAACCAAAAATATAATAATGAATAGACAACATGGATTTTAAAAGGGAAAGTTTTGCTTGACCAACCTTATTGAATTTTTTGAAGAGGTAACAGAGAGAATAGACAATGGTAATGCAATAGATGTAATTTATTTAGATTTTCAAAAGGCCTTCAATAAGGTACCCCATAATAGACTGATGAACAAGGTCAGAGAATGCGGAGTCAGGAGACAAGTACCGACCAGTCCCCATTCACCACCACCCTCCTCCGCCTGGCTGAACTTGTTCTCACATTGAACAACTTCTCCTTTAACTCCACTCATTTCCTCCAAATCAAAGGTGTTGCTTTGGGTACCCGCATGGGTCCTAGCTATGCCTGCCTTTTCGTGGGATACGTGGAACACTCTTTGTTCCAATCCTACTCAGGTCCCATCCCTCACCTCTTTTTCCGATACATTGATGACTGTATCGGTGCCGTTTCCTGCTCTCGCCCCGAACTAGACAATTTCATTCACTTTGCCTCCAATTTCCACCCTTCCCTCACCTTCACATGGTCCATCTCTGACTCTTCCCTTCCCTTCCTCGACTTCTCCGTCTCCATCTCTGGGGATAGGTTATCGACCAATATTCACTACAAGCCCACTGACTCCCACAGCTACCTGGACTACACTTCCTCCCACCCCGCCTCCTGTAAGGACTCTATTCCATTCTCCCAGTTTCTCCCTCTCTGCCGTATCTGCTCCAACGATGCCACCTTCCACACCAGTGCTTCCGACATGTCTTCCTTTTTCCTCAACCGAGGATTCCCCTCTACCGTGGTTGACATGGCCCTCGACCGTGTCTGTTCTATCTCCCGCACTTCTGCCCTCACCCCTGCCCCTCCATCCCGGAACCACGATAGGGTTCCCCTTGTCCTCACCTTTCACCCCACCAGCCTCCACATTCAACGGATCATCCTCCGCCATTTCCGCTACCTCCAAAGTGATCCCACCACCAAACGCATCTTCCCCTCCCCTTTTAGCATTCCGTAGGGACCGCTCCCTCCAAGACACCCTAGTCCACTCCTCTATCACCCCCAACAGCCCTTCCCCTTTGCCTGGCACCTTCCCGTGCAAGCGCAGGAGATGTAACACCTGCCCCTATACCTCCCCCCTTCCCACTGTCCAGGGCCCCAAACACCCCTTCCAGGTGAAACAGCGATTTACTTGTACTTCTTGCAATCTAGTATACTGTATTTGCTGCTCACGATGAGGTCTCCTCTACATTGGGGAGACCAAACACAGGTTGGGTGACCACTTTGCGGAACACCTCCGTTCAGTCCGTAAGGGTGACCCCGAGCTTCTGGTCGCATGTCATTTTAATTCACTGCTCCATTCCCACTCGGACCTCACCGTCCTTGGCATTGTTCCACGGAAGCTCAACATAAACTCGAGGAACAGCACCTCATCTTCCGATTAGACACTTTGCAGCCTTCCAGACTCATTATCGAGTTCAACAATTTCAGATCATAACCTCGGCTCCTATTACATTTTTACTTATATTTTATTTCCACCCCTTTGTTTTGGGTTTTACCTTGCCCCCCACTTTCCTTTTTTTTCTCTCTCCCACATGGCAGCTGTCTCTCATCCTGCCAGTACACTTCACACCTAATCTGAGCCGTCTTTTATCTCCACTGTCCTATTACCATCTCGTCTGGTTTTGAATACCTCTTAATGTCTCTTTACTTCTTTTGTTCTATCGCAGCCCTGATTTCGATCTATTTGATTTCCTTTCCAGTTTTGAAAAAGGGTTCACCCAAAATGTCGACTATAATTTCTCTCCACGGATGTTGCCTGGCCTGCTGAGTTTTTCCAGCATTTTCTGTTGTTATTAGCAGAATGGATTGCTGGCTGGCTTCAGAACAGAAAGCAGAGAGTAGGAGTAAAGGGTAGCTTCACAGTGGCAGAAGGTGGGTGGTGGTGTTCCATAAGGATCAGTGCTGGGATCACTGCAATTCCCAGTTTACATTAATGATTTAGACTTGGGAATCAAAAACACAATTTCTAAATTTGCAGATGATAACAAATTGGGGGGGATAGTCAATACTGAGGAGGACTGCAACAAGTTACAGGAGGACATTAATAAAATTGTAGAATGGGCATATAATTGGCAAATGAAGTTCAACACAGATACATGTGAGGTATTATATGTTGGTAGGAAGAATAGGGAGGTCACTTATCACTTGGAGAGTGCGAGTTTAGGTGGGGTAGAGGAACAATGGGATCTCAGTGTAGAAATACACTAGTCACTCAAAGTTGCGACACAGGTTAGCAAGTCCATAAAAAATGCAAACCAAGCACAAGGGTTTATTTCTAGAGGGATAGAATTGAAAAGTAGGAAAGTTATGCTAAACTTGTATTGAACCTTGGTTAGACCACACTTAGAGTACTGCGTGCAGTTCTGGTCACCATATTATAAAAAGGATGCAGAGACACTGGAGAGGGTGCAGCGAACATTTACAAGGATGATACCAGAAATGCGAGGGTACACATATCAGGAAAGGATGTACAGGCTGGGTCTCTATTCTCTTGAAAAAAGAAGGCTGAGGGGTGACCTAATAGAGGTCTTTAAAATTATGAAAAATTTTGATAGAGTGGATACAGAGATAATGGGGTTGATTTTGTGGAACCTGTCGGGAAGAAGGCGAGACTTCCCCTTTCGGGTTTCTGACCCGCCTACTTCAACGTCCGGCCAATCCGCGCGATTTTCCCTTGATTGAACTTGTTGAGCCCGCCCAGAGGGCTCAGCAGGCCAATTAAGGGCCACCCGGCAACAGGTGACGTCACAGACTGCTATTTCATCTGTCAAGATTTCTCCCTGTGTGTTGTATTCATATTCATACTCACTTTTCCAGTGTGCAGAAGGTCATGAAACCTCTTCCTGCACTGAAGCCAAGTTCTGCGGGTTATTGACAAAGAGTTGACCTCCTCTGCCACCTGGATCCATACAGCCTTGGTTTGCTGGGTGTTAGATCCGTGATTCTGAGAGTATGATGTTTTTCAATAACCGCACGGATGCTGTAACTTAACAATCAACAGGTATTTACTGGAGTAGGGTAGTCTCAAGACTGGGGGTACAGAGGCATGCTCAAGGCTTATATACAGGTGTTGTCACTACCGGTACTACACTGTACAGGAGCTGTAAAAGTAGTTCTCTCTTAAAGGTACATACACTACAATTCCTCCCCTTTTAGATTAGCAGTACCCATAATATTCAAATAACAATTAACATTTTAACATGTACATTAAACAACAATAGTCCATTTATAGATTCAGTCTTTGGGGCGGCTTCCTGATCCTTTCGGGATAGTGCCTTTCCTGAGGTTCTTGTTCTTGGTGCGGAGGCGATTCTGGCCCCTTTTCATCAGTTAGTTCATCGGTTTCCACTGCTACTGGTTCTGAGGTAGATGCTACCGGTATGTCGGGTTCATCCCCAGGTACTCGAGACATGGGGTTGACTCGTTCCTGTGACACTAAGATCTGATCGACGTGGCATCTCACAATGTTCTCCCCGACATCCACTGTGTACATTAATGGCCCCTGCCTTGTGCATATAGTTCCGGGTTGCCATTTCTCTGTTCGGTCGTCATGGGCCAAGACTGGTTGTCCTACATTGAAGCTCCTTGTCGGCTTCTCATTGATGTGCTGGAATTGTTTATCCTCAACATTTTTCGCACATTTGGTCTGAGCAAATCCAGACGAGATCTCAACCTTCGGTTAAAGAACATCATGGCCGGGGTCTGGTTGGTGACTGCATGTGTCGCATTTCTGTAGGCTAATAGGAAATTGTCCACCTTATGCTGTAGTGGAATTTCATCATTGCACATGGCATTTATCGCCTTTTTAAAGTTTTGTACGAACCTCTCAGCCAATCCATTTGTGGCTGGATGATACGGGGCGGATGTGTAATGCCTGACCCCATTCCTTCTCATAAATTTCCGAAACTCTTCGGACACAAACTGTGGTTCATTATCAGAGCAAATCTGCTCTGGCAAGCCGTTCCTGGCAAATATGGTCCGTAGGACAGCAATCGTTTTCTCTGTAGTGGTTGAGGACATTTTTATCACCTCAGGCCATTTCGAGTGAGCATCCACTGCTATTAAGAACATTGAGTCCATGAATGGACCAGCAAAATCAATGTGCACCCGTTGCCATGGAGAGGAGGGCCACTCCCATGGGTGTAGAGGGGCATGTGGTGGTGCATTTTGGACCTTCTGGCATCCTGAGCAGCTCTTGGTTAGGTCCTCGATTTGTTGATCGATCCCCGGCCACCACACATAAGCCCTAGCAAGGCTTTTCATTTTCACCCCTCCCAGATGACCTTCCTGAAGCTCAATTAGCACTCTCACAGAGTCACAGAAACCCCACAGTGCAGATAGAGGCCATTTCAGCCCATCGAGCCTGCACCGACACATCTCTCCCGATCCCCGTAACCCCTACACCAACACACATCCCACCCGATCCCCGTAACCCCTACACCAACACATATCCCACCCTATCCCCGTAACCCCACGTATTTAATCCCCCTAACACTAAGGGTCAATTTTATCATAGCCAATCAACCTAACCCGCACATCTTTGGACTGTGGGAGGAAACCGGAGCACCCGGAGGAAACCGACGCAAACACGGGGAGAATGTGCAAACTCCACACAGACAGTCACCCGAGGCCGGATTCGAACCCGGGTCCCTGGCGCTGTGAGGCAACAGTGCTAACCACTATGCCACCATGCTGCCCTCTCTCCCTTACCTTGGGTGGAATCACTACTCGGGATCCACACATCACTGTCCCCTGGCATACTGACAGCTGTTCTCTTCTGGATGAGAATGCTGGCAACAGTGAGTCGCCATGTGTTGGCCATCCCCTCACCGTCAAATCATATACCCAAGACAGTGTCGGATCATTGCGGGTCTCCTTCTCTATATCCGCGTTCGTTACTGGCAATCGTTCAATTATTGACGAATAAAATATCTCGATAGGGTCCACTGCTGGTGCTTCCTCCACAGTAGGCAGTGGCAGGCGTGATAGCCCATCAGCGTTTCCATGCTGTTTCGTGCCTTTATATTCTATTTCATATTGATTCGCCCCTAGAAACAGGGACCATCTTTGTAACCGTTGTGCAGTCATCACTGGAACGCCCTTCTTAGGATTAAAGGTGGAGACAAGTGGTTGGTGGTCAGTCAGCAAGGGGAACTTCTGCCCATGCAGATAGTGGTTGAATTTTTATACTCCCAATACTAGGCTGAGGGCCTCCCTGTCAATCTGGGCTTAGTTGCACTCAGCTGAGGTTAGTGACCGAGACGCAAATGCTGCTGGCCTCTCCAACCCGTCTGGGAATTTGTGTGACAGAACCGCTCCAATACCATAGGGTGATGCATCACATGCCAAACGAATTGGTAGTGCTGGGTTGAAATGGGCCAACACCTCTTTTGATGTGATCAATTCTTTACACTTCTGGAAAGCTCATCTATGTTCGTCATTCCACTTCCATGGTACCCCTGTTTGCAGTAGGGTGTTCAGTGGGTGTAATACCGTGGACAAATTTGGTAAGAACTTATGGTAGTAGTTTACCAGCCCGAGGAACGACCTCAGTTGTGACACATTTTCCGGTGCTGGAGCCTTGACTACTGCCTCAATCTTTTCAGGGGACTTATGTAACCCCTCTTCATCGATTACGTGGCCACAATACGAGATCTGCTTCTGGAAAAACTTGCAATTGTGGCGATTAGCTCGTAGCCCATATTCCTTTAATCTGGTGAGCACCTTCTCCAAGTTGGCGAGGTGAGCACTGTCATTTTCGCCTGTGACCAGGATGTTGTCCAAATAACACTGGGTCCCTGGAATCCCTTGCAGAACTTGATCCATCGCCTTTTGCCAAATAGCCGGAGCCGATGCTACCCCGAACACCAGCTGGTTGTATTGATAGAGAACTTTATGAGTGTTGATCGTGAGGTATTGTTTCGAGGCTTCTTCTACCTCCATTTGCAAGTACGCCTGGGCTAGATCAATTTTGGTGAAGCGTTTACCTCCAGATAGTGAGGCGAAAATATCCTCAATTCATGGAAGTGGCTATTGTACCGTGTGAAGGACTGGGTTCACTGTCACCTTAAAATCCCCACTGATGCGGACCTTCTTTGGTTCCCCAGGCATATTACTCAACGACCTCTTCATTACAGGAATGATGGGTGTAGCCCACTTGCTCCAGTCTATTTTGGACAGTACTCCTGAACGTTCCAACCCTTCCAGCTCTGCTTCAACGGCTGGTCTGATCGCATAAGGCACTGGTCTGGCCTTAAGAAACTTTGGACTTGCATTTTCCTCTATTTTAATCATTGCTGTTATGCCTTTTAGTGTTCCGAGTCCCTCCTGGAACACTTCTTTTGCGTCAGTTAGCATTTTTGACAGTCGTCCAGGTGTGGCGTCATCATCCATTTTGGCCTCAACCTTCAGTGCCTGTATGGAATGCCAATCTAATTGTATCTTCCGGATCCATTCACGTCCTAGCAGTGGTGGTCCTCCATCTGGCAATACATATAAGTCCATTTTAGGTATTTCCTGGCCTTTGTATATCACTTTCACCCTTATTTTTCCTTTGGGGTAGACTTTTTTGCCCCGTGTACGTCTTCAAGACAATCTCTGTAGCTTTCAAGGGCATATGTGAAAATAGCCGCTTGTAGTCCCTTTGGTTTATGACTGTTAGGGCTGATCATGTGTCCAGTTCCATTTTCACTTGGACTCCGTCTATCTTGAGTGTAACCCAGATAGTCTGGTGATCCTCCATTTTGGTTACCTTATGTAGTTTCAGACAACCCAGCTCCTTGCTTCCGGAGTCTGTGCCACTTTTCTGTTCGTCTGAACTACTGTCCATCACCTTGTGTACCTTTTTGTACTTCTCCTGTGGAGATTTCTTGCTGTTGGTTTTCTTCCCAGGCCTGCAGACTCTTGCTATGTGTCCTGCTTTTCCACACTGTCTGCCCACTTGGTCCTTGAACCAACAATCCTTCTGGTCGTGTGTTGTTCTGCCGCAGCGATAACACTTCCCTGTTCCATAGGACATTTCATTGGTGCCATATTCTTGCGGTCTCCGTTGTATCTCTGCAGCGCCCCTTGCGGCTGCTTCGTGTGATACTGCCATACTGAAAGCCTTGTCCAGCGTAAGATCCTTTTCTGATAGAAGCCGTTTCTGGGTTCCTTCACTATGAAGCCCACACACAAACTTGCCCCTTAACGTATCTGCAAGTCCCACTCCAAACTGGCAGTGTTTCGATAGCTTGCGCAGTTCCGTTAAGTACTCAGCATTGCTTTCGTCTTTGTGTTGGTTCCTTTTATGGAACTTAAATCACTCTGCTATCAGCAGCGGTGTGGGGTTTAAGTGGTCCTGCAGGATTTCTACTATGCTTTCGAAATTCTTATTCACAGGCTTCTCTGGGGTTATTAGGTTACATGGATAAGTTTTTGCACCCATGGAATTTAACAAAACCAGTGCTTTCCTAGCATCTGGCACTTCATTCGCCCTGCAGTACACCTCAATACGTTCCACATATGTCGCCCAATCTTCGACTTCATTGTTGAACGTAGAGGTACTGCCACTCTTCGGCATCCCTGGGTGTGATTTAACTGTCAAAAATGGCGTCTCCCGCGCTTTCCCTTCTTCTCCGCTGGCACAAAATGGCGTCTCCCGCGCTTTCCTTTCTTCCCGCGCTCGCCCTTCTTCTCCGCTGCGGCTTCTAAAAATGGCGTCACCCACGCTCTTCCTTCTTCTCCACGGCTCAACGGCGTCTCCCGCGCACTCTCTTCTTCTCCCCGCGGACACTGTTCAGCCTTTGAGCCCTGGCTGCGCGCTGCGTGTTTTTTTTTTCTGTGCGCCTTTCCCGTTTCCGCCGCTCGGTCCAGAACCCGACTGCTGCTTTACCCTCTCTCTCTCTGTTTTGTTTTTCCTCGACGCCGCTCGGTTTTCAACCCCCGGCTGCGCCCTGTGCGCTTCACCCTCTATCTTACCCCGTCGACGCTGCTTGGCTTTTTCTTTGCCATCGGTCAGCTCAAGCCGCCGCTGTCCGGGAAGGGTCTGCGCTGTACCTGGTACCTGTCGTCAGTCTGTTGCTGATCATTGTGGCTGGGGAACCAAGCCCGGCTCTCCACAGCCTCCCCTGCGATGTTCACTCTCTGCCGGACAACTGGGCGGTTGCTCATGGTCGACGCCCGTGTTTCTGGCCTCGACTTTCTTCCACCACCCTCCCGGAGCGAATCCTCGAAGGGAAATGCTGAGTTGCAGGTAGATTCGAATCGACACTCATCGCCAATGTTAGATCCGTGATTCTGAGAGTATGATTTTTTTCAATAACCACACGGATGCTGTAACTTAACAATCAACAGGTATTTACTGGAGTAGGGTAGTCTCAAGACTGGGGGTACAGAGGCATGCTCAAGGCTTATATACAGGTGTGGTCACTGCCGGTATTACAGTATACAGGAGCTGTAAAAGTAGTTCTCTCTTAAAGGTACATACACTACACTGGGAGGCTTCTTCCTCCCTGAAGAAGGGAAGAGCACCTCTTTATTTGCTCTTGCGCCCTCTACTAAACCCTGCAGGGCAACGTCATCTAAGCAGGGTGCAGCCCTAGGTCTCTGGCTGGCCATTCTTCCTGCAGGTGCCTCTAACATGCAAGGGCAAAAGCTTGGCAGTCTGCAGAAGAAGCAAGGCTTGTTGCAGACCTTAAATGCAGCAGCAATGATGATGTCATTGGAGGTGACTTTCAGACTGGAAAAACTCACTTTGGAACTCAGTTGGCCAATTAAGTTAAAATGGCATCATTTTCCCACATCGATTTAGAATCGGGTGGCTAACACGAAATGCGGATTACATGACCCCAGCCCGCCCCACTATCAAAACCTAGCCCAATATGTAGGGTCGCTTTTTCTTATACTTTCAATATTTTATTAACCTCTAAACTCAGAAAGTTGAATTGTCACATTACGAGTATAAAGGCGGGAATCCAGAGCGGCAGAGCGGGGCTATAAAAGCCCCAGAGACCAGGTAAGGCCTCACAGCGTCGGCGGGAATCTCGAGCGGCAGAGCGGGGCTATAAAAGCCCCAGAGACCAGGTAAGGCCTCACAGCGTCGGCGGGAATCTCGAGCGGCAGAGCGGGGCTATAAAAGTCCCAGAGACCAGGTAAGGCCTCAGAGCGTCGGCGGGAATCCTGAGAGGCAGAGCGGGGCTATAAAAGCCCCAGAGACCAGGTAAGGCCTCACAGCGTCGGCGGGAATCTCGAGCGGCAGAGCGGGGCTATAAAAGGCCCCGGAGACCAGGTAAGGCCTCACAGTGGCGGCGGGAATCTCGAGCGGCAGAGCGGGGCTATAAAAGCCCCAGAGACCTTGTAAGGCCTCACAGCGTCGGCGGGAATCCTGAGCGGCAGAGCGGGGCTATAAAAGGCCCCGGAGACCAGGTAAGGCCTCACAGTGGCGGCGGGAATCTCGAGCAGCAGAGCGGGGCTATAAAAGCCCCAGAGACCAGGTAAGGCCTCACAGCGTCGGCGGGAATCTCGAGCGGCAGAGCGGGGCTATAAAAGCCCCAGAGACCAGGTAAGGCCTCACAGCGTCGGCGGGAATCTCGAGCGGCAGAGCGGGGCTATAAAGGCCCCGGAGACCAGGTAAGGCCTCACAGCGTCGGCGGGAATCTCGAGTGGCAGAGCGGGGCTGTAAAAGCCCCAGAGACCAGGTAAGGCCTCACAGCATCGGCGGGAATCTCGAGTGGCAGAGCGGGGCTGTAAAAGCCCCAGAGACCAGGTAAGGTGTACCAGTCTCCAGTCTCGGAGGGGAGGAGAGAGGTAAAAAGTAATCCAAGTGTGGCGTCACCAGAAAGTGGGTAAGTGATTGGTTGGTGAGTATTTCTCCCTTTTGAAGCTTAATCTCTTTGGTTTATAGTTTCTAAGGTGTGATGTTTACCATCTAGAATCGGGGCAGAGGGTATTTAAGAATAATATTAATAAATTTAATTAATTACATAGAATGGGAGATCAGGTGATGTGTTGCTGCTGCAATATGTGGGAGCTGGTGGACACCATTGATGCTCACGGTGATCACATTTGCAGTAAGTGTTGGCTGCTCGAGGAATTCCGGCTCCGTGTTGAAGAGCTGGAGTCCGAGCTTCAAACACTGAGACACATCAGGGAGGGGGGGAGTTACCTGGACTCTGTGTATCAGGAGGTATTCACACCAATTAGATTAATTAATTCAGATGTAGTCCGTGGCCAGGGTCAGGATGGTGTGACTAGAAGTGAGGCAGGTACGGGGATCCAGGAGGTAGTGTTGGAGGAGCCGCAGCCCTTGCACTTGTCCAACAGGTTCGAGGCTCTTACTCCCTGTGAGGTTGGGAACAGGGACTGCGGGGAGGATGAGCAACCTGGCCACAGCACCGTGGAGCAGGGGGCCATTCAAGTGGGGGGAGTTAAAAGAAATGTTGTAGTGGTAGGGGATAGTATCGTTAAGGGGATAGATAGAGTTCTTTGCAGCCGAGAGCGAGAGTCCCGAAGGCTGTGTTGCCTGCCCGGTGCCAGGGTTAAGGACATCTCCTCTGGACTGGAGAGAAACTTGGAGTGGGAGGGGGAGGATCCAGTTGTCGTGGTCCATGTTGGTACCAACGACATAGATAGGACAAGGAAGGAGGTTCTGCTGAGGGAGTTTGAGCAGCTAGGGGCCAAATTAAAAAGCAGAACCACAAGGGTAATAATCTCTGGATTATTACCTGAGCCACGAGCGAATTTGGCTAGGCCAAATAAAATTAGAGAGTTAAATGTGTGGCTCAAAGACTGGTGTGGGAGAAATGGGTTTTGCTTCCTGGGACACTGGCACCAGTACTGGGGCAGGAGGGAGCTGTTCCGTTGGGACGGGCTTCACTTGGCCAGTGCTGGGTCTAGAGTCCTGGCGGATCATATAACTAGGGCTGTAGAGAGGGCTTTAAACTAACTAGTCGGGGGGAGGTTCCTAGAGAGCAAATAATAAAAATGACAACAGAGAAGGTCATAGACTTAGGTAGCAGTGGGGAAATTGTAAACCAGAGCGTGTCAGGAAGGGGCAGAAGGTATGGAGTAAAAGGTAAAGTAATAAAAAGGGCAATGTTGAGTCTGTGTGTCCCAGTTATGCTTAGGATCAATCACTGGACACAGACAACAAGAATAACTTTTAACAGGTCTTTACTATTCGGAGGTCAGGGCTGAACTGCCCAGCAAATCCCTACACAACACTTATATACCGGTGTGGTCACCACCGGTATTACAGTATACAGCAGCCAAGAGAAAGTAGTACATCTCTTAAGGTAGTTCTCTTAAGGTGGAACAGGTTACATACACCACAATCCTCCCTTTTTAGCTTAACAGTTATATCCCCATTTAACATAACATAATAACATATATATATATACAACTTCATGCAAAACAGTTCAAAGATTCAGTCTCTGAGGAGGCCTCCTGATTCGAGTTGGATAACGCCTTTCAGGGGTCTCTGATTCTCGTTGCTGGGGTGACTCATCTAGTTGGTCTCTTATGGATTGGACATCATCATCAGGTACATTCACTTCTGAGGTAGATGCTTCAGGTTCACTAACTTCTTCCACGGTTGTCTCTGCCGTAACCATGGGTTCGACCCTTGTTCTCGATTCTACCAGTTGGTCAGCATGACACCGTATTACATTTTCACCAATATCTACCGTGTACACCAGGGGTCCTTGTCTGGCCCGAATTGTTCCAGATTGCCATTTCTCGTTTTTATAGTCCCGGGCTAACACTGGTTGTCCTATTTCGAAACTCCGAGTGGTCTTGTTATTTATATGCTGGAACTGTTTGTTTTCAACTTCCCTCCGCACATTTTGTTTTAACAAGTCCAACCTGGACCGCAACCTCCTGTTATAGAACATCATGGCAGGACTTTGGTTTGTCACTGGATGAGTGGCGTTTCGATATGCCAGTAGGAATTTGTCCACCTTGTGTTGTAGTGGAATCTGATCTTCGCTCATGGCCTTTATTGCTTTTTTGAACGTTTGTACAAATCTCTCGGCCAACCCGTTTGTAGCCGGATGATATGGTGCAGAGGTATAATGTTTCACCCCATTCTTCTTCATGAATTTCTAGAATTCTTCTGACACGAACTGCGGTCCGTTGTCTGAACATATTTGATCTGGCAATCCATTTCTTGCAAATATCGTTCTCAGCACCGCGATTGTCTTTTCCGAGGTAGTGGTAGTCATCTTAATCACTTCTGGCCATTTAGAATGTGCGTCCACCGCAATTAAAAACATGGAGTCCATGAATGGACCAGCAAAGTCAATATGTACGCGTTGCCATGGGGTTGAAGGCCATTCCCATGGATGCAGCGGTGCAATCGGAGGTGCATTTTGCACTTTTTGGCACCCTGAGCAGCTTTTCGTCAGATCCTCTATCTGTTGGTCGATACCCGGCCACCACACATAAGCCCTAGCAAGGCTTTTCATCTTGACTCCCCCCAGATGACCTTCATGCAGTTCCTTTAGAACTCTCTCTCTTAACTTAGGAGAAATAATCACCCTTGTTCCATACATCAATGTTCCTTGACAGACGGACAGCTGTTCTCGTCTTGCTGAGAATGCCGGTAACAGTGGATCACCATGTGCTGGCCATCCCTTCACTGTCACTTCGTAGACCAGGGACAGTGTCGGGTCGTTCCTGGTTTCTCTTTCAATACTTGCATTGGTGACTGGTAAACATTCGATGATGGTCGAGTGAAATAACTCAACAGGGTCAACCGTCGGTGCCTCCTCCTCTGTAGGTAGTGGCAGGCGCGACAGCCCATCAGCATTACCATGCTGCTTTGTACCTTTGAATTCAATCTGATATTGATGTGCCCCTAGGAAAAGGGACCATCTCTGGAGTGTGGTAAACCACTTTTATCGTTCACTATCATTACTCTATGGTTATCACTGTTTATATCGTCACACTATGTTTATCACTGTTTATATCGTTACACTATGGTTATCACTGTTTACACTGTTGTATCACTACACAAGGTCACCTCTTGTCACGCTGTTATACCTGGGCTGACCACTGCTGACTCCGCCCATGACTCCGCCTGCTTGCCCAGGTATAAAGGTGGTCGACTGGCTGGTATTCCTCCTTGTTGGACCCGATCACCCACGAGGGTGGACTCTGTCATTTAGCCAATAAAAACCTATAGTTACTATCTTAACTCGTCGCTTTTCATTGGATGAATTGATAGGTATATCAATTTTATTGGCTAAATTTTGAAATGAGTGGACCGGAGCAGCCAAACGACCAGCCAAACGGCCAGCTACAACAGCCACAGCAGCCGGCCTGGCTGCGAGCCCTCCGACCGCCGTACCTGGATCTAAACCCACAGGCAGCGAACTCAGCCCTCGACTTCAAACACTGGCTGAGCTGTTTCGAATCCTACCTGGGAGAATCCGGCGTGCCTCCGGGATCCAAACTAAGAGTTCTGACCGCCCAAGTGAGCCCTAAAGTATTTGCATTCATCCAGGACCTTACTACATACGAGGACGCCCTCAGTCTGCTGAAAGAGCAGTACCGGAGCCCGGTAAATTCTATGTATGCCAGACATCTCCTAAGATCCCGCTCGCAACAGCCAGGAGAGTCTGTAGATGAATTTTTACGGGCGCTACAAACACTCGGCAGGGACTGTGACTTTAAAGCTGTAACGGCGGCAGAAAATACTGAAGGGAATATCCGCGATGCCTTCGTGAAAGGCCTTCGGTCTGACTACTCATGGCAAAGACTGCTCGAATCAAAGGACCTCGACCTGAATACAACTGCAGCCCTCGCTCGCTCTCTGGAAGTGGCCCATCGGGACCTCAAGGCGTATTCCAGGTACTGTGCTGCGCGACCCTGGGACTCGGGCCCGACCCCGGCCACAATACCCCTCGCACCGCCGCCTCTGGGACCTACCTCAGCGTCGGCGTCCCAGAACCGATCGGGACCGCCACCCCCGGTACCGGCTGCAACATTGGAGCCCCGCGATCGGGCCGCCGGCTGCTTCTTCTGTGGCCAGGCGAAACACCCGTGGACGCGCTGCCCTGCAAGAAACGCGACCTGCTCCGATTGCCACAAGAAAGGCCACTTCGCGAAGGCCTGCAGGGGGAGAGCCACAGACGCCAGCAGTGCCTCATGCGAGTTGTGGGGGCGGCCATCTTTCATCAAGGCCACAGATGCCAGTGTCCCCTCGTGTGAGTCGTGGGGGCGGCCATCTTTGATCAAGGCCACCGACGCCAGCAGGGCCTCATGTGAGTTGTGGGGGCGGCCATCTTCTCCGCCATTTTATTCAACGTCGTGGGCGCCGCCATTTTGTCCACCACACTCGTCCGCCACCTTGTCTCCAGACCCGACCACCGCCTCACCCGCAGACTACAGCAGCTCGCTCAGCCATACACTAGCCTCCGTCACACTGGACCAAGCTCGCCCGCATCACCTGTCCAAGTCCATGATGGACATCAAAGTAAACGGCCACGCCACGACCTGCCTGTTCGACAGCGGAAGCACGGAGAGTTTCATCCATCCAGGCACGGTGAGCCACTACTCCCTCACTGTCCGGCCAACGCGCAACCGGATCTCGATGGCGTCGAGGTCCCATTCTACAGACATCAGCGGCTACTGTGTTGTGACCCTGTCGGTTAGGGGCACGGAGTATAAAAATTTTAAACTCCTCGTCCTGCCCCAGCTCTGCGCTGCCGTCCTACTAGGGCTGGACTTCCAACCCCACCTTCAAAGTGTCACTTTGGCATACGGTGGACCCCTCCCCCCACTCACAGTCGACAACCAGCAGCCATTAAACCGCCCACCGTGTGCCACCTGCGGCCTATCCACCCTCAAGGTCCCGCCCCCCTCCCTGTTCGCTAACCTCACCCGCGACTGTAAACCCGTCGCCACCAAGAGCAGGCGGTACAGCGCCGGGGACAGAGCTTTTATTAGCTCTGAGGTGCAGCGTCTGCTGAAGGAGGGCATCATCGAGAGGAGCAACAGCCCCTGGCGTGCCCAGGTCGTAGTCGTTAAGACCGGCAATAAAAACCACCTGGTCATCGACTACAGCCAAACCATAAACCGGTACACCCAGCTGGACGCATACCCCCTTCCCCGCATATCTGATATGGTCAATCAGATTGCACAGTACCGGGTATTCTCCACCATCGACCTTAAGTCGGCCTATCACCAACTCCCTATCCGCCCTGAGGACCGCCAGTATACCGCCTTCGAGGCGAATGGCCGCCACTACCACTTCCTTAGGGTTCCCTTCGGCGTCACCAACGGGGTTTCGGTCTTCCAAAGGGAGATGGACCGGATGGTTGACCAGAACGGGCTGCAGGCCACGTTCCCTTATCTAGATAACGTCACCATCTGCAGCCGCGACCGGCAGGACCACGATGTTAATCTGGAGAAATTCCTCCGTACGGCCGAACGGCTGAACCTCACTTACAATAAGGAGAAATGTGTGTCTTGCCATCCTCAGCTGCGTAGTAGAGAACGGAGTCATCGGCCCCGACCCCGAAAGAATGCGCCCCCTCATGGAGCTTCCCCTCCCCCACTGTCCAAAGGCACTGAAGAGAACCCTGGGGCTCTTCGCTTACTATGCCCAATGGGTGCCGAATTATGCGGACAAAGCCAGACCCCTCATGAAGTCCACCTCCTTCCCCCTGACGGCAGAAGCGTGCGCAGCCTTCTCCCTCATAAAGGGAGACATTGCTAAGGCCACAATGCACGCGGTAGATGAGTCTATCCCTTTCCAAGTGGAGAGCGATGCATCCGACTTCGCCCTAGCTGCAACCCTTAACCAGTCAGGGAGACCTGTGGCCTTCTTCTCAAGGACTCTCCAGGGCCCTGAGATCCGACACTCTTCGGTCGAGAAGGAGGCCCAGGCGATCGTGGAGGCAGTACGACGCTGGAGGCATTACCTGGCAGGCAAACGATTTACCCTCCTCACCGACCAGCGTTCGGTCGCTTTTATGTTTAATAACAAGCTGAGGGGCAAAATCAAGAACGACAAGATCTTGAGGTGGAGAATCGAGCTCTCCACCTATGATTATGATATCTTGTACCGGCCTGGTAAACTGAACGAACCCCCAGATGCTCTATCACGAAGTACATGCGCCAACGCGCAAATTGATAGACTGCAGACCCTCCACAACGACCTCTGCCACCCCGGGGTCACCAGACTTTACCACTTCATTAAGGCCCGCAACCTGCCGTACTCCATCGAGGAGGTCAGGACCATGACCAGGAACTGCCAAACCTGTGCCGAATGCAAACCGCATTTCTTTAGGCTGGACAGAGCAAGCCTGATCAAGGCCACCCGCCCCTTCGAGCGCTTGAGCATCGATTTTAAGGGGCCCCTCCCGTCCTCTGACCATAATGTGTACTTCCTCAACATCATTGATGAGTACTCCCGTTTCCCCTTTGCCTTCCCCTGCCCAGACATGACCAGTACCACGGTCATCAAATGCCTGAACGACCTCTTCGCCTTGTTCGGGTTCCCGAACTATATACATAGCGACCGGGGCTCATCCTTCATGAGCGAGGAACTTCGCCAGTTCCTACTAGCGAGAGGCATTGCTGCAAGCAGGACCACCAGCTACAACCCCCGAGGGAACGGCCAGGTGGAAAGAGAGAACACGACTGTCTGGAAGGCCGTTCTCTTAGCCTTAAAGTCTAACGGCCTGCCAACCTCTCGCTGGCAGGAAGTCCTCCCGGCAGCGCTGCATTCTATCCGGTCACTGCTTTGCACGGCCATTAACGCCATCCCCAAGAACGAATGTTGGTTTTCCCCAGTAAGTCAACTACGGGAACCTCGCTACCAACATGGCTGACTTCTCCGGGGCCCGTCTTGCTGCGAAAGCACGTGAGGGCCCATAAAATGGACCCCCTGGTCGAGAGGGTGGACCTCCTGCACGCCAACCCCCAGTACGCCTATGTGGCATACCCAGACGGGCGGGAGGACACAGTCTCCTTACGAGACCTTGCACCCTCGGGCACCCCTGAGACACCACCGTTACCCCCACCACCCCCCCAAATCCAGCCCAGGTAGACGGCATGCCGGAACCCCACGAGCCTTCGCCGACCACGCAGACACCAGCATTAACATCGGATACTGCATCACCGCCACCGCTGCTGCGCCGATCAGAAAGACTTACGAGGCCTCCGGACAGACTGACATACCCGAACTGGTAGTACACTTCACCCCGCCGGACTCAAATCTAAACAAGATGTGAATGTGGTAAACCACTTTTATCGTTCACTATCGTTACACTATGGTTATCACTGTTTATATCGTTACACTATGGTTATCACTGTTTACACTGTTGTATCGCTACACAAGGTCACCTCTTGTCACGCTGTTATACCTGGGCTGACCACAGCTGACTCCGCCCATGGCTCCGCCTGCTTGCCCAGGTATAAAGGTGGTTGACTGGCTGGTATTCCTCCTTGTTGGACCCGATCACCCACGAGGGTGGACTCTGTCATTTAGCCAATAAAAACCTATAGTTACTATCTTAACTCGTCGCTTTTCATTGGATGAATTGATAGGTATATCACCCTTCCCCATGAAGAACACAATAAAAAAGACCACCAATTCCAGCAGTACACAATTATCATAATCACTCTTTATCGACAGCAAAAACAAGCAATGAAAATATGACACAACCAACAGCACTTACAATTATTAAACTATTCACCCTGGTGCTTACCCTTAGTGGCTTTTGTATAAGCGCTCTTCCCTACACTGGTGCTTCTACAAAGTACTACCCAAGTGGCAGCAGCACGCGAAGTGGGTGGCTGCTGAGAATCTGAAGAGGGCAGTTCAGATGACCTCCTGGGATACCCTTCAGAAGCTGTGGATTGTGTTGGCGCTACCCTCTCAACATAGGCTTGAGCAGTCTGATCTGCCTGGCTGACAGGCAACTGCAAGGGCAATGTGGAGTGGCGGGGGAGGGAGCAGGAATGGAGAGAGGCCAGTAGGCTCCTGCTCTATGATTCCCATGACATTACCTCGGGGCGTCTCTTCAGCCAGCCCAGTTAACTGCTGGAGGACAGATCTCTGGGCAGCTGAGACACTCCGCAAGTCCCTTTCAACCGAGGAGCCCAGAGCCACCAAGGCATAAGAACATAAGAAATAGGAGCAGGGATAGGCCATTCGGCCCTTCGAGTCTGCTCCGCCATTCAATAAGATCATGGCTGATCTACTACCTCAACTCTACTTTCCTGCACTATCCCCATATCCCTTGAGTCCCTTAATATCAAAAAATCTATCGATCTCTGCCTTGAATATACTCAATGACTGAGCCTCCTCAGTCCTCTGGGGTAGAGAATTTCAAAGATTCACCACTCCCTGAGTGAAGAAATTTCTCCTCATCTCAGTCCTAAATGGCCGAACTCGTATTCTGAGATGGTGACCCCTGGTTTGAGACTCCCCAGCCAGTGGAAACTCCTCCCTGCATCTACCTTGTCAAGCCCTGTAACAATTTTGTATGTTTCAATGAGATCACCTCTCATTCTTCTAAACTCTAGAGAATATAAGCTTAGTCTGTGAAGGAATAAGCCATAGAACCTATTCAGAGAAATACACCATTCTATGAAAGAATTCTGGCCTGATTAAAACATGACAAACTGGGTCTGGAAATCTAGAAACCTAACTATGAAAAAGCTGTGAAAGCATTCTGGCTATAGAGATAAGATAGTTGTTGACACTGAATCAATAACCTTATTGAAACAGAAGGTTAAAGGCTCCGGTAGGCTGAACCTTTTGGAATGAGACAATGGTTCATCCTGGTTAAGGTGTTCTAATTTCCACTTCGTAAAGAAGCACATAAAAGTAAGCAACATCTGCCTTCGTAAAAATGACATCAAGTAAAAAACACACCTGCCATTGCATCATTTTTTATGGTGAACTTAGAACACCTAGGGAAGAGACATAATTCTATAATGCTACCAGCTGAGATGATGGTAAGAATTGCAGGGGTCAGCAGAAAAATGACTAGAAATAATTAGCTTACATCAGCAGAAAACCTTAAAGGAAATACCACTGGAAAAAGGTATAAATATTGAACTCTCAAATGGGTTAGTAGACTCGCATTAAAGGGGCAAAGCGATTCTAAGCTTCAGAGGCAGCTCTGTAAGTCTCCAACACTTTGACCTCGGGGATCAAAGGTATTTGATTTTGGTGGATATCCTGAATAGAACATTAAGAACTGTAAAACTGTAGCAAAGTTAAGATTGGAGAGTAAGGTTCTCTGATAAGCTTTCTCTTTTTGGAGCTGTTAATGTTGCGATTGACTCACCAACTGTAAACTGCATGTTGGTTCTTTAATAAATCTATATATTTTTAGAATTGTCTCACATAAGACTTCTGTATCAAACTCGCAAATTCAATTTCTGTACACTCTTTGGTGAGGAGTTGCAGAATTCTGGGGGAGTTTTCCGGACCCTCATAATATCCGGAATGTTACAGTCTAGCTAAACTTATTAAAAGTGCTATCTGGAGGACAGTAACATTTTCAGGTTGTTCCTTTCCTTTAGGGAGAGATGGTCCAGACCTTGAGACCCAATTAAGCGTCTTTAGGATTTGGCTACCTCAAACTTTAGTTCAAAGTGAATATCTGAGGAATATGCTTGATCTGGGGTAGCCCTAAAGGGGCTAGGACTAATAATTATCCCTTCAGTTGGCACCCAACGTGTGTGTTAATGAGTTGATACTAAACCCTATACTTATATTTATACCTATATCCCTCTCATAGATTGTTAAGTATAGAAGGAGTATTTTACTGACAGTGGTACTAAGACCCAGATTTAAGTCTCTAGAGATGACAAGTCCCTGATCAGGCCTTGTCAAACTTAAATCAGGACTCCCTCAATATACCATTGAGGTCTAGAAATTTCTCATAAAGTTCATATTAAACCCTAACTGAGGTTAGGTCCTGACGAAATGGAAAATGCTGTAGAAATTGACCAAGTCTTTTTATTAGGAAATTCAAACAATTGCTTTATTAGGGGAAATAATCCTATCCCTGTATCTCCACAAGACCAAGTAATAATTTTTGATCGATCGTCAATGATGATTAAAAAAGGGACATTCCAACAATCCTCAGCTGGGATGGGGATAGTAGGGATGTTTCAAGATTCCTATTCTTCTTATCCAGAAGAATTACTGTCCATAACCCTTGGCCATAAAGACAGCACAATATGCTGAAGCCACAACGCTACATTATGCTTTAGAAAAGGCAGACCCTATTAAACCCACATTAATCTGTATGGATAGTGACTATTATAAAAGAGGATATAACCAAGATCTAGTTTTCTGGGAGCAAACAAACTTTACCAATCATAAGGGTAAATCCATAAAACATAAGTCATTGTGGGAAGACATTCTCCGTTCGAGAATGGAGAAACAGAATTGTCAGGTGATTTATGTAAACGAACATACCACTGGGACAGTACACTTAAAAGGATACAGTCTTGCAGACGAACAAGTGAAATGTTCGGTCTGCATGACACCTCCTCGAGAATGGTCTGCCAATATTAGAGTTATCACTAGGGCAGAACGGGCAGCTAATCAGGATGAGGAACTGATTCAGATATTAGACCCAACAAAAGAGCCAATGGGAAAATTCTTTATTGACTTTATTGGGCCACTTCCCCCGTCTTTGGGATACAGACATGTTCTTGTTTGTGTAGATGGATGCACTTTAGGATTTGGTTACCTCAAACTTTAGTTGAAAGTGAAACGTCTGAGGAATACGCCTGATCCGGGGAAGCCCTAAAGGGGCTAGGACTAGTAATTATCCCTTCAAGTCTACTCAATCTGTCCTCATAGGACAATCCCCCTATCCCAGGAATCAGTCTGGAGAACATTTGTTGCACTCCCTCTATGACAAGTATATCCTTCCTTAGGTAAGGAGACCAAAACTGTACACAATCCTCCAGGTGTGGTCTCTCCAAGGCCTTATATAATTGCAGTAAGATGTCTTTACTCTTATACGCAAATCCTTTTGTAATAAGGGTCAGCATACCATTTGCTTTCCCAATTGCTTGCTGTACCTGCATATTAACATTCAGCGATTCATGTACCAGAACACCCAGGTCCCTCTGAACACCAACATTTCCCAATCTCTCACCATTTAAAAACTCTGCTTTTCTATTGTTCCTACCAAAGTGGATAACTTCACATTTCTCCACATTATATTCCATTTGCCATGTTCTTACCCACTCACTTAACCTGTCTATATCCCCTTGCAACCTCTGTACATCTTCCTCACAACTTACATTTCCACCTAGCTTTGTAGCATCAACAAACTTGGTTCCCTCATCCAAATCATTGAAATAGATTGTAAATAGCTGAGGTCCAAGCACTGATCCTTGTGGTACCCCACTAGTTACAGCCTGCCAACCCAAAAATGACCTGTTTATTCCTACTCTCTGTTTTCTGTCCGTTAAGCAATCCTCAATCTATGCTAATATATCACCCCCAATCCCACGAACCCTAATTTTGTTTAATAAACTCTTGTGTGGCACCTTATCGAATGCCTTTTGAAAATCCAAATACACTACATCCATTGTTCCTCTTTATCCATTCTGTTAGTTATAACCTCAAAAAATGCTAACAGATTTGTCAAACATTACTTCCCTTTCATAAATCCGTGATGATTGTGCCCAATCCTATTATTATTTTCTAAGTGCCCTGTTACCACGTCCTTAATAATAGATTCTAGCATTTTCCCTACTACTTATACCAGACTAACTGGTCTGTAGTTCCCCGTTTTCTCTCTCCCTCCTTTCTTAAATAGTGGGGTTACATTTGTTACCTTCCAATCCGCGGGAACCATTCCAGAATCTATGCAATTTTGGAAGATGAGAACCAATGCAACCGCTATCTCTACAGCCACCTCTCTCAAAACCCGAGGATGTAGGCCACCAAGTCATGGAGATCTATAGGCTTTCAGTTCCATTAATTTCCCCAGCACTATTTCCTTACTAATACTAATTTCTTTCAGTTCCTCATTCTCACTAGAACCTTGGTTCTCCACTATTTCCAAAATGTTTTTTGTGTCTACTTCCGTGAAGACAGACACAAAGTATTTGTTTAACTTCTCTGCCATTTCCATATTCCCCATTATAATTTCTCCTGTCCCAGCCTGTAAGGGACCCCTGTTTACTTTAGCTAATCTTTTCCTTTTTATATGCTTATAGAAGCTTTTACAGTCTGTTTTTATGTCTCTCGCTAGTTTACTCTCATATTCTATTTTCTCTTTCTTTATCAATTTCTTGGCCCTCCTTTGCTGAATTCTAATATCCTCCCAATCCTCAGGCTTACTGCTCTTTTTGGCAACTGCTTGGGCTTCCATTGCAGCACTTTTTCATTCCATAGAAGCTATTTGGCATTCCATGGAAGCAGCTATGACTATAGTCAAGCTGTGACCTCAGTCATCAGATGCTGCATGATGTTGGTCTCCACGGGTCGCTGGATGGAATTGGCCAGCCTCTCCATGATCTGCGTCAAGCCACAATCCAAGCTGGAGGCGGACTCATCCATCCCCTTAGCCACGACACATAAGCTTACAGGCAGGCTATCTATTGCACCAAGCATTTACTTTGTCAAACCCATCAGCCTTCTTCTGAAGCTTGGCCTTGTGAGGTCACCATTGACTCCTCTACAGTAGAACTAGTATGCAACCTTCCCCACCCCCCCCACCCACCCCCCCAGCAAGTTGGCACCTGTGGTGTTCCTTCTACGCAGCATGGCTGCTGCCCATTAGTACCCAGTGCTTGACACTGTGAGGATCTGTGTTCTGCCTTAGCTTCTAATTTAAACAATGTGCTGGTCTCTGAGCTGATGCCTGCCTTTTTCTTCCTCCACCTCTTCCAGAGGACTAGAATACAAGTGGGTAGAAGTTATGCTGCAGCTATACAAAACCATGGTTATACCACACCTGGAGTACTGTGAGCAGTCCTGGGCACCACAACATAGGAAGGATATATTGGCCTTGGAGGGAGTGTAGCGTCGGTTTACCAGAATGATACCCAGACTTTAAGGGTTAAATTACGAGGACACATTACACAAATTAGGTTTGTATTCCCTAGAATTTAGAAGGTTAAGGGGTGATCTGATCGAAGTTTTCAAGATATTACGGGGAACAGATAGGGTGGATAGAGAGAAACTATTTCCGCTGGTTGGGGATTCTAGGACTAGGGGGCATAGTATAAAAATTAGAGCCAGACCTTTCAAGAGTGAAATTTGGAAACACTTCTACACACGAAGGGTGGTCGAAGCTTGGAACTCTCTTCTGCAAATGGCAATTGATGCTAGATGAACTGTTAATTTTAAATCGGACATTGATAGCTTTTTGTTAACTAAAGGTATTAAGGGATATGGGCCAAAGGCGGGTATATGGACTTAGGTCGCAGATCAGCCATGATCTCATTGAATGACGGAACAGGCTCGAGGGGCTCAATGGTCTATTCCTGTTCCTATGTTTCAATGTTCCTATTGGCTTCCCGATCACCAGAGAGAAGCAGGACGAGCATGCATGTGGCTTTGCCAGGATAGCGGGCTTCCGCATGGTGCAGGGCACCATCGACTGCACCAACTTGGCATTGCGGGCACCACATAACAATCCTCAGAGCTTCCGTAACTGCAAAGGCTACCACTCACTTAATGTGCAGTTGGTGTGCGACCACACACAGCGAATCCTTAATGTCAATGCCCACTATCCTGGCAGCAGCCACGATACCTTCATCCTGCGACAGACAAGAGTGCCAGCACGCTTCCAGCCACCGCATCAAGCTCGCGGGTGTGCTTGGAGACAAGGGCTATCCACTCTCCACCTGGCTCAGGACTCTTCTCTGCAACCCCAACACTCCTGCCCAGCACTCATATAATGAAAGCCATGCTGCTACCAGGAACATCATCGAGCAAACCATCGGGCTACTGAAGCAATGGCTTCGCTGCCTTGATCGCTCGGGTGGAGCCCTCCAGTGCTCAGTATGAGCGGGTGTCCCATCTCGCGGTGGTCTGCTGCATACTCCACAAGTTGGCCATCATGAAGGCCCAGCCTTTATCACCAGGGATTGTGGAACCACCTCAGGAGGATGACAAGTGGCAGGAGGAGGAGCAGGAACAGGAAGGAGGGAGGAGGCAGCGAGAAAAATCGACCTTCCGGACGGAGTGTCCATGACCGTCTCATCAGACTCTGATTTGCATGAATGAAACCCCAAATCCCTATAGCTCACCACATCCCCATCATACCATCACTGTCTCACACCATATCACAGCATCCTCCTGGGTGCAAAGGTGAAATGAGCGGCACCACAAAAGATTCCAATCACAATTAATAAATTTATCTATAAACACATCACACATATCACATGAATTCTAATAACTAGTCACTCTTGTGCAATCCCTTAGTGCCCTGTTGTTCGTGTGCCTTTTCCTACTCTAGTGTTCCTATGCAGTGTGCCACCAGTGGCTGCATCACGGCTGGTGGAAGGCTGCTGAGTTTCCGTGCAGGACACTTCAGATGGCCTTGCAGGACGACCTCTACCAGCTGTGGACCTAGAAGACCCAGCTGCAGACTGCACCGCCTTGGCATGTGCGGCAGCAGTCTGGGCTGGCTGGCTGGCAGGCAGCTGCAAGGGCAATGGCGGAGTGGCAGTGGTGGGAGCAGGAATGCTGTCATCCTGAGAGAGGACAGCAGGTTCTTGCTCCACAGACACACTGCCACTCCCCCGGGGCAGAACCTCAGCATTCCTAGCAATCTGTTGGAGCACAGAATAGTCCCACTCGCCAGCTATTTCCCCATAGTCCAGCATGGTTTTCCTTTTCAAGAATTTATCCAATTCCCTTTTGAAAGTTATTATTGAACCTGCTTCCTCCTCTCTTTCAGGCAGTGCATTCCACATCATTACAACTCGCTGGATAAAAAATTGTTTCCGCATAGCGCCTCTGGTTCTTTTGCCAACTACCTTAAATCTGTGTCTCTGATTACTAACCTTCTCCTTATTTATTCTATCAAAACCCTTCAAGATCCATTTCTCTATCAAGAATATCTGATTTTTGAATTGCCGCATTGCTCAATGCAGGGTGCATCATGCGTACACCTGTAGTGAGTGTCGGTGCGCTATTTGACTATTGGGGGACATCACATCCAAGACAACAGCTTTTCTCACCTGACTTCCACCCATATTGCACCTAAAAGGGGAAGGGTGGTATCACTGCATAATGATCAGCTTTGAAAACATTGGTGGCTTTGTTTTCCCCTTCCTAACTCACGGACACTGACAGAAATTGTTAATCACTGCTGCTGTTATCGCCAAGGTCAGCTAGTTTAGCACAGGCCAGACATCAAACCAAGTTGATCTGTATGGTTTACTACATGTACACGATGCAGTGTCTTTAAAATGTAGGTAAATGTATAATTTCTATAAATTAGATACACATGCCTGGAACTTGTACGTAAATAAATTATATAATTTCTATAAAGCTGGTATATGCATTGTAAATGATAGATATACTTCTGTGTATATAGCCATCAATGTGGTTTGAAGCATTTTCTCACTAAATTAATTTCAATATAGATAAGTGTGAGGTGGTGCATTTTAGTATGAAGAATAATGAGGCCAAATACTCCTTAGAAAATAAGGGGGAAAAGTTGATCCCCTTAGTGCCTCCCGTTAGTGCCAGTAGATGGCATTAATCACTGGGGCGAGGTGAATCCAGCACCACATGCCAAATCTGCCACCTGCCCCCCGTAGCGCTGCTGGTAAGAGGTATCGCCGGGAATGTCAATGCCAGGTAGATGTCAGTGAGCGTGGGCTGCCTGAATTGCAAAATTGATTCACGCCACTTACCTTATCGCCTGGAGTAAATACCATCAGGGAGAGCTGGAGTGCAGCACCAGGAAGCCGGCTCCAGGGACGGTATATAAAGGGATCATTAGTAATCACTTGCAGCTGTCAGGTTAGTGCAGTTTCAATGGTTTCTTGTTAGTTTCACCCATTGCAACAGTTTCATTCAGTAATTTCAAGGTTCTTTTATATCAGGAGACTTCTGGCAACTAAAAAGTAGTTACATTTATTCTTCAAAGATTTAAACTGCTACACTTGGTAACATTAATGGGGGCTGTACTGGCATGTCACCTCACCCTCCAGGACCTATGGCGGAGGGAGTGTAGGCAGCGAGAAATATGGGAACATGTGCGCAGCGGGAGGAGGAGGGCCACCAGGCCTCTCACCAGGAGGCCTTACCCTCCGAGAGTATTCCGAGAGCACTTCTCCTACCTACAATTAAGCAGGTAGCAGTGCATTAGAAAGTTTTGCTTCACCAAGGAGGTGGTCACAGAACTCTGCCAACTCCTGCAACCAGACCTCCAAACTCAGACCACGGCTCTCCCAGTGGCAGTCAAGGTCACCATCAGCCTCAATTTCTTCACCAGCGGATTCTTCCAGTCAGCAACAGGAGACATAGCTAACATCTTACAGTTTGCCATCCATCGCTGCATCCGGGAAGTCACTGAGGCTCTCTACAGTAGGAGAAGGGATTACATTTCCTTCCCCATCACGAGAGAGAAGCAGGACGAGTATGCATGTGGCCTTGCCAGGATAGTGGGCATCCCCATGGTGCAGGGCAACATCGACTGCACCCACGTGGCTTGGCGGGCACTACGTAACAATCCTGAGAGCTTCCATAACCGCAAAGGTTACCACTCACTTAATGTGCAGTTGGTGTGCGACCACACACAGTAAATCCTTAATATCAATGCCCGCTATCCTGGCAGCAGCCACGATGCCTTCATTCTGCGCCAGACCGGTGTGCCAGCACTCTTCCAGCCACTACGCCAAACTCGAGGGAGGCTGCTCGGAGACAAGGGCTATCCACTCTCAACCTGGCACATGACTCCTCTCCACAACCCCAACACTTGTGCTCAGCATTCATAGAAACATAGAAACATAGAAGATAGGAGCAGGAGTAGGCCATTCGGTCCTTCGAGCCTGCTCCGCCATTCAATGAGATCATGGCTGATCATTCAAATTCAGTACCCTGTCCCTGCCTTCTCCCCATATCCCTTGATCCCTTTAGCCTTAAGAAATATATCCAACTCTTTCTTGAATATATTTAATGAACTGGCCTACACCGCCCTCTGTGGCAGAGAATTCCACAGGTTCACCACTCTCTGGGTGAAGAAATTCCTCCTCATTTCAGTCCTAAATGTCCTACCCCTTAAACGTAGACTATGACCCCTGGTTCTGGACTCCCCGACCATCGGGAACATCCTTCCAGCATCTAGTCTGTCCAGGCCTGACAGAATTTTATAGGTTTCGATGAGATCCCCTCTCAATCTTCTAAACTCCAGTGAGTATAAGCCCAATCGACACAATCTCTCCTCATACGTCATTCCTGCCATCCCAGGTATCAGCCTGGTGAATCTTTGCTGCACTCCTTCCATGGCAAGGACGTCCTTCCTCAGATAAGGTGACCAAAACTGCACACAATACTCAAGGTGTGGTCTCACCAAGGCCCTGTACAACTGTAGCAAGACATCCTTGTTCCTGTACTCGAACTCTCTTGCTACGAAGGCCAACATACCATTTGCCTTCTTAACCGCCTGCTGCACCTGCATGCTTACCTTCAGCGACTGGTGCACAAGAACACCCAGGTCTCTTTGCACTTCCCCTTCTCCCAATCTATTGCCATTCAAATAATAATGTGCCTTCCTGTTTTTGCCACCAAAGTGGATAACCTCACATTTATCCACATTATAGTGCATTTGCCATGTTTCTGCCCAATCACCTAACCTGTCCAAATCGTATTGGAGTTTCATGACATCCTCCTCGCAGCATACCCTCCCACCCAGCTATGTGTCATCTTCAAATTTGGAGATATTACATCCAATTCCCTCGTCCAGATCATTAATATATATTATGAACAGCTGGGGTCCTAGGACCGATCCTTGCGCTACCCCACTAGTCACTGCCTGCCACTCGGAAAACGACCCGTTTATTCCAACACTTTGCTTTCTGTCCGCCAACCAGTTCTCTATCCAAGTCAATACCTTGCCCCCAATCCCATGTGCCTTAATTTTGCATGCTAATCTCTTATGCGGGACCTTATCGAAAGCCTTCTGAAAGTCCAAATACACCACATCCACTCGTTCTCCCTTATCTATTTTATCAGTTACATCCTCAAAAAATTCCAGTAGATTAGTCAAGCATGATTTACCTTTTGTAAATCCATGTTGACTTTGTCGGATCCTGTCACTGCTTTCCAAGTGCTCTGCTATTACATATTTTATAATGGACTCTAGCATTTTCCCCACTACCGATGTCAGGCTTACCGGTCTATAATTCCCCGCTTTTTCTCTGCCACCTTTTTTGAATAGTGGGGTAACATTAGCTACCCTCCAATCCATGGGTACTGTTCCAGAGTCTATCAAGTTCTGGAAGATGACCAGCAATGCATCTACTATTTCTAGGGCCACTTCCTTAAGTACCCTGGGATGTAGATTATCAGGCCCTGGGGATTTATCGGCCTTCAGTCCCATCAATTTTCCTAATACCATTTCCCTACAAATACTGATTTCTTTCAGTTCCACCCTTTCATCAGACCCTATGTTCCCTGGTATTTCTGGGAGGTTATCTTTGCCCTCCTTTGTGAAGACAGACCCAAAATATGTATTTAATTGGTCAGCCATTTCTTTGTTCCCCATTATAAATTCCCCTGATTCTGACTGCAAAGGACCTACGCTTGACTTCACCAATCTTTTTCTCTTCACATATCTATAAAAGCTTTTACAGTCAGTTTTTATGTTCCCTGCAAGCTTACTCTCATATTCTATTTTCCCTTTCTTAATTAATCCCTTTGTCCTCCTTTGTTGAATCCTGAACTGCTCCCAATCCTCAGGATTATTGCTTTTTCTGGCCAATTTGTATGTCCTCTCCTTGGATCTTATGCTATCCCTAATTTCCCTTGTTACCCACGGTTGAGTCACCTTTTTTGTTTTATTTTTATGCCAAAATGGGATGAACAACTTCTGTAGTTCATCCATTCGGTCTTTGAATGTTTGCCATTGCCTATCCACCATCACCCCTTTGAGTGCCCTTCCCCACTACCTACCCAACTCGCTCCTCAGACCATCATAGTTCCCTTTATTTAAATTGAGGACCCTTGTTTCTGAGTCAACTACTTCATTCTCCATCTTAATGAAGAATTCGATCATATTATGATCACTCCGACCAAAGGGGCCTCGTACAACAAGATTGCTAATTAATCCTTTCTCGTCACATAATACCCAGTCTAAGATGCCCTGATCTCTGGTTGGTTCCTCGACATATTGGTCCAGGAAACCATCCCGTAAACACTCCAGGAATTCCTCCTCCACAGTATTGTTACCAATTTGGTTAGCCCAATCTATATGTAGATTAAAGTCACCCATGATGACTGCTGTGCCCTTATTGCACGCTTCTTTAATTTCCCTTTTAATGCCATCCCCAACCTCCACCTTACTGTTTGGAGGTCTATATACCACTCCCACTAATGTTTTTTTCCCCTTAGTATTTCTCAATCCTACCCATACAGATTCCACATCATCAGAGCTAATATCCTTCATTACAATTGTGTTAATCCCTTCTTTAACCAGTAATGCTACCCCACCTCCCTTTCCTTTTTGCCTAACTTTCCTGAATATCGAATACCCTTGGATGTTGAGTTCCCAGTCTTGGCCATCCTTGAGCCACGTTTCCGTAATCCCAACCAAATCATATTTGTTTACCTCTATTTGCGCAGACAATTCATCCACCTTATTGCAAATGCTCCTCGCATTAAGACACAAAGCCTTCAGGCTTGTTTTTTTAATGCTCTTAGACCTATTAGAATTATTATTTACTGTGGCCATGTTTGATTTAAACCGTTGATTTCTCTGACTGCCACTTTTGTTTTTCCCCTTCCTATCTTTTGTTTTTAGCCTTGTTTCCCTTTCCTCTGTCTCCCTGCTCAGGTTCCCAACCCCCTTCCATTTTAGTTTAAACCCTCCCTCACAGCACTAACAAACAAACCCCCTAGGATATCGGTTCCAGCCCTGCCCAGGTGCAGACCGTCCGGTTTGAACTGGTCCCACCTCCCCCAGAACCGGTTCCAATGTCCCAGGAACTTGAATCCCTCCCCCTGGCGCCTTCCTCTAGCCACGTATTCATCTGAAGTATCCTTCTATTTCTGCTCTGACTAGCACGTGGCACTGGTAGCAATCCTGAGATTACAACCTTTGAGGTCCTGTTTTTAAATTTACCTCCTAACTCCCTATATTCCGCTTTTAGGACCTCATCCCGCTTTTTACCTACATCGTTGGTGCCTATATGCACCACGACAACTGGCTGTTCACCCTCCCCTTCCAAGATGTTCTGCAGCCGCTCGGAGACACCCTTGACCCTTGCACCAGGGAGGCAACACACCATCCTGGAGTCTCGTTTGCGGCTACAGAAACGCCTATCTATTCCCCTTACAATTGAATCCCCTATTACTATAGTTCTACCACTCTTTTTCCTCCCATTCTGTGCAGCAGAGCCACCCCTGGTGCCAGGAAGTTGGCTGCTGCTGCCTTCCTCTGATAAGCCATCCCCCGCAACAGTACTCAAAGTGGTGTATCTGTTGGAGAGGGGGGTGGCCACAGGGGCCCCCTGCACTAACTGACTGCGCCTAGTACTCTGCCTGTTGGTCACCAGTTCCCTTTCTTCCTGTCCAACCTCTATCTGTGGTGTGTCCAACTCCCTAAACGTGCTATTCATGATGTCCAGAGCATCATGAACGCTCCAGTATGCATCCAATCGCAGCTCCAGCAGCTGCAGCAGGGTGCACTTCCTGCACACGTAGTTGTCAGGGACACAGGAAGTGTCCCTGAGTTCCCACATATCGCAGGAGGAGCAGATCATGGGGCCAGGCTGTCCTGCCATGAATTACCCTTAAATTAATTGAGTTTAAATTAAATCAATCAATACCACTAATTACACTACAGGTAAATAGTTTTACCAACAGTCCCCGCTACACCAGAGAGACTTTAGAAACTATAAACTATATTTATATAATGAGAGCCATGCTGGCACCAGGAATATCATCAAGCAGACCTTCGGCTTATTGAAGCAACGGTTCTGCTGCTTTGAATGCTCGGGAGGAGCTGTAAGGGGTTTTAGATCGCAGAGGTTTCTCTCTCTTGAGGCCTCTCTCTCTTGCACAGTAAAACCTTGAGTGGTTCGACCACTCGCCCCTTAGATTCTATACTCTGGATTTTGGGGCAGGAACTACAATGTAGAGAAAACTCTTGTAGACCAAGTTTGATGAAACGAAATGAAATTTTATTGCATAAGGAAAAATTAAATCAAATGCAATCAGATAAGAGAGTACATGGGAGGGAAAAACACAAACAAATCATAACGACACAATACTAACTAAGTCAAATACAGGCATCTTATACTCTACAAAAATCATCATGAAATAAGAAAACACACAGAATATCGAGGGACAACTCATGTTAATTGTACCCTTAAATCCACCCCCTTAAACCTATCTAGATCTGATTGTGAAGGGCCAGAAACATGTTCACCAATCCAATTGGAATTGCAAGGTTTTGAACCAGCCTGCATTTGATCCTTTCAGTTCCGTCTCCACGTGGATCGTGGAGCCCCAGCGAGCTGCGCCACACCTCTCTCCTGAGGTGGGGGTCGGGGGCGGCTGGACACCGGCTGGTTCTGGCTGTCGGCTGGGTCGGGGATCGTCGGCTCGACCCCGGTCAGAGGAGCCTTGGGCTGGTCTTCATATAGGTTCCTTCAGTTTAATTTTCGTCTCTTCCCGAGCCGGAGTGGCTGGAAGGTTTCTTCTCTCGGGGTTTTATTTTTTTGTTTCTTCTCCCAAGTTGGGTCGATGGCCTCTCGTTTCGGCAACGGCCCGGGGATGGTCGATGATCTCCCGATGTTTTTCCCCGGGGCGGGACGCCGGCTTCGAACGGCCTTCTTGATGTTGGCTTAATTCTTCTTCCTCCTGCAGTGGCGGAGTGGAGTTTGCTGATCTTCCCCCGAAGCGACTCCTCTTCACCCACTGCCACTCGGTCGTGTGTCTCTCTCCGAGTGTGTGTCTACCTGAGTGTGTCTCGTACAACTCCAACGCCTTCAGTTATACTTTTCCCCCAGAAGTTTCCACTTCCCGCCCAAAATCAGGTTAGTCTTTGTTTAACTTTTGGTGGGCTGGGAGCACAGCGGAGTAGTTATTACATTTTAAAATATTTTAAATGGCCAGTAAAGGCCCATCTCTGGTCTGGAATGACCTTCATTGTTTTTAATGTCCTGCTGATCTCGTTATCTAGTCCTGGGTGCTGTTCTCATGAATATGAAATTGTCCCCTTTTGTCTGGGTCAACATTTAGATGGCCTCTGTCTCCAGGCCGATCTTGACTGGATCTGCATCTAATCCATATGTATATGTGGGGGTCTGGTTTCGTTCTCTCAGAAGCGGCTTCCAGAACTCACTGTGGGTTGAATCCACAAAGCTGTCTGAGGATTCGCAGGAACAATTTTAAAGTGTCCCAATAAGCTGGTCACGTGGTTTGGCAGCCATTTTGTATGCCCCTTTTTCTGGGCTTCATTTAAAACAGTCTTTAAAAATCATGGCCTCTTCTGCCATTTGACCCTTTATAATATAAAGTCCAATTTTGCAAATCTTACACTACCCCCTGATGATACTGTAACTTCCTTGAAGTGTCATAATTCTGGGTGAGCAAAATTTTCTGACTTTCCACAAACAAACCATCCCCAGTATTTACCTATCTATGATCCCACGACACATGCATTTCCCATTTCAGAAAAATCTAATGTACATTAAACATCTATAGATGGCAATACCTTGGAGTTAAAAATCTAACAACTTACTTCCAGGCGTGGAGGGGGTCCTTATACTCTTACATCACCGAGTGCATACACATTACCCTTTTAATAATAACAACATATCTAATTCAAATGCAATAAGAAAAGAAAATACACACGAAAATCACAATGCACATGAATACATATCAAAATAATACAGAGGAGGGAGGAAAACTTTAACTTTATACAAAGCAGCAAAATCTAGATGGGTGTCTCTTCTTCTACCCACACATAGTGCTCCCTCCATTCACCTCTATTCTCGTACTTTTGCGAATGTTTGACCTTTTTACAGTGTACAAACAGTAAATAAACTACAATGACAACCTGACACACTACAAAAATGTGGGAGGCTATCCTAATCCATGAAGGGACTTCTATATTAGTGAACAGGTTCCACCACGGTGGGGTCACTATGTCCAATATGTCTGCCCCTATCTCTAAAGTTTTCTGCTCCAGTGTGCAGAAGTGTTTCTGTGAAACAAAAACGGCTTTTAATATCTTGGTGAGGTGTTCAGGGAGAGGGGGAATGATATCGCCAAAATGTGCAACGAATCGCTGCAGATCGGTGAAATTCTCTTTTACAGTGATGTGAACAGTGGAAGGTTCAGGACTGGGGACAATTCGCTCTTGGGCCACTTGAACTTCTGCCCTGGGCTTGAAACAGAAGCTGCTGTCACTAACCGGACACCAACCGCGCTGTCCATGTTGGTAGTGGGGCGATGCAGTGGTGACACAGTATGTCCCACCTCCTATATATGCCACCTGCAGGGGCACATGGCCTTGTGCCATTGCCTCCATGGTGCAATTTATAGGCTTCGCACCAGCAGTTCTGAACCTGCACTGTGGTTTTGAATGGGCATTCAAGTGCTGGGGGCACAGGATGATGTGTGCTCCCCCGCTCCGGCACCCCGAGAGGTCGGTACCCATCATTGCATGCTCCCATCGAATGACATAAGGTGGGACCCCTGTATAGCGAATGTGCGCACCCCCCTGAATGACTCCAATGTTCTCCACCCTGTATACCGGGGCGGGTTTTGCTGTCTTTCCCATCACCGGCATTCTTACCACTATACCCATAATGGTGTGATTAGACCGTCCACAGTCAACTGGGACTGGGTAGGCCTCTGAAGCTAGTCTGAGCTGGCACGGACTCAATGTATTCTCAAAAGGGTGGAGGGCTGCGAGGTGCTTGTTGCTGATCCAGGAGGGGACTAAACCTTGTTTCAAATCCTCCAGGTTACTGCGGCCCTCGCCCAGTAACCACGCCCCGTATAGCACACAAGCTTCGTTCTGCGCAGCCTGATCGGACGCGTTCTGATCCTCCCTGATGAGAGCATTTACCGTTCTGGCGTGTTTCTCCAGCTCAGCTATTATCTCTTTTAAGTGTAGTGTCATGGCCTGGTCCTCATGTAACTCAGAACCCACTACCTTATTCTCGTCAGTCAGTATCTTTCTTAACTGTGTTTTCAAACCATTGATTTGGGTTTGCAGCTCCACATCATCCAGTGTCTTGATGACGGAGGTTCCTGTGTTAAAAGCTGTGAAAATATCATTTACTGCACCCCTTCTTTGTCTCCCTACTCTGTCCAAGACCTCATGTGGTGTGGTGTACAATTCGGCTCTGTCGACGTCGGCAAAGTCGAATTCGTAAAACTGTTTAAACATGTTTGTTAACAGGACCTGGTATAATTGCTCCGTTTCCCTGGGGCACCACCCTGGCAATCGTACCTCGGTGGGTTTAAAATCACCGAAGCCACCGCGTAGTGCACCCCTTGGTACAGTACCTGACCTGTGGGTACCAATACCAATCCGTTCCCGGGTCCCTTTGTTGTGGTGGGGCACCCTTCCTTGAGGGCTTTAACTACCGGAATTGTGGGCAGGGGCTTGCGGGGTCGGGTGATGAGCTCAGTGGCGTTTACTGGGATCTGAGAGTATGGGACTCCGCACACCCGTGTGCTGACATCCCACCTCATTCCTTGTCCAGCATCCTGCCACTGTCTTTGGAAAAAGGTGGAGATGCCTGTGGGGCAAGCGCGTTCTGAACCCCACATACAGATGTAGATCCCCTCATCTGGTTCCCACCATTTGTCCCAACAGACACTCAACCCCCCATGAGTTCCCGTAATCACCCGATGGGTGTTGTTACCCAGTCTCTCCCACTCCACAGTGGAGTTCTTCATGGCGCTGCTCAACTTGCGCAGCCACCACCAATGATCCAAAGGTACATGTCCTTGACAGTTCAAGCAAATCTTCTTTCCCACGGTGATGTTGATCCTGGGTGCAATGATCCGCACCCTGGGGCACATCAGAGACATTTCTCTGTATGCGAACCCCATCTGGCTGGAGTATTCAGTAGAGTTCGACCCCAGCCAGCCTGGCCACCTCCCTTCATGGAAGTAGACAGCAGTCTCTTCTGCGTCCCGTGGGCCGGTTCCATCAGTCGCGATGGGGCCTCTGACCCCAGAGCACCCATATATGGTGGAGTCCTTAGTGCGGCCCCGATAGGCCCAGCTCCACCCGATCATCACGAACGCGACGAGGATCCCTCTCATCTTTCTCCTGGTTCCTGCAACAAATCACACAACATAGCCAGGCTCCCGAGAGATTCTGGCTTAGGTGACGGCATGATCGGGTCTTTCGACCTCGATCCAAAACTACACACATACTGGGCAGATTTAAAACTACTTAAAACTCTAATCCCCTTAATATTTACACACCTTAAACTTAAACTTAAACTTAACTTATGTACAGCGCCGCCCGTCCCCGGGCGGCTTGCCGAATCCCTGATTGGACTGCAGCTCGCCGCTCCCTGTGGCGGGGCTGCAGTGACCTGTGGCTTGGGTTCCCCACAGCCTTTTGCTGTTAATCGGGGACTGCGTTTTGTCAAGGATTTCTCAAGTCGGCGTTCACTGGGAGCGGGGGACTCGGGCCTAGGTTTTACTGGCTGAGGCGTTCGAGTCGACCTGCGTGGCTCCCTTAGCGAGTGGACCTTCGGGTGGGACCTTAGCTCTCACAGTCCATGTCTCTTCCACGACTGTGGGCTTCGGCTCCCTTCCCTCAGGCTCCGCCCCTTTGGGATTCGGGCAGGTTCCCTTGGCGAGTGGACCTTCGGGTGGGACTTTAGCTCTTACAGCCCGTGGCTCTTCCATGACTGTGGGCTTTGGCTCCCTCCCCTCAGGTACCGCCCCTTTGGGATTTGGGTCTGTGGCAGATGGCTCCTCCTCACCTGTCCCTACAGGTGGAGGATCTCCGCCCCCAATTTCTACCTCCCCCACGCTCGAGTCGAGGGCGGGACCTCCGTCTTCCGACTCCACCTCCTCCAGAATCGTGTCGAGGACGGGACCTTGTTGTTCGGGCCCCTCCTCGTCCGAGTCCCAGGCCATCGGGGAAACCTCCCCCCAGGTGGGCGGGACAGCTTCTCCTTCCAAGCAGGCTACAACGCCAGCTTGTGTGGTCTGTGGCTCATCGCACACCTCAGGCTGAGGATCTTTACCCTCAGACCTGGCTTCGGTTGCTGATACTCTAGCACCCGGTTTAAACAGTTTGCACCGTTTTATGTGAAACCACTTGTTGCCTCGGGACACCTCCACTGCGCGACTGGCGGGGGCCGGTGGATTTTGCACCGATTCCTGTCTATCCTGGTCTGTGCCTCTCTCGCCAGCGCGGAGGGTCAGACCCAGGAATTTGACTTCCTGCAGGCCGACCTGTGCTTTCATTGGGTTTTCCTTGACACTCTCTATCCCTTTCACACTTGTACCCGCTCCCCAGAGACAATGATTTCTTAGGTCCACGTGGATCCCGTGGGCTACCAAGAAATCAGATCCAAGAACCCCCGTTCCCTTCCTCGTCTCCCACTTCATTAGTGTACACCTCCACGTGGTGCGGAGTGGTCCTAAATGAATGGAGAGGGGAAGGGAATGTGCGCCAGTCCGTTCCTCGCCCGTGAAGCCCGATAGAAGGTATGGAATCCCGATGGATAGAGGCGAGGCAGTGGGGTTATCTGCGTGGATCACGGTGCACGATGCTCCCGTATCCAGCAGCTAGGTCCCTTTCACCTCTACCACCTCCATCTCCACGAGGGGTCGTCTCCATACATCATATCGCAGCGCACACAAGTAAACGGGCTGCGCCAGCTCTAGTCATGTGGGCACAGCGGTCGGCGTTTCGGGAGTGACAAGACCAGTGGTGACGGCTATCTTCCCCTGCGAAATCACCAGAGACCGCATTGTCTCTATGATTGATTCAATCGCAGCGGGATCCACAACTGCACCAGCTCCTTGTGCTGGGGCAGGAGCTACGGCTTGGGTTTGGGCTGGTGCTGGGGCGGCGGTCTGGGCTTGGGCTTGGGCTGCGGGAAATTTTCCCTTATTATCCTTCCACGGATTTCTACAGTCCTTGCGTCAATGTCCATCCTTCCCACACCCGTAGCAATTGAGCTTGGCTTGGGTAGGGCGATTCCCCTCCTGACGCCACTCCTTCTTGCTTGGGGCTGCGGGTTTTGCCTCATGCACCTTTCCCTTCTGGGGTGGTGTTTCCTGACCTCTACAATTCTTATACGCAACGTTGAGCTGGCGGAGCACCGTCTCCTCTATGACACCGGGACCTTGGGGATCAAACCAAGATCTGGCTAGGGCCCGTATCTGCGGAAAGCTGTTGGTAACCAAGCAACGGAGCCAATGAACCCGCTGTTCGTCATTCATTGCAACCCGTTCAGGCATGCCCGGACAGCTGCGTCGATACACAGGCCACAGCCTTTCTGCGAAAACCCGTGGGGGTCCTCCAGATAGCTGCACGGTCCCTTCTACATGGTCGAACGGACTACCGTCGTCCACTCCCATCACTTCTAAAACTTCCTCCCTGAGATCCGCATACCCTTTCCGTCCCCTCTTACTCTCATCTGAGAGGCACTGAAGGATTGTGCAATCCAGGGAGAAAAGCAACAGTTTCACCTGTTCCTGTTCATCACAGTCATTAATGGCTGCTGGTTCCTCTATCTCCCTGAAATAAATTGAGGGATCTCCCTTTACCGTGAGTCGTGCGAGGTGGCTCACCATGGACCTTAATTGTGGGCCAGCGTAGGGCACCACGAGCTGGTTCTGGTGGGGTCTGATACCGCCATCGGGAGCGTTGAGACCGAACCTCTGGTGCCGAGTGGGACACATTGGTGCCGGTCCCGGCTTTGCTACCAGTGGTTCTTCCTCACACACCACCTCAGCTACCTCCTCTTTCACTACCCCCTCCTTTTCCGGCCAAGTTACACTATAGCTTGGCGGTGCTGAGGGCTCGGTGGCTGGTACCACAATTTCCTCAGCTGGAATCGGCTGTTTTGATTCCTTTAAAAAGTCCATGTGACTGGCTTTCGGGCTGACGAGACACACCATGCCTTTTGCCTTAAACAGGGCCGTTCTTAGGTCCTCTATGGTCTTTTGGCAGGGGCCGTGGTCTGTGCTCTCAAACCCGTGCTCGAGGGCTAGCTTGTAAGCTGCCTTAACCTCCACTATTCTCTCCTCCTGCGCTCTTAGCTGCTGTGCGAGGTTTTTCTCCCGTATCATCGTTTCACTGATCTTTGCCTCAGTAACCTGGCACTCCAGGTACTCTATCCTAGCCTGATGTTGACTAGCTACCATTTAGCGTTCCTGATTTAGCGCTTGAAGCGCTGTGATGAGTTTTTCCTCACCCATGGCCTTTTCCTCTATCTCTGCTGCCTGGGTTGTGATCCTGGCTGCCTGTGCTGCAATGACCCGGTCCAAGATCTGGACCTGCTTCTTGTAACACATCAGCCACACTGCCTTCTCCACTGACTTCTTATGCTCTTTGCTCTCTGTCCACCTGATGGCTGCGTCCACCGGATGCCCATCCAGTAAGAGATCGGAAATCCACTGCTTAGTGAGATTTACCTTGCCAAAGACATAATCCGCTATCCTCTCATCCATTGCATTTCGACCATTCAAACTCGGATCTACTACATTGCAATTCTGCTGCCAGAGTCCTGCCGCAGTCGCCATTTTCTGTAAGGGGTTTTAGATCGCAGAGGTTTCTCTCTCTAGAGGCCTCTCTCTCTTGCACAGTAAAACCTTGAGTGGTTCGAACCACTCGCCCCTTAGATTCTATACTCTGGACTTTGGGGCAGGAACGACAACGTAGAGAAAACTCTTGCAGACCAAGTATGATGAAACAAAATGAAATTTTATTGCATAAGGAAAAATTAAATCAAATGCAAACAGATAAGAGAGTACATGGGAGGGAAAAACACAAACAAATCATAACGACACAATACTAACTAAGGCAAATACAGGCATCTTATACTCTACAAAAATCATCATGAAATAAGGAAACACACGGAATATCGAGGGACAACAACTCATATTAATTGTACCCTTAAATCCACCCCCTTAAACCTATCTAGATCTGATTGTGAAGGGCCAGAAACATGCACACCAATCCAACTAGGAAGTGCAAGGTTTTGAACCAGTCTGCGTTTGATCCTTTCAGGCGTTCCGTCTCCACGTGGATCGTGGAGCCCCAGCGAGCTGCGCCACACCTCTCTCCTGAGGTGGGAGTCGGGGGCGACTGGACTCCGGCTGGTTCTGGCTGTCGGCGGGGTCGGGGATCATCGGCTCGACCCCGGTCAGAGGAGCCTTGGGCTGGTCTTCATATAGGTTCCTTCAGTTTAATTTTCGTCTCTTCCCGAGCCGGAGTGGCTGGAAGGTTTCTTCTCTCGGGGTTTTATTTTTTTGTTTCTTCTCCCAAGTTGGGTCGATGGCCTCTCGTTTCGGCAACGGCCCGGGGATGGTTGATCATCTCCCGATGTTTTTCCCCGGGGCGGGACGCCGGCTTCGAACGGCCTTCTTCATGTTGGCTTAATTCTTCTTCCTCCTCTGGTGGTGGAGAGGAGTTTGCTGATCTTCTCCCGAAGCAACTCCTCTTCACCCACTGCCACTCGGTCGTGTGTCTCTCTCCGAGTGTGTGTCTGCCTGAGTGTGTCTCGTACAACTCCAACTCCTTCAGTTATACTTTTCCCCCAGAAGTTTCCACTTCCCGCCCAAAATCAGATTAGTCTTTGTTTAACTTTTGGTGGGCTGGGAGCACAGCGGGGTAGTTGTTATATTTTAAAATATTTTAAACGGCCGGTAAAGGCCCATCTCTGGTCTGGAATGACCTTCATTATTTTTAATGTCCTGCTGATCTCGTTATCTAGTCCTGGGTGCTGTTCTCATGAATATGAAATTGTCCCCTTTTGTCTGGGTCAACATTTAGATGGCCTCTGTCTCCTGGCCAATCTTGACTGGATCTGCATCTAATCCATATGTATATGTGGGGGTCTGGTTTCGTTCTCTCAGAAACAGCTTCCAGAACTTACTGTGGGTTGAATCCACAAAGCTGTCTGAGGATTCGCAGGAACCATTTTAAAGTGTCCCAATAAGCCGGTCACGTGATATGGCAGCCATTTTGTATGCCCCTTTTTCTGGGCTTCTTTTAAAACAGTCTTTAAAAATCATGGCCTCTTCTGCCATTTGACCCTTTATAATATAAAGTCCAATTTTGCGAATCCTACAGAGCCCTCCAGTACTCGCCAGAGCGGGTGTCCCATTTCTTGGTGGTCTGCTGCATGCTCCACAACTTGGTCATCATGAATGTGCAGTCCTTGCCAGCATGAATTGCGGGACCACCTCAGGAGCAGGATGTGACAGAGGAGGATGAGGATGAGGAGGAAGTCAAGGAGGAAGAGGACGAAGAAGAGGAGCAGGAGGGAGGGAAGAGGCAGCGAGACAATTGGCATTCTGGGTGGGCTGTCCATAACCAGCTCATCAGACTCTGATTCACATTAATGAAACCCCAGATCCCCATAGCTCACCACATCCCCATCATACAATCCCTGTCTCATGGTGTATCACAGCGACCTCCTGGGCGCAAAGGTGAAATGAGAGAGACCACAAAATATTCCAAAGACTATTAATAAATTTATCTATAAACATATCACACATATATCCTAATAACCTAATGACTCTTGTGCCTGCCATAGTTGAATAGCTGCCATTGTGTGCAAGGTGTGAGATGTGGGTGTGAGTGTTGCTCAGTAGAGATTGTTGGTGGGTGAGTGCTGGAGGTCTGGTGCTTTGGGCAGTGTGTGAAGATTGTGGCACAGATGGTGGTATGTAGCATTTGCTGAAGCATTCACTCACCCTGACCACCTGAGTGAGGTTGTTAAATTTCTTCCTGCATTGTGTGTAGGTCCTGGGGAACGCAGTGCTGCCCGAGACGTGTTGCGCTACCTCCCTCCACATGGTGTGGATGACTTGTGGCAAGGGCCTCCTGCCACTTGCCGGATAGAGCACCGCCCTCCATCTCTCCAGAGTGAAAACCAATGCCTCCAATGCTTCATCGGAAAATCTACGGCCTCTCTCCCTAGTGTGTGGACCTGCCATGAACACACCTGGTTCAGTCCTCCGGCTCCTTTTCCTTGTTCTGCTTCTGCCTGCTGAGGCAGTTGCACAGCCAGCAATGCTGAGAATGAGGTGCAGCAGCATCAATGAACCTCCCCTTTAAGTAGTGAAAAAAGCCTGTGGCAATGATGAGTTGTGATTGGACTGCACCTGACATTAGTCCACCCTTTAAGTGTAACGCCAATGAGTTTGGGTTTTAAGACTTGATTTAATACTCCAATCATTTTATTGAGCAGTGAGGATGAATTGTGTGTGCAGTCTAAAGCATTAGCGCTTGGCGTTAATTCTCCAAAGTTTTCTACTGACACTGGCCATTCCTTGGCTATATCAAATTTCTAGCCCTAACTCTAAATGAGGTAGAGGAGGCAAAGGGATCTAGGGATACAGATACACAAAGCAGTAAAAGTAGTGACATGTGTTAGTAAGGCCATAAAAAAGCAAACAAAGCACTTAGATTCATTTCTAGAGAGATTGAATTGAAAAGCAGAGAGATCATGTTAAACTTGAATAGAACCTTGGTTAGACCACACTTGGAGTACTGTGCACAGTTCTGGTTTCCATATTATAAAAAGGACATAGAGGCACTGTTGAATGTGCAAAAAAGATTTACAAGGATGATACTAGAACTGAGAGTTTATAACTATTAGAAAAGACTGAACCGGCTGGGGCTCTTTCCTCTCGAAAAGAGAAAGCTGAGGGGTACCTGATAGAGGTTTTTAAGAGTATGAAAGGGTTTGCTAAGTTAGACATGGAGATGATTTTTCCACTTGTGGGGAAGAGCAAAACTAGGGAACATAAATATAAGATAGTCGCTAATAAACCAAATAGCAAATTCAGGAGAAACATCTTTACCCAGAGAGTGGTTGGAATGTGGAACTCGCTACCACAAGAAGTAGTTGAGGTGAATAGCTTAGATGCCTTTAAGGGGCAGCTAGATTGACACATGAGGGAGAAAGGATCAGAAGGTTATCCTGATAGGGTTAGAAGAAGATGAGTGGGAGGAGGCTCGTTTGGAGCATAAACACCGGCATGGACCAGTTGTGCCGAATGGCCTGTTTCTGTGCTGTACATTCTTTATAATTCTATGTAAAAATATCCCTAGTCTTCTATAACCGTGAGATGATCAAAATCGATTGAAGAACTCCTGCCAAACCATCTGGTCTGAGACACTTACATTCAAACGTCCTGAACCACCAACCCAAAAATCTATGCTAATACTATGCTAATGACACCCAGGCCAATTTAAATGTGCACAGCATGTGCTGCACAACTGGCAAAATCCCAGAATTCTGGAGAGAGGAGGATTTTCAGTGCAGATTAATGCTGAGTCTTCTGACTTTCTGACTGAAGAAGTCTTCAGAAACAAACAAAAATGAGGATTTCTTTGGGATGGCCAGCTCTGTGGAGGAAAATAAGGCAAACATCAACATTGCAGGGTAACACAATTATCCATACACAAAATCCCAGAATGGGACATGTAAACATGCATTATGCCATCATACAGGAAACTTGAACCAAAATTACATCATCAGTTCCTCCCTGCGTAATCACTCAATAAGGACAAAATGGAGGTGGTATTAAATGATCATTTCTACTAAGCACTGTTAAAGTAATCACCGTGAAATTGTTTATTTTGATAATTGCTGCTACATATGTATCCATGCAGTTGCCTTTTCTGTTCTTTAAACCTTGATTCCCAAGTCTGTTCACAAATAGACTTTGAATACCAATCAGTAATAGAGATTAACTACGCGTAATGGGCCTGAAATCTCGTCAGAGAGAAGAGCAGAAATTCTTCAAGGTGTGCATTCCTAGAAGAGAAGTGGCAGTGAACCAAACACTAATACAATAGCAAAATACTGCGGATGCTGGAAATCTGAAATAACAACAGAAAATGCTGGAAACACTCAGCAGGTCAGACAGCATCCGTGGAGATCTGCACTTGCTTAAAATCTGTTACATCGTTAACTTTTTCCAGTTCTGACGAAGGGTCACAGACCTGAAATGTTAACTCTGTTTCTCTCTCCACAGATGCTGCCTGACCTGTTGAGTGTTTCCAGCATTTTCTGTTGCTATTTCAGATTTCCAGCATCCGCAGTATCCTGCTATTGTATTAATGATAATCAGCAGGCAGCACCAAGTTCCGGTGCTGCCTGCGATCCTTTTACAGGCGCGAGCAAACCTCGCCCCGTGGTGGCACTGCCCGCTTACGGGCCTGATCGGATTTCTAGACCAATGTGTCTACATGAGCATCCCAATCAACAACAGGTTTTTGTACAGTTAACAATAATTAACTTACATGAACAATGAAATAAATAAACCAGAAATTACTATGGGAACTCGAGACACCTTCCCACCCCCTGAGACATTGGTTGCAGCAGATGAAGCAATGGAATTGTATCACTATGGACTAATTTTCTGCTTCTATTAGTAAGTTATTGCAGGGCTAAACAGTCGTGAAGTTGATAGAGAACTTGCCTTGCAACCACATTGTTTAGCTTTGAATCCCAGGCTGCCGAGTGTCATGTAAGTTGTATTGCACTGATAGGTGTATCAGTTCAGTCATTGCATCAAAGGGACATTGTCAGTTTCTCAAAGATAACACTGGGAATAATTAGCAGATCTGACTGAAACTTTGGCTCTTCATTGTTAATAATATGCTTCACTGACTGTTTAATATTAACCAATGCTAAACTCTTGCTGCTCACCTTTTATGTTTGAACTGAAAGGTTGACACTGTTTGGCAATGGACATTTCCTTCTACTTTGACCTGCAATGATAACTCCTAGATCAGCTACATAACATGAGTAAGGCACAATGAAGCATGTCCTCCACACTCCAATCTCAGAAGGGCACATCCTACTGCATCAGTGACATCATAGCCAATCTGATTGAATTAGTGCCACTAAGTGCAGAAATATGAACAGTTTTTGTGAATTGGAGATATCATTCAGAGTAAGACGTCCCACTATAATGTAACTTCGGTCTTTAACTAGCCAGCTTTTTATTGTTCACTGCATAACCGTGGTACCTAAACAGAACAACTAATTTTAGCTAAAAGAATTCTAATTTTGACTACGTCAGTATACTGTTTTGTATTTAAATAGAAATGGAATCATACAAGTAAATTGCTTTAAAGCAGAGTTTTTAGTCCCAACTATATGAATTAAATTCAAAGCAGTTCCCAGACCAAATAGAAACTCCCTTGATATGTTATTTTAATTTGCATTATTAAATTACTTAGCCGTGGGTTACTGAATATAATAACATATTAACGCATAAAGACTATTTTAATAAAAGCATTACTGTATTTTAGAAACTACTCATATGAATATGAATTTATAGCTAACTTCAGTGTCCTAGTGAACCGCATGTGACTGAACCTTTTAGGAACTGTAGCAGCTCCATCAGGAAGGTTAACAGAATCACAAGAATCACAGAAACCCCACAGTGCAGATAGAGGCCATTTCGGCCCATCGAGCCCGTACCGACACATATCCCACCCGATCCCCGTAACCCCTACACCAACACATATCCCACTCTATCCCCGTAACCCCACGTATTTAATCCCCCTAACACTAAGGGTCAATTTATCATAGCCAATCAACCTAACCCGCACATCTTTGGACTGTGGGAGGAAACCGGAGCACCCGGAGGAAACCCATGCAAACACGGGGAGAATGTGCAAACTTTGTGTGTATCCTAGGTGATTTTCAGGTGGTGTTAGGGGGATTAAATACGTGGGGTTACGGGGATAGAGTGGGATATGTGTTGGTGTAGGGGTTACGGGGATCGGGTGGGATATGTGTCGGTCCGAGCCAACGTATTGAAGGGTTCAAATCTAGATATGAAGCAGGATTGAAAGACTGGAGGAAGAAAAGTCTTGCGTTGATACAGTAACTTATCACAGCTGTCCCGAAGTGCTCACATACAGTGAATTACTTTGCAGTTCTGCAACTGCTGTTATATAGGTAAATACAGCAAGATCCCACAAACCGCAATAAAGTGACCAGGTTTTGGTTAAAAAGAAATGTTAGTAAGATATCAGGAGAACTATTCTCTAATTCAAATAATTCTCTGGAACATTTAACATCAAACTGAACTACAAAAAATGCAGACAGGGTCTTGGTTTAACATCTCATCTGAAGAGAGGGGCTAGAAATTCGTTAAAGCCAGGCAATGGGCAGTGTTTAAAAGTTTAAGCTGCACCACCTGAAAATCACCTAGGATACACACAAAATTTGTGCTCACTCCTCATTAAAATGATTGCAGTCATGATTCTTGTCTAAAAACTCAAGCTCATTGGTATTACTGAAAAGATGGACCAATATCAAGAGCAGTCTAATTGCAGGTAATGATTGCCACAGGCTTTTTTCACTACCAAAAGGGAAGGGTCATTATGCTGTAGCACCTCATTCTCAGCATTGTTGGGTATGCAGTTGCCACAACAACCATAAGAAGAAGGACAAGGAGAAGGAACAGTTATTTACAATTCCTGATGGCAGATCTCCGCCCCAGGGAGAGAGCCCAGAGGTTTTCCGTGAAGCTTTGGAGGCACTGGTTTTTGTGGTGCAGAGAAGGTCTTGTATCTGGCAACTGCCAGGAGACCCTTGCCACAAGTCTGCCGCACTATGTGGAGGCAGGTGGCACAACATGTCACAGGCAGCACTGTGTTCCCCAGGTCCCACACCCAGTGAAGGAACCAATTAATGACCTCACATGGCTGATCAGGGTGAGTGAAGGCTTCAACAAATGCTACATACCTTCTTCCTTCTTCTTAGGCAGTCCCTCGGAACTGAGGATGACTTGCTTCCACATTAAAAATGATTTTGCAGGTGACTGATGAGTCCAATGCGGGACCTACAGTCTCTGTCACAGGTGAGGCAGACGGTGGTTGAAGGGGCGGGTGGGTGGGGTGCTGGGGTTGAGGTGCGCTCCTTGCGCTGCCTGCGCTTGGCTTCCGCTTGCTCCCAGCGAAGAGACTCGAGGTGTTCGGCACCTTCCCGGATGCTTCTCCTCCACTTTGTGCAGTCTTGGGCCAGGGATTCCCAGGTGTCCCAAAACAAGCGCTCTACTCGGAGCTACGGCACGGCAAGAGAGCCTCAGGTGGGCAGAGGAAACACTTCAAGGACACCCTCAAAGCCTCCTTGAAAAAGTGTTACATACCACCATCTGTACCACATGCTTCACACACAAGCCAATGCACCACACCCCAGCACTCACTCACCAACAATGTCTACCTAGCAACACTCACACCCACATCTCACACCTTGCACACAATGACAGCTATTCAACTATGGCAGACACATCACCCAAACGCATTGCTCCACGCTCACTCACACACTTTCCTTTCTCTTGCAGGCCAAGGTGGCTCACAACTGGCATGAGCAGGAGCTGACAGGCAGGGGCCAAGCCAAGACTGAAGAGCTGAGCCAGCTGGAGACGAAAATGCTGGAGATCATTGGGTGCCAGGTCGTCGGCATTGTGGCCACCGGCAGCGTTGACCCCCTTGGGGACAACAACGGTATGTTCATTCCTAATCCTTCTTCTCACATCCCACTTGTCCCGCAGCCCACAATCTTTTCTCACTTTCAAGCTACTCATACAGTATGCATGCATTTTTGCCTTCCTGCCCTCCTTTCCTCGCCATAACCTGACTCTTGTGCCTTTCTGCTTTCAATTAATCAACAAGCACCCAAGCAGCCTGTCCCTGAGTTCAGATGAATGGGAGGGGGGAGAAGAGGAGGAGGAAGAAGACACCGCAACACTGCATCTGTCACTCGCAGACACCAGCTTAGATACTGGCACTACGCGTTCTTTAAAGTAACGGTATCTGCACAGGGTAAGGCACGGGGTACGAGTGGGCTGCAGCAAGGCCAGAGGAAAGGGTAGCTCAGGGGCCAACCCCCCAGAGGCCGAATTCATGCGCGAGTTCTGCTGCACAGACTCAGATGAGGACCTTGATGAGGAGGCCTTCAGAAGAAGGGTGATGGGCATGCACACGGAAATGATAGGTGCAATGTCAAGGAGCATGGAGGAGTCTGCTGTCAACATTGCACGGGGTTCTGCACAGAGCTTGGAGCCCATAATTTCCAGTCTGGAAATGATGGCACACTCCCAGAGAGACCATGGCGACCCAGACGTGATGGCATGTATGATGAGTGATGACGCAACTTCCATTGCAGCACAGGCGGATGTGACCCAATGTCTTAGTGCTGCAGTGGAAGCTCAGACTGCTCTCATGCAATCTCAGCTTGATGCCAACCAAGCTCTGACTGCTGCCATCATTGCTAGGTCTACCACTGTCGACCGGGCCTGCCACGATGTTGTCGCACGCCAGCAATCTGTACTCCAACAGATTGCTAGGAATGCGGAGGCACTGCCCCGGGGAAGTGGCAGTGTCTTTCTGGAGCAGGAACCTGTTGTCTTCTCTCAGGCTGACAACATTCCTACTCCCACCACTGCCACTCCACCATTGCCCTTGCAGCTGCCTGTCAGCCAGCCAGCCCAGACTACTGCCGCACATGCCGAGATGGTGCAGTCTACAGCTGGGTCTTCTAGATCCCACAGCTGGTTGAGTTCATCCTGCAAGGCCATCTGAAGTGTCCCACATGGAAACTCAGCAGCCTTCCACCAGCCATGCTGCTGCCACTGGGGGCACACTGTATAGGAGCACTAGAGTAGGCAAAGGCACGCGAACGACCGGCACTAATGGATTGCACAAGAGTGATTAGTTATTAGGATTCATGTGATATGTGTGATATGTTTATAGATAAATGTATTAATTATGTTTGGAATCTTTTGTGGTGCCTCTCATTTCAGCTTTGTGTGCAGGAGGATGCTGTGATGCACCATTGTAAAGGAAATAGCCATATTCCAAGAGATACACCATTGTATGAACAGAATTCTGACTTTATTAAAACATGATATACTGGGTTTAAAAATCTAAAAGCCTCAACGACACAGGCTGTAAACAGAATACAGGCTTTTGAGATAAGATGAGTTGTTGACAAGCTGTAAACACCATACAAGCTTTTGAAATGGGAACTGGTTATTGACAATGAAACAATGGCCCTACTGAAGCAAACCATTGGAGCTTCCAGAAAGTCTAAGCTTTGGAAGGAACACAATAAGATTTACCCAGTTAAATTGTTTTAAACAAACACTTTGTAAACAAGCACATGAAAGGGCATAATGGTATAATGTTAAGGTGTCATAAAACAACACTTTGGGAAACAGAAACTCAGAACATTAAAGAACCATATGCCTTCATAAATATCACATCAAATGAAACATGGAGACAGAAGTCTGTAATACAACCAATTGAGATGGCTAGGAAAACAATCAAATACTCGGTTGAAGTGTTTTCAATTTACATGTTGTAAAATATACAAACAGAAGACTTTGTAGATATGATATCAATAGATGCACCAAGCAAACACATAGTTTTTGTATTGAACTTGGAACACATAGGAGGCGTGAAGTCTGCTTCCAACCAGCTAAGGTGATTTAAGAATTGAATAAGAAGTTCTTCGTAAAAATGACATCAAATAGATACATAAGTTATAACTGTTTTTTGATACATTTTGAACACCTACACAGCAGACAGAATTCTGCAAGCTAACAGCTGAATTGACAGTGAAGATAGAAAGAAGTCAACAGAGAAATGACTAGAGATAATTAGCTTACATCAGCAGAAAACTTCAAAGGATATACCACTGAAAAATAGAGCTTGCAGATAGGAAGCCAGAAGTTACTGAAAGGGGCACAGTGATTCTCTCACTCTTCAGAGGCAGGCTCTGTAAGTTTTTAACCTTTGAGTCTCGGGGATCAAAAAGGTACTTTTATTTGATTTTGATGGATATCCTGGATTAAGAAAGAAGTAGAAATGTAAAAATATAACAAAGTTAAGATTTGAGAATAAAGATCGCTGAGAATAAGAAAAGACATACTTGCTCTCGAGTCAGTACAAAGAAGGTTCACTCGGTTAATCCCGGGGATGAGGGGCTGGACATATGAGGAGAGGTTGAGTAGATTGGGACTCTACTCAATGGAGTTCAGAAGAATGAGAGGCGATCTTATTGAAACATATAAGATTGCGAAGGGGCTTGATCAGGTGGATGCGGTGAGGATGTTCCCAATGATGGGTGAAACTAGAACTAGGGGGCATACTCTTAGAATAAGGGGCTGCTCTTTCAAAACTGAGATGAGGAGAAACTTCTTCACTCAGAGGGTAGTAGGTCTGTGGAATTTGTTGCCTCAGAAAGCTGTGGAAGCTACATCATTAAATAAATTTAAAACAGAAATAGAGAGTTTCCTAGAAGTAAAGGAAATTAGGGGTTACGGGGAGCGGGCAGGAAATTGGACATGAGTCTCGGTTCGGAACAGTCATGGCCCTGTGGGTAGCGGAGTGGGCCCAGGGGCAGTGTAGCCTGGTGCTGCTCCTGCTTCTTGTGTTCTAATTCTGTGTTAGATTTCAGGAGATGGTTATTTTCACAGGGATTAGTGGAGACCTCGGGAACAGGCTGCCAGCTAGGAGTCCTTTAAGAGTAAATTGGGCCTGTTCCTGGCAGGGGTGGAGATCACCTCTTACAGAAGGTAAGTACTGTAGGAAATACAGGGACAGAGTGATCTCCTGGACGAGTTTCGATCGCCTAGATGGGTCGGAGAGGAATTTCCCAGTTTTTTTCTCCCAAATTGGCCATTGGGTTTTTTAATCTGGTTTTTCACCTCTCCCGGGAGATCACATGGGTTCGGGTGGGATGGAGAGTGATAGTAGATTTGAGGTTAGGATCAGATCAGCCATGATCTTATTGAATGGTGGAGCAGTCTCGAGGGGCTGATTGGCCGACTCCTGCTCCTATTTCTTATGTTCTTATGTAAGCTAATTGTTTTGGAACTGTTAATGTTGCGACTAAAATCGCCAGCTGTTAACTACATATTGGTTCTTTAATAAATCTATATATTTTTAGAATTCTCTCGCAGAGTACTTCTGTATCAAACTCGCGAACTCAATCTCTGTACACTCATTGGTGAGGAGTTACAGAATTCTGGGGGAGTATTCCGGACCCTCATAATATCCGGAAGGTTACAGTCTAGTTAAACTTATTAAAAGTGCTATCTGGAGGACGGTAACATCTTCAAGTCATTCCTTTCCTTTAGGGAGAGACAGTCTGGACATTTAGACCCAATTAAGCATCTTATCGGATTCGGCTATCTCTAGCTTTAGTCGAAGGTGAATGTCTGGGGAATACACCTGATCCAGGGTAGCCCGAAAAGGGCTAGGACTAGTAATTATCCCTTCACCATGAGACAGAGAATGTATGAGGAGGATGTGGTGAGCTACAAAGATCTGGAGTTTCATTCATGTGATTTGGAGTCTGATGAGCCAGTCACGGACAGCCCGTGCAGAAGGCCAATTGTCTTGCTGCCACCTACCTCCCTCCTGTTCCACTTCCTCCTCCTCCCCCTCGTTGTCCTCCTGAGGTGGTCCCACAATCCCTGGTGGCAAGGGCTGCACCCTCATCATTGCCAAGTTGTGGAACCAGCAGCAGACGACCACGAAATGAGACACCCGCTCAGCCGAGTACCGGAGGGCTCCTCCCGAGCGGCCTATAAAACTCTGTGTCCAAGTTCTGTGCATCATTTTGCCAAGGGAGTGAAATCCAGCTGTTATAGTCTTGTAAATAGTGATCTGTATAGACACAACAGTATTGCTAATAATCCGAAGACTTTCTGTTACTGCAAGTCATGGCACTGAGAATGACGTGTAGGCAATAGCAGAGTGTATTGCATATTCATGTTCTATTGTAGCAAACACAAGCCTGATGCTGGGCTCTTCCACACTATCCCTTGAACTCTTTACAGCCCATTGTACATGGTGACAAGTGATTCATGCACACTTTCATGATCATGCAGAATCATTGCTATAAAGAGAGGTTGCGAACGGGAATGGACTCTGATGGACACATGGACATGTTAGATCTTCATGCAGCAAGTGCTAAGCATTTCTCCACCATCTACACCTGACACCGGTGTCTCACTTTAATATCTCCTGTTTCTGATTATCTAAATCCATCATGGTATGTGTCTCTGGGCTGGAGCATGCATGGCCGGAGGGTGGTGATGCACGGTGCTGATAATTGTTGGTTTCTTGTCTTTGCATTCATGGCACCTTGCTAGATTCTAGCTATTCTGAACAAGAAAAGTAAACACAGCATGAGTGGAACTTTATTTCTCTTTTCCAGCAACACTGTAATAATGAGTTTCACACAGTGTGATTACAGCATCCTTGCTTCAGTTCAGTTCATGATTAGTTTTGCAAGCAAAGGATGTAGCATGTGGCCAAATGGCACAAGCCAACATCATTGACTGGATTTTAACTTCTAATTCCCTCATTACCTCAATGGACTTAATACCTAGGATTATCATTGTGGCTTTTTCATGGTTTTCTCCTGAATATTGTCACATCTGCCCTCCATTGCACAATATTAATGAAGGCTAACTTGTTCTCAATAGAGAAGAATGATTTGGCTTACAATGGACTGGTAATAAAATGTTAACTGGACTTGCACAGTATCACATAAGGTGATGTTAGTCTAACAATGCTGATCTGTTGCAACAAAAGCAGTTTTAGCATGGTTAAAGTTGATTACGTTTCTCATTCTACATGTTGGCAATGGCTGATAACTTAAATATACTGTATGCCCATCTATGATATTCCATATGATTTTTTGATTCTATAATATGTATGCCACAGCAAAGGATACCTAAGAACATAAGAAATAGGAGCAGGAGAATGTCATTCAGCTCTTCGAACCTGCTCTGCCATTCAATAAGATCATGGCTGCTCTACCTCAACTCCACCTTCCTGCACTATCCCCACACCCCATGATATCCTTAATATCCAAAAATCTATCGATCACTGTCTTGAATATGCTCAATGACTGAGTCTCCTCAGCCCTCTCGGGTAGAGAATTCCAAAGATTCACCAGTCTCTGAGTGAAGGAATTTCTCCTCAGCTAAGTCCTAAATGACCGACCCCTTATTCTGAAACTATGGCCCCTAGTTCCAGACTCCCCAGCAAGGGGAAACATCCTCCCAGCATCTACCCAGTCAAGCCCTGTAAGAATTTTATATGTTTCATTAAGATCATCTCTCATTCTTCCAAATTCTAGGGAATATAGGACTCGTCTCCTCATAGGACAATCCCCCAACCCAGGAAGCATTCTCGTGAACATTCATTGCACTCCCTCTAAGGCAAGTTTATCCTTCCTTAGGTAAGGAGACTAAAACTGTACTCAGTACTCCAGGTGTGGTCTCACCAAGGCCCTATATAATTGCAGTAAGATGTCTTTACTTTTGCACTCCAAGCCTTTTGCACTAAAGGCTAACATACTATTTGCTTTCCTAATTGCTTGCTGTACCTACATGTTAACTTTCAGTGATTTGTGTACAAGGACACCCAGGTCCCTCTGAATGCCAACATTTCCCAATCTCTCACCATTTAAAAAATACTCTGCTTTTCTATTATCCCTACCAAAGTGGATAACTTCACATTTCTCCACATTATATTCTATCTGCCATGTTCTTGCCCACTCACTTTACCTGTCTACAGCCCTTTGCAGCTTCTTTGCATTCTCCTCACAACTTACTTTCCCACCTAGCTTTGTATCGTCAGCTCACTGTCAACCCATCACAATGTGCCTTTCCCAATGTTGGGTCTGTCAGCGCTGAGCAGACCCGACAGGCAGTGGTGGGCGACCCAATTAAACTCATTAAAATGTACTTAACAGACGCGTAACAGGCTTTAACTTACTTTTTAACTTTAGCTTCATGGCTACGGGGACCATGCTGTTCTGGGACCACATCTGTCAACCTGAGGTGGGAGTTCATTGGCCATTGCTCCAGCTGATTACTTGACAACTTCAAATGTACAGTAAAAGCTCCCATCTGACAGAGACCACTTTCCTCAAACACAAGCTGTTCCTCACTGCATTTCCACAACAGATTCTGCAGACTGCAAGTCTTTCCATAAGTCTCCATCCAGTCTCACCTCATTACTGCTCTCACCATTGACAGATCGCTTCTGTCATCTGTACTTCACCTACCATTATTTCATCAGCATGGGTGCCATTTATACTGTCTCACCTTGGTCTTCAGAATCGGAACACGATGAGCTCCAACACCAGCATCACCAGGCACACCAATAGCACCAACACCAACCTTCTCCGCAATCACCTGATGCCCTCTGTCCTGTGCAGCATCAGGTACACGACCACATTGCTGCCCGGGAGGCCTGTGATGGCCTCGTCATGGTCAGATTTACTTAACTTTATGCTGTCTTGGTCTCCTGGGGAGGTTTCTCCCGCCCATCGGAAGGGAAGAGGACCTCCCTGCCAGCTCTGACTCCCTCCATAAGCATATGAAGGGAGTCATGGGAGAACCTGGGTGCCTCTGTGCAGTCCTTGTCAGTGTTTTCAGCAATTCAATGCTGTAGAACACTGACAACACAAATGTAAATAAAAAGTTGCCCATGGTCCCTTTAAGGAAATCGGCTGATGATACGTCATGAATGACGTCACCAGGCCCGCTTCCTCTAATTGGGCCGGAAAACATGCTGGGCAGGCTTAACAATCACTATCAACATAAATTCATTTTAAACAGTGGGATGGAGCCAACATCAGGGCCGCGACCCACCACCGATATCACCTGCCCGGACCCGCTGAGGTGATCAAAATCCCGGCCAAAGTATTTGTTTAATTTCTCTGTCATTTCCTTATTCTCCATTATAATTTCTCCTGTCTCTGCCTGTAAAGGATCCACATGTAGGAACGGAAGTTCCTATCCGAATAATGAAGTTCGACGCAGTGAAACAAAATAACAAAGTTTAATAAACAAACAACTTAACTGGTAAAACTACAGGAGCAGATGTAAACAGGTCTGTGCAGCCACAGGCACCCCCCCAGAATTCTCTTTAACAGACAGCGTCAAACGAACAGGAGGTTTAATGATTCTGCCCGAACGACTACGAACTTCAGGCAGTGGAACGTTGGGACACGAGCCGGTGCTTGGCTGTGTCTGAAGCGGTGCATCTGGGGTGGAGGAAATAGTGGCAGAAGGTATAGGCAAGGAAGAGGCAGAAGCAGGCAGTTCAATGGTGGGCTGTTGCATAACTGGTCTAGCAGCCAACGGTGGTCGTCCACGGCGAGGTGGCTGGGCAGCAACAACTGGTTCACTCCGATCTAGATGGGCTGGTTTAAGTCAGTCGATAGAGATGGTATCGGACTTACCTCCCACTTCGACCGTGAAAAATTTCTCTCCCGCTGAGATGACATGAAACGGTCCAGCATAAGGTGGTCTGAGTGTATCTCTATGAGCGTCCTGCCGAATAAAAACGTAATCGGAACTCATAAGTTCTGCCGGAACATGAGGCCTCTGTAGGCTGTGATGCGAGGTTGGGATAGGCAGGAAATTCTTTGCCACCTCGTGATGCTGAAGGAGCTGCTGAGCAGGCGACCACGGTTCTGTATGCGGAGGAGGAAGTCCCCTGGTACTCAAAGTGCTTGACCGTAGACTAACTCAGCCGATGAAGCCTGGACGTCATCCTTGGGGGCTGTACGGAGGCCTAGCATCACCCAGGGGAGTCTGTCCACCCAGTTGGGACCACTCAAGCTGGCATGGAGGGATGCCTTTAGAGACCGATGAAACCTCTCGCATAGACAGTTCGCTTGCGGATGGTAAGCGGTGGTACGGTGCAGCTTGGTACCCAAGCCCTGTGCAACTGCGTTCCACAACTCTGACGTGAATTGTGGACCTCGGTCAGAGGAGATGTCAGATGGCACCCCAAACCAGGCCACCCACGATGAAATAAACGCCCTGGATACGTCCGCTGCAGTGGTAGCGACCAAGGGAATCGCCTCTGGCCACCTGGTAGTGCGGTCTACTATTGTCAGGAGATGCATGAAACCCCGCGAAGTGGGGAGGGGACCCACTAAGTCCACATGCACGTGATCGAACCGGCGTTCCGGCACCGGGAAGATGGCCACTGGAGCCTTAACATGACGATGGACCTTAGATTTTTGACAGTCCACGCAATTGTTTGTCCAGTCCCGAACGTCCGAATGCATTCCCTTCCAAACAAATTTGCGGGACATGAGCCGTTGTGAAGCTCACATCCTCGGGTGTGATAAGCCGTGTATAGCCTGAAAAATCTTCTTACGCCATTCGACCAGCACAATGGGCCGGGGCACTCCCATGGATGTGTTGCTCAAGAGCGTGGTTCCTGCTGATTGGAACATAACATCGGTTACCTGCAAGCTAGAAGGTGTGGTCCGATACGCCTGAACTTCGGGATCTGCCAGTTGTTCTTCCGCCAACCCGACGAAATCGATTCCCAGGTGAACTATCTGGACTGGGGCACGTGAAAGGCAATTAGCCACGAGATTATCTTTGCCGGACACATGTCGTAAATCCGTCGTAAATTCGGATATAAATGTAAGGTGGCGCTGTTGCCGGGCTGGCCATGGCTCCGCCGTTTTGGCCATTGCGAAAGTGAGTGGCTTATGGTCCACGAATACAGTGAACGGGCGCCCTTCTAGGAGAAAACGGAAATGCCGGATGGCCAAAAACAGGGGCAGCAACTCCCTGCCAAAAGTGCTATATTTTCGCTCGTTCTTGCGCAGTTGGCGGCTAAAAAAGGCCAATGGCTGCCAAGTCCCGTCAACCCATTGTTCCTGAACCGCCCCGATGGCGTAATCAGAGGCATCGGTAGTAAGGGCGATGGTCGCGCCCGGGAGTGGGTGTGCAAGCATAGTTGCATCTGCCAACACCGCCTTGGTGTCAAGGAACGCCTGGTCCATCTGCAGTGTCCAAGTGATGACATTTTCACCCGACTTCCCTTTGAGTGCTTCGTACAGCGGCTGCATCAATTGGGCTGCCTTGGGGATAAAACGATGATAAAAATTTACCATCCCCAGGAACTCCTGAAGAGATTTGAGTGTATTAGGCCACGGGAATGCCGTAACTGCCTCTACCTTGGAACACAGAGTCCATGAGTCGCTGAAAGGCCTGAGCCGCATTTTTCAATCCGAATGGTATGCGGAGGAACTCAAAAAGGCCAAACAGTGTGATGACCGCCGTTTTGGGGACGTCTTGAGGGTACACAGGAACTTGGTGATATCCACGGACGAGATCTACTTTGGAAAATATTGAGTTGCCAGCCAAATGGGCCGAAAAATCTTGTATATGCGGTATTGGATACCTATCTGGCATAGTGGCTTCGTTACGGCATCTGTAATCCCCGCAAGGCCTCCATCCGCCACCTGGTTTAGGTACAATGTGTAGTGGGGAGGACCAAGGACTATCGGAGCGTCGGACAATCCCAAGGCGCTCCATGGTCTGAAACTCTGCCTTTGCAGCTGCAAGCTTGCTGGGTTCCAATCTTCGTGCCCGAGCGTAAACAGGCGATCCCGTTGTGGTGATGTGATGCGCCACACCGTGCCTCGCGACTGCTGCCGAAAATGTAGGCCTGGTGAGCTCCGGGAACTCGCCGAGTAGGCGCCTAAACCCTTCCTGCGATGGAACCGCACAGGCAACCGACCAGGAGACAGCGGTGCTGCGGTGGCAAGGCACCGCGTGGAAAGTAGACGCATTAATGAGTCGACAATGTTGGACGTCGACCAGAAAACCATTGGCACAGAAAAAATCAGCCCCCAGGATGGCCTGTGATACTTTAGCCGTTATAAACTCCCACACAAAACGTTGACCTCCGAGAGTTAAATTAACTGTCCGTTTACCGAACGTGCGAATGGCCGCACCATTGGCTGCCTCGAGAGAAGGACCGTGACCGCCGGATTGTAGATCTAGCTTTGAAACTGGCAAAATACTGCACTGAGAACCAGTGTCACACAAGAATCGTCGCCCTGTCATGGAATCCGTAATGTAGAGGAGTTTTCCCACTGAACCGACTGCCATGGTGAACTGGGTGTGTTTGTCAGACCCTGTCATCATCGAAGTTTGCGGGCCTGCTGGAGATTTTTTTTCAGCGAAACTGCAGAGAGGACGGCAACGTCGAGCCTTGGCGCCAAAACGGGCGCGGTACACACACCAGTCTGCTGGAGGAGGGCTGGACTTTGCTCGCATAGGGGAAAGGCGCCTCGTGGCTGCACAACTCTGCTGTGTGACCGTAAAAATCTTGCCTGCCTCTGCAGCAAACTCGGCACAGTCCGTAATTGTAGAACTAGCCAAGGCTGCCTGAACTGGTTCAGGTAGCTGGCAGAGGAAGAGTTCTCGAAACAAAAAACATTGAGGCTCCAAACCCAAAAGTGTGAGCATCTGGCTCATCAATTCCGATGGTTTTGAGTCCCCAAGGCCGGGCATAGCAATAAGCCTGCGTGCACGCTCCGACTTATTTAAACCAAACACCTGTAGTAAACGAGTTTTTAGAGCTTCATACTTGCCCTCTGCCGGTGGATTGCCAAGGAGGCTGACGACCCGCGAGGCCGTGGCGCTGTCGAGAGCGGAGACCACGTAATAATAACGGGTCAAATCCGCTGTAATGTCCCGGAGTGCAAACTGGGCTTCTGCCTGGAAAAACCATGCTGATGGTTGCTGTTCCCAGAACTGCGGCAATTTAAGGGCAACGGCGTTCGTGTTCATTATAAATATCTCGACGAAAGTTGTCCGACGAGATCGGGGTCACCAATGTAGGAACGGAAGTTCCTATCCGAATAATGAAGTTCGACGCAGTGAAACAAAATAACAAAGTTTAATAAACAAACAACTTAACTGGTAAAACTACAGGAGCAGATGTAAACAGGTCTGTGCAGCCTCACAGCCTCTCTAAGACTGCTACTAAGTACTGGAAGCTGACGTCATGATGTCATCACGTTCTCCGCGCCAACTGGGGGGTCACGTGATTGGCATCATGACGTCATCACGTGGAAATGCAAGAAACTACATACAGTTTAAAGGTGCAGTCCACAGCTGCACTACACGGTAGTTAAAGGGATGATTACTAATTGCCCAGCGTCTCTTGGTGGCTCCGCCACACACTTACTTTTGCTAATCTCTTCCTTTTTACATACCTATAGAAGCTTTTACAATCTGTTTTTATGTCACTTGCTAGTTTACTCCCACAATTCTAATTAATCTTTCTTTATCAATTTCTTGGTTGTACTTTGCTGAATTCTAAAATCCTTCCAATCCTTAGCTTACTATTCTTTTTGGCAACATTATAAGCCTCTTCCTTTTATCAACTATCTTTAACTTCTCTTGTTAGCCATGGTTGGACCATTTTTCCTGTAGGGTTTTTATTCCTTAAGGGAATGGATATTCGTTGTGAATTATGAATTATTTCTTTGAATGTTTGCCATTGCTTATCTACCATCATATGTTTTATTCTAGTTTCCCAACATACCTTTGTCAGATTAATATCCTAGTTTTGGACGAAATGAAATCACTCTCAAACTCAACATAAAATTCTATCATATTATGATCACTGTTCCTCAGAGGCTCCTTTACTACAAGGTTATTAATTAATCATGTCTCATTGCACAATACTAGACCTAAAATAGTCTGTTCCCTAGTTGGTTCCTTGACATGCTGATTTAGAAACTATCTTGAATGCATTCCATGAACTCGTCCTCTATACTATTACTGCACAGTTGGTTTGCCCAGTCTATCTGAAAATTAAAGTCCCCCATGATTACTGTATTACCCTTGTTAGATGCCCCTCTAATTTCCTGATTTGTACTGTGGCGGACACTACAACTACTGTTAGTGGGCCTATAAACTACTCCCACCAGTGTTTTCTGCCATTTGTTGTTTCTTAGCTCCACCCAAAGTGATTCAACATCTTATTTTTCCGAGCTATGATCCTTTCTCTCTAATCTCTTTATCCCATCCTTTTTCATCCTGCATACATCTTCTAAAAGTCAAGTGTCCTGGAATATTTAGTTCCCAACCTTGGTCACTCTGCAACCACATCTCCATAATGGCTATTTGATCAAAGCCATTTATTTATATCTGTGCTATTAATTCATCTATATTGTTGTGAATGCTTTGCGCATTCCGATATAGTGCTTTTTGCTTTAACTTTTTTCTATTTTTCCCTGATGTCACCATAGTCACTGATGCCCTATTACCTACCTGTGTTAAGCTCTCTGTCCCTTCCTGACCCACTCTGCTTATTTTTACCCAGATCACTACTCTGCTCTAGAGCCTTGACATTTCTCTTACTGCTTTTGAATTTACCATTTCCTGAATTCTCCCAGTCCCGCTTCATTAGATTAAAGCCCTATCTATCGCCCTAGTTAATTCAATATGCTGTAAGATTCTCAAAATTCAGATCCCCCAAAACTCAGAGAAAAACCCTAAAGAAAAGGACTTTGGACTCTTTTCTAACCACTTCAGGGTGATAAAATGTATTGGGCCTAACAGAGGGAGATTCAAGGTTTGGTATTTTAAAAAGGCAAGTTTGGGCTTGTAAAGGAAAAGGCTGCAACAGGAGATGGGATCAACCTCTAATAGACAGTTTGAGTATTGGAGTTAATCAAACTGTCTGGGGAACTGTCTAACATCACTCAGCCCCTATCAGACAATTTACATTCTAACAATAGATCCACGGAAGAGCAGTCCCCACCCAAATTACAGGACCCATCCAAAACATGCATAAAACAAATCACCTCGCCCAACTCCATAGGAATCTCAGGCCAAGTCAGGAAACCCAAAACCTGAGCACAATGACTACAATCAAGTAAGAGCTCAACAGCTCATGGAACCATCCCGAAACCACTTCACACATTCATAAACAAGTTACTATTAACGAGCCCACCAAAATCTTACAATAAACCGGGACTGATTTGGCACGCAGATTAGGAGGCCCCAATTAGTATAATTGACGGCCTGTTTTCTCAAGAAGACAGTTCAGCAGTTACACAGTTACAAGTTCTCTACAAGCTCTACAGTTCTCGGCAGTTCTCAGGAGTTCATCGAGTTCAAAGAAGTTCACAGTTCTGGAAGCAGGTCAACACACAAGAAACCAGAGCAATAGTTTCAGTGACCATCAGACACCTCGTGGCAACAAGGGCCTTACAAAACAACCAACCGAATATTACCACCAACCAACTGGGTAACATTGGGCCACCGTGACCAAAGAAAACCAATTCGGGAGAAAACCGTAGATTCACAAGTTTTCCACTCTGCAATCTATTCCTGACTTACCCCATGGTAAGATTTTTACTTGAAAAGTCTCTAAACCCTATCTCTAACAGAAAAAAAGTGGGTACTCACCCGATAAATCCAATACACACCCTACCGCATCAGCGGACTCACGAAGACTGATCAGACACACGTCCGAGGTACGGCAAGCACTAACCAACACATCCAGCGAATCCCAAAACCGTGAACCAGCTCAACTGTCAAGGATTCGTTTGGTGAGCATTATCCCCTGGTCCTCTAGAGCCCAACTTAGCTAGTAAAGTGGGATTGGGAGAGGTGAGGTATTTTTCTACTGTAATTTCTCTCGTGTGTGTCGAAGTGTTCCCCATTTTATTAGAGTGTTAAAGTTGTTGTGTTATATTTTCTCTCTTGAATAAAGATCAACGTTTCTTGCACCAAAACCAGTTGTCTGCTGCACTTTTGTCACAACCCTCAAATAAGTCCAAGGTCTAGAACCAAGGGAGTGGGAGCGATTCGAACCGCTCATAAGTCAGAGTTGAAGCTGACACACACCACCACCCGCTACAATGCCAGGACAATAATCCCAGCCCAGTTTAAGTAGAGCCTGTCCCAATGGAACAGCTCCCTCCAGTATTGGTGCCAGTGCCCCATGTATCAAAACCCCTGCCTTCCACACCACTCTTTCAGCCACACATTTAATCTTCTAATCTGTTTGTCCATATGCCAATTTGTGCGTGGCGCAGGAAACAATCCAGAGATTATTATCTGTGAGGTTCTGTATTTTAATTTCGACCCAAGCTCCTCAAAATCTCTCAGCAGAACCTTATTCCTAGTTCTACCTATGCTGTTGGTTCATACGTGGTTCACGACAACTGTATCTTCTCCCTACCACTTCAAGTTCTTCTTGAGCAATGAGGAGATGGCACCAAGCAGCCAACACAGCCTTTGGAATCCCAGTCACGGCTGCAGAGAACAGTATCTATCCCCCTAACTATACTGTCCCCTAATGCTACAACATTCTTTTTCAGACCCCCACTTGAATGTCCTCCTGTATCATGGTTCCGTGGTCAGTTTGCTCATCCATCCTGTAGACTTTGCTCTCATCCACACAGGCAGAATGAATCTCGTACCTGTTGGATAAGAGCAAAGGCCAGGGCTCCTCCAACATTACACCTAGGGTCCCCTTACCTGCCTGAGTCGCAGTCACACCCTCCTGTCCTTGATCACTAACCAGTCCTGTACCACTACCTAACGTAAGGGGTGTGACTGCCTCCTGTGTCACAGTGTCCAGGTAACGCTCCGCCTTCCTGATGCTCCGCAATGTCTGCGCCTCGGACTCCAGCTACAGAACTCTGAGCTGAAGTTCTTCAAGATGCAGACACTTACTGCAGATATGGTCATCCGGGATCGCGATGCTCTCCACAAACTTCCACATGCTGCAGTTGCGGCACACCACCTGCACTGCCATTTACAGGGTGAAATTGGATTGGGCCCGAAAATGGGCGATCTACATGCCCATTCAAATTAAGGCAGGCAGCATGCAAAATTCATGCTGCCTGCTCATTTTAATGATTGGAGCGCTGAGCTCAGTGCTAAATGCGCAGCTGGATAGCTCAGCGCTCAAGAGGGGGGCAAATATTGGGTGCAGTCTACTGGCAAATAAAATTTTGCCTAGGCTCTCTGCACTTCTTAAAGGGGAGGTGCTTTGTTGCAGAAGCACTTCATTATCACTCTGGATGCAGCTATGTCACAACAGGGAAGAGAAAGTGCAAGGTGCTTCTCAAATGCAGCACCTGAGGCCTTGGTCCATCGGGTACACAGAAGATGACATCTCCTCTACCCAAAGCGGGGCAGGAGACTTTCCAGACAGAACACCAGAAGGCAGTGGGAGGAGATAGCTCAAACCGTCAGTGCCGTGAGTGTTGCCCCAAGACCTGGATCCAGTGCCGCAAGTAGGCTAATGACTTCATGCGAGTGGTCAAAGTCAGTGAATGCAACTTCAAATGTCATATCCCACCAACTGCACCACTAGCCTCACACACTGCTCAATGCACCAAACTCCCAACACTCACCTACCAACAATCTCTAGTTATCACAACTCATACCTCACAATCATAGCTTCACCTCACCCTCAAACTTAACACTGCTGCAAGCTTCTCACCCACATCTCATACCTTGTAAACAATGCCAGCTATCCAACCATGACTGGCACATCACCCAAACACATTGCACCACACTCACTGACACACTTCCCTTTCTCTTGCAGGCCAAGGTGGCTCACAACCACTGTGAGCAGCAGCAGACAGGCAGAAGTGAAGCACGTCTGCAGATACGCTGGAGTAGGCTGTGCTGGAGATAATTGGGGGGTCGTCACTGAGGCCGCAGCAAGCGGCGAGGTTGAAAGCATTGCTGATGACGGTATGCTCATACCTAATCCTTCTTACGGTCCACTTCCCCATCATCGCACAATCTCATCTCACTTATAAGCGGCTGATGGTGTAAGCATGCACATCTTGCTTTCCTCCCTCCCCTCAGCACAGCCCGACCATTGTGTCTTTCTCCTTTCACATACCCAAGAACTGCCAACTTCCCAGCCAGTGCACGAACAACTAGAGGAGGAGAGTGATGGAGAAGAGGCACCATCATTCGATCTGACACTCCCAGGCACCAGCTCATAAATGGCTCTGCGTGAACTTTAGAGGGTAGTATCGAGGCGGGATCTGCACATGGTGAGTCACTGGGCATGAGTGGCCTGCAGCCAGGCCAGGGGGAGAGGGTAGCTCAGGAGCCAGTTCGCTGGAGGGCGAGTTCTGCTGCACAGGACACAGATGAGGACTTTGATGGGGCGGCCTTCAGAGGATGGGTGCTGGCCATGCACACAGAAATGCTTGGTGCAGGTTGAAAGCATTACTGATGATGGTATGCAAGCCTGCCAGAGACCCTCTGTCAGTATCAAGGATCATGGAGGAGTCCGACTCCAACACTGCACGGGGATTTGCGAGGAGTTTGGAACCCATGATTTCCTGGATGGAAGTGATGGGCAACTCCATTAGATCACTTGTGGACCCAACTCCTCTTGTGCAGTCTCAGCTTGCTACCACGCAAGCTCAGACTGGTGCCAACATGGCTGGGTTTACGAGTATAGAAAGAGGCTTGCAGGGTCTCACAGCAGTCCAGCAATTTGTGCTCCAACAGATCACTAGGATTGCTCAAGCACCATCCCAGGGGAGTGGCAGTGGGTCCGTGGAGCTAGAACCTGCTGTCCTCTCTCAGGATGACAGCATTCGTACTCCCACCACTGCCACTCTGCCACTGCCCTTGCTGCTGCCTCTCAGCCAGACAGCCCAGACTGCTGCCACCCATGCTGACAGTGCAGTCTACAGCCGGGTCTTCTAAGCCCAGGGCTGCTTGAGGATGCCCTGCAAAGCCATCTGTAGTCTCCCCAACTGAAAGTCAGCAACCTTTGTTTTGTGGTGGCTCTCATTTCAGCTTTGTGCCCAAGAGGACGCTGTGATGTTCAGTGACAAATGGTAAGGTGGGGAAGTGCTAGGCAATGTGAGGAGTAGGCCATTTGGCCCCTCAGGTCATGGCTGATCTGATCTTTGCCTCAACTCCACTTTTCTGCGTGTTCCCCATAACCCTTGACTCCCCTGTAGTTCATTGGAACCAGAGTCTGACGAGGTGCTCATGGACAGCCCATCCAGAACGGGAATCTGCTGCCTGCATCCTCCCTTCCTCCTCCTGAGGGGGTTGCGGAACCCGTGGTGGTAAAGGCTGTGCCCTCATGATGGGCAAGCTCTCTGCTCCCGCTGCTTTTGAACTCTCCCGGGGTTTGGCGCTCTCGCGCTGCTCCCGCTGCTTTTGAACTCTCCCGGGTTTTGGCGCTCTCGCTCTGCTCCCGCTGCTTTTGAACTCTCCCTGGTTTTGGCGCTCTGACTCTGCTCCAGCTGCTTTTGAACCCTCCCGGGTTTTGGCGCTCTCGCTCTGCTCCCGCTGCTTTTGAACTCTCCCGTGTTTTGGCGCTCTCGCTCTGCTCCCGCTGCTTTTGAACTCTCCCGGGTTTTGGTGTTCTCGCTCTGCTCCCGCTGCTTTTGAACTCTCCCTGGTTTTGGCGCTCTCGCTCTGCTCCCGCTGCTTTTGAACTCTCCCGGGTTTTGGCGCTCTCCCTCTGCTCCCGCTGCTTTTGAACTCTCCCGGGTTTTGGCGCCCTCGCTCTGCTCCCGTTGCTTTTGAAATCTCCTGGGTTTTAGCGCTCTGACTCTGCTCCCGCTGCTTTTGAATTCTCCCGGGGTTTGTTGCTCTCGCTCTGCTCCCGCTGCTTTCGAACTCTCCCGGGTTTTGGCGCTCTCGCTCTGCTCCCGCTGCTTTTGAACTCTCCCGGGTTTTGGCGCTCTCGCTCTGCTCCCGCTGCTTTTGAAATCTCCCGGGTTTTGGCGCTCTCGCTCTGCTCCCGCTGCTTTTGAACTCTCCCGGGTTTTGGCGCTTTCGCTCTGCTCCCGCTGCTTTTGAAATCTCCCGGGTTTTGGCGCTCTCGCTCTGCTCCCGCTGCTTTTGAACTCTCCCGGGTTTTGGCGCTCTCGCTCTGCTCCCGCTGCTTTTGAACTCTCCCGGGTTTTGGCGCTCTCGCTCTGCTCCCGCTGCTTTTGAACTCTCCTGGGTTTTGGCACTCTCGCTCTGCTCCCGTTGCTTTTGAACTCTCCCGGGTTTTTGGCGCTCTCGCTCTGCTCCCGCTGCTTTTGAACTCTCCCGGGTTTTGGCGCTTTCGCTCTGCTCCCGCTGCTTTTGAAATCTCCCGGGTTTTGGCGCTCTCGCTCTGCTCCCGCTGCTTTTGAACTCTCCCGGGTTTTGGCGCTCTCGCTCTGCTCCCGCTGCTTTTGAACTCTCCCGGGTTTTGGCGCTCTCGCTCTGCTCCCGCTGCTTTTGAACTCTCCTGGGTTTTGGCGCTCTCGCTCTCCTCCCGCTGCTTTTGAACTCTCCTGGGTTTTGGCGCTCTCGCTCTACTCCTGCTGCTTTCGAACTCGCCAGTGTTTTGGCGCTCTCACTCTGCACCTGCTGCTTTTGAACTCTCCTGGGTTTTGGCGCTCTTCCTCTGCTCCCACTGCTTTTGAACTCTCCCAGTTTGGGCGCTTTCACTCTGCTCCCACTGCTTTTGAACTCTCCCGGGGTTTGGCGCTCTCGCTCTCCTCCCGCTGCTTTTGAACTCTCCCGGCTTCATGATGAACATGTGGGACAATGAATGAAGTGATTCACCATGTCAATGCTGTAGAGATGTTGATGAGGGGGGATATCATACTGCGATTGCAGTCATATGCAAAATGATTGGTGACCTTTACCAAGGTGCCATTGATGCTGTGAGCACCATGGAAACCAAATTAAAGGGAATTGAACAAGTAGTGCAGGGAAGGTGAGTATGGAGTTGTGAGGCACAGGTGTGTTCAACAAACATAGAGAGGAGAGGGAGGTTAGAGTTTGGCTGGTAGAGAAAGCAAATAGATTAGGGATGGACTTTTTAAAGATGAGGTAATGGAAGCAGTTTTGAAGGGAGTGGAATAATACTAGATGTAAGGGAGATGGTGACAATGTTGGCAAACACTGAGCTGTGGAAAGGTAGTCAAGTGATCAAGGTGTCTCTCTTGGAGGATATGAGCCTGAAGATCATTGGAGGTGGAGATTTTTTTATTTTTTGTTTCTGGAGGTGGCGATTAGGAGAAACTACAGACTCTTATTGGGTGGAGGCTTATTTTGGAATGCTGGAAGAGGTTGAGGAATTGGGATGGGGTAGGAGGAGTCAACTGAAAGGACAGTTTCAATTTTGAAAACAAGTTTATGAGCTTCTCACACATAATAGCTGTTATTTAATTCATAACTTAGATCGTTTGACTTCAGACCTGTCATTCCTTATTTAGAGAGGATAGAGGTATTTGTCCTTCAGGAATTGGCCAGCTTGGTCAGTGGTTGTTGTGTATGTACCTTTAAGAGAATAACTGGTCTCAGACTGCAGTACTGGCAGTGACCACCCCTGTATAAAAGGCGCTAGAAAGCCTCTGTTTGTTAGTTTTGCTATTGACTTCCACCAGTAAAGACTTGTTTTCACTCCTGCTGGTCCGTGTCTCAATCATTCACGGACATAACACTGGCGACGAGTAAGAAACGAACTTACCTGCAACTCAGCAGCACCTCAGATGACGTTGTTGAAGGTCGGAGCCAGAAGAAAGAAAAAAAAAAGAGTCCAAAGAAACTCGTGAAATGGGCGTCGACCATCAATCATCGGTTTGAAAACTTGCAGGAGAGACTGTCCAGAGCCAGGCTGGGTTCCTCGGTCTGTGGTTTCCCAGCTAATCAGGCTGGTGGCAGGTAGTGCTCTGATCCTTCCTGGGCTGCGGCGGGCTGAAGCTCGATCGGGTGGCTTTTCATCGGGGCCGGGCAGCGAGTCGGGAAGCAAAGAGAGAGGGTGGAGCACACAGGGCGCGGCCAGTGCTTCGAAGCCGGGCAGCCGTTGGACCTAAGAAGAGGGAGGGAAGTGTCCCAGAGGGTCCGCTCCACGACGGGAAAATAATAAAAGAAAAAGAATCAATATGTAACGTGCAAGAAACTGTGGAAAGCAGCGCTAACAACAGCGGGGAAGAAGGCAAAGCACGGGAGGCGCCATTTTGTTAAATCGGGGAAGAAGGCAAAGCGCGGGAGGCGCCATTTTAGATTTGCAAGATGCCGAAGACTGGCTGTATCACTGTTTTTGATAATACATTAGAGGACTGGACCACGTATGTGGAAAGAGTCGAGGTATATTTCGAGGCAAACAAAATAGCGGAGGGGAAAAAGGCATCGATATTGCTAAACTTAATGGGCGCTAGAACGTACGGCCTATTGCGGGACCTGATTACTCCAGCCAAACCGAAGGCGAAGAGTTTTAATGAAATTGTTGCTGTCCTACAGGAACACTAAAACCCTGCACCGCTGTTGATAGCAGAAAGATTCAAATTCCACAGGAGAACTCAGCACAAAGATGAGAGCAATGCTGAGTATCTTACGGAACTACGCAAGCTATCAAAGCACTGCCAGTTCGGAGCAGGACTGGCAGATACCCTACGGGACAAATTTGTCTGTGGACTCCTGAGTGAAGGAACACAGAAGAAGTTACTCTCAGAAAAAGAGCTGACGCTAGATAAGGCTTTCAGCGTGGCAGTATCGTATGAAGCAGCAGCCAGGGGAGCTGCAGAAATTCAACAAAACCCACAGGAATACGGCACCCATGAAATGACATGGGGATTTGCAAAATGTTATCGCTGCGGCAGAACAAACCATGACCAGAAGGACTGCTGGTCCAAAGACAAAATATGCAGACAATGCGGGAAGATTGGACACATTGCACGAGTTTGCAGGTCTGGGAAGAAGACCAGCGACAACAAAAAGGCTACTAAGGAACCATACAAGAAAGTACAAAAGATGACGGACAGTAGTTCCGAAGACCAGATGAGCGATAGTGAATCCGGAAACAGGAGACTAAGCTGTCTCAAACTTCACAATGTAATCGCAAAAGAGGATCACCAAACCATTTGGGTCACCCTCACGATAGCAGGGTCCCAAGTTAAAATGGAATTGGATACAGGATCAGCGCTAACCGTCATGAATCGACGAGACTACGAGCGGCTATTTTCACACATACCCTTGAGAGAGACATCCATTGTCTTGACGACGTATAGTGGGCAAAAAGTATACCCGAGAGGAAAAATAAGGGTGCCTGTCGAATACAATGGCAAGAAAATACGGAAATTGTATCTCTACATACTGCCAAATGGTGGACCACCGTTATTGGGACGGGAATGGATCAGGAAGATAAACTTAGATTGGCATTCCATTCATGCAATGACGGTGGATGGTAAAAAAGATGAAGACGTCACTCCTGGACGATTGTCAACAATCTTAGCTAACGCCAAAGAGGTATTTCAACAAGAACTGGGCACGCTTAAAGGCGTAACCGCCTCGATAAAAATAGAAGAGAATGCAGTTCCCAAGTTTTTCAAAGCAAGACCGGTACCATATGCAATTCGCCCAGCCGTCGAGGCAGAGCTGGAGAAGGCGGGCGTGTTGTCTAAGGTCGACTGGAGCGAATGGGCGACACCCATCGTTCCTGTCATGAAGAAAACGTTAAGCAGTAAGTCCGGAGAGCCAAGGAAGATTCGCATCTGTGGGGATTTCAAGGTGACGGTGAAGCCTGTCCTTCACACAGTACAATATCCTCTTCCAAGGATAGAAGACATCTTCGCCTCACTGTCTGGAGGGAAGCGTTTTACAAAAATTGACCTAGCACAAGCATATTTGCAGATGGAGGTTGAAGAGTCCTCTAGGAAGTATCTCACGATAAACACTCACAAAGGTCTTTACCAGTATCATCGATTGGTATTCGGAGTAGCATCGGCTCCAGCGATATGGCAAAGAGCGATGGAACAAGTCCTGCAAGGGATTCCGGGGACTCAGTGTTACTTGGACAACATCCTTGTAACAGGTGAAGATGATAGTGAACACCTTAACAACCTAGAACAGGTGCTCACTAGACTACGGGAACATGGGCTGCGAGCCAATCGCCCCAAGTGCGAATTTTTTAAGAAACAGATATCGTATTGTGGCCACGTGATTGATGAAGAGGGGTTACATAAGTCCCCTGACAAAATTGAAGCGGTTGTTAAGGCCCCAGCGCCTGAAAATGTGTCGCAACTGAGGTCATTCCTCGGATTGGTGAATTACTATCATAAGTTTTTGCCGAATTTGTCGACAATTCTGCACCCACTGAACGCCCTGCTACGAACGGGGGTAGCATGGAAATGGAACGATGATTGTAAGCATGCTTTTCAGAAGAGTAAGGACTTAATCACTTCAAGGGAAGTATTGGCTCACTACAACCCAGCACTGCCAATCAGGCTGGCGTGTGATGCGTCTCCCTACGGCATTGGGGCGGTACTGTCACATAAATTCCTTGATGGTTTAGAGAGGCCGATAGCTTTTGCGTCACGCTCGTTAACTTCTGCCGAGCGTAACTACGCCCAGATTGACAGAGGGGCCCTCAGCCTAGTGTGGGGGGTGAAGAAGTTCAATCACTACCTGCACGGTCAAAAATTTACTCTACTAACCGATCATCAACCTCTTGTCTCCATTTTCAACCCTCAGAAGGGCGTACTGATAATGACAGCACAAAGGCTGCAGAGGTGGTCCCACAAACGGGAACATGTCTGTATCCCAAAGATGGGGGAAGTGGTCCAATAAAGTCAAGACCTGGACCTGGGAGAGAGCAGCATCAGCAGAGCTTAAAACCGGCGGCAGCAGCAAGGCCCGACCAATTCAGCAGCAGGGGAGAGAGGAAAAAGTAATCAAAGTGTGACGTCAGCAGGAAGCAGGTAAGTGATTGGTTGGTGAGTATTTCTCTCTTTTTTAAACTTTAACTCTGGTTTATAGTTTCTAAGGTCTCTCTGGTGTAGCGGGGACTGTTGGTAAAACTATTTAGCTGTAGTGTAATTAGTGGGATTGATTGATTTAATTTAAACTCAATTAATTAAAGGGTAAATCATGGCAGGACTGCCCGGCCCCGTGATCTGCTCCTCCTGCAATATGTGGGAACTCAGGTACACTTCCTGTGTCCCTGACAACTATGTGTGCAGGAAGTGCACCCAGCTGCAGCTACTGACAGACCGCATTGCGGCGCTGGAGCTGCGATTGGATGCATACTGGAGCGTTCACAATGCTCAGGACATTGTGAATAGCACGTTTAGGGAGTTGGACACACCACAGGTAGAGGTTGGACAGGAAGAAAGGGAACGGGTGACCAACAGGCAGAGTACTAGGCGCAGGCAGGTAGTGCAGGGGACCCCTGTGGCCATCCCCCCCTCCAACACTTTGAGTACTGTTGGGAGGGATGGCTTATCAGAGGAAGGCAGCAGCAGCCAACTTCCTGGCACCAGGGGTGGCTCTGCTGCACAGAATGGGAGGAAAAAGAGTGGTAGAGCTATAGTAATAGGGGATTCAATTGTACGGGGATTAGATAGGCGTTTCTGCGGCCGCAAACGAGGCTCCAGGATAGTGTGTTGCCTCCCTGGTGCAAGGGTCAAGGATGTCTCCGAGCGGCTGCAGAACATCTTGGAAGGGGAGGGTGAACAGCCAGTTGTCGTGGTGCATATAGGCACCAATGATGTAGGTAAAAAGCGGGATGAGGTCCTAAAAGCGGAATATAGGGAGTTGGAGGTAAATTAAAAAACAGGACCTCAAAGGTAGTAATCTCAGGATTGCTACCAGTGCCATGTGCTAGTCAGAGTAGAAATAGAAGGATACTTTAGATGAATACGTGGCTAGAGGAATGGTGCCAGGGGGAGGGATTCAAGTTCCTGGGACATTGGAACCGGTTCTGGGGGAGGTGGGACCAGTTCAAACCGGACGGTCTGCACCTGGGCAGGGCTGGAACCGATGTCCTAGGGGCTAGTGCTGTGCTGTGGGGGAGGGTTTAAACTAAAATGGAAGGGGGTTGGGAACCTGAGCAGGGAGACAGAGGAAAGGGAAACATGGATAAAAGCAAAAGATAGGAAGGAGAAAAACAAAAGTGGCAGTCAGAGAAATCAACAGTTTAAATCAAACATGGCCACAGTAAATAATAATTCTAATAGGTCTAAGAGCATTAAAAAAACAAGCCTGAAGGCTTTGTGTCTTAATGCGAGGAGCATTTTTAATAAGGTGGATGAATTGGCTGCGCAAACAGAGGTATACGAATAAGATTTGGTTGGGATTACGGAAACGTGGCTCAAGGATGGCCAAGACTGGGAACTCAACATGCAGGGGTATTCGATATTCAGGAAAGCTAGGCAAAAAGGAAAGGGAGGTGGGGTAGCATTACTGGTTAAAGAAGGGATTAACACAATTGTAATGAAGGATATTAGCTCTGATGAGATGGAATCTGTATGGGTAGAATTGAGAAATACTAAGGGGAAAAAAACATTAGTGGGAGTGGTATATAGACCTCCAAACAGTAAGGTGGAGGTTGGGGATGGCATTAAAAGGGAAATTAAAGAAGCGTGCAATAAGGGCACAGCAGTCATCATGGGTGATTTAATCTACATATAGATTGGGCTAACCAAACTGGTAACAATACTGTGGAGGAGGAATTCCTGGAGTGTTTACGGGATGGTTTCCTGGACCAATATGTCGAAGAACCAACCAGAGATCAGGCCATCTTAGACTGGGTATTATGTAACAAGAAAGGATTAATTAGCAATCTTGTTGTACGAGGCCCCTTGGGTCGGAACGATCATAATATGATCGAATTCTTCATTAAGATGGGGAATGAAGTAATTGACTCAGAAACAAGGGTCCTCAATTTAAGTGAAGGAAACTACGATGGTCTGAGGAGCGAGTTGGGTAGGATTGATTGGGGAATGGCACTAAAAGGGGTAACGGTGGACAGGCAATGGCAAACATTCAAAGACCGAATGGATGAACGACAGAAGTTGTTCATCCCATTTTGGCATAAAAAAAAAAAAAAAAGGTGATTCAACTGTGGGTAACAAGGGAAACTAGGGATAGCATAAGATCCAAGGAGAGGACATACAAATTGGCCAGAAAAAGCAATAATCCTGAGGATTGGGAGCAGTTCAGGATTCAACAAAGGAGGACAAAGGGATTAATTAAGAAAGGGAAAATAGAATATGAGAGTAAGCTTGCAGGGAACATAAAAACTGACTGTAAAAGCTTTTATAGATATGTGAAGAGAAAAAGATTGGTGAAGTCAAGCGTGGGTCCCTTGCAGTCAGAATCGGGGGAATTTATAATGGGGAACAAAGAAATGGCAGACCAACTAAATACATATTTTATTTCTGTCTTCACAAAGGAGGACACAAATAACCTCCCAGAAATACCGGGGAACATAGGGTCTGATGAATGGGTGGAACTGAAATAAATCAGTATTTGTAGGGAAATGGTGTTAGGAAAATTGATGGGACTGAAGGCCGATAAATCCCCAGGGCCTGATAATCTACATCCCAGGGTACTTAAGGAAGTGGCCCTAGAAATAGTAGATGCATTGCTGGTCATCTTCCAGAACTCGATAGACTCTGGAACAGTACCCATGGATTGGAGGGTAGCTAATGTTACCCCACTATTCAAAAAAGGTGGCCGAGAAAAAGCGGGGAATTATCGACCAGTAAGCCTGACATCGGTAGTGGGGAAAATGCTAGAGTCTATTATAAAAGATGTAATAGCAGAGCACTTGGAAAGCAGTGACAGGATCGGACAAAGTCAACGTGGATTTACAAAAGGTAAATCATGCTTGACTAATCTACTGGAATTTTTTGAGGATGTAACTGGTAAAATAGATAAGGGAGAACCAGTGGATGTGGTGTATTTGGACTCTCAGAAGGCTTTCGATAAGGTCCCGCATAAGAGATTAGCGTGCAAAATTAAGGCACATGGGATTGGGAGCAAGGTATTGACTTGGATAGAGAACTGGTTGGCGGACAGAAAGCAAAGAGTTGGAATAAATGGGTCATTTTCCGAGTGGCAGGCAGTGACTAGTGGGGTACCGCAAGGATCGGTCCTAGGACCCCAGCTGTTCACAATATATAATGATCTGGATGAGGGAATTGGATGTAATATCTCCAAATTTGCAGACGACACAAAGCTGGGTGGGAGGGTATGCTGCGAGGATGATGTCCTGAAACTCCAGTACGATTTGGACAGGTTAGGTGATTGGGCAGAAACATGGCAAATGCACTATAATGTGGATAAATGTGAGGTTATCCACTTTGGTGGCAAAAACAGGAAGGCACATTATTATTTGAATGGCAATAGATTGGGAGAAGGGGAAGTGCAAAGAGACCTGGGTGTTCTGGTGCACCAGTCGCTGAAGGTAAGCATGCAGGTGCAGCAGGTGGTTAAGAAGACAAATGGTATGTTGGCTTTCGTAGCAAGAGGGTTCGAGTACAGGAACAAGGATGTCTTGCTACAGTTGTACAGGGCCTTGGTGAGACCGCACCTTGAGTATTGTGTGCAGTTTTGGTCACCTTATCTGAGGAAGGACGTTCTTGCCATGGAAGGAGTGCAGCGAAGATTCACCAGGCTGATACCTGGGATGGCAGGAATGACGTATGAGGAGAGATTGTGTCGATTGGGCTTATACTCACTGGAGTTTAGAAGATTGAGAGGGGATCTCATCGAAACCTATAAAAATCTGTCAGGCCTGGTTTGACTAGATGCTGGAAGGATGTTCCCGATGGTTGGGGAGTCCAGAACCAGGGGTCTAAGGATAAGGGGTAGGACATTTAGGACTGAAATGAGGAGGAATTTCTTCACCCAGAGAGTGGTGAACCTGTGGAATTCTCTGCCACAGAGGGCGGTGGAGGCCAGTTCATTAAATATATTCAAGAAAGAGTTGGATATATTTCTTAAGGCTAAAGGGATCAAGGGATATGGGGAGAAGGCAGGGACAGGGTACTGAATTTGAATGATCTGCCATGATTCATTGAATGGCGGAGCAGGCTCGAAGGGCCGAATGGCCTACTCCTGCTCCTATCTCCTATGTTTCTATAAAGAATTTTCCCATTGGCTCATCAGCTTTCACAGGAGCCCATGGTGGTGGCTTAATTAGCGATGACTTATTGGTTAAATAACATGGCTCACAATTTGCCACGTATGTTTTACAGGCCTTAAGCATGCCTGGCCACCAATATAAGGGGGTCAATTTGCAGAATGTTGTTCTGGCACCACAATGTGCTTGCCCTATGCCCTTGTAAGTTTCTTTTACAAGCTGTTCTCGTTTGTGTCTCAGGGGTACTTCTCGGTTTCCCTTGGGCAACTTAACTAGCACAATACCCATAGGGGTTTCCAAGTAAAAGTACTTTGGTGGATATCCTGGTGGATTCTCTTTTGTTGGGTCTAATAGCTGAATCAGTTCCTCATCCTGATTAGCTGCACGTTCTGCCCTAGTGATTACACTAATATTGGCAGGCCCCTCTCGAGAGGGTGTCATGCAGACCGAACGTTTCGCTTGTTCGTCTGCAAGGCTGTTTCCTTTTGAGTGTACTGTCCCAGTGGTATGCCCGTTTACATGAATCACCTGACAATTCTGTTTCTCCATTCTCGAACGGAGAATGTCTTCCCACAATGACTTATGTTTTATGGGTTTACCCTTATGATTGGTAAAATGTGTTTGTTCCCAGAAAACTAGATCTTGGTTATATCCTCTTTTACAGTACTCACTATCCATACAGATTAGTTTGGGTTTAATAGGGTCTGCTTTTTCTAAAGCATACCATAATGCTGCGGCTTCAGCATATTGCGCTGTCTTATGGCCAAGGGGTATGGACAGTAATTCTTCTGGATAAAAAGAATAGGAATCTCGAAAAGTCCCTACTACTATCCCCATCCCAGCTGAGGATTGTTGGGATGTCCCTTTTTTAATCGTCATTGAAGATCCATCACAGTAAATGACTTGATGGTATTCTGTAAGCGGCCTCATAGGTATTTGTCTGATTCCCTCCTCCGTATCATCATCCTCCATGATGGGGAGATGCTCTAAGTCCATTTCTGGGGAGAGGAATTTAAAAATGAGTGTATGATCATTCAAGAATGATGCCCATTTATCATATCGGATCTGGGTGGCTCTTTTTTCATCAGAGGCCATCCTCAATACTGAGCTTAAATCGGGAATCTCAGTATAGATGGTAATGGGGTATTTCCCTTGAAGCATTCGTGCCTTGATGAGGCATTGGACTACCATAGTCATAACCCTTTCTTTTTTAATGTACCCCCTTTCGAATTTGGAAAAGTTATAAGAATGGAACTGAATGGGCACTATGCTCTTTTCATTATAGAAAACTGCAACTGCCACTTTAGGTGATGACCTGAGATGATTATTGAGGGGAACTTGTAAGTCCCTCTGTTCCAGGTCTATGGCTTTATGTACCTCTCGGCATAATTGTTGCAATTTTGAGTAATTGGTGAAAATATGAATGGTCCCTGATGTAATAAAACTCACTACGCACTTGGTTTGAGTATAAAGCAAGGCTTTAATCAACTTGTTTCAGAACATGGAGGTCTAGTTGTACTTCACTAGTTCCTGTCTTACAAAATGTCCCTGGAAAGCTGGGGCTGACGCCTGATTATTTATACCCCTTGGACGGCGCCACCAGCTGGCCGTCCAACGTTATTTCACAAGTAGTTTCTTGATGAATGATGAGATTTATAACAGTCCTTTTGCTGCTTCGCCCACTCTAGCATACAGGGATGCTGAGAGCTCGGCAAAGGTTGGCGTAAAGTATCGAGCAAAATTCAGGAGTCCTAAAATTGCTTGCAAATTTTTCAGTTTTAGGATATTGAATGGTGGCTAATTTCTCTTTATAGGATTGAGTTAATCCTCTACTGTTTCCAGTTATTCGCAGGCCCAGAAAATCTACCTCTTCCCTAATTAGGAATTGACGTTAGGTAGGTCTTTTAAAAGGTCAATGATGTGGGCTGTAAAGAGAACGGGACTGTTTTGAAATCCCTGGGGCAATCTGGTCCAGCAATACTGATAACCATCGGGTCCAGTCATCGCTGTTTTTGGCCAATCAGCTTTTTCGATTGGATGTGACCAGAAGCTGTTTGCTAGATCAATACAAGATTTATATTTATCCCTCGTGATTCCAGAGAGAAGGGCTGTGGAATTCTGCTGTTGTGCAGTATGTGGGGCCGTTGCCTTATTTAAGGCTATATAATCGACCACTAATCTCCACCTCCCATCTGGTTTAGCAACACCAAACAATGATGAATTAGTTTTAGATGCTATTTTGATTAAGACACCTTGTTCTGTTAGTTCTTTGAGCATTGTTAGGAGATCTATTTTTCCTTTGTGGTCTTGAATAGGCCACTGTTTTTTAGGTTTGTGCCAGCCAGCATCAAGTGGGTGGGGTTTGATGTCTATTTTTCCACATTGATTTGGATGGCATTGTAGATAAGGGTAGTATCTATTAATGAGTTGCTCGAGGAGGTCTTTGCCTCCCCCCTCTAGGCAAGTTCGATCAAGCTGTGTCCAAACATGATTTTCCCTGTCATCCTGGTCTGTGGATGCTTCTACAGGTCTGGTTGAGATTTTAAGGTAATGTTTCATGTCTAGTTGTCCTATAATGAGGGAACAGGCCAATTGTGATACCAGTCCTACATCTAGGGTCACCAGGATTCCATATATGGTAATAGTTATTTTGTAAAAATTAATTATTTTGGTTTTGTCTTGTGTGAATCCCCCTAATGGTCTTTTACAAATTGGGCTCCCCAAATATGTCCACTTAGTTTTTATAATTGCAGGATCTATTACAGTGTAATCAGCTCCTTCACTTGTGTGTTTGTGGGCAAGGTTGCCAGGGCATAGGGGAATTCAAGAGGTCCTAGCTGGGTGTTCACCCTCAGGATCCTGAGTTTCATTTGCTGCTTTGCCTTTAATTATTTTAACTGATTTTTGTTCCTCCCTCTTGGGGGTATCATGTTTTCCAAATCCCTTAGGGGGTTTGTCGGACTATTTATTATCTTGCTGATCCTCCTGTTGGGGTGGACATTGGTTCTGCCAGGAATCTTTTTGATCCCAATTTCGGTTTTCCCGGTATCCTCCCATGGCTCTCTGATAGCTTTGGCCAGTGTAAAAGCTGTCCCCATAGGGAGTCCACTGTCCTTCACTTTCCTTTCGAGGTCTAGCCCCTCATCTATCCCATCTTTCCGGGGAGAAATATTTCTCGTATTGTGGGCGAGTTGGGGGTGTAAACCTTCTGGAATACCCTCGTGGGGTTCCCGAGCCATGAGTTTGTGTCTGGGTGGGGTGGACTTGAGACTTGGGTCTATACAGTCCTTGTTTCTGAGTACCAAAGGTACCTTCTCCGTTTTTTTTTATCCCTAGTTTCTGATCTCATTATAGGTTTAGTTTGGGGTAGACCTAAGAGGTAGACCTAAGTGGGATCAAGATGGCGTCCGTGGCGGTGGCAGGGTAAGCGCTCTCCCTGAGTCGGTCAGCCCACTCCCGCTACAGACGCTCTGCATCGGCGCTGATGAGTTCGGCGAGTCGGCGGGGAGGCAGCAGAAGCAGCGATGGAGGCCACGACGACCCGCTGTAGCACGGCGGCCGGCAGCTCCTCGGCAGGAGGCTCAGAGGTCGAACCGGTAGGAGGGGAGGTGGCCAGCAGACCGGGGTCGGGAAAAGCAGGCCCTGGAAGGTCGGACACCGCGGGAGGCTCGGAGGTCAGACCGGGTGGAAGGAGAAACAGGGAGAAGCAGGCCCCGGGACATCGATACCACGGCGGCTGAAGATTGTCGGGCAGGAGTGAGGGAAAGGCGGAGCAAGGCGAGAGCGGACCCTATTGTGATGGCGCCGATGAAGATGGCTGCCGTCCTTGCAGGCTCCGTGCGTACCAGGCAGCTAAGTGTCCTTTGCTGCTTGGTGCGCTCGGCTCATTAAGAAAAAAGCATTTCACTGACTGGATTTCACTTGTTGTATTTGGTTATGTGACAAATAAAATAAAATTGAAATTGAAATTGTAATTGGATAATGCAATTGTCATTATCCCATCTTTGTTGGTTATCTCGATAATCGTTTAGAGCACCCTCACAGGCAAGTTTGAGGGCTGTATTTTGGTATTGATTGGCCAGGCAACCGTGGTCAATGTCCCAGTTATCCTGTGTAACTACTTTGATTAATCTGTAGGCAGCTACCAGCCCTTTAGTTGTGGCTGTAATAGTGAGTATTTCCTTGATGGAACCCATTACCTCCCCTCCCTGAGTTGCCGTGAGAACATAGGTGTATATTTGAACCCAGTTATTACACTGGTTTAATGGGGGAATTAAGTCTGAACTTAGTATCATTTGTAGTAGTTGCCTCAGGTGTTGGGCATTCCAATCTTGGCAACAGGTTTCCAATTTATCAAGGTTAGTTAGAATCCAGCAAGTTTTTTTCCTGGCTGGTGTTTCCCAGTCTACCACACATTGTGTAGATAGAGCTCAGGTTTACTTGACCTAGGGGCGCAATATGTGGTTGCTGGGGTTGGCTTACTGGAACAGTAATCATTGCGCCTCCAGCATTTAGATAAGATTGAGCTAATGCCTGTTGGCATTGATTATAATGGATTCTAAGCTGTCTATAGTTTTCTCAAAAATTGGGGTAATTTATTTCATCATGAGCTTGTCACCTTAACTGGAATCCATGGCCCCCAGGAGCATAGGCTGCTCTGGGTCCTACTATTCATCCATGGTTGCCACCACCTTGTTGGGCACCGTTTATTAGGCCTCCCAATTGTGCAGGTGTGCAACTTATCATTAAGGAATTTAGTGGATTTGGAGTATTTGTTAGATTATCCCACTGGATATTCTGTATCCCCTGGTTCTGGGGATCAACATCAATCGTGCCATGAGTTCTAACGGCTCCGTCGGCATCAAAGCCTTCTATTTCAAAAATTATTACATGGACTTGTGGAGGTACAGGAATAGGATTATTTCCCCTAATAAAGTAATCATTTGAATTTCCTAATAAAAAGACTTGGCCAATTCCGACATTTGGTCAGGACCTAACCTCGGTTAGGGTTTAATATGAAGTTTATAAGAAATTTCTAGACCTCAATTGTATATTGAGGGAGTTCTGATTTATGTTCTACAAGGCCTGATCAGGAACTTGTCGTCTCTAGAGACTTAAATCTTGGTCTTAGTACCATTGTCAGTAAAACACTCCTATATTTAACAATCTACAAGATGGATATAGATATAAATATAAGTATAGGTTCTGTGTCAACTCGTTAACACACGAAGTGCCAACTGAAGGGATAATTACTAGTCCTAGCCCCTTTAGGGCCACCCCGGATCAGGCGTATTCCCCAGACATTCACTTTGAACTAAAGTTAGAGGTAGCCAAATCCTAAAGATGCTTAATTGGGTCTAAAGGTCCAGGCTGTCTCTTCCTACAGGAAAGGAACAACCTAAAGATGTTACCGTCCTCCAGATAGCACTTTTAATAAGTTTAGTTAGACTGTAACCTTCCGGATATTATGAGGGTCCGGAAAACTCCCCCAGAATTCTGCAACTCCTCACCAAAGAGTGTACAGAGATTGAGTTTGCAAGTTTGATACAGAAGTGCTATGTGAGACTATTATAAAAAATATATAGATTTATTAAAGAACCGACATGTAATTACAATAGGTGTTTCAATCGCGACATTAACAGTTCTAAATACAAAAAGCTTTTACAATCTTATCAGAAATTCTTATTCTCAAAACTTAACTTCGTTACATTTTTACAGTTCTGAGTTTATTCCAGGATATCCACCAAAATCAAATACAAGTACCTTTTTGACCCCCGAGACTCAAAGAGTTGTAGACTTACAGACCTTGCCTCTGAAGCCAAGAATCGCTTTGCCCCTTCAAGCGAATCTGTCTTCCCATTTGAAAGTCCAATTTTTATACCCTTTCTCAGTGGTATATCCTTTGAAGTTTTCTGCTGATGTAAGTTAATTATCTCTAGTCATTTTTCTGTTGACCTCTGCAATCTTTACAGTCAGATCAGCTTGTAGCATTAAGAATTATGTCTCCTGTGTATGTGTCTCAAGCTTAACACAAAAACAATGTGATGGCTGGTGCATCTATTTGATGTCATTCTTACCAAAGTCTTCTGTTTGTATCTTTTTACAACGTGTAAATTAATAACACCTCAACCAGATGCACCATTGTCTTCTTAGTTATCTTAACTGTTTGTGAAATTGGTTCGTGTCTCCGTGTTTCATTTGATGATACTTTTACGAAGGCATATGTTTCTTTAATTTATGTGTTTCTTTCCAAAGTGTTGGTTTAAAACACTTTAATTTGGTGTACCATTGTGTTCTTTCCAAGGCTTCAGACTTTCTGGAACCTCTAATTTTCTGCCTCAATAAGGCTATTGATTCAGTGGCAACAACTTATCTTATCCCAATATCCTGTATGCTGTTTACAGCTTTTCCATTGTTGAGGTTTTTAGATTTTTCAAACCCAGTTTGTCATGTTTTAATAAAGTCAGAATATTTCATAGAATGGTGTATTTTTCTGAATATGGCTTATTCCTTCACAGCGACAGGCACTGAGGGAATGCACAAGGGTGATTAGTTGACTTTGTTAGATTATATTAGATTGAATTATGTATAATATTGGATTGGAATGTTTCTTTTGTGGTGGCTTTTATTTCAGCATTGTGGCCAAGAGTACGCTGTGATAATCAGTAACAGAGGAAAGGTAAGCTGTGGGATTATAGTTGAATGAGGAATTGGGGTTGCGTTCCTCCTCCTCCTATTCCTCCTCTTCCTCCTCCTCCTCTTGCAGTTCTTCCTCCTCCTCCTCCTCAGCTGGATGCCATATGCCTGGTGGCAAGGGCTGTTCCTTCATGATGGTGAGGTTGTAGAGTATGCAGCAGACCACGATGAACCTTGAGATGCATTCTCCTGAGTACTCTAGAACTCCTCCAGAGCAGCCCAGGCAACCGAAGCATTGTTTAAGGATGCCACTGTTATGCTCTAGCAGATTCCATGTGACAGCATGGCTCTCATTGTACGTATACTGCCTAAGTGTGCTTGGGTTGCGGAGCAGAGTCATGAGCCAGGTGGTCAGCAGATAGCCCTTGTCACCCAGTAGCCACCCTCTGGTTTGTCTTGGTGGCTCAGTGACTGAGGGAACAGTGGACTGGCGCAGAAAGAAGGCATCATGAGTGCTGCCAGGATACCAGGCATTCACCATCATGATGTGCTGAGCATGGTCACACATTAACTGCACATTCAGCGAGTGGCAACCTTTGCGGTTGCAGTACGTCTCAGCATTTAGATGTGGCGCCCACAAAGCCACGTGTGTGCAGTCGTTGGTGCACCATGGGGAAGCCCGCTCTCCTGGCAAAGCCATGTGCATGCTCTGCCTGCTTCTCTCTGGTCAGAGAGAAGACAATGAACTCCCCTCTCCTGGCATAAAGAGCATCTGTCACCTCTTGGAGACGTTTCAGATGTCACCTGTTCTAGCCTCGAAGGATCCCGACATGAAGAAATTCAGGGCCAGGGTCACCTTCACAGCCACTGGCAGCGCTGTCCTTTCCCTGGTGTGAGGCTACAGGTCTGGTTGCAAGAGGTGGTAGACTTCTGTGAGCACCTCCTTTGTAAATTGCTGATGCCTCACACACTGCTCCTGGCTCAGGTTGAGGTAAGAGAATTGCTTACGGAAGACCCTCGATGGGTAAGGCCTCCTTCTCCCCCTCTTCCCTCTGTGAGCTGCTTGTCCTCTTCTTCACTGCCTCTGCTCCATTTCCCCGTTATGCTGCAGGCCAAGGGGGATGAGAACTAGAGCACCCATGAGCAATGTTCCCTGTAAACTGCGCTTTGTTCTGTGTGGCCTGTTTCTTTTAATGTGCAGTCCCTTTAAATTGCTGCGCATGCGCAGTATTTACAGTCTAAAAGCTGGTGAGCAGCCTGCACGGGACCTTTCAGATTACTGCGTGGTCGCATGCGCACACCTTAGCGGGAACATTGCTCATGACTGGGAGCAAGCGGTCTGACCATAACGCTTGAAGTCAGAACCAAGGCTTTCTCCACTTGTAACATCACTCACTGTCACCTCACCAACTTTAAACAACTCTAGAAAGCTGCAAACACTTCCACAAACTTGCATAGAGCCAGTAGAAATTAACCAGCAACTGACCTGAGAGTGGTTGATGATCTCTTTAAATATCGCTGGTAGGGATTCGTTGCAGCTGCCGAACGTGTGTTCAGCTGTGCAAGGTTAACACAGGGCATTTTTTCCAGCACTGAGGACAAAAATGGCAGTACTGGCATCAAATCAGCATTGAATCTACCTACTCTACTTACGTCTGGCACAGGCTCCCTGTGCCGACACTAACGCCCTGAACAAGGCGACGTCCAGCAGGGCCACACCAGAATTGTGCATGCACGTCTCAGACACCATTTTCAAACCAAAATGGCACCCATTAAATTTTTAGACCAGCACCTCCAATAGCACAGCATTCCCTCAATACTACACTGAAGTGTCAGCCTAGATTAAGTACTCAAGTATCTGGAGTGGAACTTGTACCTATGACCAACTGACTCAGAGGTGAGAGTTATACTACTGAGACAAGGTTAGCATCTTCATGCAGAGGAACATCACTGAGCGGGAAAAAACAACCATCAGGTACACTGAGTAGTTACAATCTAGGACATATGTGGATGTGTGTGCAGTACAGAAAGGTCATGCATGTGCAGTAGCACCAAAAATAATGTTAAAAATGACTCCTGGAAAATATTACAATGAGGGACATGAGAGGAATCAAAATTTCCATTGACAGAGTGCCAAAAGTATCATGGGAAAAGGAGATTTAAAAGGGAATGAAATAAAGAGGCCAATGGAAATCTGTCATGGTGTCCATAGGGTTTCTCACAATTTTGTATGGTTATGATTGCTCAGAATGGCTCAGTGGTAGTGCTCGTCCTTTGATGTCAGAAGGTTGTCAGTTCAAGCTCCCACTCTAGAGACTTGTAGCACATTATCTAGGCTGAAGTTTCAGTGCAGTACTGTTGGAGGTGCTGTCTCTCAGATGTGATGTTAAACCAAAGCCCTGACTGCCCTCTCAGGTGGACTTAGAAGACCTCATGGTACGATTCAATAGAGGAGCAGTAGAATTCTCCCTGGGCCCGGGCTGATATTTATCCCTCAATCAGCACCACTAAAACAGATTCTCTGGTCATATATCTCAATGCTGTTTGTGGGACATTGCTGTGTGAAAATTGGCTGCTGTTTCCCTCAATTACAACAGTGACTACACTTCAAGAAATACTTAATTTACTGTAAAGCACTTTGGGACATTCTAGGGTCATGAAAAAATGCTATCGAAATGCAAGTTTGATCCTTTTGTGCGTTTGTGAATATTTTAAGTGTTTTCTTTTCAGTGGCAGGTTTTTAGTGAATGAAACTTGCTCCTAGTAGCATGTTTTGCATCCTACAGATATGCTAGACACTTCTGCACACCCTACTGGCCCACTGGACACACACCAGATGCAAAACTGTTAAATATATAAGTATATAAATGGCAGAGGGCCTCACCCATATCAGTGAATATCATAAAATGACAGGCAGAATACCCACAACTTTCCAATATATGCTGGCTGCAGATGAGCACCCCACTACTGGCATTTCTCAGAAAATAACCTTCATATAAAACAAAAGAATTTCCTTGAGGATAACAATTTTTTTTTTGCTATGAATAATAGGGCAGATTCCATGATCCGCACTTCCGTGGCAATCCCAAAGGAAATTGTGGGACTGCAGTCCATGAACCATTCATTTTGGTAGATGGGACATCGCAGCATGTGGCCCCATGATTTCCTGACCTGCACCCTTGGAGAACACCACTCCATGCTGTGAACACCCAACTGCAGAATGTCCTCTCATTGAAGCTAGATGATCTGAGGGTGGGGCGGGACCATGAATTTTGTTGGAATCTGTGCCATAACTCTTGACAAGCACCATCTCGTCTATGCCAGCAGTGACAATGGACACGTTCGCCTGTTGGGTTTTACAGCTTTGATAATAATAAAACAAAATAATGAATACAGGGTACACTATGCTTCTCCACATCAGTGGTTGTCTTGCTTGACATAAACAAAATCACCTGGAATTTCACTCAACCAGGGGAATTTATAATGGGGAACAAAGAAATGGCAGACCAATTAAATACATACTTTGGTTCTGTCTTCACAAAGGAGGACACAAATAACCTCCCAGAGATGTCAGGGAATATAGGGTCTAATGAGAGGGAGGAATTGAATGAAATCAGTATTTGTAGGGTGAAGGGGTTAAAATGAACCCTCTCAGAATTACAGATGCAGACAGGCAGCTGAGATAACCACTTAACTAAGTGGTGCCAGCAGAATTAAAACTGGACAAAGGAGTGGGGATCATGTGCAGATGAGCCAGAGCTAAAAGAAACCAGGTGGTGATGAGAAGTTTCACAATAACAACTGACTTACGTAAAAAGGCAGAACTAAACCCATACAGACTGGAAAAGTGCTACTTTCGCTAGTCCTGCACAAGGACAGTGTGTAGAGAAGTTCTGCAAAACAAAGATAAGACGCAGCTGCGGGACAAGACAGAATGTGTGTGTTTAATGTAACAAAGAACATTTTAGAGGCTTTCTGAGTAAGCGATAAGAAATGTGCTGTTCTAGCTAAATTTATAGACACAGCAGAATATAGGGGTCATGGGAATTTGACCTGTGACCAAAGGCATAGTAAGATGTGGTGTGGAGATGCCGGAGTTGGACTGGGGTGGACAAATGTAAGAAATCACACAACACCAGGTTATAGTCCAACAGCTTTATTTGAAATCACAAGCTTTCGGAGCGCTGCTCCTTCTTCAGGTGAAGTGGAGAAATGCATAAAGACACAGCTTATATAGTCAGAGAATCATGTCAGATGTTTACAGGTAACCTTTCCAACTGCCATTTGTCACACCTCGGCGGAGAGATAATCACAGCAGTCAAAGGTGTGAATGGTGTCCAAACAGGTCAGTCAGGGAAACATTACATCAAAGAACAATGAGGTGGGGTCACAAGGGGTCAAATATTGCAGATGCTGGGGTCTGTATGAAAAACAAAAAAACAGACAAAAAACATTTTTTTTGGCTGGAAATCACAGCAGGTCCGGCCGCATCTGTGTAGAGAGAACAAGCCAATGTCGACTCGAGTCTGGATGACACTGCATCAGGTGGGGTTACATGTAGCGTGACATGAACCCAAGATCTCGGTTAAGGCCGTCCTCATGGGTGCGGAACTTGGCTATCAGTTTCTGCTCGACGATTTTGCGTTGTCGTGTGTCTCGAAGGCCACCTTGGAGAATGCTTACCCGAAGATCGGAGGCTGAATGTCCTTGACTGCTGAAGTGTTCCCCGACTGGGAGGGAACACTCCTGCCTGGTGATTGTTGCGCGGTGTCCGTTCAGCCATTGTCGCAGTGTCTGCATGGTCTCGCCGATGTACCATGCTCCGGGGCATCCTTTCCTGCAACGTATGAGGTAGACAACGTTGGCCGAGTCACATGAGTATGTACCATGTACCTGGTGGGTGGTGTCCTCACGTGTGATGATGGTATCTGTGTTGATGATCTGGCACGTCTTGCAGAGGTTGCTGTGGCAGGGTTGTGTGGTGTCGTGGTCGCTGTTCTCCTGGAAGCTGGGTAATTTGCTGCGAACGATGGTCTGTTTGAGGTTAGGCGGCTGTTTGAAAGAGAGTAGTGGAGGCGTGGGGATGGCCTTAGCGAGGTGTTCGTCGTCATCGATGACATGTTGAAGGCTGCGAAGAACATGGTGTAGTTTCTCCGCTCCGGGGAAGTACTGGACGACGAAGGGTACTCTGTTGGTTGTGTCCCGTGTTTGTCTTCTGAGGAGGTCTATGCGATTTTTCGCTGTGGCCCATCGGAACTGTCGATCGACGAGTCGAGCGTCATATCCCGTTCTTACAAGGGCGTCTTTCAGTGTCTGTAGGTGTCCATCACGTTCCTCCTCGTCTGAGCAGATCCTGTGTATTCGCAGGGCTTGTCCATAGGGGATGGCTTCTTTAACGTGGTTAGGGTGGAAGCTGGAGAAGTGAAGCATCGTGAGGTTGTCTGTGGGCTTGCGGTAGAGTGAAGTGCTGAGGTGTCCATCTTTGATGGAGATTTGTGTGTCCAGGAATGAGACTGATTCTGAGGAGTAGTCCATGGTGAGTTTGATGGTGGGATGGAACTTGTTGATGTTATCGTGTAGTCTTTTCAGTGATTCTTCGCCGTGGGTCCATAGGAAGAAAATGTCGTCGATGTATCTGGTGTATAGCGTTGGTTGGAGATCCTGTGCAGCGAAGAAGTCTTGCTCGAACTTGTGCACGAAGATGTTTGCGTATTGGGGTGCGAATTTGGTCCCCATGGCTGTTCCGTGTGTTTGGGTAAAGAACTGGTTGTCGAAGGTGAAGACATTGTGGTCAAGGATGAAGCGGATGAGTTGTAGGATGGCGTCTGGAGATTGGCTGTTGTTGGTGTTGAGTACTGAGGCTGTCGCAGCGATGCCGTCATCGTGGGGGATACTGGTGTAGAGTGCCAAGACGTCCATCGTGGCGAGGAGTGTTCCTGGTTCAACTGGTCCGTGGGTACTGAGCTTCTGTAAGAAGTCTGTAGTGTCGCGACAGAAGCTGGGGGTTCCCTGTACGATGGGTTTCAGGATGCCCTCGACATATCCAGAGAGGTTCTCACACAGGGTTCCGTTGCCTGATGCGATAGGACGCCAAGGTGTGTTGGCTTTGTGTATCTTTGGGAGGCAGTAGAAGTCACCCACGCGGGGAGTACGTGGGATGAGAGCATGTAGGATGCTTTGAAGGTCTGGATCGAAGGTTTTGATCAGTCTGTTGAGTTGGCGGGTGTGTTCTTTGCTCAGATCTGCAGGTAACTGTCTGTAGTGTTCCTGGTTGTCCAGTTGTCGGTATACTTCTTTGCAATAGTCCGTTCTGTTCTGTATGACGATGGCACCTCCTTTGCCTGCTGGTTTGATGATGATGTTGCGGTTGGTCTTGAGAGCGTGGATGGCGTTGCGTTGTGCTCGGGTGACATTCTGGACTGTCTTGTGAGTGCGGCTGATGAATCTGGCATTGATGCATCTCCTGACAGCTTGAGCATACATGTCAAGCTTAGGGCAGCGACCCTCCGGAGGGGTCCAATTTGACTCTTTCTTCTTCGGTCGCTGCACTGCGGATCCCTCTGTCTGCTGTTCCGGATCATTGATTGTCTCATTGGGTTCGCTGCTGACATCTTGGGATTTGTGGAAGAATTCCCGGAGCCTCATTCTCCTGATGAATTCCTCTGTGTCTGCCGCAAGACCGATGGGGTCCATTTTGGTGGTGGGGCAGAAATTGAGCCCTCGGCTGAGAACTTCAATTTCGTCTGGTTGAAGGGTGTGGTCGGACAGGTTGACGATGGATTTCCCTGTGGTTTCAACCGTGGTACCGGGGGAGGCTTGGTTGCTGCTGCTGGTGATGCCAAGTTTCTCAAGCTTCCTGTTCTTGGTGTGCATGTAGGTAGCGTAGTTCCGTTGCCTTGTTTGTTTGGCGGTGTCTCGTAGCTGGTCTGCTGCGTCCTGAGCACAGGCTGAGAACATGGACTCCATCTCGGTTTCGAGGTTGCGGCGTCTGCTGTAGAGCTGGTGTACGAGATGGTTGAGGAGTGTGCGAGAGGTATGACGGCAGAGTCTCTCAGTGTAGTCTGTGTTGTAGGTCGACTTGAGTGGGTTAGTGATCTGTAGTCCTTTCGGGATCTTGTCTGCTTTCTTGCATCTCTGTAGAAACTTGATGTCTGTGTCGATATGCGCGATCTTCTTGGAGATCCTCTCCACTTTGAGCCGGCAGTTTGTGGTGTCGATAGTAGCCATGGTGTGGAGATGCCGGAGTTGGACTGGGGTGGACAAATGTAAGAAATCACACAACACCAGGTTATAGTCCAACAGCTTTATTTGAAATCACAAGCTTTCGGAGCGCTGCTCCTTCTTCAGGTGAAGTGGAGAAATGCATAAAGACACAGCTTATATAGTCAGAGAATCATGTCAGATGTTTACAGGTAACCTTTCCAACTGCCATTTGTCACACCTCGGCGGAGAGATAATCACAGCAGTCAAAGGTGTGAATGGTGTCCAAACAGGTCAGTCAGGGAAACATTACATCAAAGAACAATGAGGTGGGGTCACAAGGGGTCAAATATTGCAGATGCTGGGGTCTGTATGAAAAACAAAAAAACAGACAAAAAACATTTTTTTTGGCTGGAAATCACAGCAGGTCCGGCCGCATCTGTGTAGAGAGAACAAGCCAATGTCGACTCGAGTCTGGATGACCCTGCATCAGGTGGGGTTACATGTAGCGTGACATGAACCCAAGATCTCGGTTAAGGCCGTCCTCATGGGTGCGGAACTTGGCTATCAGTTTCTGCTCGACGATTTTGCGTTGTCGTGTGTCTCGAAGGCCACCTTGGAGAATGCTTACCCGAAGATTGGAGGCTGAATGTCCTTGACTGCTGAAGTGTTCCCCGACTGGGAGGGAACACTCCTGCCTGGTGATTGTTGCGCGGTGTCCGTTCATCCGTTGTCGCAGTGTCTGCATGGTCTCGCCGATGTACCATGCTCCGGGGCATCCTTTCCTGCAACGTATGAGGTAGACAACGTTGGCCGAGTCACATGAGTATGTACCATGTACCTGGTGGGTGGTGTCCTCACGTGTGATGATGGTATCTCTGTTGATGATCTGGCATGTCTTGCAGAGGTTGCTGTGGCAGGGTTGTGTGGTGTCGTGGTCGCTGTTCTCCTGGAAGCTGGGTAATTTGCTGCGAACGATGGTCTGTTTGAGGTTAGGCGGCTGTTTGAAAGCGAGTAGTGGAGGCGTGGGGATGGCCTTAGCGAGGTGTTCGTCGTCATCGATGACATGTTGAAGGCTGCAAAGAACATGGCGTAGTTTCTCCGCTCCGGGGAAGTACTGGACGACGAAGGGTACTCTGTTGGTTGTGTCCCGTGTCTGTCTTCTGAGGAGGTCTATGCGATTTTTCGCTGTGGCCCGTCGGAACTGTCGATCGACGAGTCGAGCGTCATATCCCGTTCTTACAAGGGCGTCTTTCAGTGTCTGTAGGTGTCCATCGCGTTCCTCCTCGTCTGAGCAGATCCTGTGTATTCGCAGGGCTTGTCCATAGGGGATGGCTTCTTTAACATGGTTAGGGTGGAAGCTGGAGAAGTGAAGCATCGTGAGGTTGTCCGTGGGCTTGCGGTAGAGTGAAGTGCTGAGGTGTCCGTCTTTGATGGAGATTCGTGTGTCCAGGAATGAGACTGATTCTGAGGAGTAGTCCATGGTGAGTTTGATGGTGGGATGGAACTTGTTGATGTTATCGTGTAGTCTTTTCAGTGATTCTTCGCCGTGGGTCCATAGGAAGAAAATGTCGTCGATGTATCTGGTGTATAGCGTTGGTTGGAGATCCTGTGCAGCGAAGAAGTCTTGCTCGAACTTGTGCATGAAGATGTTTGTGTATTGGGGTGCGAATTTGGTCCCCATGGCTGTTCCGTGTGTTTGGGTAAAGAACTGGTTGTCGAAGGTGAAGACATTGTGGTCAAGGATGAAGCGGATGAGTTGTAGGATGGCGTTGGCAGTTGGAAAGGTTACCTGTAAACATCTGACATGATTCTCTGACTATATAAGCTGTGTCTTTATGCATTTCTCCACTTCACCTGAAGAAGGAGCAGCGCTCCGAAAGCTTGTGATTTCAAATAAAGCTGTTGGACTATAACCTGGTGTTGTGTGATTTCTTACATTTGTCCACCCCAGTCCAACTCTGGCATCTCCACACCATGGCTACTATCGACACCACAAACTGCCGGCTCAAAGTGGAGAGGATCTCCAAGAAGATCGCGCATATCGACACAGACATCAAGTTTCTACAGAGATGCAAGAAAGCAGACAAGATCCCGAAAGGACTACAGATCACTAACCCACTCAAGTCGACCTACAACACAGACTACACTGAGAGACTCTGCCGTCATACCTCTCGCACACTCCTCAACCATCTCGTACACCAGCTCTACAGCAGACGCCGCAACCTCGAAACCGAGATGGAGTCCATGTTCTCAGCCTGTGCTCAGGACGCAGCAGACCAGCTACGAGACACCGCCAAACAAACAAGGCAACGGAACTACGCTACCTACATGCACACCAAGAACAGGAAGCTTGAGAAACTTGGCATCACCAGCAGCAGCAACCAAGCCTCCCCCGGTACCACGGTTGAAACCACAGGGAAATCCATCGTCAACCTGTCCGACCACACCCTTCAACCAGACGAAATTGAAGTTCTCAGCCGAGGGCTCAATTTCTGCCCCACCACCAAAATGGACCCCATCGGTCTTGCGGCAGACACAGAGGAATTCATCAGGAGAATGAGGCTCCGGGAATTCTTCCACAAATCCCAAGATGTCAGCAGCGAACCCAATGAGACAATCAATGATCCGGAACAGCAGACAGAGGGATCCGCAGTGCAGCGACCGAAGAAGAAAGAGTCAAATTGGACCCCTCCGGAGGGTCGCTGCCCTAAGCTTGACATGTATGCTCAAGCTGTCAGGAGATGCATCAATGCCAGATTCATCAGCCGCACTCACAAGACAGTCCAGAATGTCACCCGAGCACAGCGCAACGCCATCCACGCTCTCAAGACCAACCGCAACATCGTCATCAAACCAGTAGACAAAGGAGGTGCCATCGTCATACAGAACAGAACGGACTATTTCAAAGAAGTATACCGACAACTGGACAACCAGGAACACTGCAGACAGTTACCCGCAGATCCGACCAAAGAACACACCCACCAACTCAACAGACTGATCAAAACCTTCGATCCAGACCTTCAAAACATCCTACATGCTCTCATCCCACGTACTCCCCGCGTGGGTGACTTCTACTGCCTCCCAAAGATACACAAAGCCAACACACCTGGACGTCCTATCGCATCAGGCAACGGAACCCTGTGTGAGAGCCTCTCTGGATATGTCGAGGGCATCCTGAAACCCATCGTACAGGGAACCCCCAGCTTCTGTCGTGACACTACAGACTTCTTACAGAAGCTCAGCACCCACGGACCAGTTGAACCAGGAACACTCCTCGCCACGATGGACGTCTTGGCACTCTACACCAGTATCCCCCACGATGACGGCATCGCTGCGACAGCCTCAGTACTCAACACAAACAACAGCCAATCTCCAGACGCCATCCTACAACTCATCCACTTCATCCTTGACCACAATGTCTTCACCTTCGACAACCAGTTCTTTACCCAAACACACGGAACAGCCATGGGGACCAAATTCGCACCCCAATACGCAAACATCTTCATGCACAAGTTCGAGCAAGACTTCTTCGCTGCACAGGATCTCCAACCAACGCTATACACCAGATACATCGACGACATTTTCTTCCTATGGACCCACGGCGAAGAATCACTGAAAAGACTACACGATAACATCAACAAGTTCCATCCCACCATCAAACTCACCATGGACTACTCCTCAGAATCAGTCTCATTCCTGGACACACGAATCTCCATCAAAGACGGACACCTCAGCACTTCACTCTACCGCAAGCCCACGGACAACCTCACGATGCTTCACTTCTCCAGCTTCCACCCTAACCACGTTAAAGAAGCCATCCCCTATGGACAAGCCCTGCGAATACACAGGATCTGCTCAGACGAGGAGGAACGCGATGGACACCTACAGACACTGAAAGACGCCCTTGTAAGAACGGGATATGACGCTCGACTCGTCGATCGACAGTTCCGATGGGCCACAGCGAAAAATCGCATAGACCTCCTCAGAAGACAAACACGAGACACAACCAACAGAGTACCCTTCGTCGTCCAGTACTTCCCCGGAGCGGAGAAACTACGCCATGTTCTTCGCAGCCTTCAACATGTCATCGATGACGACGAACACCTCGCTAAGGCCATCCCCACGCCTCCACTACTCGCTTTCAAACAGCCGCCTAACCTCAAACAGACCATCGTTCGCAGCAAATTACCCAGCTTCCAGGAGAACAGCGACCACGACACCACACAACCCTGCCACAGCAACCTCTGCAAGACGTGCCAGATCATCAACACAGATACCATCATCACACGTGAGGACACCACCCACCAGGTGCATGGTACATACTCATGTGACTCGGCCAACGTTGTCTACCTCATACGTTGCAGGAAAGGATGCCCCGGAGCATGGTACATCGGCGAGACCATGCAGACACTGCGACAATGGCTGAACGGACACCGCGCAACAATCACCAGGCAGGAGTGTTCCCTCCCAGTCGGGGAACACTTCAGCAGTCAAGGACATTCAGCCTCCGATCTTCGGGTAAGCATTCTCCAAGGTGGCCTTCGAGACACACGACAACGCAAAATCGTCGAGCAGAAACTGATAGCCAAGTTCCGCACCCATGAGGACGGCCTTAACCGAGATCTTGGGTTCATGTCACGCTACATGTAACCCCACCTGATGCAGGGTCATCCAGACTCGAGTCGACATTGGCTTGTTCTCTCTACACAGATGCGGCCGGACCTGCTGTGATTTCCAGCCAAAAAAAATGTTTTTTGTCTGTTTTTTTGTTTTTCATACAGACCCCAGCATCTGCAATATTTGACCCCTTGTGACCCCACCTCATTGTTCTTTGATGTAATGTTTCCCTGACTGACCTGTTTGGACACCATTCACACCTTTGACTGCTGTGATTATCTCTCCGCCGAGGTGTGACAAATGGCAGTTGGAAAGGTTACCTGTAAACATCTGACATGATTCTCTGACTATATAAGCTGTGTCTTTATGCATTTCTCCACTTCACCTGAAGAAGGAGCAGCGCTCCGAAAGCTTGTGATTTCAAATAAAGCTGTTGGACTATAACCTGGTGTTGTGTGATTTCTTACAATAGTAAGATGTAACTAACCTTTAACCGCACACGCATGACTAATACTGAAAAGAATAAATAAGCCATATGTGATCAGGTGATTATTGTAATACAATGTGATTAGATGAAAATGGAATAAAAAGCTGTACCAACCAAGAGAGAACGAGAAGTGTATAACTAGACCACGGAGTCTATGGTCTTCTCCCAGAACGTTCTGTTAATAAACTGTGTACCTTTACTTTAAGACAGTTTCGAGTGAATTTATTTTTCACCAACATAGGGAAATGGTGTTAGGGAAATTGACGGGATTGAAGGTCAATAAATCCCCAGGGCCTGATAATCTACATCCTATGGTACTTAAGGAAGTGGCCCTCGAAATAGTAGATGCATTGCTGATCATCTTCCAAAATTCTATAGACTCTGGAACAGTTCCCATGTTCCCATTCTGGAGGATAGCTAATGTAACCCCACTATTTAAAAAGGGTGGTAGAGAAAAAACGGGGAATTATAGACCGGCAAGCCTGACATCGGTAGTGGGGAAAATGCTAGAGTCCATTATAAAAGATGTAATAGCAGAGCACTTGGAAAACAGTGACAGGATTTACAAAAGGTAAATCATGCTTGACTAATCTACTGGAATTTTTTGAGGGTGTAACTGGTAGAATAGATAAGGGAGAACCAGTGGATGTGGTGTATTTGGACTATCAGAAGGCTTTCGATAAGGTCCCGCATAAGAGATTAGCGTGTAAAGTTAAATCACATGAGATTGGGGGTAAGGTACTGTCTTGGATAGAGAACTGGTTGGCAGATAGGAAGCAAAGAGTTGGAATAAACAGGTCTTTTTCCGAGTGGCAGGCAGTGACTAGTGGGGTACCGCAGAAATCGGTGCTAGGGCCCCAGCTATTCAAAATATATATGAATGATCTAGACAAGGGAACTAGATGTAATATCTCCAAGTTTGCAGACGACACAAAGCTGGGTGGGCATGTGTGCTGTGAGGAGGATGCAGAGAAACTCCAGTATGATTTGGACAGGTTGTGTGATTGGGCAGTTGCATGGCAAACACAGTATAATGTGGATAAATGTGAGGTTATCCACTTCGGTGGCAAAAACAGGAAGACAGATTATTATCTGAACGGCAATAGATTGGGAAAAGGGAAGTGCAATGAGACCTGGGTGTCCTTGTGCACCAATCGCTGAAGGTAAGCATGCAGGTGCAGCAGGTGGTTAAGAAGGCAAATGGTATGTTGGCCTTCATAGTGAGAGGATTTGAGTACAGGAGCAAGGGTGTCTTGCTGCAGTTGTACAGGGCCTTGGTGAGACCACACCTTGAGTATTGTGTGCAGGTTTGGTCGCCTTATCTGAGGAAGGATTTTCTTGCCATGGAGAGAGTGCAGTGAAGATTCACCAGACTGATACCTGGGATGGCAGGAATGACGTATGAGGAGAGATTGGGTCGATTACGCTTATAGTCGCTAGAGTTTAGAAGAATGAGAGGGGATCTCATTGAAACTTATAAAATTCTAACAGGGCTAGACAGACTAGATGCACAAAGGATGTTCCCAATGGTGAGGGAGTCCAGAACCAGGGGTCACAGTCTAAGGATAAGGGGTAAGCCATTTAAGACTGAGATGAGGAGGAATTTCTTCACCCAGAGAGTGGTGAACCTGTGGAATTCTCTGCCACACAGGGCAGTTGAGGCCAATTCATTAAATAAATTCAAGAAGGAGTTGGATATATTTCTTGAGGCTAAAGTGATCAATGGATATGGGGAGAAAGCAGGGACAGGGTACTGAATTTGGATAATCAGCCATGATCTCATTAAATGGTGGAGAGGGCTCGAGGGGTCGAATGCCTATCTTCTATGTTTCTATGTAATACACATGAACAATCACTGAAAAGTCCTAACTAACTTTGATTGTCTGAAGCATCCTTGTTCAGATGCCTCACCTAAATATTAATCTACATCCATCTGCCTTGTCCTGTGAATTTAACTAATGAGAGCTACATTTAACTCAATAGTAGCATATTTAACATTTATTACACCAAGGTCCGCCAATGGCGGATTAGTCAGAAAGGCCCTAACTCTATACCTATAATGTACCCACAGATTCCCACTGCGTGCTCCTCGATCCTTGTTGGGAGTGCACACATTCATAAAGTTCATCCTCTTGTACCAGAAGATCTAAAGAATGGGTCTAAGCGAAAGTGAAAGGCAACTTTTATTGATTGACTTAAATGGCCTGATTTTAACTGTACCTCTGCATCTTCAAAGCAGCTTTAAGTATCTGGCATCATCTTGCCAACTGCTTTCTCAGGCTGTCTTCAAAAAGATTGAAGAAGTACACGTGAGGGCATGTGTAACAAACATGATATACAGCTTGGATGACAAGGGAGACATATTGTTACATCCCCTGGGTTATGTTATCGTATAAGTTGGGTAGTGTGATGCAACTCCAGCATATAAAGGGCATGAGATCCACTTACAGAAATGACTGATACCACTGAACCTGAGAAGGTATTTACAGAAGACTTGAATTTGTAACAGGTGCGTGGATGAATTACCGACATGTGCAAATGGTGAGTGAGGTTATTTGCTGGGGGTGCGCATTTGTAAAAGCATTATCCTACTCTTTTGTGGGATTGCATGGAGTGCAGAACCTTTTTTTTAATTTGCTCTTGGGATTTGGGTGACACTGGCATGGCCCAGAGTGTATTTAGAGTCAACCACATAGTGAAGTCACATATAGGCTAGACCCCTTCCCTAAAGGATATTAGTGACCCTGTTGGGTTTTACAGCTTTGATAATTTTTCTGGTGCCAACTCACAAATTACCAGATTTAATATTGAATGAAATCTCACAACTTGCTATGATGAGAGTTGAGCTCATGGCCTCTGGGATATTAGGCCAGTAACAGAACCAGTAGGCTACCATATTGTTTTTGATAGCTGAGACTGAGTGTCGTTATTGATGAGATATTTTGCTGAAAGAATGTACCGTTTATTTTACACTGACTAGCTCATACACTTGATGAATGAAACTTTGGTGTAACAAATGTGTCCTTGCATAGTAACTTTTGAAATCTGGGAACATTTCTAGGTCTGATTCTATTCTAGGGCTTCCTACTGCGTGTTTCACTGCACAAGTGGTGAAAGAAGGCTTGCAATCTGTATAAACTATCATGGACCTGGAATTCTTGGCATGTGTTTAGGAAGACAATTAGTCAGCCTATCATCGCAGGTATGTGAAGTCATGGAATGCAAAAAGTATTGATCTGAAGGCTGTAGTCAGAAACTGACCTTCCCCCACTCCTCTTCCAGACAGAAAAATAGATTTAAAAAAGAACAGGAGCAGAATGCAGTCACCAGTCAGGTACTCAAGCATGTCCAAGTATATTCGATCCAAATAATCTGATGATTTAAGCAAGATAACGAGTTCAGCTATTTCCAACTTCCTGATGTCACAACAGTGTCATATTACGCTAGGTCCCATAAGTCCATGTAGAGATATTAAGCATGAGACATGGGCTCACACTGACAGCATACGGCAGCTTAATTCACATGGCTATTCAGAGTGCGTCAAAGTGCTGACGTTCAGTACGAACAAAGAGGATGAAAGGTATTTAGGCCTCTTTGGAAAGGTAGGCACCATTTTAATTTAATTGTGTTCATTTCATAGTAAAAAGCTCTGCTGTGAGTCTGGCCATCATCAAAGGTGCAGGCATTGCCACAGCTGGTTAAATGATCACAGCTGGAGCAGGGTAGTGGTAGTTTTGTTGTGCCAGTGTGTCAGTCTGTGTGTCAATGTGCTAGTGTGAGTGTGCATCCATCTGTGAAGCAATCAGGATCCATCTCTAAAAGTAAATCTTTTCTGCCACAACCTTGAGAAGGAACAGTTGTAGCTCAAAACATGCTTTCCAGATTCCAGAAAGGAAATGATGCATACTTAATGCATCATAACTTATGTTTGATGGAGAAGAAGAGATAATTAAAATCTGTAACAATCTTCTATAAAAAATTGCCCATCTGTAATTCTTGGTTTGACTGACTGCTGAATCTACCCTCCTGGGATTTTGTTTTATCTTGAGCAGGAATTGATCTCATTTAGTCTCTGAAATTGGTTTTGCTCCCAGGGCATTTCTGCAGTAAAGAAAAAGGCACTCCAAGTGAGACAGGGCTGCCAGGCCTCACAGTCTGGTAGTGAGACACTCTGATTTCAGGTGCATAACTTCAGACATTTTAAATAAAATTCAAAGTAAAATCTACAAAAAACATACTTTTAAAATTAGACTATAGAAGTGAATTTTCTCAGGGCTTCTCCTGCTCCACTGCTGTATCTTTGGCAAAAGGTCAGCAAAATACCTCTATGCGTATAAACGGGGTTTCCGCCTAATTTCTGGCAGCGTGATGGTGATAGAGTGGGAGAGGCTCTGCAGAAATTCACCCCCTAAGTATTTTTTTAATAATTAAAATTAAAGGTCCAAAACTCTGGTTGTAACTGAGGTTGACCTCCAGTCAAGGGATCGGAAAATGGGACGGAACCAGTTTGCCATTTACTGGTGGTGGGATATAGACTGTTCTGCATTAAGGGGGCATGTTGGGAGTGGACGTTCTCTGCTAGCCTGGAAATTCCACTCGTTACATCCTTTCAAGGCCTCAGAGGAACTCTGGGCAACTGAGAGATGGATAGAATCTCTTCGATGGCTTTTGAAAGGCGTCAAACCTTACCTAGACCCAATGGTCTTGGAGGGGATTGATTACTTTGCACCTTGTGACAAAATGGACCCTATTGAACTGGTGCAGTTTATTTTGATCAGCGTCCCAGAAGGGCTTGGTGCACCACAAGTGTAGTGAATGCTGCTCCACCTTACAAGGCCGGATTGTGGCAATCACTGGAAAAACACCCTTGTGGATGCCGGCAAAATGCCTTTGCCTGATATTGCAAATGACCCCTGCCCTCCAATCTGGGATGTGATCTTATACGAGGGTGGGCAGGGGTTCTGATCTGCCAATCTGCCTGTGGAATGCCCCAGCAGAATTTTTGGCCCTAAATTTATAAAACTTCCCTAAAGACATACACAAGATTTGAACCCTAACAGGCCTCCGCAGGCTCTTCAGGCCCAACAGAGTCGCCAATTATACAGACAAATCCGATATTATGGAAATCCTCATTCTTGCTCAATCACATTGAGTTGGTTCATTCCAGTTTCTTGATGTTTCATCGATCTTCCCTGACACAATCCCATTTCCCCTTTCAACAACTTACACAGGCATGCTGGCTCGTGCACATATTAGAGAAATCAGAAACAAGGGAGAAGCATGCTGTAAAAGGAGACTGGAGAAGGAGATTTATTAAAACTTTACAATTGGTGTATGATAAAAAATATTCCATGACAAATGACCTACCCACCAGCTTTGTGGAGGCACCATCACCACAAGGACCGTAACAAAGTAAGGAGATGGCCCATCACCACTTTCTCAGGGCAACTAGAGATGGGCAATAAATCTGACCAAGCTATTATCAACCACATCCCTAGAACAAAGAAAAAGAAATATGACCATAAGGAGAAAGTAAACTTGGATGCCATGTCCCAGACAAACAATGTCCATCTGTACACTGGAAGCTGTAAGTCTGAACTTCTCCGAGAGCACTCCATCAGATTGTACATCTCAGGCTATAAATGATGAATCGGGTATATTAAGAAGTAAAGTGAAACACTGCTCCACTTGGCTTCACGTTCAGTTAAGTATTGTTTTTTTAATTTGTTTTTGGTGGGGGCCTCCAACAGCCTCTTTAAGGACAGCCGCATGTAGAGCACATTTTCCTGAAAGCAGCTGACCTAATGCAGATGGCGTTCAGAGTAGCCGAATTTAGCCAAGGGGGCCTCAAACAAGCTTTAGGACCCCTATTTTCATATGGAAAGGGCCTAACGCCTGTTTCAGGTACTGCCCCTGGATGCCTCTTTTTTTGGCCTTTACCAATATAGCAGGCAACGCACTTCTGACGCAAAATTAAGTTGACACAATATGTGCTGGAAAGCAACGTATCTTTTTTAAATATATCAGAAAATTATTCATTCAGCCCATGCAATTTAATGTGAACAAGCAACTGCAGTAAACATCTAACAAGCATTTTGCTGGAAGTTGAGTAGGCTTCTAAAAACGGATGGACTTTTCTGGTAAACGGACCATTTTAAGTAATATAACCATAAAATGGGAATTTGTTGAGCGAGTGTAATTAACCAGGTACTGTGCAAGTGATGGAATAAATGACGGGCAATGGGCGTCATGTGTACCACACTAATTCATGTGTGCACGAGAATGGAGCTCTGCACAAGGATGGCACTCCCTCCTGCCAGTCCTCTCCGCTGGATCATGCAAGCACTCCAGCTTTCCAACTCAAGAGTCGTGGGTTGCAATGGATTGGAAAGATGGTGCTTCTGGAAATATATTTTCACACTTTCCTCCCTTTCTCTGCTGAAGGTGCTCACTCATTTCATGAGCACTGGTGGTCTTCCAGTATTTTGACTAATCGGGGATTCATTCCATGATCCTTGACAGTGAGCCATCGTGGGCTATTCAACTGTGGAGGGTATCACAGCAGCCCAATTGTGTCATCATATGATATTCATAAGCATTTCCAGAGGTGTTGCTGGATAACAATCAAGAGCAGAGGTCTGAAGCCTGGGATAGTGAAGGCAATGACAGTACTGCATACGCTGCCCAATTGAGGTGATCAGACTCAGCACAGACCAAGTATTGACCCTGAAACCCTCTGGTCAGTATGGGATCCCCTTGGAATGAGTGACCATAACATGGTTGAATTCCATATTCAACTAAAGGGTGAGAAGGTTGGATCTCAAACAAGCGTGCTAAGCTTGAATAAAGGAGACTATGAAAGTATGAGAGCGGAATTGAGTAGAGTGGATTGGGAAAATAGATTAAAGGGTAAGACGATACATGATCAGTGGTGTACATTTAAGGAGTTATTCCACTGAAAAGAAAAGGGTGTAAAAGAAAAGACAGCCATCCGTGGCTAAGTAAAGAAATTAAGGATAGTATTCGACTAAAAACAAGGGCATATAAGGTAGCCAAATCTAGTGGGAGGATAGAGGATTGGGAAAACTTTAAAAGACAGCAAAAAATAACAAAAAGATTGATTAGGAAAGGGAAGATAGATTATGAAAGTAAATTAGCAAAAAATATAAAAACAGATAGTAAGAGTTTTTATAGTTATATAAAAAGAAAAAGGGTGGCTAAATTAAATGTTGGTCCCTTAGAGGATGAGACCGGGAAATTAATGGTGGGAAATATGGAGATGGCAAAAACACTGAATGAATATTTTGTATCAGTCTTTACAGTAGAAGACACTAAGAATATCCCAACACTGGACAGACAGGCGGCTATAGGGGGGGAGGAGCTAAACACGATCAAAATCACTAAGGAAGTGGTACTCAGTAAAATAATGGGACTCAAGGCGTATAAATCACCTGGACCTGATGGCTTACATCCTAGGGTCTTGAGGGAAGTGGCGGTAGGGATTGTGGATGCATTGGTAATAATTTTCCAAAACTCCCTGGACTCAGCAAAGGTCCCGGCAGACTGGAAAACTGCTAATGTAACGCCCTTATTTAAAAAGGGCAGTAGACAGAAGGCTGGAAACTATAGACCGGTTAGCCTAACATCTGTGGTAGGTAAAATATTGGAGTCCATTATTAAGGAGACAGTAACAGGACATTTGGATAATCATAATTTAATAGGACAAAGTCAGCATGGTTTTATGAAGGGGAAGTCATGTTTGACAAATTTGCTGGAGTTCTTTGAGGAAGTAACATATAGGGTGGATAAAGGGGAACCAGTGGACGTAGTGTATTTAGACTTCCAAAAGGCATTTGACAAGGTGCCACACAAAAGATTATTGCTTAAGATAAAAATCATGGGATTGGGGGTAATATTCTGGCATGGATAGAGGATTGGCTATCTAACAGAAGGCAGAGAGTTGGGATAAATGGTTCATTCTCAGACTGGCAATCAGTAATTAGTGGTGTTCCACAGGGGTCAGTGCTGGGTCCCCAACTCTTTACAATCTATATTAACGATTTGGAGGAGGGGACCGAGTGTAACATATCAAAGTTTGCAGATGATACTAAGATGGGAGGGAAAGTAGTGAGTGAGGAGGACATAAAAAACCTGCAAGGGGACATAGACAGGCTAAGTAAGTGGGCAGAGATTTGGCAGATGCAATACAATACTGGAAAGTGTGAGGTTATGCACTTTGGCAGGAAAAATCGTAGAGCAAGTTATTATCTTAATGGTAAGAAACTGCAAAGTACTGAAGTACAAAGGGATCTGGGGGTCCTGGTGCACGAAACTCAAAAGGTTAGTATGCAGGTGCACCAAGTGATTAAGAAGGCCAATGAAATGTTGGCTTTCATTGCTAGGGGGATAGAATATAAAAATAGAGAGGTATTGCTTCAGTTGTACAAGGTATTGGTGAGACCGCACCTGGAATACTGCATACAGTTTTGGTGTCCATACTTAAGAAAAGACATACTTGCTCTCGAGTCAGTACAAAGAAGGTTCACTCGGTTAATCCCGGGGAGGAGGGGATGGACATATGAGGAGAGGTTGAGTAGATTGGGACTCTACTCATTGGAGTTCAGAAGAATGAGAGGCGATCTTATTGAAACATATAAGATTGTGAAGGGGTTGGATCGGGTGGATGAGGGGAGGATGTTCCCGATGATGGGTGAAACTAGAACTAGGGGGCATAGTCTTAGAATAAGGGGCTGCTCTTTCAAAACTGAGATGAGGAGGAACTACTTCACTCAGAGGGTGGTAGGTCCATGGAATATGCTGCCCCAAAAAGCTGTAGAAGCTACATCATTACATAAATTTAAAACAGAAATAGACAGTTTCCTAGAAGTAAAGGGAATAAAGGGTTACGGGGAGCGGGCAGGAAATTGGACATGAGTCTAGGTTTGAATCGGTCATGGCCCTGTGGGTAGCGGAGCGGGCCCAGGGGCCGTGTAGCCTGATCCTGCTCCTATTTCATGTGTCTAATTCTGTTAGATTCAGGAGATGGTTCTGTGATAGTAGATTGGCGGTTAGGATCAGATCAGCCATGATCTTATTGAATGGCGGAGCAGGCTCGAGGGGCCGATTGGCCTACTCCTGCTCCTATTTCTTATGTTCTTATGATAAATGTTGTAATGATATCAGCAAATAGTGATGTTATTTGCCTGTTCGATTGTGATGCCTTAATAGCATGATTGCAGGTATTGATTGCTTGTGCCTGACCAGCAGAGGTCATGTGACCAGACAAGCAGGCTGAGGTTTTAGTTTCACTTTAGCTGGAGCTGAAGCAAGGTCTCCTGTAAAAAGCTGTATAAAGTCTTGAACAAACCTTAGATTAAAAGTCATTCTCTTTTATAAATGTCTCATCATTGAACCCACAAAGAAATCAATACATGGTGTCAGAAGTGGATGAAAGAGAATCGGAAAAAAAAAAGAAAAAAAAAATCCAAAAAAAAAAAATCGAAGAAAAAAAAAATCGGAAGTTGAATCAGCTCTCCACAGATTAGCAAGCCAAAAGAGAATATCATTACTTACCTTGGAGAATTGCTAACAAAGTGAAAAAATGGAAGGATTACACCCACCAGCGATGCTTCAGTTGTCAGGTAATGTGGCTGAAAATTGGAGAAAGTTCAAACAGCGTTTGGGGTTGTATTTAGCGGTAATCGGAGCTGACGAGAAAAGTGATAAACAGAAATGGTCCGTGTTCTTACATGTCGTGGGTGGTGAAGCGCTCGAGGTTTATAATAACTTCACATTTGATGTTGATGGAGACAAAATGAAGCTAGATAAAATAATGGAACAGTTTGAGGCCTACTGCATACCTAAACGCAACGTGACCTTTGAGAGGCACAAATTTTTCACATGTGTACAGAAAATCGGCGAGACTATTGATCAGTATGTGACTGAACTGAGAAACCGAAGCAAATCGTGTGAATTTGGGGGACTCACAGACTCGCTGATAAAAGACAGACTGGTGTGTGGTATTCCAGATAATGGTCTAAGGGAAAGACTGCTAAGAGAGCAAGATCTAGACCTGGGAAAAGCCATAGCACTGTGTAGGGCTACAGAGACTGTGAAGTTGCAGGCAAAGGAGCTGTTCAGTGACAGTAGCTGCAATGTGGATGCAGTGAGAAAGAACGGATACAAACCATTTAACAAAGAGAGCGCCAATGTGAAAAAAGAGACGTGGCCAGCAAACGAAAATGAAAGGGACAATCGGAAGTCATGTAGTCGATGCGGTACACAGCATCCACCAAGAAAGTGTCCAGCATATGGTAAAACATGCAATAGATGCAACAAAAACAACAATTATGCCCGTTGCTGTAAGAACCAAGCGCAACAAAGCAAGGTCCATACAGTAGATGAAACCGAGATAGAGGAATTCTATGTAGATGTGGTGTCTGAAAACAAAAAAGAAGAAAGAGACTGGATGTTGACACTAAAAGTGAACGACATACACATTCCATTTAAATTGGATACTGGAGCACAAGTTAATGTGATATCAGAGACCGATTTTAAGAGAATTAGACCCAGACCAAAGTTACATGGAATACAAGTGAAAGTGACCGGATACTCAGGTACTGATATACCAGTGAAAGGAAAATGCGTTGTCAAAGTAACACACAAGGACACAGAGCACATGCTAGCATTAATCGTGGTGCCAATGGATGTGCAAGCCATACTAGGTTTAAAAGCCTGTGAGAGACTGAACCTGGTAAAAGCAACTGAAGGCAGAGTTGGACAGGATGGAAAGCCTGAACGTGATTCAGAAGATAGATGAGCCAACTGAGTGGGTGAGTTCCCTCGTCGTAGTGGACAAAAAGAATGGAAAGCTCAGAATTTGCCTGGATCCAAGAGATCTAAACAGAGCAATAAAGAGAGAGCACTTCAAGCTTCCTACACGTGAGGAAATCATGGCACAGTTTGCAAATGCAAAATATTTCAGCAAGTTAGATGCATCCTCAGGATTTTGGCAGATGAAGCTGGACGAAGCAAGTTCAAGACTGTGCACGTTCAACACTCTATATGGCAGATACAGATTCCTAAGGTTACCATTTGGCATTGCCTCAGCTCCTGAAGTGTATCACAAGACTATCCATATGATCTATGAGCACCTGGAGGGAGTTGATACATCAATGGATGACATCATAGTATGGGGAACCACGAGAACTGAGCATGACGAGAGACTGAAAAAAGTGCTGGAAGCAACAAGGAAAACAAACCTGAAGCTGAATAGAGAGAAATGCCAGCTCGGGGTGACAGAACTGACATTCGTGGGAGATATCCTTAGCAGTGAGGGCATCAGACCAGATCCCAGAAAGGTGTCCGCCATTGAGAATATGCCAAGGCCACAATGCAAAAAGGACATGCAGAGGTTTAATGGAATGATCAACTACATGGGTAAATTCATACCCAACCTGTCAGAAAAAATAGCACCACTGAGAAGACTAACTGAAAAGAACATAGAATGGGAATGGAATCATGAGCATGAGAAGTCATGGAGCGATCTAAAGAAACTGCTCACAGAGGAACCAGTTCTGAGGTTTTATGACCCAGCGAGACCCATCAAGATATCATCAGATGCATCACAGAGTGGGCTCGGTGCCGTTCTTCTGCAACAATATGACTACTGGCAACCTATTGCATATGCATCGCGCTCAATGACAGACGCGGAGACGCGATATGCTCAAATAGAAAAGGAGCTGCTCAGCATCACATACGCCTGTGAAAGATTTCACCAGTTTGTGGCAGGACAAGCAATCAGTGTAGAGACTGACCATAAGCCCTTGATTGCATTGTTCCAAAAGCCACTAAATAGCTGTCCGCTTAGAATACAAAGAATGATGATCAGGCTGCAACGCTATACACTGAATGTTGCGTACACACCGGGTAAGCTGATGTATACAGCAGACACGTTGTCCAGAGCTGTTGACCCAAGTGAGCCCGCAAACACACAATGGATGAAAAAGTGAACGCCTACGTGGACATGATCACAAGTGCACTGCCCATAGCAGATGCAAAAATGGAGCTCATAAAGACTGAGACAAACAAAGATGAAACAATGAGACGACTGAAGAAAAGCACCTTGGATGGATGGCCCAACATGAAGCAAGACTACTCACCTGACACAGCAGAGTACTGGAACTGCAGGGTGGAACTATCAGTGGTCGAAGACATCATCTACAAAGGAAGTAAAATAGTTATCCCAAAGAGCCTGAGAAAAGAGATGCTAAAAAAGATCCATGGAGGACATCTGGGAATCGAAAAGTGTAAGAAAAGAGCACGAGAGGTGATGTACTGGCCACGAATGAACCAAGATGTGACAAATGAGGTGTCAAACTGCACAATATGCCTGAAATATCGAGCAAGCAATCCGGTAGAACCACTAAAGCCACACCCAGCACCAGACAGACCTTACCAGAAGGTAGGCGCTGACCTATTCGTATGTCAAGGGAAGGACTATCTTGCCGTCACAGACTATTACTCCCTGTATCCAAAGGTTTGTAGACTGTACACCACCACAGCAGAAGCTGTGATAAGAAGTATGAAAGCCATATTCTCCAGACATGGCATGGCAAGCGAGGTCTTCACAGACAACGGACCCCAGTTTAACAATGCAAATTTCCGACACTTTGCCAAAGAGTGGGACTTTGTCCACACAACGTCAAGTCCTCACTATCCACAGTCCAATGGACTAGTGGAAAAATCGGTCCAGACAGTGAAAAGACTGATGTACAAGGCAAAAGACAGTGGAACTGACTTCTACCAAAGCATGCTTGCATACCGCACAACGCCGCTCGAGTGTGGTATGTCACCAGCCCAACTCCTGATGGGACGTCGGCTAAGGTCAAACCTACCCATCCCGGAGAACCTCCTGAAAACAAAAGAGGGGGAGAAAGTGAGGGAGTTCAAAGAACAACAGAAAGAAAAGCAAAAGTACTACTATGATAGAGGAACACAAAACCTACCTGAACTCCACACTGGTGACCAAGTAAGGTTCAAAGACAAAACAAACACATGGACTCAGAAGGGAACTGTCCTGAGTGAAGTTCAACCAAGATCATACACCATTCAGACAGATGAGGGTGCTGTTCTGAGAAGGAATCGTCGAGACCTTCTCATGGAACCAGCCACAGCAGGTCAAAAGACTGATACTGTTGAACAACCTGATCACACAGCAGGTCAAGAGACTGATACTGTTGAACAACCGGATCACACAGCTGAGAACCAATCATCTGAGGCAACAACTCAGATTCAAGGACAATCAATCAGAAAATCCTCAAGACACGTGAAGCCTCCTGAGAGACTCATTGAGCAAATTTAAGGACTATTGTTACAGAAGGAAGTAATGTTATCTTATTCCTTCTTCAAGTTCTAGTTTATTGACATATTTCATGTGAACACACAAAGCAAGGTTAAAAAACCTTGATCATGATAATGATAATGTAAGTTCATTAAGTGTTACAGTTAAAATGCAGATTAATACAAAGAAAACATGTTGTTAGTTAAAAGTAAAATACTTTTGTTTTAAGAAAGGGAGATGTAATGATATCAGCAAATAGTGATGTTATTTGCCTGTTCGATTATGATGCCTTAATAGCATGATTGCAGGTATTGATTGCTTGTGCCTGACCAGCAGAGGTCATGTGACCAGACAAGCAGGCTGAGGTTTTAGTTTCACTTTAGCTGGAGCTGAAGCAAGGTCTCCTGTAAAAAGCTGTAGAAAGTTTTGAACAAACCTTAGATTAAAAGTCATTGGGCTAGATTTTCAGTTGCTTGCGCCAGCAGTTAGCGCCTTAAGAGAAGTGATTTTCGGGCGCTATGCGTGTAGCGCCCGGGCGCAGCGCAGTTTGCGCCCCGCCCCAAATTAAGTTGCCCGTTAGCGCTGGCGCAAAGTTTAGCGCCCGCCCGGATGCGCGCGCAGAAAATGACGTCACATCCTCGTGCAACGCCCTTTGGCCGCCCCGATTGCAAACTTCAGTCGGACCGCCCCATTGTGCGGCGGGCGGCCGGAGCGTTTGGAAAAAGGAACGCAACACAACCAGCGCGGGCCCCGGGGGGCGCTAATTAAAGGGAACGTCCTCTCCAGTATAAAGGCCAGCCTTTTTTCAGAAAACAGTCTTGTGCAACGCATTTCTGGAGACACAACAAGGAGGATAGCTAACTGGTTTCAAGCAGCAAGAGCCCGGTATTTTTGGACTCAGGCCATAGCGCTGCAAGTGGCCATTTGGAAATTAGACTGTTTGCCAGGATTTGATGGGGGCTGCATGGGGTGCCAACGCGCAGCTGCAGCGCCATGTCCGTAGGGCTCGCAGACGCATTGTGAGAGGGGCAGCCCTGGCTAGAAGCAGAGGGGGCTACAGACGTCGGCCACGTAGGCCTTACCCAGTCAGGCTATACCGCCAGCAGCGCTCCTACCTAAACATGAGTGCCGCGCGATGTGTTAGAAGGCTCCGATTCCGAAAGGAGGTGATTGCAGAGATCTGCCACCTGCTTCGCCGAGATCTGCGGCCAAAGCTCAGGTGCAGGACGTCTCTGTCGGTGGAAGTGAAGGTGACGGTGGCATTGAACTTCTATGCCACCGGCTCCTTCCAATACGCTGCTGGGGACATAGCAAACATCTCCCAGTACGGCGCGCATCGCTGCATCCGCCACGTGACTGAAGCACTGTTCAGAAGGAGAAGCCAATTCATCTCCTTCCCCATGGCCCTCGAGAGCCAGCATCAGCGCGCATTGGGATTTGCCAGACTCGGGGAATTCCCCTTGGTGCAGGGCGCCATTGACTGTACGCATGTGGCTTTGCGGGCCCCTCTGGAGCATGGCGAGCAGTATCACAACAGGAAGGGCTACCATTCTCTGAATGTGCAGCTGGTATGTGACCACAAGCAGCGCATCATGGCAGTCAATGCCAGCTTCCCAGGCAGCAGCCACGATGCCTTTATCCTGCGGCAGAGTACTGTGCATGACATGTTCCAGGCACAGCCTCCCCCAAGAGGATGGCTCATCGGGGACAAAGGCTATCCTTTGTGCACCTGGCTCATGACCCCGCTCCGCGCGCCCAGGACCGCTGCTGAAGAGGCCTACAACGAGAGCCATCAAACCAGCCGCAACATCATCGAGCTAACTATTCGGGTCCTCAAGCAGCGGTTCCGCTGCCTTGATCGCTCCGGAGGAGCTCTCCAGTATTCGCCGGACCGGGTCTCCCAATTTGTGGTGGTTTGCTGCATGCTACACAACCTGGCTATCCGCAGGACTCAGGCACTGCCACCTGACGTTGGACCAGCACCTCAGGAGGAGGAGCAGGAGGAGCATGAGGAGGAGGAGGAGGAGGAGGAGCAGGAGTACGTTCCCAGGAGGGAGCGACCAGGGCCAAGGGCCGCACGACGCCACCTTATTACACGGTACTTCTAAGCCCCCTGTCAGGGAATGGCCAGGGGCCATGAGGGAAGATGAATGCAGCCGCTCCGCAAGCCCTCAGCCGGCGAAGCCAACAAACACTAAGAAGAACAACCATGGAGACTGCATGAATAAAGATAATTTTTTATTTCACAAAAATGAAAAGCCCTTCCCACATGAATCCCCAAAAACAATAAACGGGCCCCACAAAAAGCCCAACAAACGACTCACTCCCACAAACTGGGGAGGAGTCACTCCACCTTTCTTCAAACCGGGCCTCAACGTCGGCCTAACGCAAAAAATAAGCCCTCCAAAAGCACAACCATGGGAAAAATAAAGATGGCCACCGCCATATTAAAGGAAAGCTGCCCACACCCTCTACTGAGTGGCCCGCGAGGGCGAGACCTTGGCCAGCCTTTTGCCTCCCCTGCCCGGCCTGCTGCTCCTTCGCAAGCTCTGCCCAGTGGCTGCTGCGAGGCTGGGGGAAGGCGCCTGAGGCTCAGATGCCCTTCCGCCAGATGCCGCTGGGGGGCGGCCTACACGGCGTTTGGGCCTCGAGGGGCTGTCTGCTGAGTGGCGCACCTGAGCCTGGCCACCATCAGCTGCAGCCGCTTGCCCTTGACGCCCCAGTGGGGGAATGGCGGCGACGGATGGCGCAATGTGGGCCAGCTGGCGTCTGGGATGCGCTGGCTGGTGCTGTGGCGCGGTGGCACTCGGCCGGGCCCGCACTGCAGGATCCGCAGCAATCAGCCGACGGGCGGCTTGCTGGGATGGTCCAGCGCGGCGGCTGCCCTGGCGATGCCTGCCTGAGACAGCGCGTGTGGCAGCAGTGAGTGCCCCTGTGGTCCTGGTGTGCGCGCGCATCACATCCGCCAGGGTCTTGACGGCATCAGTCAGCATGCGGCCACTCGCGGCAGTTGCTGCCCCGAACTCGCGCACACTGGTCGCCAGCGACTCGATGGCCTCAGGCATGCGCCCCACCACGCTCATGAGCTCCGTGTGTCGCCGGTCCGAGTCGTCGGCCAACTTATCCAGCTTCCGCACCTCCTCCGAAGTGAAGGTGTCCGGACTGGAGTCGCGACTCTCCCGCTGGGGAGGAGGGGGCCGAACTAGGGACCCTTGCCGCGTTGGTGACGGCGAGTGTGCCGAGCAGCAGCACTCCCCTCTGATCCTTACCCCCTTTGGGGGGAAGGCCGCGGGCCACGCGCACGGCTGCTGGGTGGCTGGATGCCACTGGTCCCAGAAGCTGCATTGCCCTGCGACAGTTCCTCCAGGCACTCGTCCAGTGAGGAGGTGTCAAGCATTTCCTCCTCTCCTGCGGGACGTGACTGTTCCCCCGAAGGTCCGGCTTGCTCCTCCTCCTCCTCCTGGTCGGAGGTGCTGTCACTGGCAGCTTCAGGGTCCTGGTCGTCACCAGCTGAAAGCAGGAATGCACAAGAGTAGCTTCAGAGTGAGGAGACGGCGTCAGCGAGGGAGTTAGGACTGGTGGGATTCAGCGCATTGGTGGGACAGTGGCAAAGCAGGTAGCTCGGATGGGCCAGTGCGACGCGAGAGGGCCAAAAGGCGAGGTCCTTACCATTGCCGGGCAGTGGAGGGTCGGATACACCGCACGCTGTGGGGACAATCACACGGGCTCCCATGAGCACACACACGCGCTCCTCCAGCCGAGTGAGCTTCTGCAGCTTGGCGCGGCCACCCCTGGCACGGGCCTGGCGATTAAACGCTACTTTAGCCTGCAAGAGAAAGGACGGGCTGTAAGTGCGCAGTGAAGCCCTGATGTAGTGTGCACTGCCTCCCATGGTGGAATAGCTTGGACAGAGTGAAGCCCTGATGTAGAGTGCACTGCCTCCCATGGTGGAATAGCTTGGACAGAGTGAAGCCCTGATGTAGTGTGCACTGCCTCCCATGATGGAATAGCTTGGACAGAGTGAAGCCCTGATGTAGTGTGCACTGCCTCCCATGGTGGAATAGCTTGGACAGAGTGAAGCCCTGATGTACTGTGCACTGCCTCCCATGGTGGAATAGCTTGGACAAAGTGTAGAGTGCCGAATGGCCATTTGATGCTCATGACTGTCCCAATGCTGCTGGCTGAGGGCTGGCCAATAGGACTTTCAGCTCCCTTTGCCCATCATGTCAGGTGTACATGCAAGAATGAGGAGGAGACTGGAAAGGCTACTCACCTTTACAATCCTGGTCAGATCATTGTATTTTTTACGACATTGTTTGTGGGTCCTGGGGGCCTCGCCGGTGAACGTCACCCTCTGGGCGATCTGCTTCCAGGCTTTGGTGTAGTCATGGTGGGTTGGATTCCTCCCACTCTCTGGAAACAAGATCTTGCGCCTCACCTCCAGAGCTGTGACCATTATGTCCAGATCACCCTCTGAGAAGCGCAGGGCATGCTGACGGGCCTTCTCTGGCGTTGCCATGACTCCCTGGGGCTGAGCAGCAGTGTTGAGGCCTCTTTGCAAGGCTGCAGTGTGCAGGGCGTGGCAGCAGACCAATTCGTCCCTTCCCCCTTTAACAGCTGGTCGGCACCACGGGGTCTGCTGTCAGTGCAAAAATGACCGCACCCGCGCTGCGCCCCGCCTGGGCGCTATCCCTCTGGACCGCCGGCTTAGTGCCTAAAGGTAGGAGTGGAACGCCTCTTTTAGCGCTCCACCACTCTCTTAGGGCGAAGCCACTGAATTTCCGGCAACGGGGCGCTACTTTGGGGCGGGCGCTAACTTCGGGCTAAGGTTAGCGCCCCAAAACTGTCTATACTGAAAATCTAGCCCATTCTCTTTTATAAATGTCTCATCATTGAACCCACAAAGAAATCAATACAAGTGTTACAGTGGATCGTCATTGTACCCATCGATGTAGTGTTTTTAAAACTGGTAATAACTAGTTATGAAACAGAGAGTATTTATTTCACTAAGTGGCACAACAGTTGCAATGTTTCCATACCTCTTAAAGCTGTGTTTAGATTTTGACAGTACACAGTGGGCAAGATTTTCCTCCTTCAGCCCTCCAGTGTAATAGCATGGCAGAGTGAAAGCCCTTATGTGAACTCAGGCGCAGGCTGTCTATTATCTTCCACCTATTAAAATTGTGGACAGCTTGCACAAGGCCTTTTAACCAGCCAGGATCTTACACCCGGTTGCTGAAGGAGGATAATCATGATGTTTGAATCTACACAGGAACACATGGGAGCTTTTTGTAAAAGGTTGATCAGGAGCTGGGAGCCCTTCTGGTATCATTGCGCAGATGATTATGCAACCGACTGCTCTGGACCAGGAGTAGTGCTGGTAGGATGCACAGAATGGGAAATTGCCAATTTCACAACTCTTGATCTTCGGGCCCTTTAAATGAATGGAAGGAAAATTAGAGGCTGCAGGCCCAAGATTTCCTGACCAATGCTCTCCATCAGTTCTGCCCCTCGCCAAGAGTGCTATGTAGAATCTTACTGGATAAGATATATTGAGGGAAAAATTTATCCCCTTAGTGCCTCCCGTTAGTGCCAGTAGATGGCGCTAATGGGGCGCTAGACCAGTATCGCTGGGGCGAGGTGAATCCAGCACCACACACCAAATCTGGCCAGCCCCCCGTAGCACCGCTCACTGGCCGGTGGATCTGCTAAATGGCTTCTCGCCACTTCTCACCTGCAGTAAACACCAACAGGGAGAGCTGGCATGCAGCAACAGGAAGCCGGCTCCAGGGATGTTATTTAAAAGGATCATGAGCAATCACTCGCAGTTGTCAGGTTAGTGCAGTTTCAATGGTTTTGTTAGTTTCACCCACTGCAACAGTTTCATTCAGTAATGTCAAGGTTCTTTTGTATCAGGAGTTAACTGACAACTAAAAAGTAGTTACATTTATTCTTCAAAGATTCAAACTGCTACACATGGTAACATTAATGGGAGCCGTCGTCACCCTGGTCTGAGGCGGGAGGTCTGTTGCAGGAGGTGGCGGAGTTCTGTGACCACCTCCTTGATGAAGTGAAGCTTTCGAATACACTGCTCCTCGCTTAATTGAAGGTAAGAGAAGTGGTCTCGGAATATCCTCAGAGGTTAAGGCCTCCAGGTGAAAGCTCTGATGGCCCTCCTCCTCCGTCTGCACACATGTTCCCATATTTCTCACTGCCTATGCTCCCTCACCTCACCCTTTGGGATCTATGGCAGAGGGGGAGTAGGCAGCGAGAAATATGGCAGCAGCCATGATGCCTTCATCCTGCACTCCTCCAGCCACAATATCAAGCTCGGAAACAAGGGCTATCCACTCTCCACCTGGCTCATGACTCCCCTCCACAACCCCAACACTCGTGCCCAGCATTCAAATAATGAGAGCCATGCTGCCACCAGGAACATCATCGAGCAGACCATCGGTTTATTGAAGCAACGGTTCCGCTGCCTTGACCGTTCGGGAGGAGCCCTCCAGTACTCACCAGAGCAGGTGTCCCATTTCGTGGTGGTCTGCTGCATGCTCCACAACTTGGCCATCATGAGGGCATGGCCCTTGCCACCAGGGATTGCGGGACCACCTCAGGAGGAGGACGAGGCAGATGAGGATGAGAAGGAGGAAGAGGAGGAGGAAGAACAGGAGGGAGGGAGGAGCCTTCTGGACGGGCAGTCCGTAACCGGCTCATCAGACTCTGATTCACAAAAATGAAACCCCAGATCACCATAGCTCACCACGTCCCCATCACACAATCCTTGTCTCAAGGTGTATCACAATGTCCTCCTGGGCACAAAGGTGAAATGAGAGAGATCACAAAATATTCCAAAAACCATTAATAGATTTATCTATAAACATATCACACATATCACATGAAATCTAATAACTAATGACCCTTGTGCCTGCCATAGTTGAATAGCTGTCATTGTGTGCAAGATGTGAGATGTGGGAGTGAGTGTTGCTCGGTAGAGATTATTGGTGGGTGAGTGCTGGGGGTGTGGTGCTTTGGGCAGTGTGTAAAGATTGTGGTACAGATGGTGGTATATAGCATTTGTTGAAGCATTCACTTACCCTGCCCACCCGAGTGAGGTTGTTTAATTTCTTCCTGCACTGTGTGTGGGTCCTGGGGACCACAGTGCTGCCTGAGACGTGCTGCGCTACTTCCCTCCACAAGGTGCGGAAGACTTGTGGTGAGGGCCTCCTGCCACTTGCCGGGTAGCACGCCGGCCTCCGTCTCGAAAACCAATGCCTCCAACACTTCATCGCAGAATCTGCGGCCTCTTTCGCTGGGGCGTGGACCTGCCATGAGCACACCTGGTTCAGTCCTCTGGTGCCTTCTCGTTGTTCTGCTTCTCCTTGCTGAGGCAGCTGCACAGCCAGAAATACTGAGAATGAGGTGCAGCAGCATCAATGAACCTTTCCTTTAAGTAGTGAGAAAAGCCTGTGCAATGATGAGTTGCGATTAGACGGCACCTGATATTGGTCCACCTTTTAAATCTAACACCAATGAGCTTGGGTTTTAAGTCTTGATTTAGGGCTCCAATCGTTTTATTGAGCAGTGAGGATGAATTTGCGTGCAGTCTAAAGCATTTGCGCCTGGCGCTATTTCTCCAACATTTCTACTGACACCACACATTCCTTGGCTATAACGAATTTCTAGCCCTTGCAAGGTTCAATTTTCAGAGACTCCGCTCCTGTCATAGTGTCTCGGTCAATTGGAGAATAGATCGCAGAATCAGGTAATGAGATCAGTCCCTGATCTGTTGTGTGCTTGATCTTCCAATCATCAATCTTAGTTACTGGAAAATCACCTGTGCTAACTTTTCAAATCTGCGGTTAAATCGAGTGAGACCGTGCATTGCAACCAGAGCCTCTGACAACTCGCCGCCTTCTGTTTCCACCACACTTTTTTTTTTAAATTTGCATTTTACTTAAACTTTGTATTGAATGTAGTAATTAGTATTAAAAGGAAATAAGATATGGCTATATTATGGGAACGTACTCTTACCTCTCTCTGGAGCTAACGTTATTGACGCTGGAATTGGATCAAAGGCTGAAAAAGTAGAAGACAACATTCCAAACCTGAGATCTGTTTTCTATTATTTGGTTTCTTTTGGATCTTGGTTGCTTTGCAGCATTAATGTTCTAGTTTATTCAAAACAATTCTCAGCAATGTAAAAACCGGTTACATTCTAATGTCCTTATAAGATTGTCCTCAGTCAGCAATTATTGTCTTTCAATGCAATGGATATTAGTTTCAGATATTTAACAGTCAAGATCACAATCTCTTTCAGTGCAGCTCTGAAGTACGTCAAGGTCTGGAGCCTTTCTTTGAGATAATAAAGAACCCGAGGACGTTAAAGAGAAAACCTGAGTCTCTGTGTAAAAGAAACAGAAAATTGTGAAATTCCAGCAGATCTGTCATGCTGATCTTAACGTCCGGTCTGAGGTGAAGGAAATCAGTTTGTGACATTGCGGATTTTTCACTATATATATATATATAAAACAAAGGTGAAATTCCTGTATTTACTGCAGTAGCTGTGAGACAGATATAGTTTAGTACTTTTTAAAATAAAGTGCCAAGTGGGACATGTTAACCAATATAACTGATTGAAGGAAAAATAAGTTAAATCTCACTCACATTTCCCCCTCCTCCGTGCTGCAAATGCAGTAGGTAAATGTGTCATATAGTGTGATACTGAGCTATACAGATCAGGAGGTTCCCTGTTTGAACTCTGGTCTGTACTGATTTGGTTCATCTCAGCAATCGGATGCTAACAATAGAGAGAGCCAGCAAGGATTCCTGCTCCTGATCCAGTTCACTATTTCTGGTGGAGATGCTGGTGTGTGCAGATGTTACAGAAAGGACAGGGTTAGGCAAACGGTTGCCGATACTCACTGCCAAAGACACACGAAGAATGACTAGTTGGATAACGAACTGAAGGACTGCTCCATTCGGAGAACCACACCTCGAAATTGGCTGCCACCTTCATGGGGGCAGGAGTTAGGAGGAGATTATTGGAAGGGTTAAAGAAAAAAAGAGGCCGGCATATAAATGGGATCAGATTTAAAATGGACCCAGTATTTTTTGTTAAGTGTAAATGCAGCTTTGATTGTTTTGACCACAAGAACATAAAGACAGCACCTGAAACATATGCCACATACTGAGACACTTACTCAAGGTTTGACAGGATAAATGCATGTCCTCTTACTAATCCCACTTCAAGCCTAAAGCCTAAATAAGTCCATTTTATTATTGGCCTAGATGAACTTGCCACAGTGTGAGTTACAGGCACAGAACCCACCTAGAAATATCTTACACCTGCTCTTGGGATGTCTCCACATTTTTTATTAAATAATCTAAAGAATCTTTTTAACGCATTCTCTCCTACTCAGGTCTTGCTGTGCTAAGTGCCACTGCACACTGAGGGGGCAGCCAAGGGGCTATTGCCAACACTCTGCCAATTGGATGCACGAAGGTACCTGGGAATAACACAGAGTGAGGATAATTTTGACTTTGGGCGATAGTGTAAAATGGACAATATCGTTTCAGCCGCTCGTTATACCTCTCTCCCAATTTTCATTTCCGTTGATGATCATCCATCAGCCAGCCACCGGATACTGCTCTGGGGGAAAATCCACCTCAAAAACAGAAGTTGCTGGAAATACACAGCGGGGTCAATTTTCAGTGACTTCGCCTGGCATGATCGGAGCGGTAATGGGGTCAGTAGCCTTATCGCTCCATTTTGAAAGGGGCCTACCGCTAGATGTCCAAAGTAGCCTGATTTAGGAAATAGGCCACTTTTCATGTGGAAATCAGGGTCCTATGACGTTAATAGGAACCTGATTGCTATTTTAGGTAGAACTGGTCGGAATTTGTGCCATGCACACTCCGCCCAGTTCCACGGGCGATGGAACCAAAGAGGCCCGCTAAAGATAAGTGTGGAATTATTTTTGTGGGCCCTGGAGGAGCAGGACTGGGGGCTGCCCCAGCACGATCTTGAGGCGAGCTGCATCGGGATGCCTGTTTAAATGAGTTTAGGGCCTCTTGGTCACTAAAACAGGCAGCTGACCGGCACTCTCCCATGGTAGGTATCCAAAAATTTAAAATCGGGTCCAGCAAGTCCATCAGCATCCCTGAAGAGAAAATGGGGGGAAAATTTGTTTGGTTCGTGCCTCCCGTTAGCACCTCCTGGAGGCGCTAACGGGGCGCTAGGAACTTAGGCCTAGAAATTCAGTTGCTTGCGCCAGCCGGTAGCGCCTTAGGAGGAGGAGATGTTGGGCGCTAGGCGGCTAGCGGCCGGGCGCAGCGCGATCTGCGCCTCTCCCCAACTTCACTAGAGATTTAGCGTCGCCGCAAAGTCGTTGCGCGCGCTCAGCTGCGCGCGCAGATCCTGACGTCATTTCATCGTGCAACGCCCTTTGTGCGCCCCAAACTGGAACTTCAGTGGCGCCGCCCTTCTTTGCGCCTGGCGCCCCCAGCGACTGGTAGAGGGGAACAGTTCCCAGTCGCTGCGGGGTGCGGGGGGCGCTATTTAAAGGGGACTCCTCCTGCATTATAAGTGACAGCCATTTTGTGCCAATCCTTCTGTGTGAGAGACAAAGGCAGAGAGCTTTCTGCTTTGACTCAGCGCTCGCACAGGTACTTCTGGCTTCAGGCCAGAGCTTTGCACTTGGATTTCACTTTCAGTGCCATAGCCTTGAGTCGCCACATATACTGTAATGGGGGCTACAATGGGTGGAAACGTTGGCTTTCTGCATTGCATTCAAAGGGATCAGAGACGCCGTGAGAGAGTGCCAGTCATGGTCAGATGGAGAAGGGCCAACAGGTGTCGGCACAGGAGGCCTTACCCACCCAGGGTATACCGCCAGCAGTTCTCATATCTGAACATGTCTGAGGAGCAGTGTGTTCGGAGGCTGCGATTCAGAAGGGAGGTGGTCACTGAGATCTGCCACCTGCTTCGCAGAGACCTGCAGCCACAGCTGAGGAACAGGACATCTCTGTCGGTGGCAGTGAAGGTGACGGTGGCTCTCAACTTCTATGCCACCGGCTCCTTCCAATCCGCTACTGGGGACATTGCCAACATCTCCCAGTTCGCGGTACATTGCTGCATCCGACAGGTGAACAATGCCCTTTTCAGAAGGAAACGTCAGTACATCTCCTTCCCCATGACCCTGACAAGCAGCAAGAGCGTACAATGGGATTTGGAAGAATAGCGGGCTTCACCATGGTCCAGGGCGTAGAACTGATGAACCAGCATTGGTCAGGCCTTGCTTCAGGGCTGCAGTGCACAGTGCATGGCAGCCAGACAAGTCCACCTTCCCCCTTTAAGAGCTGACCGGCGCCAGAGTGTCTGCCGTCAATCAGCAACTCGCCGCACCTGCGCTGCGCCCGCCCTCGGGGGTATCGCCCCGGACCGCCGGCTTAGCGCCTAATGATAGTCGTGCATCACCTGTTTTAGCGCAGCAGCAACCTCTTGGGGCGATGCGACTGAATATCGGCGAAGGTGGCGCGAACTTGCGCCGGGCGCAAACTTTAGCGGCCGCCCGACTGTAGCGCCCCGAACGTGACTATACTGAATTTCTAGGCCTTAGTGCCCAATTTTAGCGCCGCTTGCGAAATTGACCCGTCGTTTTGCAGCAGCACTAAACACTACCGCCACGATTGTCTGCGCCCGCAGATTGTGACATCAGTCAAGCATGCAACACCCCGGTAGCACCCCAGACCAGATATTGAGTCGCGCCCCCTGCCTTAGCGCCTGCCGCTAGGAACGACAGGTAGAGGGGAATGTTTTCAAGTTGGGCAGGGGCTGGGGGAGTGCTATTTAAAGGCGGGCACTTCCTGCCTTTTCTTGTCAGCAAAATTTTTGATTTTAATGCTGTCCTAAGGAGTTTTGGCCCTCAGCACCACTTTTGAGGTTCCTAAGTGCCGAGCTCTTTCCCTGGGCCTATCCATTAGTGCTTTCAACACAATTGCTTTTGAGGTCTCTCCAGGCCGAGATTCAAGGCTGCAATGAGCAGGGAGTGGCTGGCCAGCAAGATGGCCCCTCCCCTTTAAGAACTGGATGGCGCCAGTCTGTCTGGCTTCCATGGTAATTGGCATCGCCTGAGCTTCGGAAGCGTTCTGAGGTAGCGCCTGATTTAGCACTCAAATCACCTCCAGGGGTGATAGAGGCGAATTTTGTAGTCAGAGGCGATAATTAACGCTGGGCACTAAACTTTGCGCCCGGCCGATATTAGCGCCCTAAAATGGGTGATACCCAATTTTTCCCCCAATGTATGCTACAGCTTTGGATATCCCACAACTATCCGATATGCACCAGCTGTGTGTAAGGCCTCATAAAGTTTACCATAAAAATACCAAAGCAAAGTCATTGGTTAACCTACAGTTAGAATATCAGGAGGTATTCCCAACCAAGGATTGTAAAAGAATGAGAGGCTTTAGTTATGAGGAGAGACGAGAAAGACTGAGGTGCTTTTCGCTAGAATAGAAAAGCAAAGCTGACAGAGGTGTTCAAAGTTATGAGAGGTAAATCGGTAAAAACTATTTCTACCAGTCGGTGAGTGGGTAACCCTACAGATAAATGTAAGATAATTAGCAACAGTAAGAGATTAGGAGAATATTTTTTAATGAGTGTTATTAGGATAAGGAATGGCCTACCAAATGCAGTGGTGGAACCAGAATCTATAATAACATTTAAAAGAGATATAGCGGGTAAAACATTTAAAAGGGTATATGGAAAGAGCAAGGGGAATGGGACTAAGTTTAATAGCTATTACAGAGAGCTGAGTGATAAGCCGAATGGCAGGCTTTGGGGATGTAAAACTTCATGATTCTCTGAATGTCTATGTGAAGCTGTCACACAGCCCCCATTGCCCCAGACATGATGGAGTCAGTATGTAACCCATCAGAAGAATCAACTCAAGGGGGTAGAGGGGCATTTAAGCTCCAACTGACATTCAGCACGTAGCCACCTCGCTGATGTTAGTCACTGCGGCTCATGCAGAAGGAGTAGTAGATTTGGTTACAGCGCACATAAATCATATGGTTTCAGAAACGGGAAGCCTGGCAACACACAACAGTGGGAGCACACACACAAAGCACTTATGGGGGATAAATAGTAGCATTTAAAGAGTTATGTGACCAGAGAATGTCCTTCATTTTGTATTGGGTAATGACTCAGTAGACGAAAGAAAGGGAATAAATAGAATGGGGGAGAAATTCGGTGGGGCTGCAAATGTGGTGCCAAGCTCGCCAGGGCGGCGGAATTAGCGCAGCGATTGGAGCAGTTGCGACCGCCGGAAATTCAGCTTGAACACCCCAAGCGGGACACGGGGCGAGGCTCGAGGCGCTCCGCGTCCCTCTTAGGGCGCTGAAACTGAATATCGCAGCGCAACGTGCTGCAGCGCCACACGCTGCGGCACGGCGCGCTGCGGTACTGCAGGCCTTCCTCCCATTCTTAAGGGGGAGGGGCCTGCACCAGCGCGATCGGAGATCGCGAGTGCCGGCAAAAGAGCCCGGCACCGAGGAGAAGTGCCGGGCTCTCGGAAAACAGCCGGCACTGCCGCGGGGGGAGATCAGGACCCGGGGACGGAGGTGCTGGCAGGCGGCCGCCGAAAAAAACGGCCGCCCCGCATCTCCACCTTAATTTGCACCACTGCCGCCACAGGAAGGCCCCGTGAACCAGGCGCAATTTGCGAACGGCGCTACAGAGGCGGGCGCTACCGAATATCGAGATCGGGGTGGTAGCGGGGCGCTGCGCATACCGATGACGTCATCGGTGGCGGTGCAGCGCAACAGGCTAATGCCGCCATTAGTGCCCCAGCTAAATATCGCAGGAGGCGTGGCCAGTGGCGCTAAAGCCACTGAGTGGCCTCTTTAGGCGCTAACTGGTGGCGCAGCCCACCGAATTTCTAGGCCAACATCATGTGTTGCATTGGCCCATATTGGGTAAGGTGCAGGAGATCATTGTATGAGGCAAGAACAAAAGCTTGCATTAGAGGAGGATGCTGTGATCGACCATGACAAAGGCTGCAGAGAGGTCGAGACGGACGAGGAAGGAAGGTGCACTATGGTCACCGGCACATAAGATGTCATTTGTAACTGATTAGGGCCGATTCAGTGCTGTGGCAGGGTTGGAAACCAGATTGGAGAGAATCAAACATGGAGCTGGCAAAAAAATGAGCATGGATTTGGGAAGTGACAACATGTTCAAGGACTTTGGAGAGGAAAGGGATTTTGGAGATGGGGCGGTAGCAAAGAAAGAGAGGTCAAAGTTGGATGTTTTGTGGAGGGTGGTGATAATGTCAAATTTGAAAGGGAGGGTGGCAGTACTTAAGGGGAGGGAACCATTTATAAGAAAGCAGAGTTGTCAGCAGTTTAGTGAGAATAGGTTCGAGAGAAAAGGAGATGAACTCAGAGAGGGTACGATGGGAAATAGGAGAAAACTAGAGAACGATCCGAGATCAATGTTAGGATAAGGACGACCTTGGAGGAAGTTTGGCTTGATGAGCAAGGGGAAGGGAGGGATGCAGCAGAGTCAGCTGAACGAATGGTTCCAATCTTAGTGGAAAAGAAGTCCATAAGCTCATTGCACTTGTTGGAGGTGAGGGTGGAGGGGCAGTGAAGAGGGTTTTAAAGGCATGGTTGGTAGTGGAGAAAAGAGCACTACTGGGTTATTGTTACATTCCAGGATGATTCTGGAGTAGTGAGCAATTTTGGCAGAGGGAGCTTCTTCTGTAGTCATTTCCTCTATTTGCTCCTTTTCCAGGGGGGCGTTTTTGCCGAGTTGTGGTGTGTTGGGTTTCACTCCTCCTACAATGGCTCCAGTTGGACACCTCTCCGCAGAGCAAAGTTGTGTAGCATGCTTCACACCACAATGATGCTTGAGGCTTTTGTAGGACTTTATAGTAGCGCATCCCTGACTGTTCATGCACCTATTGGGCCAGTAATTCCGTTCCCAACGCGTGAGTACGGACGGTGTACTCACAGGTGTGGCCGGAGGAATTGCCAGATTCCAGCATGCACAGCACATGCGCGGGAAACCGGCATTTCTTCTCCATCAAACTAAGGGGTTAAGAGGTCCAATGCGTGCATGCAGGACTCTGCGCGCACGCGTTGAACTTCCTTCGTTTTGACAGGTTTGCGCGTGTGCAAGGGCCTGGACTTTTTGGAAATGAAAAAAGGAGGCGTAAGTAATGGATTCTTGAAGGTAAGTGGCCTATTATTTAAAATTATTACATTTTTTCCACAGCTTCATTGTTTTTAAGGACTTTACAGTAAGGTAAGTTTATTTTTAGACCCGAATTCGTAAAAAAAAAAAATTTTCAAAAATTTTATTAATTGAGTTAAATAGTTTTTAAAAGTTATTTATAGTTTATTTAATTATTGGGATGTTTTTTAAAATTTTAATTAAAGTTAAACTAGTCTTTTGGACGCCCGTACTTTTCATGAGTTTGACAGTCTTTACTATCAAACTCATGAATGAGTTTCCCCTCCCCTGATTGGCTGCAGAGTGCTCACCTGATCCCAGCCGGCACGTCGCACTAACTACGCCGCTGGATCAGGTAAGCACATTGCGCCGACATCTGAACCGGGCCTGTGACAGGAAATGCAAGCAGGCCCGGGCTTCAGATGTCAGCGTGCAGGGTGAGTGCAGATCGGGGGCTTGCACGCGCGGCAAGCTCCCGATCCTAATTTCAGGGCCAATGTGTTGTTTTCAGATCCCAATGGCATGCTGATAATGGGGGCAGATTTTAACTCCGAGCACTTTTCTGGCAGGAAATTGCTTTGGTGAATGCTTAGGAGAGGCAGCAGGAGGCCACGGTGATTTTAATCACCAGAACAGCAGAACGGATGTAAAGAGGATGCAGAGCGGCTGCTTGCAGGAGAAGATTGGGCGGCCATTGGCTGCCTGCAGTCTTCCAAGTAAGTGGCGGGGAGAAGGTTTCTGGAAGACCCTGTGGGAGTGAAGTGGGAGAGGGGTTCCGGACCAGGGGAGAGGAGGTTGTGACTTTCCTTGTGGGGCTCCGCAGGAGCACTCCTACTCGTCCTGGACCCACAAAGGAAAATCTGAAGGGCCTATTCTGTCTTCAAACCAGCTGCAGACCTGCTTCTGCATAGTGGGAAAATCACAACGTCTTCCTTGCTCAGATCCACAGTTAAAATTGCATTGCGGTCCTATGGATAATATCAGATCCCAACTTGTATAAAATATGAAATCCCCTCTGCTTTAGGCAGGCGCTCACAGAAATTTGCAGGTTATTATCATAAATGGTCGGGATCTAAGTGGATATGTTGTAAGGGGTTTTCCTCGAGAGATTTCCCTGAGGTTTCTCTCTCTAGAGGCCTCTCTCTCTCTTGCACAGTAAAAACTTGAGTGGTTCGACCCACTCACCCCTTAGATTCTATACTCTGGACTTAGGGGCAGGAACTACAATGTAGAGAAAACTCTTGTAGACCAAGTTTGATGAAACAAATTGAAATTTTAATGCATAAGGAAAAATATCAAATCAAATGCAAGCAGATAAGAGAGTACATGGGAGGGAAAAACACACAAACAAATCATAACGACACAGTACTAACTAAGGCAAATACAGGCATCTTATACTCTACAAAGATCATCATGAAATAAGGAAACACACGGAACATCGAGGGACAACAACTCATGTTAATTGTACCCTTAACTCCACCCCCTTATTAAACCTATCTAGATCTGATTGTGAAGGTCCAGAAACATGCTCACCAATCCCACTAGGAAGTGCGAGGTTTTGAAATCGAGTCTGTGTTTGGTCATTTCAGGCGTTTTGTCTCCACGTGGATCGTGGAACCCCTGCGAGCTGCGCCGCACCTCTCTCCTGAGGTGGGGGTCGGGGGCGGCTGGACACCGGCGGGCCTGGATGTCGGCGGGGTCGAGGATCGTCGGCTCGACCCTGTTTAGAGGAGCCTTGGGCTGGCTCCCATCGCTTCTTCAGTTTTTTATCTCTTCTCCCGAGCCGGAGTGGCTGGAAGGTTTCTTCTCTTGGGACCTTTATTTTATTGTCTCTTCTCCCAAGTTAGGTCGATGGCCTCTCGTTCCGGCAACTGCCCGGGGATGGTCGATGATCTCCCAATGTGTTTCCCCGGGGCGGGACGCCGGCTTCGAGATGGCCTTCTCGATGTTGGCTTTCTTCTTCCTCTTGCGAGTGCCTGCTTCTTCTTCTGAATGTGTCTTCCGTCTGAGCTCAAGCTGCAAGCTTCCTTTCAACTCAGTAACTCTCCAAGCTTGCCCCAACTGCCAAAAAGTCTCTCCAGATATAACTTTCTTCCAGAAACTTCCGTCTCCCGCCCAAAATCAAGTTAGTCTTTGTTTTATTTTTGGCAGGCTGGGAGCACAGTGGGGTAGTTATTATATTTAAAAATGTCTTAAACGGCCGGTAAAGGCCCATCTCTGGTCTGGAATTACCTCCATTGTTTTTAATGTCCTGCTGATCTCGTTATCTAGTCCTGGGTGCTGTTCTCATGAATATGAAATTGTCCCCTTTTGTCTGGGTCAACATTTTGATGGCCTCTGTCTCCAGGCCGATCTTGACTGGATCTGCATCTAATTCATATGCATACGTGTGGGTCTGGTTTCGTTCTTTCAGAAACGGCTTCCAGAACTTGCTGTAGGTTGAATCCACAAAGCTCTCTGAGGTTGCGCAGGAACCATTTTAAAGTGTCCCAATAAGCTGGTCACATGGTATGGTGGCCATTTTGTATGCCCCTTTTTTTCTGGGCTTCTTTTAAAACAGTCTTTAAAATCATTGTTAGATCCGTGATTCTGAGAGTATGATGTTTTTCAATAACCACAAGGAGGCTGTAACTTAACAATCAACAGGTATTTACTGGAGTAGGGTAGTCTCAAGACTGGGGTACAGAGGCATGCTCAAGGCTTATATACAGGTGTGGTCACTGCCGGTACTACAGTATACAGGAGCTGTAAAAGTAGTTCTCTCTTAAAGGTACATACACCACAATTCCTCCCCTTTTAGATTAGTAGTACCCATAATATTCAAATAACAATTAACACTTTAACATGTACATTAAACAACAATAGTCCATTTATAGATTCAGTCTTTGGGGTGGCTTCCTGATCCTTTCGGGATAGCGCCTTTCCTGACGTTCTTGTTCTTGGTGCGGAGGCGATTCTGGCCCCTTTTCGTCGGTTATTTCATCTGTCTCCACTGCTACTGTTTCTGAGGTAGATGCTACCGGTATGTCGGGTTCACCCCCAGGGACGCGAGACATGGGGTTGACTTGTTCCTGTGACGCTAAGATCTGATCGACGTGGCGTCTCACAATGTTCTCCCCCGACATCCACTGTGTACATTAATGGCCCCTGCCTTGTGCATATCATTCCGGGTTGCCATTTCTCTGTTCAGTAGTCATGGGCCAAGACTGGTTGTCCTACGTTGAAGCTCCTTGTCGGCTTCTCATTGATGTGCTGGAATTGTTTATCTTCAACATTTCTTCGCACATTTGGTCTGAACAAGTCCAGACGAGATCTCAACCTTCGGTTAAAGAACATCATGGCCGGGCTCTGGTTGGTAACTGTATGTGTCACGTTTCGGTAGGCTAATAAGAAATTGTCCACCTTATGCTGCAGTGGAATTTCATCGTCGCACATGGCCTTTATCGCCTTTTTAAAGGTTTGTACGAACCTCTCAGCTAATCTATTTGTGGCTGGATGATACGGGGCGGATGTGTAATGCCTTACCCTATTCCTTCTCATAAATTTTCAAAACTCTTCGGACACAAACTGTGGTCCATTATCAGAGCAAATCTGCTCTGGCAAGCTGTTCCTGGCAAATATGGTCCGTGGGGCTGCAATCGTCTTCTCTGTAGTGGTTGAGGACATTTTTATCACCTCAGGCCATTTCGAATGAGCATCCACTGCTATTAAGAACATTGAGTCCATGAATGGACCAGCGAAATCAATATGCTCCCGTTGCCATGGAGAGGAGGGCCACTCCCATGGGTGTAGAGGGGCATGTGGTGGTGCATTTTGGACCTTCTGGCATCCTGAGCAGCTCTTGGTTAGGTCTTCGATTTGTTGATCGATTCCTGGCCAGCACACATAAGCCCTAGCTAGGCTTTTCATTTTCACTCCCCCCAGGTGACCTTCATGGAGCTCATTTAGCACTCTCTCCCTTAACTTAGGTGGAATCACCACTCTGGATCCACACATCACTGTCCCCTGGCATACTGACAGCTGTTCTCTTCTGGATGAGAATGCTGGCAACAGTGAGTCGCCATGTGTTGGCTATCCCCTCACCGTCAAATCAGATACCCGTGACAGCGTCGGATCATTGCGGGTCTCCTTCTCTATATCCGCGTTCGTTACTGGCAATCGTTCAATTATTGACGAATAAAATATCTCGATAGGGTCCACTGCTGGTGCTTCCTCCACAGTAGGCAGTGGCAGGTGGGATAGTCCATCAGCGTTTCCATGCTGTTTCGTGCCTTTATATTCTATTTCATATTGATTCGCCCCTAGAAACAGGGACCATCTTTGTAACCGTTGTGCAGTCATCACTGGAACGCCCTTCTTAGGATTAAAGATGGAGACAAGTGGTTGGTGGTCAGTCAGCAAGGTGAACTTCTGCCCATGCAGATAGTGGTTGAATTTTTTTACTCCCCATACTAGGCTGAGGGCCTCCCTGTCAATCTGGGCGTAGTTGCGCTCGGCTGAGGTTAGTGACCGAGACGCAAAGGCTACTGGCCTCTCCAACCCGTCTGGGAATTTGTGCGACAGCACCGCTCCAATACCATAGGGTGATGCATCACATGCCAAACGAATTGGTAGTGCTGGGTTGAAATGGGCCAACACCTCTTTTGATGTGATCAATTCTTTACACTTCTGGAAAGCTCGTCTACGTTCGTCATTCCACTTCTATGGTATCCCTGTTTGCAGTAGGGTGTTCAGTGGGTGTAATACCGTGGACAAATTTGATAAGAACTTATGGTAGTAGTTTACCAGCCCGAGGAACGACCTCAGTTGTGACACATTTTCCGGTGCTGGAGCCTTGATTGCTGCCTCAATCTTTTCAGGGGACTTATTTAACCCCTCTTCATCGATGACGTGGCCACAATACGAGATCTGCTTCTGGAAAGACTCGCACTTGTGGTGATTAGCTCGTAGCCCATATTCCTTTAATCTGGTGAGTACCTTCTCCAAGTTGGCGAGGTGATCACTGTCATTTTCGCCCGTGACCAGGATGTCGTCCAAATAACACTGGGTCCCTGGAATCCTCTTGCAGGACTTGATCCATCGCCCTTTGCCAAATAGCCGGAGCCGATGCTACACCGAACACCAGCCGGTTGTATTGATAGAGACCTTTATGAGTGTTGATCGTAAGATATTGTTTCGAGGCTTCTTCTACCTCCATTTGCAAGTACGCCTGGGCTATATCAATTTTGGTGAAGCGTTTACCTCCAGATAGCGAGGGGAAAATATCCTCAATTCGTGGAAGCGGATATTGTACCGTGTGAAGGACTGGGTTCACTGTCACCTTAAAATCGCCACAGATGTGAACCTTCTTTGGTTCCCCAGGCGTATTACTCAACGACCTCTTCATTACAGCAACGATGGGTGTAGCCCACTCGCTCCAGTCTACTTTGGACAGTACTCCTGAATGTTCCAACCCTTCCAGCTCTGCTTCGACAGCTGGTCTGATCGCATAAGGCACTGGTCTGGCCTTAAGAAACTTTGGGCTTGCATTTTCCTCTATTTTAATCGTTGCTGTTATGCCTTTTAGTGTTCCGAGTCCCTCCTGGAACACTTCTTTTGCGTCAGTTAGCATTTTTGACAGTCGTCCAGGTGTGACGTCGTCATCCTTTTTGGCCTCAACCTTCAGTGCCTGTATGGAATGCCAATCTAATTGTATCTTCCGGATCCATTCACGTCCTAGTAGTGGTGGTCCTCCATCTGGCAATACATATATATGTCCATTTTAGGTATTTCCTGGCCTTTATATATCACTTTCACCCTTATTTTTCCTTTGGGGTAGACCTTTTACCCCGTGTACGTCTTCAAGACAATCTCTGTAGCTTTCAAGGGTATATGTGAAAATAGCCGCTTGTAGTCTCTTTGGTTTATGACTGTTAGGGCTGATCCTGTGTCCAATTCCATTTTCACTTGGACTCCGTCTATCTTGAGTGTAACCCAGATAGTCTGGTGATCCTCCATTTTGGTTACCTTATGTAGTTTCAGACAACCCAGCTCCTTGCTTCCGGAGTCTGTGTCACTTTTCTGTTCACCTGAACTACTGTCCATCACCTTGTGTACCTTTTTGTACTTCTCCTGTGGAGATTTCTTACTGTTGGTTTTCTTCCCAGACCTGCAGACTCTTGCTATGTGTCCTGCTTTTCCACACTGTCTGCACACTTGGTCCTTGAACCAACAATCCTTCTGGTCGTGTGTTGTTCTGCCGCAGCGATTGCACTTCCCTGTCCCATAGGGCATTTCATTGGTACCATATTCTTGCGGTCTCCGTTGTATCTCTGCAGCGCCCCTTGCGGCTGCTTCGTGTGACACTGCCATGCTGAAAGCCTTGTCCAGCGTAAGATCCTTTTCTGATAGAAGCTGTTTCTGGATTCCTTCACTTTGCAGCCCACACACAAACTTGTCCCTTAACGTATCTGCTAGTCCCGCTCCAAACTGGCAGTGTTTCGATAGCTTGCGCAGTTCCGTTAGGTACTCAGCATTGCTTTCGTCTTTGTGTTGGTTCCTTTTATGGAACTTAAATTGTTCTGCTATCAACAGCGGTGTGGGGTTTAAGTGGCCCTGTAGGATTTCTACTATGCTTTTGAAATTCTTGTTCACAGGCTGCTCTGGGATTATTAGGTTTCGCAGTAACCCATAAGTTTTTGCACCCATGGAATTTAACAAAACCAGTGCTTTCCTAGCATCTGGCACTTCATTCGCCCTGCAGTACACCTCAATACGTTCCACATATGTCGCCCAATCTTCGACTTCATTGTCGAACGTAGAGATACTGCCACTCTTCGGCATCCCTGGGTGTGATTTAACTGTCAAAAATGGCATCTCCCGCGCTTCCCCTTCTTCTCCGCTGGCACAAAATGGCGTCTCCCGCGCTTTGCTTCCTTCCCGCGCTTGCCCTTCTTCTCCGTTGCGGCTTCTAAAAATGGCGTCTCCCGCGCTCTTCCTTCTTCTCCGCGGCTCAATGGCGTCTCCCGCGCTCTCCCTTCTTCTCCCCGCGGACGCGGTTCAGCCCTTGAGCCCTGGCTGTGCTCTGCGCGTTCTTTTTTTTTTGTGCGCCTCTCCCGTTTCCGCCGCTCGGTCCTGAACCCGGCTGCTGCTTTACCCTCTCTCTCTCCATTTTGTTTTTCCTCGACGCCGCTCGGTTTTCAACCCCCGGCTGCGCCCTGTGCGCTTCACCCTCTGTCTTACCCCATCAACGCTGCTCGGCTTTCTCTCCGCCGTCGGTCGGCTCCAGCCGCCGCTGTCCGGGAAGGGTCTGCGCTGTACCTGTCGTCAGTCTGTTGCTGATCATCGTGGCTGGGGAACCAAGCCCGGCTCTCCACAGCCTCCCCTGTGATGTTCACTCTCTGCCAGACGACTGGGCGGTTGCTCGTGGTCGACGCCCATGCTTCTGGCCTCCACTTTCTTTCACCCACCTCCCGGAGCGAATCCTCGAAGGGAAATGCAGAGTTGCAGGTAGATTTGAATCAACACTCGTCGCCACTGTTAGATCCGTGATTCTGAGAGTATGATGTTTTTCAATAACCACACAGATGCTGTAACTTAACAATCAACAGGCATTTACTGGAGTAGGGTAGTCTCAAGACTGGGGTACAGAGGCATGCTCAAGGCTTATATACAGGTGTGGTCACTGCCGGTACTACAGTATACAGGAGGTGTAAAAGTAGTTCACTCTTAAAGGTACATACACTACAATCATGGCCTCTTCTGCCATTTGACCCTTTTAATACAAAGTCCAATTTTGCAAATCCTACATTCCCCTCTGATGTTATTGTCACTTGCTTGAAGTATCATAATTCTGGATGAGCAAAATTTTCTGGCCTTCCACAATCTAACCATCCCCAGTATTTACCCATCTATGACCCCACGGCACATGCTTTTCCCATTTCAGAAAAATCTAGTGTACATTAAGCATCTATAGATGGCAATACCTTGGAGTTAAAAATCTAACAACTTACTTCCAGGCATGGAGGGGGTCCTTATACCCCTACATCCCCTAGTGCATACACATTACCTTCTAATAATAACATCACATCTAATAAGACGTCAATCATAAAATAAAGTACACACACGAAAAATTCAAAATGCACATGAATACATATCAAAAAATAATACAGAGGAGGGAGGGAAAACTTTAACTTTATACAAAGCAGCAAAAATCTAAACGGGTGTCTCTTCTTCTACCCGCACATAATGCTCCCTTCATTCCCCTCTATTCTCGTACTTTTGCGAATGTTTGACCTTTTTACAGTGTACAAACAGTAAATAAACTACAATGACAACCTGGCACACTACAAGAATGTGGGAGGCTATCCTAATCCAAGAAGGGACTTCTATATTAGTGAACAGGTTCCACCATGGTGGGGTCACTATATCCAATATGTCTGCCCCTATCTCTAAAGTCTTCTGCTCCAGTGTGTAGAAGTGTTTCTGTGAAACAACAACGGCTTTTAATATCTGGGTGAGGTGTTCAGGGAGAGGGGGAATGATATATCCAAAATGTGCAACGAAACGCTGCAGATCGGTGAAATTCTCTTTAACAGTGATGTGAACCGTGGAAGGTTCAGAAATGGGGACAATTCGCTCTTGGGCCACTTGAACTTCTGCCCTGGGCTTGAAACAGAAGCTGCTGTCACTAACCGGACACCAACCGTGCTGTCCATGTTGGTATTGGGGCGCTGCAGTGGTGACACAGTATGTCCCACCTCCAATATATGCCACCTGCGGGGGCACATGGCCTTGTGCCATTGCCTCCATGGTGGAATTTATAGGCTTCGCACCAGCAGTTCTGAACCCGCACTGTGGTTTTGAATGGGCATTCAAGTGCTGGGGACACAGGATGATGTGTGCTCCCCGGCTCTGGCACCCCGAGAGGTTGTTACCCGTCATTGCATGCTCCCATCGAATGACGTAAGGTGGGACCCCCGTGTAGCAAATGTGCGCACCCCCCTGAATGACTCCAATGTTCTCCACCCTGTATACTGGGGCGGGTTTTGCTGTCTTTCTCATCACCGGCATTCTTACCACTATACCCATAATGGTGTGATTAGACCGTCCACAGTCCACTGGGACTGGGTAGGCCTCTGAAGCTAGTCTGAGCTGGCACGGACTCAATGTATTCTCAAAAGGGTGGAGGGCTGCGAGGTGCTTGTTGCTGATCCAGGAGGGGACTAAACCTTGTTTTAAATGCTCCAGATTACTGCGGCCCTCACCCAGTAACCACGCCCCGTATAGCACACAAGCTTCGTTCTGCGCAGCCTGATCGGACGCATTCCGATCCTCCCTAATGAGGGCATTTACTGTTCTGGCGTGTTTCTCCAGCTCAGCTATTACCTCTTTTAAGTGTAGTGTCATGGCCTGGTCCTCATGTAACTCAGAACCCACTACCTTATTCTCATCAGTCAGTATCTTTCTCAAATGTGTTTTTAAACCATTGATCTGGGTTTGCAGCTCCACGTCATCCAGTGTGTTGATGACGGAAGTTCCTGTATTAAACGCTGTGAAAATATCATTTACTGCACCCCTTCTTTGTCTCCCTACTCTGTCCAAGACCTCATGTGGTGTGGTGTACAATTCGGCTCTGTCGACATCGGCAAAGTCGAATTCGTAAAACTGTTTAAACATGTTTGTTAACAGGACCTGGTGTAATTGCTCCGTTTCCCTGGGGCACCACGCTGGCAATCGTACCTCGGTGAGGTTTAAAATCACCGAAGCCACCGCGTAGTGGACCCCTTGGTACAATACCTGACCTGTGGGTACCAATACCAATCTGTTCCCGGGTCCCTTTGTCATGGTGGGGCACCCTTCTTTGAGGGCTTTAGCTACTGGAATTGTGGGCAGGGGCTTGCGGGGTCGGGTGATGAGCTCAGTGGCGTTTACTGGGACCTGAGAGTATGGGACTCCGCACACCCATGTGCTGATGTCCCACCTCATTCCTTGCCCAGCATCCTGCCACTGTCTTTGGAAAAAGATGGAGACGCCTGTGGGGCAAGCGCGTTCTGAACCCCACATACAGATGTAGATCCCCTCATCTGGTTCCCACCATTTGTCCCAACAGACACTCAACCCCCCGTGAGTTCCCGTTTTTGTCCAATGGGTGTTATTACCCAATCTCTCCCATTCCACCGTTGAATTCTTCATGGTGCTGCTCAAATTGCGCAGCCACCACCAGCGGTCCAAAGGTACATGTCCATGGCAAACAAGGCAAATCTTCTTGCCCACGGTGACGCTGATCCTGGGTGCAATGACCCGCACCCTGGGGCACATCAGAGACGTTTCTCTGTATGCAAACCCCGTCTGGCTGGAGTATTCTGTAGAGTTCGACCCCAGCCAGCCTGGCCATCTCCCTTCATGGAAGTAGGCAGCAGTCTCTTCAGCGTCCCGTGAGCCGGTTCCGTCAGTCGCGATGGGGCCTCTATTTCCAGAGCACCCATAGATCGTGGCGTCCTTGGTGCGGCCCCGATAGGCCCAGCTCCATCCGATCATCACGAACGCGACGAGGATCCCTCTCATCTTTCTTCTGGTTCCTGCAATAAATCAAACAATATAGCTAGGCTCCCGAGAGATTCTGGCTTAGGTGACGGCATGATCGGATCTTTCGACCTCGATCCAAAAAAACAACACACACACTGGGCAGATTTAAAACTACTTAAACTCTAATCATTTTAATATTTACACACCTTAAACTTAAACCTAAACTTATGTACAGCGCCGCCCGTCCCCGGGCGGCTTGCCTAATCCCTGATTGGACTGCAGCTTGCCGCTCCCTGTGGCGGGGCTGCAGTGACCTGTGGCTTGGGTTCCCCGCAGCCTTTTGCTGTTAATCCGGGACTGTGTTTTTTCAATGATTTCTGAAGTCGGCGTTTACTGGGAGCGGGGGAATCGGGCCAAGGTTTTACTGGCTGAGGCGTACGAGTCGACCTGCGAAAAGGTACTTTGGGCGTGGCTCCCTTAGCGAGTGGACCTTCGGGTGGGACCTTAGCTCTCACAGCCCATGGCTCTTCCACGACTGTGGGCTTCGGCGCCCTCCCCTCAGGCTCCGCCCCTTCGGGAATTGGGCCTGTGGCAGACGGCTCCTCCTCACCTGTCCCTAGAGGTGGAGAATCTCTGCCCCCAATTTCTACCTCCCCCACGCTCGAGTCGAGGGCGGGACCTCCGTCCTCCGACTCCACCTCCTTCACAATCATGTCGAGGGCGGGACCTTGTTGTTCGGGCCCCTCCTCGTCCGAGTCCCAGGCCATCGGAGAAGGCTCCCCCAAGGTGGACGGGACCTCCTCTCCTTCCAAGCAGGCTACAACGCCAGCTTGTGTGGTCTGTGACTCATCGCGCGCCTCAGGCTGAGGATCTTTATCCTCAGACCTGGCTTCGGTTGCTGATATACTCGCACCCGGTTTAAACAGTTTGCACCGCTTCATGCGAAACCACTTGTTGCGTCGGGACACCTCCACTGTGCGAGTGGCGTAGACCGGTGGATTTTCCACCGATTCCGGCCCATCCTCCTGGTCTACAGCTCTCTCGCCAGTGCATAGGGTTAGACCCAAGAACTTTACTTCTCGCCGGCCAACCCGCGCCTTCATAGGGTTTTCCTTAACACTTTCTGTTGTGTATGTACCTTTAAGAGAATAACTGGTCTCAGGCTGCAGTACCGGCAGTGACCACCCCTGTATAAAAGGCGCTAGTAAGCCTCTGTAGTTTCAGTTTCCCGATTGACTCCTTTCAGTAAAGACTTGTTTTGTTCAACTCCTGCTGTCCATGTGTCAATCATACACGGACATAATACTGGCGACGAGCAGATACAAATTACCTACAGTCTGCACCACCTCCTGGGATCCATTCCTGCAGCGAAGTGAGCAGAGGTCGAGGCCAGAAGGAAGAAAGAAGCAGTAGAAATGGGCGTCGACCATGGGCATCCGCCCCTGTGTTAGCAGAGTTGAAGATTGCTGGAGAAGCTGTCGAAAGCGGGGCCTGGTTCCTGTCGACGGTGCTTCAGCTAATCGCGCTGGTGGCAGGTAGTACACTGATCCTTCCTGGGCTGCGGTGGTCGTGAACTCGAGCAGGTGGCTTGCAACGGGGCCGAGCAGCATTGTCAGGAAGAGGAGAGAGAGAGGGTGGAGCACACAGGGCGCGGCCGGTGCTACGAAGCTGGGCTGCGTATAGACCCATGAAGAGGGAGGCAAGAGTCCCACAGGGTTGTTCCACGATGGGAAAATAATTTTTAAAAAGAAATATTAAACGCGCAGGAAACCGCGAGGAGCTGCAGGTTGCAACGGAAACCACGGAAAGCAGCGCTAGCAACAGCGGGGAAGAAGGCAAAAGCACGGGAGGCGCCATCTTAATCAGCGGGGAAGAAGGCAAAGCATGGGAGGCGCCATTTTGTTAAACCGGGGAAGAAGGCAAAGCGCGGGAGGCGCCATTTTAGATTTTCAAGATGCCGAAGACTGGCTGTATCACTGCCTTTGATAATACAATAGAGGACTGGACAACGTATGTGGAAAGGGTCGAGGTATATTGCGAGGCAAACGAAATAGCCGATGAGAAAAAGGCATCGGTATTGCTAAACTTAATGGGCGCTAGAACGTACGGCCTATTGCGGGGCATGATTACTCCAGCCAAACCGAAGGCGAAGAGTTTTAACAAAATTGTTGCTGTCCTACAGGAACACCTAAACCCTGCACCGCTGTTGATAGCCGAAAGATTTAAATTCCACAGGAGAACTCAGCATAAAGATGAGAGCAATGCTGAGTACCTTACGGAACTACGCAAGCTATCAAAGCACTGCCAGTTTGGAGCAGGACTGGCAGATACACTACGGGACAAATTTGTCTGTGGACTCCTGAGTGAAGGAATCCAGAAGAGGTTACTCTCAGAGAAAGAGCCGACGCTAGATAAAGCTTTCAGCGTGGCATTGTCGTACAAAGCAGCAGCCAGGGGAGCTGCGGAAATTCAACAAAAGCCACAGGAATATGGCACCCACGAAATGACACGGGGATTTGCAAAATGTTATCGCTGCGGCAGAACTAACCATGACCAGAAGGACTGCTGGTCCAAGGACAAAATATGCAGGCAATGCGGAAAGATGGGACACATTGCACGAGTTTGCAGGTCTGGGAAGAAGACCAGCGACAACAAAAAGGCTACTAAGGAACTGTACAAGAAAGTACAAAAGATGACGGACAGTAGTTCCGAAGACCAGATGAGCGATAGTGAATCCGGGAACAGGAGACTAAGCTGTCTCAAACTTCACAATGTAATCGCAAAAGAGGATCACCGAACCATTTGGGTCACCCTCACGATAGCAGGCTCCCAAGTTAAAATGGAATTAGATACAGGATCAGCGCTAACCGTCATGAATCGACGAGACTACGAGTGGCTATTCTCACACATACCCTTGAGAGAGACATCCATCGTCTTGACGATGTATACGGGGCAAAAAGTATACCCCAGAGGAAAAATAAGGGTGCCTGTCGAATACAACGGCAAGAAAATACGGAAATTGTATCTCTACATATTGCAAAATGGTGGACCACCGTTATTGGGACATGAATGGATCAGGAAGATAAGCTTAGATTGGCACTCCATTCATGCAATGACGGTGGACGGTAAAAAAAATGAAGACGTCACTCCTGGACGATTGTCAACAATCTTAGCTAACGCCAAAGAGGTATTTCAACAAGAACTGGGCACTCTTAAAGGCGTAACCGCCTCGATAAAAATAGAAGAGAATGCAATTCCCAAGTTTTTCAAAGCAAGACCGGTACCATATGCAATTCGCCCAGCCGTCGAGGCAGAGCTGGAGAATCTGGAGAAGGCAGGCGTGTTGTCTAAGGTCGACTGGAGCGAGTGGGCGACACCCATCATTCCTGTCATGAAGAAAACGTTAAGCAATAAGTCTGAGGAGCCAAGGAAGGTTCGCATCTGTGTGGATTTCAAGGTGACGGTGAACCGAGTCCTTCACACAGTACAATATCCTCTTCCAAGGATAGAAGACATCTTCGCCTCACTGTCTGGAGGGAAGCATTTTACAAAAATTGACCTAGCACAAGCATATTTGCAGATGGAGGTTGAAGAATCCTCTAGAAAGTATCTCACGATAAACACTCACAAAGGTCTTTACCAGTATCATCGATTGGTATTCGGAGTAGCATCGGCTCCGGTGATATGGCAAAGAGCGATGGAACAAGTCCTGCAAGGGATTCCGGGGACTCAGTGTTACTTGGACGACATCCTTGTGACAGGTGAAGATGACAGTGAACACCTTAACAACCTAGAACAGGTGCTCACTAGACTACGGGAACATGGGCTACGAGCCAACTGCCCCAAGTGCGAGTTTTTTAAGAAACAGATATCGTATTGTGGCCACGTGATTGATGAAGAGGGGTTACATAAGTCCCCTGACAAAATTGAAGCGGTTGTTAAGGCCCCAGCGCCTGAAAATGTGTCGCAACTGAGGTCATTCCTCGGATTGGTGAATTACTACCATAAGTTTTTGCAGAATTTATCGACAATCCTGCACCCACTGAACGCCCTGCTACGAACGGGAGTAGCATGGAAATGGAGCAATGACTGTAAGCGGGCCTTTCAGAAGAGTAAGGACTTAATCACTTCAAGAGAAGTATTGGCTCACTACAACCCAGCACTGCAGATCAGACTGGCGTGTGATGCGTCTCCCTACGGCATTGGGGCGGTACTGTCACATAAATTCCTTGATGATTTAGAGAGGCCGATAGCTTTTGCGTCACGCTCGTTAATTTCTGCCGAGCGTAACTACGCCCAGATTGACAGAGAGGCCCTCAGCCTAGTGTGGGGGGTGAAGAAGTTCAATCACTACCTGCACGGTCAAAAATTTACTCTACTAACCGATCATTAACCTCTTGTTTCCATTTTCAACCCTCAGAAGGGCGTACCGATAATGACAGTGCAACGGCTGCAGAGATGGTCCCTTTTCCAAGGGGCACACCAATATGACATCGAGTACAAAGGAACTAAACAGCATGGGAATGCTGATGGATTGTCACGCCTACCGTTGCCGACGGTGGAAAAAGAAGACCTTGCAGTGGATCCAATGGAGTTATTCCACTCGACCATAGTTGAATGTCTCCCTGTGACGAATGCAAACATAGAAAAGGAAACACGGAATGACCCGACACTATCACGGGTCTATGATTTAACGGTGAAGGGATGGCCAGCACATGGCGAACCACTGCTGCCAGCATTCTCGCCGAGAAGAGAACAGCTGTCAGTGTGCAGAGGAACCTTGATGTGTGGATCCAGAGTAGTAATTCCACCTAAGTTGACGGATATAGTGCTCAATAAGCTTCATGAGCGTCATCTGGGTGGGGTAAAAATGAAGAACTTAGCCAGAGCGTTTGTGTGGTGGCCGGGAATCAATAGAGAAATCGAAGAGATGACCAAGAGCTGTGCAGGATGCCAGAAGGTCCAAAACGCCCCACCACAAGCTCCTCTACATCCATGGGAGTGGCCCTCATCTCCATGGCAAAGGGTGCACATTGATTTTGCTGGTCCCTTCATGGACTCGATGTTTTTAATTGCGGTGGATGCACATTCAAAGTGGCCAGAGGTAATAAAAATGTCCTCAACCACCACAGAAAAAACTATCACAGTTTTACGAACTATATTCGCCAGGAATGGGCTGCCTGAACAGATTTGCTCCGACAATGGACCACAGTTTGTGTCTGAAGAGTTCCGGAGGTTCTTAAAGAACAATGGTGTTAAGCATTACACATCTGCCCCATATCATCCAGCCACTAATGGATTGGCCGAGAGGTTTGTTCAAACATTCAAGAAGGCTATCAAGGCAATGTGTAATGAAGATATACCCCTACAACATAAGGTGGACACATGCGGTTACCAACCAAACTCCAGCCATGATGTTCTTCAATCGAAGACTACGATGCCGCTTGGATTTGGTTAAGCCAAACGTCCGAAGAGATGTGGAGAACAGCCAGTTTCAGAATATGAATGAAAGGCCGACCAGGAGTTTTAAGATAGGTCAACCAGTTTTGGCCCGGGACTACCGCACTGAGAAATGGCAGCCAGGAACGATTTGTACACGACAAGGACCTCTCATGTATACCGTGGACGTTGGGGAGAGCATTGTAAGATGACATGCTGACCAGATTCTAGAGTCACTGGAAAACGTCAACTCCACACCACGATCTGATACACCTGGTAATGAAGTCGACGTACCAATTGCAGCTACCGCAGAATCGGTGATATTGGAAGCAGATGAACCAAACAACGACATTGATCCCGACTCAACCTTGCCAGAGGAACCTGATACCCCAAAGAGGCGTTATCCAGACAGAATAAGGAAGCCTCCTTAAAGACTGAACTTATAATTGGTTAAACTTAACCAATGTATCTAGCAACCGTAATTGTGATTGTAATTAGTTATCATTTAGTTGTTAAATGAATGTTATGTACTGTTTATCTAAAAGGGGAGAGAATAACTGGTCTCAAACTGCAGTACCGGCAGTGACCACCCCTGTATAAAAGGCGCTAGTAAGCCTCTGTAGTTTCAGTTTCCTGATTGACTCCTTTCAGTAAAGACTTGTTTTGTTCAACTCCTGCTGTCCGTGTCTCAATCATACACGGACATAATACTTTCTATCTCCTTCACACTCGTACCCGCTCCCCAGAGACAATGATTTCTTAGGTCCACGTGGATCCCGTGGGCTACCAAGAAATCAGACCCCAGGACTCCCGTTCCACCTCCCACCTCCCACTTCATCAGGGTACACTTCCACGTGGTGCGGAGTGGTCCTAAACGAATGGAGAGGGGAAGGGAATGTGCGCCAGCCTGTTCTTTGCCCGTGAAGCCCGACAGAAGATATTGGACCCTGGTGGACAGAGGCGAGGCGGTGGGGTTATCTGCGTGGATTACGGTGCATGATGCTCCCGTGTCCAACAGATAGGTTCCCTTCACCTCCTCCACCTCCATCTCCACGAAGGGTCATCTCTGTAAAGTCTGTGGGTTGTATAGCGAAGTAATACACAGACTACAAGAGTAACTTAAACAGGACTTTACTATTCGAAGGTCAGGGCGAATCTGCCCAATAAATTCTGCCACAGCACTTATATACCAGTGTGGTCACCGTCGGTATTACAGTATACAGCAGCCAGGATAAAGTAGTGCCACACCTAAAATAGTTCTCTTAAAGGTGGACGGTTACATACAATAGTTCTCTTAAAGGTAGAACAGTTACATACACTACAATCCTCCCTTTTTAGCTTACAACATACTTATTCCCCATTAACACAACATCATAACATATCCAACTTCATGTTACAACAGTTCACAGAGGTAGTCTCTGCGGAAACAGTTCACAGATTCAGTCTCTGCGGGAAACAGTTCACAGATTCAGTCTCTGATCTTCTTGACTCGGTCCGGACCACGCCTCCGTGGTGTAGTCGGGTCACCTTGCTAGAGGGACTCATCCCATAGTCCTTCCCTAGACTTAACAGCTTTACTTCCATCACTTCTGAACCAGCATTGCTGACTTTTTAAAACAAACAAAAAACAGTTGGATTGCCTTGGGAAATTTTCCTACCTTCCAACTGATTTGGCTCCGTTCGGGGGACCATGTGTGTGATCGGGTAGAGGTAATAATGGTTCAGATGGTTATCATCTTCTGCTTCGTCTTTTCCTTTTTTGCTTCTTGGAGACTCTCGGGGCTCCATTGTCAGCTGCCAGCTGTAACGCCACCATCTCCCTATGTTCCTTAGACTTTAAGTGATTCATCCTGATTTCGGCACTTTGGGGGTTCTCGGCACAAGCTGGGCAGACCAGGTCCTCGTAATATTCAGTGTCACTCAACAGATCATGGTAATATTCGGTGTCGTCCTGAGCTAGGCCAGCGAGAGGGTCTTCTATTTCCTCCTTACCCAGCTGGACGTTAGCCGACTTTTGTTCCAAATCCCGACATCTGTCCTGAAGAGACTTCATCATGCGTTCAGATTCATCCCGCTTTTTCTGGGCTTCCTGCAAGTCTTTTACTAATGACCTCATTTGTGATTTCAATACTTCAACTTCATTCGGAGATTGATTGATCGGACTATTCAATCCCTCTACTGCAGTAGCTGTTTCAGTATTCTGTTGTTCTACATTGCCGTGCGTCAGTGTACTTTTGGCATCCAAGGGCTGTTCTGCTGCAGACTTCTCAGTCTGGGTTGCCACCTCAGCTCTTCCAATGACTTTTGAGAGCTCCCTTCCCTTTGAAGATTGAGGCTCGTATTTAAGTTTTTCCCATTTTAGAGTTTTATCCCTCAGCATATGAATGAGTTGGCTGACTGTTAACTCTTCTGCCATCATCCCTTTTCCATTAACTACAGGGCTGTTTATAACCTTGCCCTGGAGGAGTTGCCTGACTGTTAACTCTTCTGTCCTCATCCCTTTTCCATTAGCTGCAGGGCTGTTTCGAACCTTGTCCTGGGGCTCCTTTGCTGCTTCTACTTCGCCATCATCCGCAGCCCCCATCATTCGAATTTCCACTAATGAATCGTCCGGTGATGCTGCACCCAACTTCAGTAGGAGCTCGGAAGTCATGTCGACCAACTCAGCTTTTTCTGCCTGCAACCTGCTAACAAGCGCCTTCAGTTGCGGCACATCTTGTTCCACCGGATTGGAGCACGCCCCTTCAGAAGCCGAATCAGCTTTGATTCGTTTGGCCTCCTCGTGCAGACGGTTTGTGTGCTCCTGCTCCCTTTTCTTCCCCAGCTGCTTCTGTTGTCTTTCCAGATTCTCCCATTCGGTATCATAGAACTTTTTCATTGCTTTCATCTCTTGCTCGAGACGGCAATTCAATTGTTCTAATTGTTGTCGTAATCTGAAATAAGTTTGCGTTCGAGCTCGATGTTCCTCAGTAATATATATGTCTGTAACTTGAACAGACTCAGAATTCTCTGTCAAGCTATGTTGTTGTTGTTCAGAGGAATTCTGTTCTGAAACTTTGTTCTCCTCTGGAGCATAAGCCTTTATGCCCACATTCGTTCTACCAACCTTAGTCAGCAAGTTCATTTTAGACTTGTCTTTCATGCTTGGGCTGGTCTTATCGTCATCCGTTTCAGAGTCTGAGCTGATTGTCTGCCCCGAGTCCTCACTCGTTATTGCTTTGAGGTAGTGCCATTCCATGCCTATTTTCTTGATCCACTCCCGTCCTAGAAGTGGTGGTCCTCCCTCAGGTAGTACGTATAAGTCCATTCCGGGGTGTTCTTTGCCCCTGTCTCTCACCTTGACTCTTATCTTTCCCATGGGGTATACTTTATGCCCCGTGTATGTCTGCAATACGAACTTGGTATCTCTCAAGGGTATATGTGAGAATAGCCGGTTGTAATCCCTTCGATTTATGACTGATAGGGCTGATCCAGTGTCCAATTCCATTCTCACTTGGACTCCGGCTATTTTTAGCATGACCCAGATAGTTTGTAGGTCAGCTTCCTTACTCACATTATGAATTCTCAGACTACCCAGTTCCTGGCCGCTTGGGTCTGAATCCGAATTCTGTTCATCTGAACTCTTCTCAACCACCTGGTGTACTTTGTTGTACTTTTCCTGTGATGGCTTTTTTTTTTTGGTTGTTGGTCTTCTTCCCTGACCGGCATACTTTGGCTATGTGACCCAGTTTGCCACATTTCCTACAGTCCTGGTTTTTAAACCAGCATTGGTTCTGGTCGTGTGTTGTCTTCCCACAACGATAACATTTCGTTGCACCCGAAGTAATTTGATCCACACTGAGGACCGCTGCCTTCAGCTGCATTTCCGCAGTTCCTTTCGCTGCGGCTTCGTGTGATGCTGCAATAAGGACAGCCCTATCCAGTGTAAGGCCGTTCTCTTCGAGCAGTCGCTTTTGCGTTCCTTCCTTCGACAACCCGCACACGAACTTGTCTCGCAATGCCTCTGTCAGATTTCCTCCAAACTGGCAGTATTTCGCTAGCCTACGCAGTTCGACCAAGTATTCCGCGTTGCTTTCCTCTTTCCGTTGCGTTCTCGCATAAAATTTGAATCGTTCCGACAACATCAGCGGTGTGGGGTTCAAGTGATCCTTCAGAACAGCAACAATATTATCGAAGGTTTGATCCACCGGTTTAACTGGTGCTAGAAGATGCTTCAATAGCCCGTATGTCTTCGCCCCCATCGGGTTTAGCAAGGTTATAGCTTTATCATCATCCTCTATTTTATTGGCCTCACAATATATCTCAATGCGTTCTACATACGTGGCCCAATCTTCTACCTCGAAATCGAAATCGTTGATGTTACCACGCTTAGGCATCTTCACCTCCCTGATAAACAACAACGAAATATTTCTTTAACTCTTTTTTATTTATTTATTTATTTATTTTTCCAAGATGGCGGTTTCCCCGCGCTTATCTTCTTTCCCCGCCCCTTTCAAAATGGCGGTTCCCGCTTCTGTCTTTTTCTCCGCCTACTGGCGGCTTCCCGCGGTTTCCCGCGCTTATCTTCTTTCCCCGCCCACTTTCAAGATGGCGGTTCCCGCTTTTCTTCCCCTGGCGGGAGGGGTAAGCTTTTCCCTCGGGCGACGGCCGCTGGCTTTCGGGGTTCGCAGCCTGCTCTTCGGCTTCAGCGCGTTCCCTTCTCTCGGCCGGGCAACCGGCTCTGGGTACAACCCGTTGACGGCGAACGGTCTCAGCCGCTGGCTGGATCTCACTCAGTCTCCCTCGCTCGGGCTCTGTCTCTCCGGTGTTGGGTACAACCCGTTGACGGCGAACAGTTTCAGCCGCTGGGCTGGATCTCGCTCAGTCTTCCTCAGGCTCTGTCTCTCCCGCTTGCGCGGCTCTCGCTCGCTCTCTCTCGGGCTCTGTCTCTCCCGTTCACGCGGCTCTCGCTCGGGCTCTGTCTCTCCCGCTCGCGCGGCTCTCAATCGCGCCTCCCAGCCCTCTCGCAGTCTGGTGCTTCCCTCCCCAGCTGCGGCTGAGTTCTCCGCGATTTATTTATTTTATCTCTTCCCGCGCCTTACGATCCCGGTCGCAGCGCTTCGTGGCCTCGGTCACTGTCCGACCTTTTTCACCCAATCGCTCCTCCCAGCCTCTCGCAGTCCGGTGCTTTCCTCCCCGGCTGTGGCTGAGTTCTCCGTGGCTTATTTATGTTTATATCTTCCCGCGCCTTACGATCCCGGTCGCAGCGCCTCGTGGTCGCGGTATTTGTCCGGCCTTTTTCGCCGTCGCGGTCTAGTCGTCTCACGACGCTCCCCAGCCCGCTTGTACCGCGGCTTCTGCTCCACGCTGCCCCAGTCTCAGCGCCTCTGGGCCCGACTTCTGTCCAGCTCCTTTCCCCCTCGACCGTGGTCGAGTGCACCGCCCTTATCCTCCGTTTATTTGTTTCTATTTTCCCTTTACTCACAGTCACCGTGGCCGACTTGCTTCTCGTGTTGATCGGCTCACTCACCACCGTGGCAGAAGGGACAATCTGTGCCTGTTGCTGATGGAAGACTTCGTGTTTGAAATCTTCCTCCTTTCTTGGTCTGCAGACTCGAGTTTTCTCTCAGCAAAACGACGAGGGCGGGTGCCTCTTCTCGACGCTCGTTGACTTCTTCAGAAGTATTGTTGCCGCAGGGTAAGATCGAACTCGTCGCCACTGTAAAGTCTGTGGGTTGTATAGCGAAGTAATACACAGACTACAAGAGTAACTTAAACAGGACTTTACTATTCGAAGGTCAGGGCGAATCTGCCCAATAAATTCTGCCACAGCACTTATATACCGGTGTGGTCACCATCGGTATTACAGTATACAGCAGCCAGGATAAAGTAGTGCCACACCTAAAATAGCTCTCTTAAAGGTGGACGGTTACATACAATAGTTCTCTTAAAGGTAGAACAGTTACATACACTACAGTCTCCATACATCATATCGCAGCGCACACAGGTAGACGGGCTGCGCCGACTCTCGTCACTTGGGTACAGCGATCGGGGTTTCGGGAGCGACAAGGCCGGTGTTGACAGCTATTTTCCCCTGCGAAGTCACCAGAGACCCCATTGTCTCTATGATCGATTCAATCGCAGCGGGATTCATAACTGCACCAGCTCCTTGTGCTGGGGCAGGAGCTACGGCTTGGGTTTGGGCTGGTGCTGGGGCGGTGGTCTGGGCTTGGGCTTGGGCTGCGGGACATCTCCCTTTATTATCCTTCCACGGATTTCTACAGTCTTTGCGCCAATGTCCATCCTTCCCATACCCGTAGCAATTGAGCTTGGCTTGGACAGGGCGATTCCCCTCCTGACGCCACTCCTTCTGGCTTGGGGCTGCGGGTTTTGCCTCATGCACCTTTCCTTTCTGGGGAGGTGTTTCCTGACCTCTACAATTCTTGTACGCTACATTGAGCTGACGGAGCACCGTCTCCTCCATGACACCGGGACCTTGGGGATCAAACCAAGTTCTGGCTAGGGCCCGTATCTCTGGCAAGCTGTTGGTAACCAAACAACGGAACCAATGAACCCGCTGTTCGCCGCTCATTACAGCCTGTTCAGGCATACCTGGACAGCTGCGTCGATACACTGGCCACAGCCTTTCTGCGAAAACCCGTGGGGGTTCTCCAGATAGCTGTACGGTCCCTTCTACGCGGTCGAACGGACTACCGTCGTCCACTCCCATTACTTCTAAAACTTCCTCCCTGAGATCCGCATACCCTCTCCGTCCCCTCTTGCCATCCTCTGAGAGGCACTGAAGGATTGTGGAATCCAGGGAGAAAAGCAACAGTTTCACCTGTTCCTGATCATCACAGTCATTAATGGATGCTGTTTCCTCTATCTCCCTGAAATGAATCGAGGGATCTCCCTTCACTGTGAGTCGTGTGAGGTGGCTCACCATGGGTCTTAATTGCGGGCCAGCGTAGGGCACCACGAGCTGGTTTTGGTGGGGTTCGATACTGCCATCGGCAGCTCTGGTGCCGAGCGGGACACATCGGTGCCGGTCCCGGCTTTGTGACTAGTGGTTCTTCCACACACTCCACCTCGGCTACCTCCTCTTTCGCTACCCCCTCCTTTTCCGACCAAGCCTCACTATAGCTCGGCGGTGCTGAGGGCTCGGTGGCTGGTACCACAATTACCTCAGCTGGAATCGGCTGTTTTGATTCCTTTAAAAATTCCATGTGACTAGCTTTCGGGCTGACGAGACACACCATGCCTCTTGCCTTAACCAGGGCCGTTCTTAGGTCCTCTATGGTCTTTTGGCAGTGGCCGTGGTCTGTGCTCTCAAACCCGTGCTCGAGGGCTAGCTTGTAAGCTGCCTTAACCTCTACAACTCTCTCCTCCTGCGCTCTTAGCTGTTGTGCGATGCGGGCGCTTTTCTCCCGTATCCTCGTTTCATTAATCTTTGCCTCAGTAACCTGGCACTCCAGGTACTCTATCCTAGCCTGATGTTGACTAGCTACCACTTGGCATTCCTGATTCAGCGCGTGAAGCGCTGTGATGAGTTTTTCCCCACCCATGGCCTTTTCCTCTATCTCTGCTGCCTGGGTTGTGATCTTGGCTGCCTGTGCTGCAACGACCCGGTCCAAGATCTGGACCTGCTTCTTGTAACACATCAGCCATACTGCCTTCTCCACTGACTTAGAACATAAGAACATAAAAAATAGGAGCAGGAGTAGGCCAATCGGCCCCTCGAGCCTGCTCCACCATTCAATAAGATCATGGCTGATCTGATCCTAACCTCAAATCTTCTATCACTCTGCATCCACCCGAACCCATGTGATCTCCCGGGAGAGGCGAAAAACCAGATAAAGACCCAATGGCCAATTTGGGAGAAAAAAATCTGGGAAATTCCTCTCCGACCCATCTAGGCGATCGAAATTCTTCCAGGAGATCACTCTGTCCCTATATTTTCTACAGTACTTACCTTCTGTAAAGGCGATCTCCACCCCAGCCAGGAACAGGAATAAAACCATCTCCTGAAATCTAACACAGAATTAGAACACAGTAGGAGCAGAACAAGGCTACACGGCCCCTGGGCCCACTCCACTACCCACAGGGCCATGACCATTCCGAACCCAGACTCATGTCCAATTTCCTGCCCGCTCCCCGTAACCCTTAATTCCCTTTACTTCTAGGAAACTATCTATTTCTATTTTAAATTTATTTAATGATGTAGCTTCCACAGCTTTCTGGGGCAGCAAATTCCACAAACCTACCACCCTCTGAGTGAAGAAGTTTCTCCTCATCTCAGTTTTGAATGAGCAGCCCCTTATTTTAAGATTATGCCCCCTAGTTCTAGTTTCACCCATCATTGGGAATATCCTCACCGCATCCACCCGATCAAGTCCCTTCACAATCTTATATGTTTCAATAAGATCGCCTCTCATTCTTCTGATCTCCAATGAGTAGAGTCCCAATCTACTCAACCTCTCCTCATATGACCACCCCCTCATCCCCGGGATTAACCAAGTGAACCTTCTTTGTACTGACTTGTTATGCTCTTTGCTCTCTGTCCACCTGATAGCTGCGTCCACCGGACGCCCATCCAGCAAGAGATCGGAAATCCACTGTTTAGTGAGATTTACCTTGCCAAAGACATAATCTGCTATCCTCTCATCCATTGCATTTCGACCATTCAAGCTTGGATCTACTACATTGCAATCCTGCTGCCAGAGTCCTGCCGCGGTCTCCATTTTCTGTAAGGGGTTTTCCTCGAGAGATTTCCCTGAGGTTTCTCTCTCTAGAGGCCTCTCTCTCTTGCACAGTAAAACCTTGAGTGGTTCGACCCACTCACCCCTTAGATTCTATACTCTGGACTTAGGGGCAGGAACTACAATGTAGAGAAAACTCTTGTAGACCAAGTTCACAGAAATCACACAGAAATCACAGAAACCCCACAGTGCAGATAGAGGCCATTTCGGCCCATCGAGCCTGCACTGACACATATCCCACCCTATCCCCGTAACCCCACGTATTTAATCCCCCTAACACTAAGGGTCAATTTATCATAGCCAATAAACCTAACCTGCACATCTTTGGACTGTGGGAGGAAACCGGAGCACCCGGAGGAAACCCACGCAAACACGGGGAGAATGTGCAAACTCCACACAGACAGTCACCCGAGGCCGGACTCGAACCCGGGTCCCTGGCGCTGTGAGGCAACAGTGCTAACCACTATGCCACCATGAAACAAAATGAAATTTTATTGCATAAGGAAAAATATCAAATCAAATGCAAGCAGATAAGGGAGTACATGGGAGGGAAAACCACACAAGCAAATCATAACGACACAGTACTAACTAAGGCAAATACAGGCATCTTATACTCTACAAAGATCATCATGAAATAAGGAAACACACGGAACATCGAGGGACAACAACTCATGTTAATTGTACCCTTAAATCCACCCCCTTATTAAACCTATCTAGATCTGATTGTGAAGGGCCAGAAACATGCTCACCAATCCCACTAGGAAGTGCGAGGTTTTGAAATCGAATCTGTGTTTGGTCCTTTCAGGCGTTTCGTCTCCACGTGGATCGTGGAGCCCCTGCGAGCTGCGCCACACCTCTCTCCTGAGGTGGGGGTCGGGGGCGGCTGGACACTGGCGGGCCTGGATGTCGGTGGGGTCGAGGTTCGTCGGCTTGACCCTGGTTAGAGGAGCCTTGGGCTGGCTCCCATCGCTTCTTCAGTTTTTTATCTCTTCTCCCGAGCCGGGGTGGCTGGAAGGTTTCTTCTCTTGGGACCTTTATTTTTTTGTCTCTGCTCCCAAGTTGGGTCGATGGCCTCTCGTTCCGGCAATGGTCCGGGGATGGTCGATGATCTCCCAATGTGTTTCCCCGGGGCGGGACGTCGGCTTCGAGACGGCCTTCTCGATGTTGGCTTTCTTCTTCCTCCTGCGAGTGCCTGCTTCTTCTTCTGAATGTGTCTTCTGTCTGAGCTCAAGCTGCAAGCTTCCTTTCAACTCAGTAACTCTCCAAGCTTGCCCCAACTGCCGAAAATCTCTCCATATATAACTTTCTTCCAGAAACTTCCGTCTCCCGCCCAAAATCAAGTTAGCCTTTGTTTTATTTTTGGCGGGCTGGGAGCACAGTGGGGTAGTTATTATATTTTAAAATGTCTTAAACGGCCGGTAAAGGCCCATCTCTGGTCTGGAATTACCTCCATTGTTTTTAATGTCCTGCTGATCTCGTTATCTAGTCCTGGGTGCTGTTCTCATGAATATGAAATTGTCCCCTTTTGTCTGGGTCAACATTTTGATGGCCTCTGTCTCCAGGCCAATCTTGACTGGATCTGCATCTAATCCATATGCATACATGTGGGTCTGGTTTCGTTCTCTCAGAAACGGCTTCCAGAACTTGCTGTAGGTTGAATCCACAAAGCTGTCTGAGGTTGCGCAGGAACCATTTTAAAGTGTCCCAATAAGCTGGTCACATGGTATGGCAGCCATTTTGTATGCCCCTTTTTTTTCTGGGCGTCTTTTAAAACAGTCTTTAAAATCATGGCCTCTTCTGCCATTTGACCCTTATTAATACAAAGTCCAATTTTGCAAATCCTACAATGTAACCTATTCACTTTTAACTGCCCACCTGCATGGTTTCTGCCGGGTGGGTAGGGTTAAAAATCGATCTCCTCTTGTAGGCTGCATATCCCTGGTTGTGGTGATGTTACCAATGTCACTAGCCAGGGATGCAAAGGTTATCCTTGGTCTCCTAGCAGCCAACCTTGCAGTCATTGCTCTGACTAAAATTGCCGTGCCCTTACTTTCCTGAGGATAAAGGCATCATGGCTGTTGTTAGGGTAAATGGTATTGATATACATGATCTTGTGTTCATGGTCACATACGAGCTGCATATTGAGGGAGTTACATCCTAACAGTGGACGCAGACATAAAGAATGAGGGGTAACCTATTGCCCTTGGACTTTGTGGAACTCAGCCATATGAAAGAAATTCAAAGTGCTGTCATTGGCAATTCAGGCTTGCAGAACAACTCTATCAAAGCTTCTCCACTGAAGCGCAGCCTCCACAGGTTCTGTCCCTCAGGCATATTGAAGTACAATCACCTCAGTCAATATATTGCAGCTTGGATGGTAGTTAATGGTGTGGTGAATGCACCTATAGTACAACCTGACCTGCCAAGTGTTGTGTATGTAATATGTGTGCTACTTTGAACCTATGGACAGGACTGCACTACTTGTTGGGCGTAGTGATACGCAGTACCACTCCTGGCCATAGGGGTATAAATAGTACTGTGGGTACTGATCTCCCCTCAGTTCCCGCCTGTGGGCATGAAGTAAAGACCTATGTATAGTCCCTACCTCCAACCAGTAAAGACCTGTTTGAGTTATACGTTTAAGTCTTTGTGTTAATTGTTCAATACAATACACATACTTAACACTGGCGACGAGTCAGGTTCTTACCCTGCGGCAGTTGAAGAGAGGTTTCAAACATCACCACCCCACTAGAAGCGACAGGCTTTAGGACTCTGAAGCCTCCATCAGCGACTGAGCACTGGAGTGCAGCAAACATCCTGACAGCTTCCAGCGACTGACAGAAGTCTTTCTGCAGTTTCCTTGTTCAACCTAGGTGGTGGGGTAAGCCGTGCAGTGTTGGCTGCAAAGACAGGGCTGGGGAAGTTGGAGAAGATAAGGGCGATCGCAATCCCTGATAAGAGCCGCGGTGAAACGCGCGAGCGGGTAAGCCAGAGCCCGGGAGGGAGCGAGCAAGAGCCGCGCGAGCGGGTGAGCCAGAGGCCGGGAGCCGCTTCAAGTGCGAGGCGCAGCGCGGGCCAGCGATCGGAACCAAAGATAAGGGCCGCACTCGGGGGCTGAAGGGAGACGGCGTCAGGGGACGGGTGAAGACCGCCAAGCGCGGGAAAACCACCATTTTGTGGGCGGAGGACGACGGCAAGAGCGGGAAGCCGCCATCTTTGATAACAAGTAAACAAAATAAAATCTGAGAAATTGCAAATCTACAATGCCTAAACACGGGAATATTAGCACCTTTGATAGTGACCTCGAAGATTGGGCCATATATGTTGAAAGAGTAAAAAATTATTGTAAGGCCAATAAAATTCGTGACCAAGATAAAGCTCTAACATTATTAAATTTAATGGGTGCGAAGACATACGGGCAATTGAAACACCTGTTATCACCAGATGAACCGGCGGATAAGACGTTCGATGAGATTGTTACTGCCCTGAAAGATCATCTAAACCCCACGCCGCTGATGCTAGCGGAACGATTTAAATTTTACGACAGAAGGCAGCTACAGCATGAAAGCAATGCTGATTATTTGCTGGAATTGCGTAAATTAGCGAAATATTGCCAGTTTGGAACGGGACTGACAGAGGCACTTCGAGACAAATTTGTGTGTGGTTTATTTAAACAGGATACACAAAAGCGACTGCTAGAGGAGAATGAGCTGATGCTTGAGAAGGCGGTCACTATGGCAGCAGCACACGAAGCCGCAGCGAGAGGCACGGCAGTAATGCAGCTACGGTCACCGGAGCTCAGTGCACACAAATTGGGTGTGAGTTCTGGCAAATGTTATCGTTGTGGAAAGACAACGCATGATCAGAACCAGTGTTGGTTTAAAAACCAAGAATGTAGAACTTGTGGTAGGCTTGGACATATAGCTAGAGTATGCAGGTCAGGGAAGAAGACCAGCAACAAGAAGTCACCGCAAGGAAAATACGCAAAGGTACACAAGGTGACCGAACAGGAGTCCGATTCAGACGCTAGCAGTAATGAACTGGCTAGCTTAAGAGTACTCAACGCTGGTAAGGGTGCAGACCTCCAGACAATTTGGGTCACTCTTCAGATAGAAGGAGTCCAAGTAAAACTGGAATTGGACACTGGATCGGCATTGACGGTCATAAATAAGAAAGATTACGGAAAGTTATTCCAACATATTCCCCTACAGGATACGGGGATTATATTGAAAACGTACACGGGGCAAAGAGTGTACCCCATCGGGAAAATAGAGGTTGCAGTGGTCCACAAGGGCGAAGACAGTCAAATAATGGACTTATATGTGATATCTGAAGGAGGTTCTCCACTACTAGGACGGGAGTGGATTAGGAAAATGAATATGGACTGGCATTTCCTACAAACAATAACGAGTGAGAACTCGGTGAAGATAGTCGGCCCAGACTCTGGAACGGATGATGGTAAGCCCAACTCAGGTGCAAAAGACAAAGTTTCAGCACAGAATTCCACTGAGCAACAACAACATAGTTTAACTGTGGATTCTGAGTCTGGCAAGTCTACTGATGTGCCCATTTCTGAGGGACACCGGGCTCGAACTCAACTCCATTTCAAACTACAACAGCAATTAGAACAAATGCTTCGCCGTTGTGAGCAAGAGTTGAATGCAACGAAAGAGTTCTTTGATATAGAGTTGGAGAATCTGGAAAGACAACAGAAGCAGCTGATGGAGAAAATGGAGCAGGAGCACACAAAACGTCTGATGTCAGAGGAGTTAACGGTCAGCCAACTCCTGCATATGCTGAAGGACAGGACTCTGAAATGGGAAAAACTTGAACACGAACTTCAATATTCAAACGAAAGGGGTTCGGAGCTCTCAAAGGTTATTGGAAGAGCTGAGGTGGCAACACAGACTGAGATGACTGCAACAGAGCAGCCCTTGGATGCCAAAAGTACGCTGACTCACGTCAACGTAGAACAACAGACCGCTGAAACAGCTGCTCCGGTAGAGGGATTGAATAGTCCGATCAATCAATCTCCAAAAGAAGTTGAAGTAGTAAAATCTCAAATGAGGTCATTAGTAAACGACTTGCTGAAAGCCCAGAAAAAGCTGGATGAAGAGGTACGCATGAAGAAGTCTCTTCAGGAAAGATGTCTGGACTTGGAACAAAAGCTGGCTAACGCCCAGCTGGGTATGGAGGAAATAGAAGACCCTCTCGCTGGCCTAGATCAGGACGACACCGAATATTACTATGTCCTGTCCTGCCCAACTTGTAACTTCGACTCCCACCATACAGAAATCATGGAGGAGCACCGAAAGTCTACGGAACATCGGGAGAAGGTGGCTCTACTACGGAAAAAGGAGGGAGAGAAGGAGGAACTGCGCATGCAGCTGGCAGCTGACAGTGGAGCCCAGAGAGTCTCCAAGAAGCAGAAAAGGAAAAGTCGAAACAGAAGATGACCCATCTGAACCATTATTACCTCTACCAGATCACACACGTGGTCCCTCCGAACGGAGCCAATTCAGTTCGGAAGTTCAAACTGTTAAATCCATGGAAGGACTATTGAATGAGTCACTCCAGCAACGTGAACCGACTCCACCACAGAGATTGAATCTGTGAACTGTTTTCCGCAGAGACTGAATCTGTGATCTGTTTTGACATGAAGTTATCTATGTATCTATGTTATTCTGTTATGTAAACCTGAAGTTATATATGTATATATGTTATTACGTTATGTTAAATGGGGAGATGACTGTAAAGCTAGGAAGGGAGGAATGTTGTGTATGTAATATGTGTGCTACTTTGAACCTATGGACAGGACTGCACTGCTTGTTGGGCGTAGTGATACGCAGTACCACTCCTGGCCATAGGGGTATAAATAGTACTGTGGGTACTGATCTCCCCTCAGTTCCCGCCTGTGGGCATGAAGTAAAGACCTATGTATAGTCCCTACCTCCAACCAGTAAAGACCTGTTTGAGTTATACGTTTAAGTCTTTGTGTTAATTGTTCAATACAATACACATACTTAACACCAAGCATCCTACTTGTCCTGCTCTTCGTCCTGTGACACACACAAATATTCCCAAAGCAATCCCATGATGACACTTGCAACATAAAAGCAAAGAATTTGGGCTGCAAAATTCAACCCTGTAGCGCCGGTAGTTTTGGCTGTTTTGTCATGAAAATGGCATCCGCCACACTTCTACCCACTTCCGGCGCGGCCCACGGTGTCGCCATCTTGGGGCGGGTGAAAGCGCGGGTGGTACATGCATGTGTCGGCAGTATTCAGAATAGGTAGTTCATGATGTCTGTCAGCATGCTGATGCATGACCTGCCATTTTCGACGTCTCTGCTCTATTCAACACCCTCTCCTAAACATGCACAGCTGAACATGCATTCAGCTGCACAAGGGACCCCCCCACCAGCGCTACATCCAACTTGCAGGTAAGTTGCTTATTGCTTTTGTACTGGCTCTTGCAGAGTTTGTAGGAGTATTGGGTTGCTGTAAGACATTTCAAAAGTTGTTAAAGTGTGCAGGGAGTGCTGCTGGACATTGGGTGGTCTTTGGCTGTTACTGGAAGGCCTCTGAGTACACCACTTGTTCCCAGTCAATGGGGCTCTAGTTGCAGTCTCCCTCGCGCTGCAGCATGACAGGGAGATGGAGCTGAGGGAGCAATGAAGACAAGCTGCTCGCAGAAGGAGAAGGTGGAGGGGGAAGAGGGCTCCCAGCAGGAGGCCTTGCCCACCTATGATCTTCAGGAAGCACGCTTCCTACCTGCACCTAAGCCGGGAACCGTGTGTTCGGCAGCTCCGCTTCGCCAAGGAGGTGGTCACAGAACTATGCCATCTCTTGGAACCAACCCTGCAGTCTCAGAGCAGAGCAACGACAGCACTTTTCAATTTCAATTTCAATTTCAATTTCAATTTTATTTGTCACATAACCAAATACAACAAGTGAAATCCAGTCAGTGAAATGCTTTTTTCTTAGCGAGCTGAGCGCACCCATCAGCAAAAGACACTTAGCTGCCTGGTACGCATGGAGCCCGCAAGGACGGCAGCCATCTTCATCGGCGCCATCACAATAGGGTCCGCTCTCACCTCGCTCCGCCATTCCCGCACTCCTGCCCGACAGTCTTCAGCCGCCGTGGTACCGACGTCCTGGGGCCTGCTTCTCCCTGGCTCTCCTTCCACCCGGTCTGACCTCCGAGCCTCCCGCGGTGTCCGACCTTCCAGGGCCTGCTTTTCCCGACCTCGGTATGCTGGCCGCATTCCCTCCTACCGATTCGACCTCTGAGCCTCCCGACGAGGAGCTGCCGGCCGCCGTGCTACAGCGGGTCATCGTGGCCTCCATCGCTGCTTCTGCTGACTCACCGCCGACTCTTTCTTTCCAGAGGGACCCTTTTTGCCTGAATACCATTCAATAAAGAACCAATGCAAAACCAAAGGTAGCATTGCCATGAAACCAAGATACAGCCAGTCATATAGCTCTGGTGATTCCTCACATTTACCACAAATCTTCAGTGCATCTGTTCTTTCCCCTCTTGGGCATACCCCACAGTCTCCATATTGCAGCTGACTACCATTTAGGCTTTCTGTTATTTGCGTTCCACAGTATAATCCAGGGCACATTAAATCAACATCAATAGTGAGAACCAGTGCCGACCGCTCCACAGACTCCGACACGGCGAACCCGGGGTATTCCACACCGGAACACTACCAGCGTCTCTCACCGCCTGCTTCTGGTTATGGTGGCGGTGACCTTTGCCCTTACCCCGCAAACCTTAGTCAGGCGCTCACGAGCCGAGTCCGTTAACCCCGGGGCTCTCGAGCCGAGTCCGTTAACCCCGGGGCTCACGAGCCGAGTCCGTTAACCCCGGGGCTCTCGAGCTGAGTCCGTTAACCCCGGGGCTGTCGAGCCGAGTCCGTTAACCCCGGGGCTCACGAGCCGAGTCCGTTAACCCCGGGGCTCACGAGCCGAGTCCGTTAACCCCGGGGCTCACGAGCCGAGTCCGTTAACCCCGGGGCTCTGGAGCCAAGTCCGTTAACCCCGGGGCTCACGAGCCGAGTCCGTTAACCCCGGGGCTCACGAGCCGAGTCCGTTAACCCCGGGGCTCTCGAGCCGAGTCCGTTAACCCCGGGGCTCTCGAGCCGAGTCCGTTAACCCCGGGGCTCTCGAGCCGAGTCCGTTAACCTCGGGGCTCACGAGCCGAGTCCGTTAACCCCGGGGCTCTCGAGCCGAGTCCGTTAACCCCGGGGCTCACGAGCCGAGTCCGTTAACCCCGGGGCTCACGAGCCGAGTCCGTTAACCCCGGGGCTCACGAGCCGAGTCCGTTAACCCTGGGGCTCTCGAGCCGAGTCCGTTAACCTCGGGGCTCACGAGCCGAGTCCGTTAACCCCGGGGCGCTCGAGCCGAGTCCGTTAACCTCGGGGCTCACGAGCCGAGTCCGTTAACCCCGGGGCTCACGAGCCGAGTCCGTTAACCCCGGGGCTCACGAGCCGAGTCCGTTAACCCCGGGGCTCACAAGCCGAGTCCGTTAACCCCGGGGCTCTCGAGCCGAGTCCGTTAACCCCGGGGCTCACGAGCCGAGTCCGTTAACCCCGGGGCTCTCGAGCCGAGTCCGTTAACCCCGGGGCTCACGAGCCGAGTCCGTTAACCTCGGGGCTCACGAGCCGAGTCCGTTAACCCCGGGGCTCTCGAGCCGAGTCCGTTAACCTCGGGGCTCACGAGCCGAGTCCGTTAACCTCGGGGCTCATGAGCCGAGTCCGTTAACCCCGGGGCTCTCGAGCCGAGTCCGTTAACCCCGGGGCTCACGAGCCGAGTCCGTTAACCTCGGGGCTCACGAGCCGAGTCCGTTAACCCCGGGGCTCTCGAGCCGAGTCCGTTAACCCCGGGGCTCACGAGCCGAGTCCGTTAACCTCGGGGCTCACGAGCCGAGTCCGTTAACCCCGGGGCTCTCGAGCCGAGCCCGTTAACCCCGGGGCTCACGAGCCGAGTCCGTTAACCCCGGGGCTCACGAGCCGAATCCGTTAACCCCGGGGCTCACAAGCCGAGTCCGTTAACCCCGGGGCTCACGAGCCGAGTCCGTTAACCCCGGGGCTCTCGAGCCGAGTCTGTTAACCCCGGGGCTCACGAGCCGAGTCCATTAACCCCGGGTTCCCACGAGCCTTAAAGCTATCCTGTACTGCTTAAAGCTAGCCGGCATCTCTTAAAGGGGGACATGGGATGTGAGCATTGTGGCTGGAGCAGGTGCTGGGAGTCCTTTGTGAGTTGAATCTGACGTGGGAAAGAGAGAAGAATGGCTGAACATGGGAAAGGGAGTGCACCAAGGCTTTCTAATGCTGCACTGGAGGCCTTGGTGGAGGAGGTGGAAAGGATGAGAGATGTCCTGTACCTGCATGGGGAAGAAGGCCTTCCAGACACATGGTGAGAAGGCAGTGGGAGCAGATAGCTGTCGAGGTCAATGCCAGGAGTTTAGCCTTGAGGACCTGGATGCAGTGCCGCAAGAAGTTTAATGACCTCACACGACTGGTCAAGGTCAGTGAATGTATCTTCAAATGTCATATCCTACCAACTGTACCATTAGCCTCAGCCACTGCTGAGTTCACTGCACCCCCATCACTCACCTACCAACAATCTATATCAAAAGCAGCGGTCGCGATGAGAGGATAAAGAGCGGCCCAAGAGGGACCTGAATTAAAGCAGCAGCAGCGGCGAGGCTCCGATTCAAAAACAACTACAAAAATCAAAGAGTGACGTCACAGGAGAGCAGGTAGGTGATTGGTTGGTGATTATTACAGCATTTTTTTGCTCTCTAAGTTAGGGAAGGGGGTTAAATTAAGAGCTGAGAAACTGTAACTTGCTAATACTTATTAATTTAATAACTTAAACTAGATAAAATAATCAAACAATAAAACTAAAATATTGACTGAATAAAAGCTTTAACTAATTAATAAATAAATGAAACAATGTTAGAGATGGCAGGGCAGGTGGTGTGTCGTAACTGCAGCATGTGGGAGTTTGTGGAGCGCATCGCAATCCTGAGCAACCACATCTGCAGTGTGTCTGCAACTCGAGGAACTTTGGCTCACAGTTGTTGAGCTGGAGTAGGAGCTGCAGACATTGCGATACATCAGGGAGGGGGAGAGTTACCTGGACACTTTGGGGTGGCGAAAAAAGCTCTTCCCGAGAAATTCGGCAGGGGTTGCTGGGGCGCTACCTGATAGCGCCGTGCCCCCGCCGGTAGAGCCCCAGGCCACTGCACCATCGGCGATAATGTCATCGGCGTGCGCCGCGACCCCTTACCACCCTGCGGCAAAAATTCAGCTGTGCCCTGCGAGGCTGCCGCGGGCAGTGTCAGCACCAGCCTCGCGGGTCATAAGCCGGGCCGACCTCTGCTCACAGGCCGGCATTTAAAGGTGAGGTGCGGCCACGACCCACGCTGCCATTTTCTTTTTTTGGCTGACCTCCAGGTCGGCCCTCCATGGTGGGCCGTGGCATGGTCCTGGCCACCATTACACAGTCGACACCGTGTCTCAGTGTGTCTTTAACTGAAGGGGAGGGGCATTGAAACACGGCCGCACTCCACGGAGCCTCCGTTGAGCGCTGCTGATCATGCCCCGACATTGCCTCGGTTATCGTCCCACCAGGAAGTGGAGGGCCCGACATTGCGCTCCACTTTCTGTGTGAGGTGGTAAGCCGAATTTAGCGGCTGGGGCGGTACTTCCGCACCAGGCGCAAAATGTCCGGCCTTAACTCCGTTACCACCCCCAAGCAGGGCGTAACCGAATTCCGTAGCCATAGTTCCAAGAGGCAGTCACACCCTTTAGGCTAAGTAGTACTTTAATGTTCATCAGTGGTCAGGGGCAGGAGGGTGTGACTGCGAGTCAGGCAGGTATGGGGACCCAGGATGTAGTGAGGGAGGAGCCTCAGCCCTTGACCTTGTCCAACAGGTACGAGGTATTTGCTACCTGTATGGAGGATGGGCAAACTGACCACAGCACCGTGGTACAGGGGGCCAACCAAGCGGGGAAGAAGGAAGGAATGTGGTAGTGGTAGGGGACAGTATAGTCAGGAGGATAGATATTGTTCTCTGCAACCGCGAAAGAGAGTCCCGAAGGCTGTGTTGCCTGCCCAGTGCCAGAGTTAAGGATATCTCCTTGCGGCTGGAGAAGAACTTGGAGTGGGAGGGGGAGGATCCAGTTGTCATGGTCCATGTAGGAACCAACAACATAGGTAGAACTAAGAATGAGGTTCTGCTGAGGGAGTTTGAGGAGTTAGGGTCTAAATTATTAAGCAGAACCTCAAGAATAATAATCTCTGGATTACTACCTGAGCCACACGCAAATTGGCATAGGGTCAAGCAGATCAGAGAGTTAAATGCGTGGCTCAAAGAGCGGTGTGGAAGAAGGGGTTTCAATTCATGGGGCATTAGCGCTAGTACTGGGGAAAGAGGGAGCTGTTCTGTCAGGACGGGCTCCAATTAAACCGAGCTGGGACCAGCATCCTGGCGAATCAAATAACTAGGACTGTAGATAGGGCTTTAAATTTAAAAAAGGGGAGGGAGGGGTCAGGTGATGGGAAATTTTGAAATCGGAAGAGAAAGGTCAAGGCAACAGAGCAGTGAAGCAATTTGGGTAACAATAAGCAGAGTGTGACAGAAGGGACAGAGGGGGAGAAATTTGATTGGTTGTGCCACCCATTAGCGCCTAAAGAGGCCGAGAAGTGGGGCAGTAACCAACTAGCGCCCGGGCGCAGCGAACCCTGCGCCTCCTCCCATATTGAGCGGACATTTTGCGCCGGCGCTAAACCTTAGTGCCCACTCACGGACGCAGGCAGATCATGACGTCATTTCAGTGTGCAACGCCTGGTCCAGCGAGGGTGGCAGCAGTCAGTGATCGCGTGGCCTCAATCTGCGTCTGCATGAGACCAGCGAGTGACTGCGTGGCAACACTCAGCAGTTGCGTGGCAGGTGCGAGTGCTTCGGTGAAGCCCTGGACAGTCCTTTCCAGTACTGTCCCGAAGCCCTGCACAGTCCTTTCCAGTGCTGTACCGAAGTCTTGGAGACTCCTAGCCTGTGCTGCGCCAAAGTCTTGGACACTCCTTGCCAGTGTCTCGATGGATTCAGGCATCCTTGCCACTGCAGCCATGAGCTCAGTGTGCCTCAGCCCAGCCTGGGCGCTCATTTCTGCGAGGGCACGCACCTCTTCTGTGCTCTGTGTAGCAGCACTCGCGGCCTGACTCGCCCTCAGGGGAGACGGCCCCCGAGCTTCCCTACCCCCCTTGCGTTGCTGCAGCCTGCTGGTTCCTGGAACTCGTTCCTCCTCAGAGCATTCCCCCCCACTCCCCTCCAGGGAAGTAGCCTCCCCAGTCTGCAGAGGGGCTGGCTCGCCTGAGGGTGGTAGGGATGGTCCAGCTTCCTCCTGCTCATCACCTCCGGAGTCAGTGGCAGTGGCAGCTTGAGGGCATGGCTCCCGAGCTGGTGATGCAGCATCTGAAAGCAGGGAGGTTGAAGAGTGGCTTTAGCGACAGGGTGGCAGCAAGGGATGCATGAGTGCTGCAATGCACTGACCTGGGTCCAAAGTGAAAAAGCATGCTGGTGGGGGGATCAAGTGGAAGGAGAAAGCTCAAAAAGGTGATGACCTTACCATCGCTGTGCACAATGGGGTCGGCAACTCCAGAGATGACAGGACCACTCATCCGGCTTCGAACAATCTGGTGGACTCGCTCCTCGAGGTCTGTGAGGGTCTGCAGGTGAGGCCGGCCTCCACCGGTACGAAGCTGCTCCCTACGGTTCCTTGCCAGCTTGGCCTGCAGGAGAAAGGACGGGAAGTGATGAGACATGCTGCCCTGAGCTGACATTACATGCCCCCCATGGTAGAATAGCCCTTACATTATGCACTGAGCTGAATGTGCGTGTGTGTTTCCAGAAAGGGCCATGGGTGCTGGCTGGCAGATGGCCATTGGGACTTCGCGCACCCTCTGGCCATAATGTCAGGTGCAGATGGAAGGATGAAGATGAATGTGAAAAAGGCACTCACCCTAACGACCCGAGTGAGGTCATTGAACTTCTTCCTGCATTGCACAGGAGTTCTGGGCACCACGCTGCTGGACGTGACTCTTTGGGCAACATCCCTCCAAGCTCTGCGGTATTCGCTCTGATGAGGCCTCCTGCCATTCTCAGGGTACAGCACAGCTCACCGGTGCTCCACTGCGCCAACCAGATCATCCAATGCCCCATCGCTAAAGCGCTCCGCTCTCTGCCTGACCCTCTCCATGTCTTGGAAGTTTTGAACGCCACAGGTAGGTCACCACCGATTTTGAGGCCTACAAGGCATAGAGTGTGGCTGCTGATGTTAATTGACCTGCCCCTTTAAGGGCTGGCCGGCGCCAGCGTGTCTCAGGGAAATCGATTACTGACAGTACCTGCGCTGCGCTGCGCCCAGCCGCTGAGAAATTGAGTAGCGCCGCCGGGTTAGCGCCTTAAGAGTACCGTGCAGCACCTGATTTAGCGCTGCAATCACCCTCAGGGGCGCTGCAACCCAATATCGCTCGAGGTGACGATAAGTTGCGCCTGGCGCGAAACTTTGCTTACCGCCAATACTAGCGCCCCAAGCGGGGCTGTACCGAATTTATCCCCCAGAGAGTTTAATGGTAGCTGTGCAGCAGAGAATGACGTCAAAGCAGGGAATAATGGTAAAAAATTTAATTTAAATGCTCTTTATCTGAATGCACGAAGCATTCGTAACAAGATAAATGAACTAGTGGCACAAATAGAGATAAATGGGTTTGATCTAATAGCCATTACAGAGATGTGGTTGCAAAGTGACCAAGGTTGGGAACTAAATATTCCAGGGTGCTTGACATTTTGAAAAGACAGGTAGAATGGAAAAGGAGGGGGAGTAGCCCTGATAATATTGGATGACATAAGGACAGCAGCGAGAAAGGATCTCGGCTCGGAAGATCAGGAAGTAGAATCAGTATGGGTGGAGATAAGGAATAACAAAGGGCAGAAAACACTGGAGGGAGTAGTATATAGACCCCCTAACAGTAGCTATACCGTTGGACAGAATATTAATCAAGAAATAGTAGGAGCTTGTAAGAACAGTAATGCAATAATCATGGGGAACTTCAATCTTCATATAGACTGGACAAATCAAATTAACAAAGATAGTCTGGAGGACGAGTTCATGGAATGCATTCGGGAAAGTTTCCGAGAACAATGCGTCATGGAACCAACCAGGGAAAAGGTTATTTTAGATCTTGTATTGTGTAATGAGACAGGGTTAATTAGCAATCTCGTAGTAAAGCATCCTCTGGGGCAGAATGATCACAATACGATAGAATTTCACATTAAGTTTGAGAGTGACTTGCCTAAGTCTGAAACTAGAGTCTTAAACGTAAATAAAGCCAATTACATAGGTATGAGGGGCGAGTTGGCTAAGGCAGATTGGAAAAATAGATTAAAAGATATGGTGGTAGATTAGCAGTGGCTAGCATTTGAAGAAATATTTCATAATTCTCAACAAAAATACATTCCATTGAGAAACAAAAACTCCACAGGAAAAGTCATCCATCCATGGCTAACTTAAGAAGTTAAGGATAGCATTAGATTGGAAGAAGAAGCTTATAATGTTGGGAAGAATAGTAGTAAACCTGAGGATTGGGAGAGTTTCAGAAACCAGCAAAGGATGACCAAAAAACTGATAAAAAGGGAAAAAGATAGAATATGAGAGAAAACTAGCAAGAAACATTAAAACAGATTGTAAGAGCTTCTACAAGTATGTAAAAATGTAGAGAGTAGCAAAGGTAAATATTGGTCCCTTAGAGGCTGAGACAGGAGAAATTATTATGGGAAATAAGGAAATGGCTGAAACATTAAACAAATATTTTTTAGCTGCCTTCACAGTAGAATATTATAAAAAGAATATAGAGGCACTGGTGAGGGTGCAGAGAAGATTTACAAGGATGATACCAGAAATGTGAGGGTATACATATCAGGAAAGGATGAACAGGCTGGATCTCTTTTCTCTTGAAAAAATTAGGGTGACCTAAAAGAGGGCTTTAAAATTATGAAAAATTTTGATAAAGTGGATACAGAAAGAATGGCCTCGATTTTCATTGAGCCGTGGAGGCGGGCTTGGAGGCGTGTGGGGGTAAAAATCGCAAAAACTGGCGGGTGGGGCAGGACCCTCCCACCCCCCCGGCCTGGTTCCCGACTCCGAGCAATTTTAACTCAGTCGTGTCTGATGGTCCCGACTCCGTCCCGCATCCAAAAGGCGGGACTGGTTGTTGAGGCTCTTAACAACCACTAAATGGCCTCTATAATCTTATTTTGAAAGGCCCTTGCGAATTTAACCCTTTTCCCACATGAAACACGCCTGGTGGTAAACACAAATGTGAAACCTGGCGGGAGCACTATTGAATTGCTGAGTATCAACTGCAGGTCAACCATTAAAGAGGAGATTAGATCAGCCATCATTTGCCGGTGGCAGGACTTAGTGGTCTCAGGTCTGGGGCAACTTTTAGAAGGCTTAACCACACCTGTGGAAGGTTGGAACCTCACACCCATCTGAGTGTGGCCTCCTGGGAAACCCCTGTCGCCACCTTCACTCAGCGCTTCCTCAACGGAGGCATATACCAGAAGCATGGGAGCCATTTATTTCCTTCCCATCTGGGCATTAGAGGAGCTCGAGCACGGCAGCAGCAGGACCAGGAACAACAGCAGCACCAGCAACAGCAGCAGCAGCAGGAGCGTCAGGCTGCTGCTCACTCACCTGAAGCTGCACAGGCCAGAAGGGGCCAGCACCTGGAAGCCCATCGGCGCAGAAGATACCCCCCAAACAGGGTCTACAGATGCAGGGTCAGCTACCTCAACATGTCTGAGCAGCAGTGCCAAAGGCGGCTCCGACTTTCGCGAGAGGTAGTGACTGACATCTGCGCAATGCTACAGCAAGATCTGCTGCCCAGAGGACCAGGTGGACAAGCATTACCAGTGGCCATCAAAGTCACCACCACACTCAACTTTTTTCCCTTAGGCTCATTCCAGGGATCAGCAGCAGACATCAGCGGCATCTTCCAGGCGGCCGCACACACTTGCATCACGCAGGTAACCGATGCCTTCTTTGCCCTCGCGCACAATCACATCTATTTCACTAAGGATCGAGCAAGTGTCACAGCGCGAACGGTTGGATTAGCTAATCTGCCAGGCTTTCCAAGGGTGCAGGGCATAGTTTTCTGCACACATGTGGCCCTTAGAGCACCCCATCGCAATCCAAGTATTTTTGTCAACCGCAAGGGCTTCCACTCCCTCAACGTTCAGCTGGTGTGTGACCACAAGAAGGAAATTTTGCATGTTTGTGCCATGTACCCTGGCAATTGCCATGACTCCTTCATGCTGCACCAGTCTAGTGTGCCTCCGCTATTCAGTCCGCCAGACCAACTTAACAGATGGCTACTTGGAGACAAGGGCTATCCCCTGAGGACGTGGCTAATGACGCCGTTGAGGAGGCCAGCCAACGAAGCTGAGGAGCGCTACAACTCCAGACACATTTCCACCAGATCCATTATCAAGCAAACCATCGGTTTGCTGAAGATGCGCTTCAGATGCCTGGATAGATCAAGTGGAGCATTACGGTACTCAGCAGCCAGGGTCTCCAGAATCATCGTGATTTGCTGTGCACTTCACAACATGGCACAGCGTCGTGGCTTGCAGATTCCTGAGGACCAAGTGGCTCCTCACATATCCTCCTCAGATGAGGAGGAGGAGGAGGAGTGCGAAAACGAGCATCCTGCAGAGGCCCATCAACCAGCGGCAGCATTACATGAGAACATTGCTGCCCAGGATGCAAGGAATGCACTCATCCTGGCCAGATTTGCTTAGCCTAGACTCCTGCATCTGTGCCTGGATTTCCATCACCTCTGATCTTATGGATGGACCCAGAGGCAGAGGGTCGACATGCTGCTGAGCCGAGCTGGCAGAGTCCTGCGCCCTCCAACTAGGACTCTCCACTGCTGTCCCTGTCTCCACAATCTGCTGATGCTCACTTGTGGGCTGTGATACACCAGGTGACATCACTACTCTATGTCCCGAAAGTCCCACCGAGGTGTGAGTGTCTGCGCTGGTGCTGGGTACGCTGAATTCTGCTGACGCTGCGCCCTCAGAGGTTGCAGCTTCCTCTGAGAAGTCTGGCTGCTCAGCCTCTTCTTCCTGGCTAGGGGGGACGGGTGCTTGTGATGGTCCTCTGGGGGAGTAAAGGAAAGAGTCAGATGTGATGCAAAGGCTACATGCACATAACTTTTTGCAGATGCTCATAAGTCCATCTGTTAGAGCTTCACAATCATTATCAGCGACTCATGCAATGTCAAAGAGAGAGATGGGAAACTTTTCTGTCACCAGCTTGCTGTGTTGCACCTGTCTGTCCGTCCCCCATGCACGAATCATCCTCTGTTCCCATAAATTCCAGGACGGCCTCCTCCCAGGTGGTCAGGTGGGCTATTGAGGCTGTCCTTCCTCCTGTCCTGGCTCACTCTCTTTTGTTGTGAATTCTCTTTTCCTGCAATGAGGGAGACAAGTGAAGGTTGAGTGAGAATGAAGGAGTGAATGTAGAGATTGCATAGCATAGATACTTAGAAGGAGACAAAGATGGAGTGAGGTTGCAAGACCAAGGGCCCTCCCTGTGTGTTGTCAGTTGTGTTCAAAAGCATCAGAGTGATAGGGAGTGTGAGGGCTGCATGGTGGAATAGTTACGTGAATGTGAGCATAGAGAGAGAGGGAATGGGTAAGGGTGCATGGATGTCAGTGTCAAGTGGGATATGGAGGAAGAGATTGCTAAAGCTGAGTGCTGGTGAGGAAAGGCAATGGGGATCAGATTGAGGGTGATGGGAAATTCATACTCACTTTTCCAGTGCGCTGAAGGTCATGAAATCTTTTCCTGCACTGTATCCAGGTTCTGCGGGTGACTCCCAAGGAGTTGACCTCCTCAGCCACCTGCATCCACATTGCCTTGGTCTGAGTGGGAGGCATCTTCCACCCTGATGAAGGGAAGAGCACCTTCCTGTTGGCCCTAGTCCCATTCACTAATGCCTGCAGTGCCACCTCGTCAAAGCGAGGAGCTGATCTGGCCCTCCCGCTTGTCATATTTGCTGCAGCTCCCTCACACTGCACAGTCAAGAAGCTTGGCAGTCTGCAGAAGAAGCAAGGCTTGCTGTGGACCTTAAATGCAGCAGCAATGATGACGTCATGAAAATCCCATTTGCAAAGGCTTCCCACACGTTGGAAATCAATTGGCCAATTCAGTTAAAATTGCATCAATCTCCCAAATCCATTTAGATTCGTGTGGGAAACACGAAATTCGGATAACACAACACCATCCCGCACCTGAGTTAAAATCCCCCCCCAATGTATCCACTTGTGGGGAAGAGCATAACTAGAGGCCATCAATATAAGATAGTCACCAAGAAATCCAATAGGGAATTCAGAAGAAACTGCATTACCCAAAGAGTGCTGAGAATGTGGAACTCGCTACCACAGGGAGTGGTTAAAGCTAATAGTATAGATGCATTTAAGGGGAGGCTAGACAAGCATATGAGGGAGAAGGGAATAGAGGGATATGCTGATAGATTTAGATGAGGAAAGATGAGAGGAGGCTCGTGTGGAGCATAAACGCTGGCATGGACTGGTTGGGCCAAATGGCCTGTTTCTGTGCCGTATATCCTGTGTAATCCTATGTAATCCATTGTGGAAGACACAAAAAGCATACTAAAAATGGTGGGTAACCAAGGGTCTAATAAGGGTGAGGAACTTAACATAATTAATCTAAGTAGAGAAAAAGTACTGGAGAAACTAATGGGCCGAAAAGCCGACAAATCCCCTGGACCTGATGGCCTACATCCTAGGGTTCTAAAAGAAGTGGCTGCAGAGATAGTGGATGTATTGGTTTTGATCTTCTGAAATTGCCTAGATTCTAGAACAGTCCCAGTGGATTGGAAGGTAGCAAATGTAACACCGCTATTCAAGAAACGAGGGAGAGAGAAAACAGGGAACTACAGGCCAGTTAGTCATTGGGAAAATGCTGGAATCCATTGTTAAGGAAGTGGTATCAGGGCACTTAGAAAATCATAAGATCATTAGGCAGAGTCAACATGGTTTTATGAAAGGGAAATTGTATTTGACAAATGTATTAGAGTTTTTTGAGGATGTAACTAGCAGGGTAGATAAAGGGGAACCAGTGGATGTAGTATATTTCGATTTCCAAAAGGCATTCGATAAGGTGCCATATAAAAGATTATTACACAAGATAAGGGCTCATGGAGTTGGGGGTAATTTTTTTAAAATTCATTTTTATGGGATGTGGGCTTTGCTGGCAATGCCAGCATTTATTGCCCATCCCTAATTGCCCTTGAGAAGGTGGTGGTGAGCCGCCTTCTTGAACCGCTGCAGCCTGTGTGGTGAAGGCACTCCCACAGTGCTGTGGGGAGTTCCAGGATTTTGACCCAGTAACGATGAAGGATCGCCGATATACTTCTAAGTCAGGCTGGTGTATGACTTGAAGGGGAACTTGGAGGTGGTGATGTTCCCATGTGCCTGCTGCCCTTGTCCTTCTAGGTGGAAGAGGTCACGGGGTTTTTTTTTTTATTCATTGATGGGATGTGGGCGTCGCTGGCTAGGCCTGCATTTAGTGCCCATCCCTAATTGCCCTTGAGAAGATGGTGCTGAGCCGCCTTCTTGAACCGCTGCAGTCCATATGGTGTAGGTACACCCACAATGCTGTTAGGAAGGGAGTTCCAGGATTTCGGCCCAGCGACAGTGAAGGAACGGCGATACAGGTCCAAGTCAGGATGGTGTGTGGCTTGGAGGGGAACTTGTAGGTGGTGATGTTCCCATGCGTCTGCTGCCCTTGTCCTTCTAAGTGGTAGAGGTCGCGGGTTTGGAAGGTGCTGTTGAAGGAGCTTTGGCGAGTTTCTGCAGTGCATCTTGTAGATGGTGCACACTGCAGCCACAGTGCGCCAGTGGTGGAGGGAGTAAATGTTGAAGGTGGTGGATGGAGCGCCAATCAAGCGGGCTGCTTTATCCTGAATGGTGTCGAGCTTCTTGAGTGTTGTTGGAGCTGCACTCATCCAGGCAAGTGGAGAGTATTCCATCACACTCCTGACTTGTGCCTTGTAGATGGTGGAAAGGCTTTGGGGAGTCAGGAGGTGAGACGCTCGCCGCAGAATTCCCAGCCTCTGGCCTGCTCTTGTAGCCACAGTATTTATATGGCTGGTCCAGTTCAGTTTCTGATCAATGGTAACCCCCAGGATGTTGATGGTGGGGGATTCAGCGATGGTAATGCCATTGAATGTCAAGGGGAGATGGTTAGAGTCTCGCTTGTTGGAGATGGTCATTGCCTGGCACTTGTGTGGTGCGAATGTTACTTGCCACTTGTCAGCCCAAGTCTGAATGTTGTCCAGGTCTTGCTACATATGGACACGGACTGCATCAGTATCTGACGAGTCTCGAATGGTGCTGAACTGTATGTAATCATCAGTGAACATCCCCACTTCTGACCTTATGATGGAGGGAAGGTCATTGATGAAACAGCTGAAGATGGTTCGGCCTAGGACACTACCCTAAGGTATGATTCCAACCAATGGAGAGTTTTCCCCTTGATTCCCATTGACTTCAGTTTTGTTAGGGCTCCTTGATGCCACACTCGATCAAATGCTGCCTTGATGTCAAGGGCAGTCACTCTCACCTCACCTCTTGAGTTCAGCTCTTTTGTCCATGTTTGGACCAAGGCTGTAATGAGGTCAGGAGCTGAGTGGCCCTGGCGGAACCCAAACTGGGCGTCAGTTAGCAGGTTATTGCTGAGTAAGTGCCGCTTGATAGCACTGTCGATGGCACCTTCCATCACTTTGCTGATGATTGAGAGTAGACTGATGGGACGGTAATTGGCCGGGTCGGATTTGTCCTGCTTCTTGTAGTCAGGACATACTTGGGCAATTTTCCACATTGCTGGGTAGATGCCAGTGTTGTAGCTGTACTGGAACAGCTTGGCTAGGGGCGCAGCTAGTTCTGGAGCACAGGTCTTCAGTACTATTGCCAGAATGTTGTCAGGGCCCATAGCCTTTTCAGTATCCAGTGTCTTCAGCCGTTTCTTGACATCACGTGGAGTGAATTGAATGGGCTGAAGACTGGCATTTGTGATGCTGGGGACCTCAGGAGGAGGCCGAGATGGATCATCCACTCGGCACTTCTGGCTGAAGATAGTTGAAAATAGTTGGGAAGTGCTGCCAAAGAAGCCTTGGCAAGTTGCTGCAGTGCATCTTGTCGATGGTACACACTGCAGCCACGGTGTGCCGGTGGTGGAGGAAGTGAATGTTTAAGGTGGTGGTTGGAGTGCCAATCAATCGGGCTGCTTTGTCCTGGATGGTGTTGTTTTTCCTTTCAGATACCCAAGAACTGCAAACTGGCCAGGCAGTGGAGGAAGACCAAGAAGCCAGTGATGATGAAGACACACTGTCACTTGATTTCACACTCGCTCAGATATTGACACTGCGTGTATCTTAATGGATAGCATAGAGGCGGGATCTGCATGTGGTGAGACACCGGGCACAATGTGCGCTGTAGCCAGGGCAGGGGGTAAGGATAACTTATGTGCCAGCTCACCAGAGGGTGAGGTTGCACACATGCTCTGCTGCAGAGGACTCAAATGAGGAATTCAATGGGCCAGGCTACAGAAGAAGGCTGATGGTTGTACACACCGAAATGGTTGGTGCATTGGGAAGTCTGCCAGAAAACCTACATTCAGTTTCAAGGAGCATGGAGGTGTCTGACACCAACTTGGCATGGGACCATGCACAGAATTTGGAGCCCATCCTTTCCAGCATGGCACTGGTGGCCAACTCCATCAACACACTTCTGGACTCAACCATGATGCAGCGTGCTGGCGTGGTGGTGGGGGTCCTTTATGCTACTTAACACATATTCAGCTGTGTGAGCTTTAGAGAGGGCGTCAGTTTGAGCATAAATTCCAAAATAGCAGCACTGGCATCAAATCAGCGTTGCACGCTGATTAACGTCATGATCTGCCTGCTCTGCATACATCCTGTGGATGTTAACTGCGCGCACACTAATGCCTTCATCAAGATGACGTCCAGCACGTTTCACATTAGAGGTGTGCGTGTGTGCCCTGGATACCATTATGGATCCTTAACAGCACTCATAGCACACAAAAAACGGCTGCTGCTGATCCCAATTTCTCACCATGTGTGTATGGTGACCTCGCAGTCTGTAGAGCTCCATGTTCAAAGACTAATACAGTTTAGTCACTGGAGGTAGTAATGTAGCCTCACCTAACCTACTTCCATGTGTTTCCAATACAGTTACCAGCCTTCTCAGAAAACCAGTAAGTCATGCACTTGTGTGAAACTTTATGGCTCGTATTAACTCTAGAAGCAGTAATATACTTCTGGTTTAACAAACTGTATATAGAGGTAATACCTTATTGTCTGAAACCTTTTCAACTCGAGCACTCACTCCATTAATAATGTAATCCTGTATTGGAGAGTTCTTGGTGCAGGTGATTGTCAGTAGCATCAATCATTCCTAGTAAACATTTTCCTCCTAGACATAAGGATTTCTGGCTTAATTGTTGTTTCCAACCATGGATTTAGTTTACATTATACACTCTTTTATCATTCACTCTACATAAGACAGTTATTTCTGCTGTTTGAAAAGGCTTATGAATATTATAAGAAGTAAAATGTAGTGCCAAAGGCATATCACTGATTTAAATGAATCCAGAATATGCCTGTGGCGTATTAGGGATATCACTGTACTGACAGAACACTACAGTCCACCAGCTTGTCCCTCATTCATTTCAATATCAAACAGTATACTTTTCTTCCTTGTGCAGCTGTTGCTGATCATCAATAACATGTGATTTGCTCTATGGACCTTCCGAGTCTATATGGCAGAAATGGAGCAGCTGCAAATGTAATGTTAATTGAACCTTCAATGGAAGACAACAGTACTTGTGTCAGTTGTGACCATGGGTGATGTCACCAGTATGGCTGGAGACACATTCCAGGCAGAAGGCTCTGGCATGTGTAATCACAAGAACGTTCCCTGACGCAGGTCTCATCTAATTTTGCTTTCTCATAAACTATTTTAGTGCTGTGCTGGTTGTTCATTTCCTGAAACTGTACTCTCGTCAGAAAGAGAGAACTTGCAGTAATGCCTTAACTTAACATCTCCTTAAAACATCCCAAAGTGTTTCCTCTCCAATAGATTAGTTTTCAAAGCATAGTAATTGTTACATAGGTTAATAGATCAATTAATTTGTAGACAGCAAGGTTCCACAAACAGCAAATGAATGAGTGACCAGTTAGTCTGCTTTTGGTGGTTTTGGTTGAGGAGGGAATGTTGGCCAGGACAGTGAAAGAAAGAAAGAACTTGCATTTATATAGCACCTTTCATGACCTCAAGACATTCCAAAGCACTTCACATCTAATTAATTATTTTTGAAGCGTGGTCTGGTGCATTGCAGGGGAAACCATCAGCCAATGTGCGCACAGGAAGATCCTACAAATATCAATGAGATACATGACCAATTAAATTGCTTTTGGTGGTGTTGGTTGAGAGATAAATGTTGGCCAGTACACCCAGAGAACTCCCTAGCTCTTCTTCATATAGTGCCATGGGATCCTTTATGTAAAGTCTGTGGGTTGTATAGCGAAGTAATACACAGACTACAAGAGTAACTTAAACAGGACTTTACTATTCGAAGGTCAGGGCGAATCTGCCCAATAAATCCTGACACAGCACTTATATACTGGTGTGGTCACCGTCGGTATTACAGTATACAGCAGCCAAGATAAAGTAGTGCCACACCTAAAATAGTTCTCTTAAAGGTGAACGGTTACATACGATAGTTCTCTTAAAGGTAGAACAGTTACATACACTACAATCCTCCCTTTTTAGCTTACAATATACTTATTCCCCATTAACCATATCATTAGAACATATATACAAATTATGTAAAACAGTTCACAGGTTCAGTCTCTCTGGAGGTCTCCTGACTCTGTCCGGATAACGCCTCGGTGGTGTAGTAGTTTTTGGCGGGGTAGTAGGTTCTTCCGGCAAGGCCGATTCAGCTTGAAGGACAGTGTCAGGATCATCTGATTCCAGTATTACCAGATCGGAGGTAGGTGCTCTGGGTATCTCTGTTTCTACATTAGCCGTGTAAGGTTGTGGAGTAGGTTGGCTCTTTGTGGATGACCCTATGATCTGGTCAACATGGCGCCTTATTATGCTGTCACCAATGCCCACTGTATACAGCAGCGGCCCTAGCCTTTTTACAATAGTTCCAGGCTGCCATTTCTCGGTACGGTAGTCCCGGGCCAAAACTTGTTGACCTGTCTGAAAAGATCTAGTTGGCCTTTCATTCATGCCCTGGAATTGCCGGTTCTCTACGTCCCTTCTGACGTTTGGCTTAATCAAATCCAGCCGGCATCTTAGTCTTCTATTGAAAAACATCATGGCGGGAGTTTGATTTGTGACCGCAAGTGTTGCATTCCTGTACGCCAACAAGAAGTTATCTACCTTATGTTGTAAGTTGATGTTCTCATTACCCATGGCCTTTATGGCCTTCTTGAAGGTCTGGACAAACCTTTCAGCTAAGGCATTGGTGGCGGGATGGTATGGGGCTGATGAGTAGTGCTTGACCCCATTGCTTTTTAAGAACTTCCTGAATTCTTCGGACACAAATTGTGGTCCATTATCAGAACAGACCTGTTCCGGCAGCCCATTCCTGGCAAACATGGTCCTTAATACTGTGATGGTTTTTTCCGTGGTGGTGGAGGACATCTTTATTACCTCCGGCCACTTGGAGTGTGCATCCACTGCTATTAGAAACATTGAGTCCATAAATGGACCAGCAAAGTCGATGTGTACCCTTTGCCAAGGAGATGAGGGCCACTCCCATGGATGCAGAGGAGCTTGTGGTGGCGCGTTTTGGACCTTCTGGCATCCTAGACAACTCTTGGTTATTTCTTCGATGTCTCCATCAATACCTGGCCACCACACAAACGCTCTTGCTAGGTTCTTCATTTTCACTCCACCCAGATGTCCCTCATGAAGTTCCTTTAGCACCTTATGCTGAAGTTTGGGTGGAATCACCACTCTCGATCCACACATCAAGGTTCCTCAGCACACTGACAGCTGTTCTTTCCGTTGTGAAAATGCTGGCAGTGTTGGTTCGCCATGTGCTGGCCATCCCTCCACTGTTAGATCGTAGACCCGTGAGAGAGTCGGGTCATTTCTTGTTTCATTCTCGATCATCGAATTGGTTACTGGTAGACATTCTACTATGGATGAGTGGAACATTTCTACTGGGTCCATTGTAGCCGCCTCTTCTACTACCGGCAACGGTAGGCGCGATAGCCCATCAGCATTTCCATGCTGTTTGGAGCTTTTGTATTCAATGTCATATTGGTGTGCCCCATGTAACACGGACCACCTCTGTAACCTTTGCGCTGTCATAGTGGAAACGGCCTTGTTAGGGTTGAATATGGACACCAACGGCTGGTGGTCTGTCAGTAATGTGAACTCCTTGCCCTGCAGGTAATGATTGAATTTCTTTACTCCCCACACAAGGCTGAGGGCCTCCCTGTCTATCTGAGCATAATTTCACTCCGCGGAGGTCAACGATCGGGACGCAAATGCGACTGGCCTTTCCGAGCCATTTGGTAACTTGTGTGAAAGTACTGCTCCAATTCCATAAGGGGAAGCATCACAAGCTAGACGAAGAGGTAACGTTGGGTTGAAATGAGCCAACACTTCCTCAGAGGTAATCAACGCCTTGCTTCTGCGAAAGGCCTTTTTACAGTCCTCGCTCCACTTCCATGGCACTTCTTTCCGTAACAGAGCATTCAGCGGATGTAGCACCGTGGATAAATTTGGCAGAAACTTGTGATAATAATTAATCAACCCCAGAAACGATCTCAACTGTGAAACGTTTTCCGGAGCGGGGGCCTTCACGACAGCTTCTATCTTGTCAGACGACTTGTGCAGCCCCTCTTGGTCAATGACATGACCGCAGTACGAGATCCATTTCTGGAAGAACTCACATTTCTGGCGATTAACTCGAAGGCCATATTCCTTCAACCTGGTGAGCACCAGTTTCAAATTTGTGAGGTGTTCCTCCTCGTCTTCTCCCATAATCAGGATATCGTCCAAGTAACACTGCGTGCTTGGAACACCTTGTAAGACCTGCTCCATTGCCCTCTGCCAAATTGCTGGAGCCGAAGCTACTCCAAAAACCAGTCTATTATAACGATACAAGCCTCTGTGCGTGTTGATTGTGAGATACTGGCGCGACTCTTCCTCGACTTCCATTTGTAAGTATGCCTGTGCCAGGTCTATCTTGGTGAAGTGTTGCCCGCCAGACAATGAAGCAAAGATATCCTCAATCCGCAGAAGCGGGTATTGTACCGTGTGAAGCACCGGATTAACTGTGATCTTGAAATCTCCGCAGATGCGGACCTTCCCCAGTCCCCCTGGCTTGTTACTTGATGAAGACTTCATGACGGGAACAATGGGCGTGGCCCACTCACTCCAGTCCACCTTAGACAGTACCCCTGAACGTTCAAGCTCTTCCAGTTCTGCCTCCACAGCAGGTCGTATCATGTAAGGTACCGATCTGGCTTTGAAAAATTTTGGACTTGCATGTTCTGCAATCTTGATTTTTGCTTTAATTCCTCTCAGTGTTCCCAGTCCTTGCTGGAATACCTCTTTAGCTTCGTCCAATATTCTGGACAACCGTTCAGGTTTGACCTCTTCCTTCCCGGAATCTACCGTCATTGTGTTTAGTGAATGCCAGTCTATCTTTATTTTCCTGATCCACTCCCGTCCCAGAAGTGGTGGACCTCCCGCGGGCAGCACATACAAGTCCATCCTTTGGTGATCTTTGTCTTTGTATCTCACCTTGACTTCTATCTTTCCGATGGGGTATACTTTGTGCCCCGTGTATGTCTTCAATACTATCTCCGTATCCCGTAGGGGAATATGTTTGAATAACTTTTTGTAATCATGCTTATTCATGACCATCAACGCCGATCCGGTGTCCACTTCCATCTTCACTTGGACTTTTGCAATCTGTAGTGTGATCCAGATAGTTTGTCGGTCAGCTTCTTTACTCACATTATGACTCCTCAGACTACCCAGTGCCTTGCTGTTGGAGTCTGAGTCCGAATTCTGTTCATCTGGACTCTTCCCAGTCACCTCATGTACCTTTCTGTACTTCTTCTGTGGTGACTTATTATTGTTGTTCTTCTTTCCTGACCGGCACACCTTAGCTATGTGGCCAAGCTTGCCACATTTCCTACAGTCCTGGTTTTTAACCCAGCATTGGTTCTGGTCGTGCGTTGTCTTCCCACAACGAAAACATTTCATTGTACCCGAAGTCATTTGATCCACACTGAGTACCGCTGTCTTCTGCTGCATTTCCGCCGTGCCTCTCGCTGCGGCTTCGTGCGATGCTGCAATAAGGACAGCCTTATCAAGTGTAAGATCGTTCTCTTCGAGTAGTCGTTTTTGCGTTCCTTCCTTTGACAATCCACACACGAACTTGTCTCGCAATGCCTCTGTCAGATTTCCTCTAAACTGGCAGTATTTCGCTAGTCTACGTAGCTCGACCAAGTACTCCGCGTTGCTTTCCTCTTTTCGTTGCGTTCTCCCGTAAAATTTAGATCGTTCCGCTAACATCAGCGGTGCGGGGTTAAAATGATCCTTCAGGACAGCAACAATATTATCGAAAGACTGATCCGCCGGTTTAGCTGGTGATAGGAGATGCTTCAATAACCCGTATGTCCTCGCACCCATTGAGTTTAATAAGGTTAGAGCTTTTTCATAATTTGCTATCTTATTAGCCGTACAATATATCTCGATGCGTTCTACATACGTGGGCCAGTCTTCCACCTCGGCATTGAAACCGTTGCTGTTACTATGCTTAGGCATCTTCACACTCTTCCTGAGAAACAACAACAATATTCTTTAACGCTTTTTTTTTCCAGATGGCGGTTTCCCGCGCTTATCTTCTTTCCCCGCCCACTTTAAAAATGGCGGTTCCCGCTTCTGTCTTCTTCCCCGCCTACTGGCGGCTTCCCGCGTTTCTTCCCCTGGCAGGAGGGGTAAGCTTCCCTCGGGCGACGGCCGCTGGCTTTCGGGTTTGCAGCCTGCGCGTCGGCTTCAGCGCGTTCCCTTCTCTCGGCAGGGCAGCCGGTGCTGGGTACAACCCGTTGGCGGCGAACAGTTTCAGCCGCTGGGCTGGATCTCGCTCAGCCTCCCTCGCTCAGGCTCTGTCTCTCCGGTGCTGGGTACAACCCGTTGACGGCGAACAGTTTCAGCCGCTGGGCTGGATCTCGCTCAGTCTTCCTCGGGCTCTGTCTCTCCCGCTCGCGCGGCTCTCGCTCACTCTCTCTTGGGCTCTGTCTCTCCCGTTCGCGCAGCTCTCGCTCGGGCTCTGTCTCTCCCGCTCGCGCGGCTCTCAATCGCGCCTCCCAGCCCTCTCGCAGTCCGGTGCTTCCCTCCCCGGCTGCGGCTGAGTTCTCCGCGATTTATTTATTTTATCTCTTCCCGCGCCTTACGATCCCGGTCACAGCGCTTCGTGGCCTCGGTCACTGTCCGACCTTTTTCACCCAATTGCTCCTCCCAGCCTCTCGCAGTCCGGTGCTTCCTCCCCGGCTGCGGCTGCGTTCTCCGCGGTTTATTTATTTTTATCTCTTCTCGCGCCTTACGATCCGGTCGCAGCGCTTTGTGGCCTCAGTCACTGTCTGGCCTTTTTCACCCAATTGCTCCTCCCAGCCTCTCGCAGTCCGGTGCTTCCTCCCCGGCTGTGGCTGAGTTCTCCGTGGCTTATTTATGTTTATATCTTCCCGCGCCTTACGATCCTGGTCGCAGCGCATCGTGGTCGCGGTATTTGTCCGGCCTTTTTCGCCGTCGCGGTCTAGTCGTCTCACGACGCTCCCCAGCCCGCTTGTACCGCGGCTTCTGCTCCACACTGCCCCAGTCTCAGCGCCTCTGGGCCCGACTTCTGTCCGGCTCCTTTCCCCCTCGACCGTGGTCGAGTGCACCGCCCTTATCCTCCGTTTATTTGTTTCTATTTTCCCTTTACTCACAGTCACCGTGGCCGACTTGCTTCTCGTGTTGATCGGCTCACTCACCACCGTGGCAGAAGGGACAATCCGTGCCTGTTGCTGATGGAAGACTTCGTGTTTGAATCTTCCTCCTTTCTTGGTCTGCAGACTCGAGTTTTCTCTCAGCAAAACGACGAGGGCGGGTGCCTCTTTTCGACGCTCGTTTACTTCTTCAGAAGTATTGTTGCCGCAGGGTAAGATCGAACTCGTCACCACTGTAAAGTCTGTGGGTTGTATAGCGAAGTAATACACAGACTACAAGAGTAACTTAAACAGGACTTTACTATTCGAAGGTCAGGGCGAATCTGCCCAATAAATCCTGACACAGCACTTATATACTGGTGTGGTCACCGTCGGTATTACAGTATACAGCAGCCAAGATAAAGTAGTGCCACACCTAAAATAGTTCTCTTAAAGGTGAACGGTTACATACGATAGTTCTCTTAAAGGTAGAACAGTTACATACACTACACTTTACATCCATCTAAGAGAGCATTTGGGATCTCAGTTTAATATTTCATCTGAAAGATGGATCCTCCATGTACTGAAGTATCAGCCAAGATTATGTGCTCAAGTCCTGGAGCAGTCAAGATTACTATTACTGAGCCACAGTTAACACCTAACTCTTTGGGCTTCTTTAATTAATAGCATGACATCTTCTACACTCAATTGAACCACCAGATCTCACCCTAACGATGACACCGCCAACAATATAGAGCTTCTTCAGTGTGGAACTGAAGTGTCATTTCAGATTAGGTTCTCAGGTCCTTTGGTGGGCTCAGAGGTGATAGTGCCATATGACACTTGGGGAAAAATTGGGTTGGTTTGCGCCACTTGTTAGCGCCCCTGGGGGGTGCTAACAGGGCGCAAATCCCTTAGCGCCTGGGCGTGGTGCCGCTAACGCCTCATGCGAAATTCAGCGGGAGGTTAGTGGCGGCGGTAGCCAGTAGCGCCCTGTGGCGCTTTGCCGGCAGTGATGACATCATCGTTGTGCACAGCATTCTGCTTGCGCCAAGGCCGCAACCCTCCCTTGCGTCCCCTGACCTATCACTGGACGATATGTCCGACAGGGTCAGGTGGGGTTTTGCAGCGGTGGAGGTGCTAGTAAAAGGGGCAGGTGTCGGGCCCAGTTTTTTTGGCCGATTGCCAGCACCTGCACCCTTCCCCTTTTTTTCTCGGGGTGCCAGCCGCGATCGCTCATCCCGGCACGCCTCTTGAGTGCCATGCTGTTTGCACAGCACGCCACTCCCCGGTTGTCTAGCAGGGCCCTGGTGCATGCAGTGCTTGGCCCCTCCCCTTTAATCAGGGGAGCAGGCCTGCAATGATGCAGCGCTACATGCTAACGCACATGGCGCTGTTGCAGGTAGCGCCCGATCTTCGGTTGTAGCGTCCCAAGAAGGAAGTGGGGTGTTTCCAGTAGCGGTCCACCTCCTGCTTGGGGTGCTACAACTCAATTTCCAGCGGAGGGGTGCTAACTTTTTCGGGGCGCCAAAAGTGGCACCACCTAATTTTTCCCCTTAATTTAAAAGGTACCAAATCGATAGGTGAATCAGCTATATATAAATATTGTATTTATTCCCCAATCATATTATTTTTTATCTTTAGATCCCTCTTATAAAGAGATCCATGTACCATATAAATCTTATTGCAACCACAGGTTGGCTTGAATTAAGAACTTTTTATTTAAGATTACATTAACAGCTTAAGATATTTCTGGCTTCCTCCAAAATTTAATGTGCCCTGTATTTACTCAGTGAACAGCCCCAACAGCTGTCCTTTTTATCACATGAAGTTAATGATGCTAGTATTTGCGTGTATATAAAGCAACCCTTTTTGTACTGTTAGCAGTGCTGTCTATAGCTACAGGGGTTCCAGAACTGAGACAGCTCCCAATTATGGTTGTTTTTATGACACAGATAACAAGATCTGGCCACTCTAACAGCTGCTTCCAGGATTAAACGCGGTAACTTGTACTGACTCCTGTATTGAGGGAAAGTTACACTTCAAAGGGTAACACATGAAAAATATGTGTCATATAAAATCATAGAAGGAGACCATTCAGCCCAACGTGCTGTGCCTGCTCTCTGAAAGATCTCGCCACCTAGTCCCATTTCCCTGCCCTTTCCCCATATCCTTTCACTTTTTTCTTTTTCAAATATTTATCCATGTCCCTTTTAAAAATCTTTTATGGATTCTGCCTCCGCTATTGTTTCTGATAGGAACTGATCTGAGTAAAAACAATTCTAACCTCTTCCTTCATTCTTTTGGTGATGCTCTTAAATTCATGCCCTCTAGTAACCGACTTGCCTTCGGGTATAGTTTTTCCTTTTTACCTTATCAAAATACTTCATAATTTTGAACACTTCTATCAAATCTCCCCTTAACTGTCTTTGTTCTAATAAAATAACGCTCAGCTTCTCTCACCTCTCCTCATAACTAAAGCCTCTCATCTTCATCCTCATCCTACTGAAATCCTGCTGTACTCCCTTCATGGCTTTGACATCCTTCCTACAGTGGGGGCGCCCAAAATTGTTTGCTGCCCATATATGATTGACTCAAGAATAATATTCATTAAAAAAAGCAACAACCATAATGAATGATGCTGATTACATAAAAGATAACTGAACAGGTAGGAAAACTACCAGTGAAGATTCAACAAACAGCTACCAATAAGCTACTAGCAAGAATGGCAAAGGGAACAAATGAAATTGTTGAATTTTTAAAGCTTTCATTCACCATTTTGTATTGTACATTATCCACGGATATCGTAGTAACAAAGGTTTCTTACATAATAAATGTAAAAATTTAAATAAGTCACTAAAACAAATCATTAGAGATCCACCCATTTAGTTTTGCCAGCACAGGCCTATCTGCTTCTTAAAAGCCTGGAATTTGAGTTTTGCTCATTTCCTGGTGCTTGAATTGGGCCATCCTTGCTAATATTTCTAGGTTTGTATACATGGCTTTTCAGGCCTTTGCATGCAGTCAGCTTCAAAGCCTAGTGAAGCAATGGTCTGTTCCAGCTTACATGTCATTAAAATGTTACATTTGTTTCTTAAAGACCCAGTCCCAATGCTCTGCTTCTGGCTCTGCTCTTGCCACAAGTCTTACCACATTATTCCGAGCTCAGATGCCTGCTTCCAGCCCAGACGCTCATCCCAAGTCCTTCCACTATGCTTCCACTCTGGGTAGGCCCACCACAAGCCCTAAAGAGCTGCTGCTCTTCTGGCTCCCCTTCCAGGTAATGCCTGTGAGCAATGCTATGGAAGATAATTTAATTCCTGACATTTAAACATTTTGAACAGATCAATAAATCAAATATATTATTGCATTGTAATTGACATCATTTGGATCATAATTGTTACATTTTCTAGCAATCTATATATTATTATTCTGGATTTTCTGACCAGTCTTCCAGAGAAAGGATGTGAAAAAGTGTTACTTTTAATTCTAATGGTATTTTAAACAATGTGTATTTTCACAATTTAAAAAAGGTAGGACCTGGATGAAAAGTGATTAATATGCTAATCAGAAGATGCTTATTCCAGAGACCAAGCAATAAGCAATTTGTTAGTTTGTCTGGCTATTTGGAAAAGCCCTTCTCACTATTATGTTGAAAAATGTTTTGATCTGTCGGTCTGTGAGAAGGACAGGCTTTTTGACACAGTGAGAAAGGTTTTTAAAAATCAAACTACAGGCGCCACAAAGGCAGTCTGACGTTTTTGAAAAAGGATATTGCAGACAGTCAGGCAGCAAAAGGATGCAAAGAGAATTTGTTTTGCTCTGTGTCTGTAGGACAGATTACAGAAGGGTATTTCTTTTTGAATTAATTAAAGTTACCCTCCAAAGCGGGATAACATTGTGTGTTCTTTATTTTGTATCATTACATTAAGTTGTATCAATTGAACTACATAAACATGATCATCCTAGTGCTCTGTATATTTCACTGCGCTGTGGAATAAAGCAGCTTACAATTCCAGCCAAATTTAAGCTTATCTAGTCTCGGAAAAATTGAAGTATCACATGTTGCAAAGACTGGATTCTGATGAAAGGTCATCGACCTGAAATGTTAACCCTACCTTCCTCTCTCCACAGATGCTGTCTGACCTGCTGAGTCTTTCCAGCATTTGCAGTTTTTATTTTGGAAAAGACATGGGGTGAAATTGGTCTTTACCAGTAGTGCCAAATGAGCTCACGGCTATTCGGCAGCTCCATTCTCCTGTCCATTGAAGTCAGCGTACTTTGAAGACTCATTTTACTCCCATAAATCCACAGGTTAAGCTACCATAAAAGTAGATATAGGGCAGTGTGAGTCGACTCTCATATAAGAAAGACACTAAGGCCACTTAAGGGATCAGCTGACTGCAATGAGGCCAAGAAGGTATCTGTGATGTCTTCAGTGTGCCAGTGCAGCCTTCGGTCGACTGAGGAAGAGAGTGTTTGAAGACCAGGACCTCAAACCCGGCACTAAGCTCATGGTCTACAGGGCAGCAGTGATACCCGCCCTGCTGTATGCCTCAGAGACATGGACCATGTACAGCAGGCACCTCAAAGCACTGGAGATGTACCACCAACGCTGCCTCTGCAAGATCCTGCAAATACATTGGCAGGATAGGCGCACCAACGTCAGTGTTCTTGCTCAGGCCAACATCCCCAGCATCGAAGCTCTGACCACGCTCAATCAGCTCTGATGGATGGGTCACATTGTCCGCATGCCCGATACGAGACTTCCAAAACAAGCGCTCTACTCGGAGCTCCAGCATGGCAAGAGAGCCCCAGGTGGGCAGAGGAAACGCTTCAAGGACACCCTCAAAGCCTCCTTGAAAAAGTGTAACATCCCCACCGACACCTGGGAATCCCTGGCCCAACACCGTACAAAGTGAAGGAGAAGCATCCAGGAAGGCGCCGAACACCTGGAGTCTCTTCGCCGGGAGCAAGCGGAAGCCAAGCGCAGGCAGCGCAAGGAGCTGTAAGATTTGCAAAATTTCTGCATTTCCCCGATTAATTCATGCTTTTCTCATCCTTTCAGGACATGGTGGCATTAAATAACTGGGGAGAGGGGTGCACATGGGAGATGATGCCCCCAAAAACCCAGCCCTTGGCTCCTACTGGGGGTAATCAGTAGCAAGGACATAGAAGGCATGGGAGAAGGCAAAATTCGAGGAGCTGCGTGTTAGTACTGTTATGACAGCATTATGTAACATTGTCAACAATGTTTGAAATCATCTGGGGACACCAAGTAATACAGCAGCCCCACAGGATGTAATGTATGTTGGCAGTGCTGCAGTAATATTCCATAAACTAATTGCAATGTTAACAATGTGCCATATGCTCTCTTGAGAGAAAAAAAGCAACTGAAAAGCCTGCACACTCAAACAATATGGCTGTTCTCTCACAGATACAGCCTACAGGATGCTAATGAATCTGAGGAGCAATCACTGGATGAGACACAGACAATGGGTGAGCAATAGCTTAGTGGGTGGGCAAAAATTGCTGGGCTGTTACAGGGCAGATCCCAGCTAAATTGCTTCTCTAAATAAACATCACAGAGATACTTGTCAAATGAAGGATGTTGCATGAGCTTGAAAGTAGAGGAAAGTCACTGAAATCCATGAGCCACACACTACAAACTGGAAAGTCAATTTTTGAAAGCATCAGAAATATGTTTGGTGCCAGATAGATTTGTTGGCCCAGCGAAGCACCAGTAAAAGTAAACTCTAGGATCATAGACCAAAGCAACCAGGTCAATGAACTTTCTCCGCAGCCAATGTCGATAGCTCAACATGAAAATAAATTGTCGATGAGCACCCGAAATGCCAGTCTACTTTCCTGTGCAGGGCACCTCCTATGCCGTTGGTCCTGCACCTCCTCATTTTCATGGTCTCTTTCAGATTCCAGCTGCCCCTCAACTGTTTCTATGGTTAAATTTGTATGACACTGCACAGAGTGGAACATGGCACAATAGAGTGAATTTTATGATGGCACATTCCCAGTACAGACCCTCTCTCACTGGGAACACAGATCAACAAAGCATGGGAACAACAATAACAACAGCAACAACTTGCATTTATATAGTGCCTTTAACATAGTAAAACACCCCAAGGTGTTTCACAGGAACGCTATCAAATAAAATTTGATGCTGAGCCACATGAGATATTAGAACATCTAAAAAGTAGGTTTTAAGGAGCATCTCAAAGGAGGAGAGGGGGCGGAGAAGTTTAGGGGGGGAATTCCAGAGCTTAGGGCCTAGGCAGTTGAAGGCATGGCTGCCAATGGTGGAGTGATGAAAATTGGGGATGCACAAGAGGCTAGAATTGGAGGAGTGCAGAGATCTCGAAGGGTGTAGGACTGGAGGAGGTTACAGAGATAGGGAGGGGCCCTACCACCTGGCACAAGTGCCCAAAGAAGCTTCATGACCTCAGACCACTGATCAAGGTCAGTGAATGCATTTTCAAAAGCTGTCTCCTACCAACTGCACCACTAGCCTTACATGCTGCTCAATGCATGACTCTCCCCAACCCCCCGCCAATCACTCACCTACCAACAATCTATACCAATCATGAGGCACACCTCCCATTCCTAGCCTCACCTCACCCCCTTGGAGGAGACGATGTAGGCCAGTTTTGGCAGGGGTATGTCTCAGCCCTTGGCCAGTGGCAGGGCAGAAAGGATACAAGATACTGGTATCCTCATACGTTATCCTCCTTCTGGCATGCACCTCTTGCTTTCCCGCCCTCCCCTCACCACAACCTCACCCTTGCACCTTCCTCATTTCAGACACCCAAGAATTGCACCCTGTCCATCCAGTGGTTGGCCAAGAAGAGGGAGAGGAGAGTGAAGAAGAATAAGATGAAGAAGAAGAAGAAACACCGTCACTTGATTTGACACTCCCAGCCACCAGCTCCTAAAGGCTGACCAGCACGACCATTTGCAGTGTCCCCTACTGAAAGTCAGCAGCCTTCCACCAGCCATTCTGCAGCCACTGGGGTAGCACTGCATGACATCAGTAGGATAGGCAAAGGCACACACAAGACAATCACTAAGAGAATGTATAAGGGTGATGAGTTGATTTCTTGATGTAATAATGGATGGGTAGATGCATAAAGTTGGATTGGAAAGTTTGCTTTGTGGTGGTATTTATTTCAGCATCGTGGCCAAGAGGACGCTGTGATGGCCATTAACAGAGGGAAGGTAATGTGTGGAACTAATGTTGAAAGGAGAATTGGGGTTGTGGTCACCGGTACCACAAGCGGATGATTCTATCCCGGATATCCCGGCCAGAAAGAGGCTGTCTGGGTTGCAAACTTCATTCTGCTTCCTCCACTTCTGCTTCCTCCTCTTTGGCTTCTTCCTCTTCCCTCTGCGAGTGAATGCTGTAAATCTGAAATGAGAGTATAAAATTCTGAAAATACTCAGCAGGTAAGGCAACATCTTGACCTGAGGCGTGACATCTGTTTCTCTCTCCACAGATGTTGTCTGACCTGCAGAGTATTTGCAGCATTTTCTCACTTCCCACAGGTCTTCCTTTGCCATCTGAGGCCTTGCAAGCTTCCTAAACACTTCAAAACTTTTAACATTTATTACAGCAAGCCACTACTTCACTAAAATCAAATAAACCTAGTCTAAAAGCTTAAATGCAAACTTACCTGAAAGATGTGAGTGTCCCTTTAAGAGATGCCTGACAGCACTTCTGTGAGTCTGCTTGCACGCTTGGTTTACATGGCGAGCTTAGGATCCAGTGCTGAACTCAGTGCAAAGGTCCAATTTCACCGTGGTGAAGTTAGGTTGGCGTTGCACGCCAACTGAAGTCACCTCTCCCTCATTTTAATTTGCAGGGCAATGGAGGACGCCGTGGGACCCACCACCAGCTGGTGAAAGAGCAGCAGCTGCTCTCTTTTTGCTATTTTTTGCTGATATGGGTGGTGTAAATCCCCTGAATTTTTAGCCCATAGCCTTTTCACTACTCATATAGTTCTCAGGGTACTGAAATGGAGTAGATTTCAACTTGCCCCCTGAACGTAAAACTGGTATTGTCTTTAGCCACCCAAACCCGTGACCTCTACCACCCAGAAGGACAAGGGCAGCAGGTGCAAAGGAACACCACCACCTGCAAGTTCGTCTCCAAGTTACACGCCATCCTGACATGGAAAGATATCTCCGTTCCGTCATCGTCGTTGGGTCAAAATCCTGGAACTCCCTCCCTAACAGCACTGTGGGAGTACCTACACCACAAGGGTTTCAGCGGTTCAAGAAAGTGGCTCACCACCACCTTCTCAAGGGCAATTAGGGATGGGCAATAAACGCTGGCCTTACCAGCGATGCCCACATACCGGAACAATACCAAAAGAAAAGTGAACATTCCTAGAAGGGAAGTGGCAGTGAATTAAACACGAATACAAAACCAAAATAATGCGGACGCTGAAAATCTGAAATAAAAACAGAAAAAACTGGAAATACTCAACAGGTCAAGCAGTGTCTGTGGAGAGAGAAACAGAATTAACGTTTCAGGTCAATAACCTTTCGCCTGAACTGGAAAAAGTTAGAGATGTAACAGACTTTAAGCAAGTGCAGAGGCAGGGAAAGGGGGGGAGGGGAGGAAAGAACAAAAGGGAAGGTCTGTGTTAGGGTGGAAGGCAGGAGAGATTAAATCACAAAGGATGTGATTGTACAAAGCAAAAGAAGATGTTAATGGGACAAGTAATGAAACAAAAGATGAGTCTAGAAGAGATGTAAATGGGAATGGCAAAGGTTATGGTCTGAAATTGTTTAACTCGATGTTAAGTCCAGAGGCTGTAAAGTGCCTAATCGAAAGATGAGGTGCTGTTCCTCAAGCTTCTGTTGAGCTTCGTTGGAACAGTGTAAGAGGCCGAGGACAGAGAGGTCAGAGTGGGAATGGAGCGGAGAATTAAAGTGACAGGTGACCAAAAGTTCGGGGTCGCGGTTACGGACTGAAGTTTTAAAAAATTCACACATAAACACTGTGTTAGCTTGAATATAAAAACCTACTCAGCATTAACACTTAATTTGTGTGTGAGGTAACACATGAGCAATTTCAACTCTAAGTGAGATATAAGCAGTACCTTGTAAAGTGCCTCTGAAGACTTGTCCTGTACTGTTCTGGCTATATATTTTAGTAACTTTTTTAATTGCTTTGCCATGTTGTCTAGACATTGAAAGTGATGAGTCTACTATTACACTCAGATCCCTTTCGACGTCTTGATAATTCAATGCCATTCATTGTAAATTTATGCCACATTTTCTCAAGTATAATGCGTTTATAAGTATTACATTTTAATTGGTGGTTGTCTGCCCAACGATGTAACAGATGCAGAGCCTTCTGCAAATCCTTTGCTGCATCTTCCAGCTATACATGTGCCTGTTTTATGGGCATGTTCAGCACATTTGATAAGTTCACATTTGTTTTTGAGATCCAGCTCATTAGATTAGAAACAACATGGATCCAAGCACAGACCCCTGTGAGACGCCATTCAACCTTTGCCCTCAGTCTGACAATACACCTCTCATGAGTGCTTTCTGTTTCCTATCTTTCAATCAGCTTTTTAAACCAGTGCAGTGCTCTACCCTGGATTCCTGTGGCTTTTAGTTTAGAGATCTTTCATGTAGAACTCTTGTCAAAAGCTTTTGGAAAGTGTAAATAAACTATACCTTGTATGCCCAATATCCTAGAGAAGTTTGGAGGCAGTATGGCCAAGATACTTAATACAATAAAGAAACTTAAGGACTGATCTCTGTGTCTGAATAGGAGCATGGATCAGAAAATCCCCAAGCTGTAGTCTCGGTTGCCCAACTTCCCCACTGGGACTGCAGAATTCCAGAATCACCATTTTAATCTATAACATCCTCAAAGATGGTGAGGAGGTTTATTAGGCTGTATTCTTCCCTTCTAAGACCATGCTGGCTGTTTCTTATTAAGTTATATAATTGTACAGATAGTCCTCCAACCAACTCTTTGAATGGCTTCCATTATGCTATCAGTTATTTATGCATGGCTAATGGGCCAGAAGCTTTCTGCATCAGGTTTGCCATAATTCACAAAAATAGCTATTATGTTTACTTGTTTCCAGTCCTGTGGAACTTCACATTTAACCAATGCCTTTGTGGCAATAGCCATTACCCCACACATTATCCCCTTCAGTGACCTCAGATGTAGGGGGTGTAGGGGGTGGTGTGTGGGTCAGCTTCGCCTCTGACTTATGAGCAGTTCGAATCGCTCCCACTCCCTTGGTTCTAGACCTTGGACTTATTTGGGGGGTGTAATGAAATTGAAGCAGACAACTGAATTTTGGTGAAAGAATTTTGATCTTTATTTGAGAAAGAAAATATACAACACAATAATCTTAACACTCTAACTTGGGGGAACACATCAGAATATACGAGGGAAAATAACAATAGACAGGATATTTCACCCCTCCCAATCCCACTTCACTAGCTAAGTTGAGCTCCAGAGGACCAGGGATAATGCTTACCAAAACGACTTCTTTTGACAGTTGTAGAGGTTCGCGATTTTGGGGTTCTCTAGATGTGTTGGTTGGGGCCTGCCATACCCCACATGTATTAGAGGACTTCACCTGCATAGCTGGTCAGTCTTCGCGAGTCCGCTGATGCGGTAGGGTGCGTATTGGATCTATCAGGTGAGTACCCAATTTTCTTTGGTTAGAAATAGGGCCTAGAGTATTTTGGATAAAAATCTTACCATGGGGTAAGTCAGGATAGATTGTAGAGTGGAAAACTTGCGGATCTTCGGTTTTCTTCCAAGTTGGCTTCTTGTTGGTCGCGGTGGCCCAATATTACCCAGTTGCTGGTAATATTTTTGGTTGTTTGTTTCATGGGGCCCTGGTCTGCCGCGATGGTGTGTTACTTCTTCAAGAGGGAGAACTGCTTCAAGATGGACTTCTTGATCCCGATGTTGGTGGATCTCTTCTGGGTCGATGACTCCTCCGAACTCGAACCATTGACTCGAACTGCTTGAACTTCTTTCATGAACTCCTTTTCTGTGAGAAACAGGCCTTCAATTATATTGATTGAGGCCTGCTAATCTGTGTGCCAAATCAGTTCTGGCTTATTATTAGTTTTGGCGGGCTTGTTAATTTTGATTGGTGTGAATTGTTTTATTGGTTTCGGGATGGTCTCATCAATCTTAAGTTGTTTTAAGAACATGTGAAGTGGTTTCAGGATGGTCCCATCGATTGTTTAACCTCTTGTTTAATTGCAGTAAAGTTGTCTTTTCCTGTGGAGGCCAAGGTTCTTTTGTTGGTTGGTGGCATGTTTTGCATTATGCAAGGTTTTGGATGGTTCTGTAATTTTGGTGGGAACTGCTTTTCCGTTGGTCTATTGTCAGTATGTAAAATGACTGAGACAGTCTAGATAGTCCCCAGACAGCTTGGTTAATCTCTCTCTTTAGGCCCAATATTCCTTTATCATCCTGTGATAGTTTAGAATACTCCAAAATCCCTTCCTTAGCGTTATTCTCCGAGTTTTGGGGGATCTGCGAGATTTTGAGAATCTTACGGGGATAATTTTCCTCAGCTGCAAGTATGGAGATAAAAAGGGCAGAGACTCCTTAAACTTGGATTTCCTGGTGATCCATTGAGGTGGTGAAAAATGGCTACCCCATCAAGGTCATCCCATGTAAATGAGGTGGGAGTATCATAACAGGCCCTCCCACCTCATTTTCCTTTCACATTACTGGACAGATACCCATTTGGAGAAGTGGGCTTCAGGCCTTCTGCCCAGCCCTGCTCAGATTGCAGGCTCTAAACAGGGTTTGGATATCACCTGTGGGAGCCAGACAGAAAGTAAGCACCTTTTTCTGCAGATGCAGGAGGAAGAGAATTGAGTCTGGAAGCCTTCTGCCTGCTGCTTTTGGACAGCAGTTGGAAGGCCCTGAAACTGGCAGTTATTAGAGCCTCTACAGCAAAAGCTGACATTCCTCCTCCACTTTCAGGCATAGGCCCTGCTAGGCAACCACCAGGCCTTTGACAGCTCACAATCTGCCTACTCTGCATACATCCACCATAAACTCCCAGCACCTGCGCTAACAACCTCACCAAAATGGTGTCTGGTGCAGCCCACACCAGTGTGTGTGCACAGACTCCATTTTGGACTCAAAACGACCCCCATAGCATCAAAAAACAGGGCGCTATGAAGCCAAATTTAGCAACCCGAAAATCCAGCCTAGTGCATCAAACTTCTTTATAATTTTAGTATAAAACTTAGATCTTCCTGTAAAAGGAGCTCAACTATATGATTATCCTGTTAGTTTGTGTGGGAGTGTGAATGACTTGTCCTCCTCAACATAATAAAGGTGCACATTCAGAAGAATGTAAAATTCCATAGAAAGCGGGGGATTGGAACACACAAATCAAATTTGGTGCAATTCTGGTAACTAATTTTAAGTTTGTGATCCTTCTTCTCATTTATGCTATTTTATCGGTTGAAAGAGCTGGGCTGCACTTAGTTGTTATCTCATTGTATGTGTGTGGTAACACAGGTTTAGATTTCCCCCATCTTAAGCGCCCATTTTCAAGTGAATCCTGGGTGGTAAAGTGAGGACAATCAACAGAAAGGCCGAAAGCTGATTTCCAATTGGTTTTGAAAGCTGTCACCATTTTCCTCCCTCACCCCAATGTAGGAGCCCTACCGTGCTGATTGAAAATCTATCCCAAATGTGGAATGAGTGTGTAAGGAATGCACACTATGCAACACTCCCCCATTGGCTTGGCCCCACCTCCAAAACACTATAAAATAAAATGCTGCTGTAGGTTGCTGACTGATGCTAGCAAACTGGAAATGGTGCTCAGAGGGCACTTTGGCAAATTTCTACCTTCAGAGAACTGTTCGTTTTCAAGTTTCTTCATCTGTAGCTCTGGGCACCTCAAGGTAGGGAAGAGCTGGATTCATGCTCAAGGGAGTTGAAACCCTGATTTTTGGAGTTTTGGAACTCAGCAACCATTGCCCCACTCCCAACAATGCCCTTTCCCTATGGCATTCCACAATACCTCTATTTTCAGGAGGAGGAAGATCAGGATAAAGCAATGAGAGTTGCAAGATTGATAGGGTATCATGCATCAGAAGCCTACACTTTTCACAGGAGTTCATAACTGAGTTGTGCCGACTGGAGCCCATGTCAATCTGAGCCATCTCCATGTTGGTGACTATGAAAATAACAGTGACATTAGTTTTTATTTCACAGGTTCCTTTTAAGCAGCATCAGGGAACAATGGAGGTGAAATTGGTCAATGGCAGTAGTACAAAACAGGCCAATAGCAAATCGGCAGCCCTTTTTACACCACGCCTGGTTTTCTTTTCAATTGGCTTTATCCCCTTTGTGTCGCATTAGTCAATTGCTCACCCACTGTTGCAGAATGCAGCCCATGTATCTCTTTCCTGGTAGATATGGCACATTAACTGGAAATGGTGATACAATTTTACAGAGTGGCTGGATTTCCTTCGATCCAGGGAACCATTGATGGTGCGCACATCACCACATGTGCAGCCTTGCAGAAAGCTATAAGTTATGTAAATAGGAGAGAGTTTCATATCCTTAATGTGCAGCTGGTATGCAATACCAAGCACATCATCAGGCATGTAAATATCCTACTACCCAGAGAATTGTCAGGCTTCATTTGTTTTAAGACAGTCGAATCCTAGTGCTCTTCATAGGTCCAGGGCAGGGGTCTGCATGGCTGCTCAGGCATAGTGGCTACACTTTACAGCAGTGACTTAGGAGCCATATTAAACCTGAAAATCCCCAATCAGTAACATGTCATTCTAGAATGGTACACTAGGTGGAGCTGTATGTTTAGTAGGGGGCTACCCAGAAGGCAGTAGTCAAGATGGATGCCTGTACACTAGTCCATATGGCTGAATAAATGACTAGCTCAAGCTAGCTGTTCATAATGAAAACGTCTATTTATTGATGAACATAACATGGTACCAGGATTGGTAATATCTGCTGAATATTGTGAAACGCGACATGGAGAATTTGAAGCCACCGGAGGGTTTGAAACTCACGGGGAATGTCGACTGCAATTGGCGGACTTTCAAACAACAATTCGAACTCTACATTGCTGCCATCGGGTTCGGTACGAGGCCAGACGCAAGGAAAATAGCGTTACTGCTCATGGTTGCAGGCCCGCAGGCGATAAAGGTATTTAATATGTTTGTATTTGATCAAGAGGAGGACAGAGAAAAAATGGACGATGTGCTAAAGAAGTTTGATACACATTGTTCTCCCAAAAAGAACGAGACCTATGAGAGGTACCTGTTCTGTTCACGGACACAGCAGCAAAATGAGACTTTTGATAGCTTTGTGACTGATCTGAAACTGAAAGCACAGGCATGTAATTTCTCTGAACTGAAATCATCCATGATTCGTGACCAGATTGTGTTTGGTATTCATGATAAAAAGGTCAGGGAACGTTTGTTGAGAGAAACTGAACTAACATTGGAGAAAGCTGTGAAAACATGCCATGCCAGTGAGCTATGTCAACAGCACGCAAAGACTTTCAGTGAAATTAATAATAATGCGACTGTAGAAAGTGATAGTGCTGCTGTTGTTGCTGTGTCCTACAAGGGGAAGAAATGTGGGCAGAACAGAAATGCAAAGCAATCGGAGGATGGAACTTTTAATTGTAAACACTGTGGTTACCAGCACCAGCCAAGACAATGCCCTGCATTTGGGACAATGTGCACAAAATGTAATGGAAAGAATCACTTTGCCAAACAATGCTTTTCAAAAGTAAAAACAAAGAAAGGGCAACACATCAATGTGCTTGAGGACACTGATTTAAGTGAGACATTTTTTGTAGGAATGGTGTCATGTGACAATATCGAAAAGGATACAGAAAATGTGCAGCCCTCAGGAATGGACAATGCTGAACATAAAGTTAATGCAGTAAAAGAGGACAAATGGATGATGCCACTGCAGGTAAATGGAGCATTAGTTACATTGAAACTAGACACTGGGGCAAAAGCAAACTTAATCAGTATGAGTGACATTAAAAATATGAAAGAAAAGCCCAAAATACAGAAAAAGTCAGTACTACTGAAGGACTATAATGGACAGAAAATAGATAGCTTAGGTGTATGCAGACTTAAAGCGACATTCAAAGACAAAGTGCATCATCTCATGTTTTCTGTTGTGGCTGAAGGACTTGATTCACTACTAGGTGACAAAGCTTGTGAGGACTTAGAACTGGTCAAGAGAGTCTACCGTATAAACTGTGACATAAGCAGACCAGATGACTTGGTGGATTCTGTAGTGAGTAATTTCCAGGATGTGTTCAAAGGATTTGGAGTTCTACCATTCACCTACAAGATCCAGCTAAAGGAGAATGCTCAGCCAGTTGTACACGCTCCACAGAGAGTTCCAGCACCCCTGCGTGACCGGCTCAAGAAAAAACTGGACAGAATGACCACACTAGGAGTCATCAGGAAAGTCGAAGAGCCAACAGACTGGGTTAACTCCATGGTATGTGTAAAGAAAAAGAACAATGATCTAAGAGTATGCATGGATCCAAAGGACTTAAATGCAAACATAAAACGTGAACACTACCAGAATCCCAAGCGATAAGAAATTACCAGTGAAATGTCAGGTGCCAGATACTTCACAAAGCTCGATGCCTCACAAGGATTTTGGCAACTAAAACTGGATGAAGAGAGCACCAAATACTGTACCTTCAACACACCATTTGGCAGGTATTGTTTCCTCAGAATGCCTTTCGGGATAATATCTGCATCTGAAATCTTTCATAGAGTGATGGAACACATAATTAAAGGCCTGGAAGGAGTTCGGATCTATGTTGATGACATCATCATCTGGGGCTCCACACTGAAAGAACACAATGAGAGACTGACTAAAGTGCTACAGAGCATACGCTGGAATGGACTGAAGCTCAACAAAGCCAAGTGTCAGTTTGGCGTCCAGGAAGTCACTTTCCTAGGAGATAATCTATCTGGTAAAGGAATAGAGCCAGATATGGAAAAAGTAAACGCCATACTCAACATGCCCCGACCCACTGACAAAAAGGAGTGCTACGCATCATGGGGATGATAAACTTCTTTGGAAAGTTCATTCCTAACTTGTTAGCCAAGACAGCCTGTCTGCGAGACCTGCTGCATAAAACAAATGAGTTCGCATGGACAGAAAGACATGAACAAGAGTGGATGAACCTCAAAACAGTGCTGACAACCACACCTGTACTCATCTTCTTTGACCCAACAAAGAGAATCAAAGTGTCAACGGATGCATCAAAAGATGGCCTAGGCGCGGTCTTGCTACAAGCAGAGGGTGAAGATTGGAAGCCTGTTGCCTATGCCTCCAGGTCTATGACTGATTCTGAGTGTTGATACGCCCAGATTGAAAAGGAATGTCTAGGCTTGGTAGTTGGACTAGAAAAGTTCCATGGCTACATATATGGACTTCCCACCTTCACAGTTATGACAGACCACTGCCCACTGGTTGCCATCATTAAAAAAAATCTGAATGAGATACCTCCAAGGATTCAATGACTCATGATGAAGCTGCAAAGATATGACTTTGAACTGATCTACACACCAGGCAAATACATAGTGTTAGCAGATGCACTATCCCGAGCACCCACAATGAGTCATGTGAGCTCTACTGAGGAAGACATGGATGTTCATGTGAGTATGGTCACTGCTGCGCTGCCCGTGTCAGACACAAAATCAAAGCAAATAGCAGAAGAAACAGTAAAAGATACAGGCCTAGAAATTCAATGCCCTTAGCACCGATTTTGCGGCGCTAGAGGGCCTAGCGCTGCAATTGGCGCCGGTTCCTAAATTGCCTGGGGCCCTTCCGCGGCGGTAGACCGGTAGCGCTGCGCCGGCACCGATGACGTCATCGGTGTGCGCAGCGTCCCGGTTGCCGTGGTAACCCGGCCCCAAGCCGAAATTCAGTTGCGCCCGCCTCGCCCGTGGCAGGCGCAACTAAGACTCTGGCAACAGAGTCTTCCCCCAGTGTGCGCCGGCGCATAAAGGTGGAGCGGCGGCCGGCCGCGTTCCCGGCGGCCGCCTGCCCGCACCTCCCTTCCCGGACTCCTGCATTCCCCCCCCGCGGCCCTGATCAGTGTCTCATGCGAGCCCGGCACTTCCCCGAGGTGCCGGGCTCAGATGTCGGGTCAATCCGCCGGACAGTTGTCGGCTGCAGGCAGCTCCTCCTTAACAGGAGGAGGAGGCCTGCAGTTCCCCCGCCTGCCGCACCGCATCGGGTGCCGCAGCGGGGGATTAGCGCCGGGAAACCCAAGTTCACGCCCATTTTGAGGCGCTAAAGGAGGGTTTTAGCGCCCGCCGCCGTCTGGGCCCGGCGCACCCGAATTTTCGTCTGGCGCTGCCGCATTACCGCTGGCGCAAACTTTCTGGCGCTACAGCCCTGGCAAGACCAGAACCCAATTTCTAGGCCCCAGTGTTACAAACAGTAATAGAGAACATTCATCATGGTTGGCCAAAAGGTTCCTGTCCAAAGTACTTTCACATCAGGTCAGAGTTGAGTGTCGCAAGTGGACTATTACTAAAACAGAACAGAATAGTTATTCCACAGGCTCTACGTCGAGACATGCTCAAAAGGATTCATGAGAGGCACCTCGGAATTGAAAAATGCAAAAGGAGAGCAAGAGACACTGTTTATTGGCCTGGCATAAATAAGGACATTGAGAACATGATAGGCAAATGTGAGACATGTCAGAAACACCAAAACAAACAAGCAAAGGAACCAATGATAGTAGCTGACTTACCAACAGCACCATGGCAAAAGGTTGGTATGGACCTTTTTCATTTGAATGGTAAAGACTATCCATTAGTGATTGACTACTATTCTAACTATCCTGAGATGGCACTGCTCTCAAGCACATCAGCAAGCAATGTCATAATGCATGTTAAATCCACCTTCGCCAGACATGGGATTTCCAGGATTGCCGTTAGTGACAATGGTCCGTGCTTCAACTGTAAGGAGTGGCAACAGTTTGCAGCACATTATGACTTTCAACACATCACATCCAGTCCTCTGTATGCTCAGTCGAATGGTAAGGCAGAGAAAGGTGTTCAAGTTCTCAAACAGCTACTGAAGAAAGCAACAGAAAGCAAGTCTGATCCTTATCTCGCCCTGCTGAGCTACCAAGCCTCCCCTTTAGACTGTGGTTCTTCACCTGCTGAACTCCTAATGGGTCACAAGTTGCGCACCATGCTACCCTGCTGTGCAACTTGTGACCCATTAGGAGTTCAGCAGGTGAAGAACCACAGTCTAAAGTCTGAAGACAGAGACTTCAACTGTTAAAGCTGAAACAGAAATCACACTATGACAAGTCATCCAAAACTCTGAAACCATTGACAAGGGATGATGTTGTCAGGATTGAGGATCCAGATGCATGGAACAGGAAAGCTACAGTTCTTGAGGAAGTAGGACCAAGATCATACACTGTTAGAACTGAGGAAGGACAGATTCTCAGGAGGAACCGCCGTTCCCTCCTGAAAACACAAGAAACTATCCAAGAGCAAATCGATGACAATGCCGCAACTGAATCTTGTCACTCACCACCAGAACAATCTAACACAAACACACATACAGGCTCTCATGAAAACACATCAGACTTACCTGTGCTCAGAAGATCCACACGTGAAGTAAAAAAGCCTGATAGATTTAATCTTTGAGTACAAAGAAAACTATAATAAAAGAATGAAAAGCTTAGAGTTCATCAAGTAAAGCTTTGAAAATGTGTTGACTGTTGTGAAGATGTTTATGTCGTTATGATTGATTGATATTGATTGATATTGATTTTGTTTAACCTCTAAGGAAGGGGGATGTAATGATCAGTAACATGTCATTCTAGAATGGTACACTAGGTGGAGCTGTATGTTCAGTAGGGGGCTACCTAGAAGGCAGTAGTCAAGGTGGATGCCTGTACACTAGTCCACATGGCTGAATAAATGACTAGCTCAAGCTAGCTGTTCATAATGAAAACGTCTATTTATTTATGAACATAACAGATACCATGAGGCTTATTGTGCCACCATGAGTCCTGCTGAACAGACTATTGATTTTCTGAAGACTCGCTTTAGGTGCCTAGATAGGTTTTGGGATGCACTCCGATATAATCCTGCAAAGGTCTCAAGGACCATTGTGGTTTGCTGCTTGCTCCTGAATTACAGCATCAGCAAGGGACTCTGCATCCAGTGGAGCCAGAGGAAGGTGGGGAATGTGACCTTCAGCAACAAGGGCAGCAGCCTAACGAGGCTCAAGGAAGACCTCAAACTTATAAGGAATTGTTTTCTTCCTCCTTCCACTCCAAATTCAAGTCAGGCAAAGTGCACCTGAAGTATGCTCCCACTGAAGAGAGCTGAATCCACCTGTATTGACAGGCTCGGGTCATTTTAACAACCCAGACACTTCCGTGGTACAGGAACGCCCCCTCAGTTTAGGCTTGTAGTCAAATGTTGAGTAGGAAAGTGCACTGCCGCTGCAGGCCTTTGAGGCCTGGAGCAGTGGTAATGGGTACCTGCTTCACAATCTTCTGATTGCTGTCCAAATGCACCAGACACTAGGCCTCAAGCCCAAGCACCTGCTAGCCCTGCAACAAAAAAAAGCATGGAACGTGCAAAGAGGTTATTGCCAGGCTTTTGTCAGATCCTCCAATCTGAGGAGTCTGGGCACAATCCCGAAGGCCCGCTTACAATGAGTGCCATTATCATCTGTAGAGACCCAGAAAAAATGAGCTAGGAAGCATGTTTTGATGCCACTGTAGCCTCATTAGCATGACCTTTAAATGCATCCGCCTGTTAATGAAACAAAAGCACTAGGGCACCCTCAGACAAATCCCTTGAAGTACACCTGAGGTACAAAGGAGCCTTGTGTAACAGGTCTCTGCCCTCTTACCCTTCTTCTTTACACCCAGGAAATAAGCATTCCCTGGACACAACAGAAAGGAGTGAGGGCCTGTGACATGAGTCTCCATCTGCCCTTATGTATCTGGGTTTACTAAGGTGAAAGGGGACAGTGTACCTATGTCTACAATAAGTACAGGCTAAGGGTTGCCAGAACTGAGGCAGATCCACTACAAAATAGTGTACTAACATTATCACCCATATGGACAGACAGATAGATAGTTTAACAGATAGAAAAACAGATAGACAGACACGCACCCAGACAGGTAGATAGAGAGGCAGAAAGATCTATAGGTAGACATATAGGCACACACAAATACAGAAAAACAGACAGTGGTAGATAAATCAGAAAAAGCTCTTCTTAAAATCAACCCTTTCAAGAACAGGAATTAATTTCTATTTGTTAGTGTCCCAATGTTTGCCTTTATTTTGCACATGAGCTTAATACTTTTGTGTATTTACTAATTTCATTATATATGCCTTATTATTAATTTTGCAACAGTTCAGTAAGTGAAACTTTGTAGAATTAGCACTTTTTTCCCATTTTTCTCCCTTAGTGATGTTCACCTTTGTGAGAACCACTCGGAGCCCATGGCCCATCACAGCTGTTTAATTGTGGCTGGGCTGATTCAAACAGGTGGATCCGGATGATGTCAGTTTTTCCTTACCTTCCAAGATGCTCCCTCTAGTGATTAGGAATGAAAACTGACAGAACTCACACAACTATGAATGACTGCCTGACCAGAGGTTTTTTCTGGTTGGAAAGGAAAGGTTCAACAACTTGAACTACTGGGGCAGTGGGCAAGATGTGATTCCACACTGAAGTTCCATGGTTTGGTTTGGTTTGGTGACTATAAAATGTAACATGAGCTGCATATGGCTGCATCCTTTAGCTCAACATGTTCCACCCTTAATACAAAACTATCATTTATGCTAAAGGTTTATACTAATGTTTATGCTCTTGTAGAATAATTCGTATAATATCAAAAACTGAAAGTAAAATTGGGCAAATTAAACTTCACTCCATTATGTTTTCATTTCAATGTATTAAGCTGCCGGTTATTCTAATCCTTTCTAAGATTGTTTAGTCAGTGAAATTGTTGTATTTAATATTCTTCTAAAAATATCATAGAAATAATGTCAAGCACATACTTGAAGTTCTGATTCAAAATGTTAGAGTTTCAACAGTTATGTGCAGCAAATCTCATCCCTTTATGCTGACAGAACCATTTATTATAGTAAGTCAGGTCTTTATGTTCAAGTTAGCATGTAATGTGCAGTATGCAGTCCATTTATAATCTCTTCATTGTATATTCATATTTCTCCACCTCAGGTCCACGTCACGAGAATCAGATGTGTCCCTAAAGTGGGTTTTTACTTACAACTTGGTGTGGCGCTCTATATACAGCCTTCTTCATTCTTTTATTAGGTATGTTTATGTAGTATCTCAGTCAGGTGAAATTTTAAACTGTAATTATTGTTGCAATAAGAGGAATTAATCATAGAATCATAGAATCTTACAGCACAGAAGGGGGCCATTCGGCCTGTCATCCCTCTTTGAAAGAGCTATCCAACTTAGTTCCACACCCCAGCTTTTTCCCCACAGCCCTGCAAATTAGTTCTCTTCAAATACATGTCCAATTTCCTCTTGATTGTTCCTATGGAATCTGTTTCCACCACCCTTTCAGATAGTGCAGTCCAGATCTTAACAGCCCTCTGTGTGAAAAAATGTCTCCTCATTTGCCCTCTGGTTCTTTTGCCAATTATTTTAAACCTACGACCTTTAGTTACCAACCCACTTGCCAGAGGAAACAGTTTCTCCCTACTTGCTCTATCAAGCCCCTCATAATTTTGAACACCTCTATTAGGTCTCCCCTTTACCTACTGTGCTTTAAGGAGAACAATCCCAGCTTCTCTGCTCTCTCCACGTAACTGAAGACCCTCATCCCCGATACCATCCTGGTAAACCTCCTCTGTACCCTTTCCAAGGCCTTGACATCCTTCCTAAAGTGCGGTGCCCAGGATTGTACACACTACTCCATCTGAGGCCTAACCAGAGATTTACAAAGGTTTAGCATGACTTCTATGTTTTTGTATTCAGTTCTCCTATTTACAAAGCCAAGTATCTCATATGCCTGATCAACTTGCCCTGCCATCTACAAGGATTTTGAATATTCACCCCCAGGTCCCTCTGATCTTGTATACCCCCACCCTCCCTCCTCAAAATAGCACCATTTAGATTATACTGCCTCTCCATGTTGTTCCTCCCAAAGTGAATCATTTCACACTTATCCTCATTAATTTGCATCTACCATGTGTCTGCCCATTTCACCAGTCTGTCTATGTCCTCCTGAAGTCTGCTACTATCCTGCTCACTATTTGCTGCAATGTACCATCCGCTAACTTCAAAATTGTACTCCCTGTTCCAAGTCCAGGTCATTTATATATAATAAGAAATGTAATGGTCCTAATACCAACCCTTGGGGGACCCCACTGCATACTTCTCTCCAGTCAGAAAAACATTTGTTGACCACTGCTCTCTGCCTCCTATCCCTTAACCAATTATGATCCTAGTTATCCAATCCCTTTATTACCATGCGCTTCTATTTTCCAAATAAATCTGTTATGTGGTACTTTATCAAATGTCTTTTGAAAGCCCTGATACAACATCTGCTGCCCTATTTTCATCTACCCTCTCAGTTACTTCATCAAAGAATTCAGTCAGGTTCGTCAGACACGATTTGCCTTTAACAAATCCATGTTGGCTGTCCCTTATTAACTCATGATTATCCAAGTGAGAATTAATTTTGTTCTTGAAAATGGTCTCTAGTAGTTTCCCCACCATTGATGTTAGACTAATTATTCTGTAGTTACCAGCAATGTTCGCTCTAATTTTTTTGGGGCCGCACGGCTCTGTTAACGGGCTGAGTGGCCCAATCAAAATTCCACGCATGCCCAGTTTTTCCATTTAAGTGCCGGTGAGCGGGCGGCATGGGACCTCCAGAGTGCTGCGCTGTCGCGCAGCTTAAAGGGGACATTGGTTACCCCTCTCCCCTTCTTTGAACAGAGGTGCGACATTTGCAATTCTCCAGCCCTCGAGCACCACTTCCATATCCAAGGAGGTTTGAAAGATTGTGCTCAGAGCTTCTGCTGTCTCCACTCTAGCTTTATTCAGCAACCTAGGATGCATCCCATCTGGACCAGGAATCATATGTTTACAGCTCTGTATTGCTACTAAATGTAATAATTGGTATCTTTTGTTGACTTTTTTAAAAAATTGACTGTGAATGCAATAAAGGATACTGGTTGAGTTCCTGTGGAATAGCGCATGAGGACAAGACAAAGTGTAGTCTTCAGATGAAGTTTTTTTAAATATTTGTTTATGGGATCTGGGCGTCACTGGCAAGGCCCATCCCTAGTTGCCCTTGAGAAGGTGGTGCTGAGCCGCCTTCTTGAACCGCTGCAATCCGTGTGGTGATGGTACTCCCACAGTGCTGTTAGGTAGGGAGTTTTCATTATTTTGTTTTGTAGCGGTTAGTTACAACTGAGTGACTTGCTAGGCAGTTAAGAGTCAACCACATTGCTGTGGGTCTGGAGTCACATACAGGCCAGACCAGGTACATTAGTGAACCAGATGGGTTTTTACAACAATCCGATAATTTCATAGTCACCATTACTGATACTAGCTTTTGTCATGGCAGGACAGCCCAGCCCCGTAGTGTGCTCCTCCTGCTCTATGTGGGAAATCAGGGACGCTTCCTGCATCCCTGACGACTATGTGTGCGGGAAGTGTGTCCAGCTGCAACTACTGACAGACCGCATTGCGGCACTGGATCTGCGGATGGATTCATTTTGGAGCATTCGCGATGCTGAGGATGTCGTGAATATCACAATTAGTGAGTTGGTCACACCGCAGGTAAAGGGTGTACAGGCAGGAAGGGAATGGGTGACCAGCAGGCAGAGTAAGAGGCGCAGGAATCCCCTGTGGCCATCCCCCTCTCAAACAGATATACCACTTTGAATACTGTTGGGGGGATGACTCATCAGGGGAAGGCAGCAGCAGCCAACTTCCTGGCACCATGGGTGGCTCTGCTGCACAGGCTGGGAGGAAAAAGAGTGGAAGAGGGGGCTCAATTGTAAGGGGAATAGATAGGCATTTTTGCGGCTGCAATCGAGACTCCAGGATGGTGTGTTGCCTCCCTGGTGCAAGGGTCAAGGACGTCTCGGAGCGGCTGCAGAACATTTTGGAGGGGGAGGGCGAACAGCCAGTTGTCGTGGTGCACATAGGCACCAACGATATAGGTAAAAAACGGGATGAGGTCCTAAAAGCAGAATATAGGGAGTTAGGAGGTAAATAAAAAAATAGGACCTCAAAGGTAGTAATCTCAGGATTGCTACCAGTGCCACGTGCTAGTCAGAGTTGCAATAGGAGGATATTTCAAATGAATACGTGGCTAGAGGAATGGTGCAAGAGGGAGGGATTCAAATTCCTTGGACATTGGAACCGGTTCTGGGAGAGGTGGGACCAGTACAAACGGGACGGTTTGCACCTGGGCAGGGCCGGGGCCGATGTCCTAGGAGGAGTGTTTGCTAGTGCTGTTGGGGAGGGTTTAAACTAACGTGGCAGGGGGTTGGGAACCTGAGCAGGGAGACAGAGGAAAGGGAAACAAGGAAAAAAGCAAAAGACAGGAAGGAGAAAAACAAAATTAGAAGGCAAAGAACTCAACGGTTTAAATCAAACATGGTCACAGTAAATAATAATTCATATAGGTCTGAGAGCATTAAAAAAACAAGCCTGAAGGCTTTGTGTCTTAATGCAAGGAGCATTCGGAACAAGGTGGATGAATTAGCTGCGCAAATAGAGGTAAACAAATATGATTTGATTGGGATTACAGAAACATGGCTCCAGGGTGGCCAAGGCTGGGAACTCAACATCCAGGGGTATTCAATATTTAGGAAGGATAGGCAAAAAAGAAAGGGAGGTGGGGTAGCATTGCTGGTTAAAGAGGGGATTAACACAATTGAAAAGAAGGATATTAACTCTGATGATGTGGAATCTGTATGGGTAGAACTGAGAAATATCAAGGGGCAGAAAACGTTAGTGGGAGTGGTATATAGACCTCCAAACAGTAATACGGAGGTTGGGGATGGCATTAAAAGGGAAATTAGAGAAGCATGCAGTAAGGGCACGGCAGTCATCATGGGTGACTTTAATTTACATATAGATTGGGCTAACCAAATTAGTAAAAATACTGTGGAGGAGGAATTCCTAGAATGTTTACGGGATGGTTTTCTGGAACAATATGTCGAGGAACCAACCAGAGATCAGGCCATCTTAGAATGGGTATTATGTAATGAGAGAGGATTAATTAGCAATCTTGTTGTACGAGGCCCCTTGGGTCAGAGCGATCATAATATGATAGAATTCTTCATTAGGATGGAGAGTGAAGTAGTTGACTCGGAGACTAGGGTCCTGAATTTAAATAAAGGAAACTACGATGGTATGAAGTGCGAACTGGGTAGGATTGATTGGGGAATATCACTCAAAGGGTTGACAGTGGATAGGCAATGGCAAACATTCAAAGACCGCATGGATGAACTACAGAAGTTGTTCATCCCAGTTTGGGATAAGAATAAAACAAAAAGAGTGACTCAACCGTTGCTAATAAGGGAAATTAGGGATAGCATAAGATCCAAGGAGAGGGCATATAAATTGGCCAGAAAAAGCAGTAACCCTGAGGATTAGGAGCAGTTTAGGATTCAACAAAGGAGGACAAAGGTATTAATTAAGAAGGGGAAAATAGAATATGAAAGTAAGCTTGCAGGGAACATAAAAACTGACTGTAAGAACTTTTATAGATATGTGAAGAGAAAAAGATTAGTGAAATCAAGTGTAGGTCCCTTGCAGTCAGAAGCAGGGGAAGTTATAATGGGGAACAAAGAAATGGCAGACCAATTAAATGCATATTTTGGTTCTGTCTTCACAAAGGAGGACACAAATAACCTCCCAAAGATGTTGGAGAACATAGGGTCTGATGAGAGGGAGGAACTGAAAGAAATCAGTATTGGTAGGGAAATGGTGTTAGGGAAATTGACGGGATTGAAGGCCGATAAATCCCCAGGGCCTGATAATCTACATCCTAGGGTACTTAAGGAGGTGGCCCTAGAAATAATAGATGCATTGCTGATCATCTTCCAAAATTCGCTGGAATCTGGAACTGTACCCATGGATTGGAGGGTAGCTAATGTTACCCCACTATTCAAAAAGGGTGGTAGAGCGAAAGCGGGGAATTACAGACCGGTAAGCCTGACATCGGTAGTGGGGAGAATGCTAGAGTCCATTATACAGGATGTAATAGCTGAGCACTTAGAAAATAGTGACCGGATCAGACAAAGTCAACATGGATTTACAAAAGGTAAATCGTGCTTGACTAATCTACTGGAATTTTTTGAGGATGTAACTGGGAAAATAGATAAGGGAGAACCAGTAGATGTGGTTTATTTGGACTTTCAAAAGGCTTTCAATAAGGTCCTGCATAAGAGATTAGCATGTAAAGTTAAGGCACATGGGATTGGGGGCAAGGTATTGACTTGGATAGAGTACTGGTTGGCGGACAGAAAGCAGAGAGTAGGAATTAACGGGTCTTTTTCCAAGAGGCAGGCAGTGACTAGTGGGGTACCGCAGGAATCGGTCCTTGGACCCCAGCTATTCACAATATACATTAATCAGCTAGATAAGGGAACTAGATGTAATATCTCCAAGTTTGCAGACGACACAAAGCTGGGTGTGCATGTGTGTTGCGAGGAGGATACCGAGAAACTCCAGGATGATTTGGACAGGTTGGGTGATTGGGCAGAAGCTTGGCAGATGCAATATAATGTGGATAAATGTGAGGTTATCCACTTTGGTGTCAAAAACAGAAAGGCAGACTATTATCTGAATGGCAATAGATTGGGAGAAGGGGAAGTGCAACGAGACCTGGGTGTTCTTGTGCACCAGTCGCTGAAGGTAAGCATGCAGGTGCAGCAGGCGGTGAAGAAGGCAAATGGTATGTTGGCCTTCATAGCGAAAGGGTTTGAGTACAGGAGCAAGGATGTCCTGCTGCAGTTGTACAGGGCCTTGGTGAGACCACACCTTGAGTACTGTGTGCAGTTTTGGTCACCTTATCTGAGGAAGGATGTTCTTGCCATGGAAGGAGTTCAGCGAAGATTCACAAGGCTGATCCCTGGGATGGCAGGAATGACATATGAGGAGAGATTGGGTCGATTGGGCTTATACTCGCTGGAGTTTAGAAGAATGAGAGGGGATCTCATTGAAAATTATAAAATTCTGACAGGTCTGGACAAACTAGATGCAGGTAGAATGTTCCCGATGGTCGGAGAGTCCAGAACCAGGGGTCATAGTCTAAGGATAAGGGGTAAGCCATTTAGGACAGAGATGAGGAAGAATTTCTTCACCCAGAGAGTGGTGAACCTGTGGAATTCTCTACCACAGAAGACGGTTGAGGCCAAGTCTTTAAATATATTCAAGAAGGAGTTAGATATATTTCTTAGAGCTAAAGGTATCAAGGGATATGGGGAGAAGGCAGGGACAGGGTACTGAGTTTGGATGATCAGCCATGATCACATCGAATGGCAGAGCAGGCTCGAGGGGCTGAATGGCCTACTCCTGCTCCTATGTTTCTGTGTCACCATTACTGATACTAGCTTTTTATTCAAAATGTTATTTAATTAACTGAATTGAAATTCCCCAGCTGCCGTGGTGGGATTTGAACTCACGTCTCTGGATCAGTAGTCTAGTGACATTTCCACTACGCTATCGTAGTGGGACTCGATGTTGAGGGGTTAATTGATCATGGCATGCAGACTTAATTCAGGTTCTATTTTAAAATGATATATTGTGTCTTTATTTTTCTAAATATAGTTTAGTTTTATTCTCTGCAGTATAGACTGAGGAGCTGGGAGGCACAAAGCTGAGCTACTGCAACACCACTACTGGCAAGAGGATGTAATTACAGTGTGACAAGTTTACATAGGCAATTTCTATTGTAAATGGAGACATGGAAATTTATAATGGGGGAAAGGTGACACAAATGTGTGACAAAAACAGGAAGCACTATTTTGTAGACAGGAAGTGCATTCATTTATACATTTGTCAGACATAATTTGGTGCTTCATGGGATTATAGTATTGTAACTCTACAGGATTTTTTTTTGCTGGTAATTTCTTCAAAGGGTTCTCCCGATTGACGTAACTTTGATGAGAAGTCAACAGAAACCCCAAATAGACATGCACGCACTGCCTCTGCCAATCTTCTGCCAAAATTATGGCAGCTAAGTCAGTAGAACCTCTGAGGAAATTCTCGCCATTGTCTTTTTGTACAATCTGCAATCACTATTTACACAGTTACAGGCATACTCTTGGAATGTATGCTTGCACACAGTGTGAATGCCCATGTTTGTGCACCTATTTGTTCCACCCATTTTGGCCAGACACAGTGGTAATCCCTGATGCCTCTTTAATTTGCCCATGGCCAATTTTTATTTCTTAGTTCTAACCAAAATGCACATACAGATAAAGCCTAGGTTTAACTTTTGCCTATTTGGGACAGTGATATTCTCCTGCAAAGCATTTAACATTCATTTAATCACACTTTAGCTAACATATAGCAATGAGAAATAACAACAGAAAATGCTGGAAAAACTCAGCAGGTCAGGCAACATCCGTGGAGAGAAATTTGAGTTGACGTTTCGGGTTTGACCCTTCTTCAAAACTGGAGAGAAAAGGAACTAGATCGAAGGCAGGGCTGCGATCGGACAAAAGAATAAAAGAACCAAAAGAAGTAAAAGAGATTAGAAGCTAGACGAGATGGTAATATGCTGGGATTAGGTGTAAAGTGTACTGGCAGGGCAAAAGATAGCTGCCAGGTGTGAGAGAGAAACAAAAGGAAAGGGGGGGGGGAGGAAAGGAGTGGAAAAATATAAGTAAAAATGAAATAGGGGCCGAGGTTATGATCTGAAATTGTTGAACTCGATATTGAGACCGGAAGGCTGCAGAGTGCCTAATCGGAAGATGAGGTGCTGTTCCTCGAGTTTACGTTGAGCTTCCGTGGATTTCGGATTTCCAACATCTGCAGTATTTTGCTATCATATAGCAATGAGAAACTGATTGCTTTGTGTGCTCCAAGTGCATGCATTTAATTGGCTTATTCTATCAATAAGATTAATTTTCTGACCTCTTTGTCCTCCATTTTAATAGACCTTCATACACTAAAATTTGCACTGCATAATTTGATGGTCCGAGTTATCTCATGCATGCATGGAAAAGAAAATTGGGGCTCTCACCTTGTCACTAGGTCAGGGTAGTGTATAGTTAAGTCTTAGTCTGACATAAATAACAACAACTTACATTTATATAGCACCTTCAATATAGAAAAAGATCCCAATGTGTTAATTTCCCGGTTTTATCCTTGAAATAAACTATTAAACTGAGGCCCTGTCTGCCTGCTCAGGTAAAAGATCCCATTGCACTATTTGAAAAAGACCAGGGTTTCCTCCCTCAATCAACACTAACAAAACCAGATTATGGCCCGCAAAATCCACGGGCCTTTCTTTCCAGCATACTCCTGGCATAAGTCCACCGGCAGCAGAAGGCATGGAAATTAGGCCAGAACATAGATACGCTAGATTCTGAAATAAAACCAGAAAATTCTGGAAATACTCAGCAGGTCAGACAGCATCTGTGGAGAGAGAAACAGAGTTAATGGGCCCGATTTTGTGGCTTGTGTGGGAAATGGTCGGATTCCCCCGAATGTGGGGTTCTGACACACAAAAAAATGTGTCAGCCAGCTCCACGCAATTTTCCCTCAAGTTGCCAATTAAATCCCAGCATGTGGGCAGCCTTGCTAATTGTCCATTTCTAGTCAGAAAGCCCCACAGTATGATGTCATCATTCGTGGTGCTTTCAAGGTCCATAGCAAGCACTGCATCCTCTGAAGGCTTCCAAACAAACCATACAGGATGGCAGAGGAGCCTGCAGCAGCTGTGGCCAGTGCCAGACCCCGAGCTGCCTCCAAATTCGACGAAGCTTCACTGCAGGCATTATTGGATGGGGTTAGGGCCCACAGGGAGGTCCTCTTCCCTAGGTCAGGCAGGAAGAGGCCTCCCACTGAGCCCAAGGCTGCATGGATGCAGGTGTCAGCAGATGCCAACTCGCTGGGAGTCACCAGAAGAACCTTGGCATTACATCTCTAACTCCTTCCTTTACTCCCCCACAGTACCATCCAGAGCCCCCATCATCACTGTGGAGGAGGAAGAGGCTGTGCAGCCAGACTCCTCAGAGGAAGCTCCAACCTCTGAGGGCGCAGCGTCAGCAGAAGTAAGCGCACCCAGCACCAGCGCAGACACTCACACCTTGGGGGACCTTCGGGACATAGAGTAGTGTTGTCACCTGGTGTTTAACAGCTCACAAGTGAGCCTCAGCAGATTCTGGAGACAGGAACAGCAGTGGAGAGTCCTCGTCGGAGGGCGCAGGACTCTGCCAGCTCAGCTCAGCTGCGCTGCATGTCGACCCTCTGCCTCTGGGTCCATCCGCAAGAGAAGAGGTGATGGATCTCCATGCACAGATGCAGGAGTCTCTGGCAGGTTTTGTCTCCAGGGTCGCTGCGAGTGTGGAGCGAATGGAGGAGTCCATAGCGACCATGAGCAGTGCCTTTGTGGAGTCATTGGCGCATGAATGCATCACCATGGAAAGGTTGGCAACCTCCATGGAGGAGATAACTCGCCAGGGAACAGAAAACATGGTGAGTACTCATAAGAGAATGACACCTCTTGAGGAGCGTTGTCCATCTATTGAACAGATAAACCAGATCTTCATGGAAGTCCTTCTGAGTAGGACTACCAGTGCAGAAACGGGTCCCCATGGCCCCCTAAAGCACAGCAAGGTGCTCTCAAGCCACTTCCAAGCGCTGGCCCCTTCTGGCCTGTGCAGCCTCAGGTGAGTGAGCAGCAGCCTGGTGCTCCTGGTGCTCATCATGCTGTTCCTGGTTCTGCTGCTGCCGCCTCTGCTGCTGGTGATCCTCTAATGGTAAGAAGGGAAGGAAAAAAAAGGCGTCCTGCTTCTTGTAGATGCCTCCGCTGAGGAAGCGCTGAGTGAGGGTGGCGAGAGGGGCTTCCCAGGAGATCACATTGGAGAAGTGTGTGAGGCTCCAACCTTCCACAGCTGTGCCTAAGCCTTGAAGAAGTAGCCCCAAGCCTTCAGCAACAAGGTCCTTCAACATACAAGTGCTGTCCCTTTAAATCGCCGCTTTTCCGAATGGCCTGCAGCTGACAGCAAGCAAGCCGGCAAGCTTCACGCCAGGTTTCATCAGCAGGGTTCCCCGCAGGCGTGTTTGATGTGGGGAAAGCCCCAAAATGGCAACGGCTCCTGAAAATCGACTTAAACAAGGTAATAATTGCTCATTAGTGTTCCAACAGCCAGTCCCGCCAGCGGCGGGCGGGACTGAAGTGGGTCGCGGAGAAACGGCGGTCCGAATGTCGGACAGGGCGGGAAGTCAGGCGGTGGGGGGGGTCGCGACCCGCTTTTTCGGCGATTTTCGGCCCCTGGCCGCCTGAAAATCCGCCCGACGGCTGGCAGAAAATCAGAGCCAATGTTTCAGGTCGATGACCTTTCTTCAGAACTACATTAGATCCTGGCCACTTTAAACATGCCCCCCTATGCCAGAGAGGGCATGGCCGGGGAGACGGGACTTATAGGCTGGGAGTTTCCTTGGCCCCACCTTTGGTTCCACCAGGTGAATGAAAGCAGGTATACCGGCCCACTCATTGGGGGATGTGGGGCCCACCTGGAAGTCTAGCCTGCGACTTGGTCTGTACCACTAAAGTCTTCAACCTGCCAGCTGTGGATAGCTGCTTTCAAAATTACAGTACAGACCAGGGTTACCTCTGACCCACTAAGCGGCTGGCCACCATTGCTCCTCCCGCCCCCTCCTCACTGTGGCATGTGCCTATGATGCAGCTACAGTGGTGTGGGCACTGCCAGTTTTATTAAAATGAGGGAAACTCTTCCTGACACCAGATACTCCGGTGGAATCAACGATGGAAGGCTTTGGTGGGTGGATGTCAGTGCTTACGCTGGGATCAAAGCCTTGCTGTTCTTTTTGGTGCCTATCTGCCTGTTTGTCTGTATGCAAATCTGCTGCCGTACACTTCAAAAAAGTGGACTTTGTGGTCAAAATAAAATATGGGTTCTGAAACTGAGAGATGGGATATTAGCAAACACCCGTTTAATGCAATCATCTGAAATGTCTCTTATTTTAAGATCGATGTGGTAACACCGTCTTTCCTGAAGCTGGATCCACTTCTCACTGTAATATTATGGCAGAACTTAGAAGGATTTTGATTTTTGCATGCAAAGGGTTACTAGGATATAAAGAAAGACTAACATTTATGTAGCGCCTTTCATGACCTTAGGATATCTGAAAAGCACTTTACAGCCAATTCATTGCTTTTTGAAGTGCAGTCATTGTTGTAATGTAGGGAAACATACACCAATGAAATAAATGACCAGATCATCTGTTTCAGGTGTTGCTTGAGGGATAAATGTTGGCCAGGACACCAGGAGAACTCCCCTTCTCTTCTTCGAATAGTGCCATAGGATCTTTTACGTCCACCTGAGAAGACAGATGTGTCCTCGGTTTAACATCTCACCGTAAGACAGCATTCTGACAGTGCAGCGCTCCCTCAGTATTGCATTATCAGCCTGGATTATGTGCTCAAATCTCTGGAGTGGAACTTGAACCTACAACCTTCTGACTCAGAGACAAGAATGCCACCACTGAGCCACGGCTGACACAATAGAATAAACTACTACAATTGGCTACTGAAATAAAGTCAATCACATTATTAAAGAGGAAATTAGCGGGATGATTCCACACTCCAGCATTCCCAGCAGGAATGGGTGCTTGTTGGGAGTGCATTTGGGAAATCACAGATTTATGGATTGTGATTTTATGTCATTAGTTTTGTTATGTGCATCAATTAAATGAAATGACTGAGGGGGCAGTAATGAATGACTAGAAATATAGTTAATCCATATTTTACAGAAATGGCACAGAAACAGGCCATTCGGCCCAACCAGTCCATGCCAGCATTTATGTTCCACTCGAGCCTCCTCCTGTCTTTCCTCATTTAAATCTATCAGCATAACCCTCTATTCTCTTCTCCCTCATATGTTTGTCCAGCCTCCCGTTAAATGCATCTATACCATTCGCTTCAACCACTCCCTGTTGTAGCGAGTTCCACATTCTCACCACTCTTTGGGTAAAAAAGGGCTGGATTTTGCCAATGGGGAGCTTTTGGTGGTGGGACTCCCACTTGTCGAGTTTCAGTCCCACCTCCATCAACTTCTGGCCAACCCACAACCCAGTGGGCTTAGCAGGCCAATTAAGGGAAAGCCGGCCACAGAGAACGTCAACATATGACGTTTCATCTGTCAAAAAATTTTGACAGATGAATTGTCATCGTTTGGCAGCTCTGTGAAGCTGTCAAACACTGACATTCTCTGTAGTTTGATGAGTTCTTGAATTCAAGGCTCATCAAACCTCTTTATTTAGCAGAAATTAGATGGTTGCTGCATTGGAGAATGCAGCGGCCATCTGTCATCTCTGCCGTGGAGGTGCAAGACTCTCCGCATACCCAACTCTTGAAGCCTGCAGGAAGAAATAAAGGCAAGTAAACTTTTACTAACACTTTCCACTTACCTCACATACTCACCTCTCCACACTTGCACCTATCACTTACCTCCAAAACACATTTTTGCATCCCTCTGATCCCCGCAGACCCACTGCTAACCTCGATGACCCTGGCGGGGTTCGGAGCCTTCGGGAAGCCCGCACTTGTGTGGGCAAAATGGGGATAATCCTCTTATCTGCCTGTTAACTACCTGTTAACAGGCAGATAAGTGGCACTAATCCCCTTCCCGCCTCCAAGGAGACGGGACCCGTCACGGGTCGGCTACCCACCTTCTGGCAAGATGGCACGGAGGTGGGTTGGGGCAGGTTGGGCACCCGCCCCCAGATTCTGCCATTTTCCTGGCAGTCCTGCCTCCATACCCGCCTCCCCAGGGCCAGCAAGATCGTGCCTGAAGTTTCTTCTGAATTCCCTGTTGGATTTCTTGGTGACTATCTTATATTTATGGCCTCTGGTTATGCTCTTCCCCACAAGTGGAAATATTCTCTCTGTATCCACTCTATCAAAACCTTTTATAATTTTAAAGACCTCTATTAGGTCACCCCTCAGCCTTCTTTTTTCAAGAGAAAAGAGACCAAGCCTGTTCATTCTTTCCTGATAACCCTCGCATTTCTGGTATCATCCTTGTAAATCTTCTCTGCACCCTCTCCAGTGCCTCTAAATCCTTTTTATAACATGGCGACCAGAACTTCACGCAGTACTCCTAGTGTGGTCTAACCAAGGTTCAATACAGGTTTGACATAACTTCCCTACTTTTCAATTCAATCCCCTAGAAATAAACCCTCGTGCTTGGTTTGCATTTTTAATGGCCTTGCTAACCAGTGTTGCAACTTTTAGTGATTTGTGAATTTGTACTCCGAGATCCCCTTGTTCCTCTACCCCACCTAGACTTACACCCTCCAAGTGATGTGATCTCCCTATTCTTCCTATCAAAATGTAATACCTCACATTTGTCTGTGTTGAACTTTATTTGCCAATTATTTGCCCATTCTGCAAGTTTATTAATGCCCTCCTGTAATTTGTTGCAGTCCTCAGTATTTACTATCACCCCCCAATTTGGTATCATTTGATTTGAGCTCCCTATCACATTTCCTGCTACAAATCATTGCTGTTTCCTAAAAGGACAAGTAGTAGCCAAACCATAATGCAATATTAATAATTAATGGGGCTGATTTTTCTGGCCTTTCTCTCTAGGGAATGCTTACTCTTTGGGCACCAAGTTCAGGAAAAAGGGGGAGGATGCAAAAACTGATCGCACTGAGCTTCCACTCCCTTTACATTGCCCCAGGATTTCCAGGGCTTCTCCAGGGGCAGGGGAGCAGAGCCTGGAGCCTCTATTTACTGATGGTTTGCGACTGAGGCAAGAGGAGACATTCCTCACCTCCTCATCTCATTTTCCTGTTGCCTCCAGCTCTTTGTTGCAAACAAATCAAATCACTCAAAATGTTTTTTTCTTAATACTGTAAACATTAAGAAAATGTTTTTTTCATTAAAAACATTTAATCCCCTATTTTATTCTCTCAGTAACTGAAATAATATCCAAAATAAGACTTTAAACAAAATAAAACATTTCAAAAAGTTAGGTATTTCACAATAACATTTTAAAATTAGTCAACGGAATTGTCTTTTGTTTCTCTTACTTCAAGGCCTCAACTTCTTTCAAATACTTTGGCATTGTGGTGATTATTCTTTATGTTTAGTAAGAAGTATTGTGATTGGTTGTTTGTTTCCTGCCTTGGGATATATGCTGTAATCTCATTGGTAGTTGATGTCATGTGATTTGTGGTGGCCATCTTAAATTCAGTTCTTTCCAGCCTTTAGTTGGGACTGGGTGTTGAAAGATGTGCTACAGGATTTTTAAGTTAATAAAGCCTAGATTAGAAAGGCAAATCTATTCTTTATTTCAATTTATAAACTTTATGTCAGAATGGAGCGATATCTTCAACCAGAACGATTCAATGCTGACCCTAATTCTGCAGGAGTGGATGATAAATGGAAACATTGGTATTGTACATTTAAAAACTTTTTGGGCGTGTTGGATCAAGAGTCTCTAAATAAGCTGAATATGCTGATCAACTACATTGCTCCGGATGTGTATAAGTATATTTTGGACTGTAAAACTTACGAAGTGGCTATTTCTACATTGGAAAAGATTTTTGTTAAACCAAAGAATGAGGTATTTGCACGTCACCTTCTATCTGCCCATAGGCGGCAGGTGGGAGAATCTTTGGATACTTATTTACAAGCACTTCGGTGCCTTAGTGTTAACTGTAATTATAAGGCCGTGACGGCTGAAGAATATAAGGAAGAATCGGTACGGGATGCTTTTATTAATGGATTACTGTCTAGATCAATTCGTCAGCGGTTGTTAGAAAATAAGACTTTGGATCTTAAGAGTGCTTTTGAGCAAGCTTCTACATTGGATGTGGCTCAGAGAAGTTCGGATTCTTATGCTCTTTTTAATCGGCCTGTGACTGTGGTTTCGGCAGTTCCAGATGAAAAGGAATTATGTGGACTTAATAGGAGTGGTTTACTAGATTCTGAAACAGTTTCTACTTCAGCAGCTGTTGCCTCGAGGATTCAGAAGTGTTATTTTTGTGGGAACGTCCGGCACCCTCGTCTGAAGTGTCCTGCTCGGGAGGCTGTGTGTAGTAAATGCGGCAAGAGAGGTCATTACGCACGTGTGTGTAAATCATCAGCTTCAATTACCTCCTCTGTGACTATTCAGCCTTTAGATAGGGCGTTTATTGCATCAATTTCTGCTGCATTTGCTCATGGCCTAAACAAAGCTATAGTTACGGCCCAAGTTAATGGGTTGGAAGTGAAGGCCCTTATAGATACGGGCAGTACTGAGAGTTTTATAAGTCTTCAGTTTGCAAAGGAGAAGCATTTGAAAATTTCGCCTGTTTCCTATCAGGTGTGTATGGCTCAGACGACTCTCACTTCACAAGTAGCTGGTTGTTGCCTTGTGAAATTGATTCTTCTAGGTAATACGTATACTGATATACGCCTATCTGTTTTGCCTAATCTCTGTGCGGATATTTTGATTGGTCATGATGTGCTTCAGTTACACGAGTCTCTTAGTCTTTCATTTGGAGGGACTAAGCCACCTTTATCTATTTGTGGATTAACCTCTTTATCCATTTCTCCATTATCACTTTTTTCCAATTTGATGCCGGATTGTAAGCCAATTGCTACCAAATCAAGAAGGTATAGCAGTCAGGATAGAGAATTTATTAATTCTGAAGTTCAACGTCTCTTATTGGAAGGAATCATTGAACCTAGTTGTTCGCCTTGGCGGGCACAGGTAGTTGTCACGACTAACGAGAGACATAAGAAACGAATGGTGATAGACTATTCCCAAACTATTAATAGGTATACTCAATTAGATGCGTACCCTTTGCCTAAGATTGATGAGCTTATCAATAAAGTATCTCAGTATAAGGTTTTTAGCACTATTGACCTAAAGAGTGCTTATCATCAGATTCCTATTGTTAAGAAGGATCAACCATATACGGCCTTTGAGGCTGGTGGAAAGCTGTATCAGTTTTGCCGAATGCCATTTGGTGTTACTAATGGTGTTGCGTGTTTTCAATGGGCAATGGATGCTTTTATAAGTGATAACTCTCTCTCTGACACCTTTTCATACTTAGATGACATCACGGTGTGTGGCAAATCAAGGGTGGAGCATGATTCTAATTTAGAAAGATTCCTTCAAGCTGCGGAAAAAGTTGGTTTAACATTCAATAAAGAGAAGTGTACCTTTTCGACCACTGAGGTAAATCTACTGGGGTACATTATCTCGGGAAACAAGATTAAACCAGACCCAGAACGTCTGCGACCATTGATTGATTTACCTTGTCCTACTAATTCTAAGGCTTTGCAACGAGTTGTTGGACTGTTTTCTTACTATTCTAATTGGATTGCAAATTTTTCACAGAAGATCCGGCCTCTTATTCGGGTTACGACATACCCTCTATCATGGGAGGCCAGGACGTGTTTTGATAATTTTAAAAAGGATATCCTTGGAGCAGTTGTGCATTCTATTGATGAGCAGGTTCCTTTTGTGATTGAGACGGACGCTTCTGATTTTGCAATTGGGGCTACTCTGAACCAAAATGGAAGACCTGTGGCCTTTTTCTCACGTACCTTGAACAATAGTGAAAAAAGGCATTCTTCAATAGAGAAAGAGGCGTATGCAATAGTAGAAGCACTGCGTAAATGGAGACATTATTTATCGGGGCGACATTTTACGTTGGTAACTGATCAAAAGTCTGTGTCCTTTATGTTTGATGTCAAACATTTTGGAAAGATTAAGAATGATAAAATAATGAGGTGGAGGATTGAGTTGGCATGTTACCATTTTGATATAGTTTATTGTCCGGGGAAGGATAATGTTGCTGCTGATGCGCTGTCGAGGGCTTATTGTTCTGTGATTCACGGAGATACGCTTATTAATCTTCACAATGCCTTATGCCATCCTGGGGTTACGAGGATGATACACTTCGTACGCAGTAAGAATTTGCCCTTTTCAGTTGAAGATGTCAAGCGGATGACTTCATCATGTTCTATCTGTGCTCGGTGTAAACCAAATTTCTTTAAGCCTCAACGAGCTCATCTTATAAAGGCTACTTCTCCTTTTGAACGTTTGAGCGTCGATTTTAAGGGGCCTCTTCCTTCAACTACTCAAAACCGATATATATTTACTGTTGTGGCTGAGTTTTCAAGGTTCCCTTTTGCTTTTCCTTGCGCAGATGTATCAGCTGCTACAGTTATTAAATGTCTGACTCAACTTTTTGTCATCTTTGGGATGCCTGCGTATATCCATTCGGATCAGGGAAGTTCTTTTATGTCTTCCCAGTTGAAGGAATACCTTCAGAGTCGGGGAATTTCTACTAGCAGAACTACCCCATATAATCCCCAGGGTAATGGACAGTGCGAACGATACAATGGGGTGATCTGGAAGGCAGTTATGTTGGCTTTGACATCCCGGAACCTTAAGAATACACAGTGGGAAATGGTACTGCCTGATGCCCTGCATTCCATTAGATCATTGCTTTCAACGGCTACTAATGTGACCCCCCATGAAAGGCTCTTTAACTATCCGCGGAGATCTACTACGGGATATTCGGTACCTTCATGGCTTACTATGCAGGGACCTGTGCTGCTTCGACGCCATGTTAGATTGTCAAAATATGCTCCTTTAGTGGAGGAGGTGGAGCTGTTGGAGGCAAATTCCCAATATGCTCATATTCGATTCCAAGATGGGAAAGAAAGTACTGTTTCAATTAAAGACTTGGCTCCTTGTGGTGGCCAGCCCTCTTCTGAGGATATTAACAATAGTCATGATTCAGATAATGTGGATGCTGTTACAGATACTATGAATATTTCCAATCCGACTGCAGATAATTATACTTCTATTAGTCAGCCCTCGATGGATGTTCGTGACCGTCCCAGTTTACCTCCTGATGGGATTTCTAATCCGGAAACCGTTGAAAATCGGGATATGGATAGCCTTCCTGCAGAAGATACTTCTGTGTCTCCTGGTGTGGGAGGGCAAGGAATTTCACCAAGGTTAAGAAGGTCGACACGAACAAGATATCCAGTCGACCGATTGAAAATGGGCTTTTAAATTGATAGTAATGTTTTAAAATTGTTGAAATATATTATATTGTTTTAGTTGAGAGATACTTAATACTTATGTGCAATGTTACTATTTGTTGTTGCTCACTTAGTATTGTGTCATGTTGAATAGTTTTATTTTGTCTGTGCATAGTTTTAGTTGTAAATAATTAATTATAAATTGTAAAGGTTATTTAGGTTGGAGTATATTTTAAAAGGAGGGGTGAATGTGGTGATTATTCTTTATGTTTAGTAAGAAGTATTGTGATTGGTTGTTTGTTTCCTGCCTTGGGATATATGCTGTAATCTCATTGGTAGTTGATGTCATGTGATTTGTGGTGGCCATCTTAAATTCAGTTCTTTCCAGCCTTTAGTTGGGACTGGGTGTTGAAAGATGTGCTACAGGATTTTTAAGTTAATAAAGCCTAGATTAGAAAGGCAAATCTATTCTTTATTTCAGGCATCAATTGGATATTTTTACCTTACAGGCGTTGGAGGTAACTGTCAACCATGACTCTCCATTCTGAGCACGCGCAGTTTTCAGAATTTCCCAGCATGTAATCTGTGCATCAACAGGAGCTGAAGAGTCAGAGGATGTGTCTCATTCTGTGAGTTTCTTTGTTCACTGTTTCCCCCCCAAAGACTTTGAACTAAACTGGAGAGTTAATTGTCAAAGCTTTTATTTCAGGCAAGTCTAGCATTTATTTAAATTTCTTAACAACAGACAACACCTGTGAACAGGAACATGCCTAAACACAAGCACCTGAGATTGTGGTTTCTCTGTTAACTTAGAAAAGAAAGCAGATTGTTTATAAAGAATAGATGCTGTTGAAAATTATTAAAATATTTCTTTCTTATGAACCATATAAAACACTAGATCAGCCCCAGCTGGCATATTGTGTCCAATTCTGGGCATCACACATTAAGAAGGACGTGAAGGCTTTGGAGAGGATACAGAAGAGATTTACCAGAATGGTTCCAGGGATGTGGGATTACAGTTACGTGGATAGACTGGAGAAGTTGGGGTTGTTCTCCTTAGAGCAGAGAAGGCTAAGAGAAGATTTGATAGAGGTGTTTAAAATCATGAAGGGTTTAGATAGATGAATAAATAAATAGAGCTAGAGAAGAAAAGCAGCAAATGTGCAGGATTGGGGAGGGGGAAGTTCAAGTCACAAGGGAAGGGTTTTGAGGAGATTTTTTAAAAGTAAGGAGCAAGATGTGCAGTAAGTTCTAGAGGGCAGGAGTGTAATGAATGAATGACCAGCCAACAATGGTGGCCTGGGCAGAGCAGGGAAAAAAGAGAAGCTCAGTGTTAAAGCAGCACATGGCGAATCCACACATATTTGGGAAAAAACAATGTTGTTATCCGCCCGTGTAGTTACATATATCGCTGTTCCTTCATCGTCGCTGGGTCAAAATCTTAAAACCCCCTATCTAGCAGCACTGTGGGAGTACCTTCACCACATGGACTGCAGCAGTTCAAGAAGAAGACTTCCACCTCCTTCTCAAGGATAACTAGAGATGGGTAGTAAATTCTAGCAACACCCATATCCCGAGAATTAATTTCAAAAAGCAAGCTTTTAGTCACCTGTCCTAATATTTCTTTCTTTGGCTTGGTGTCAATCTCTGTCTGATTACGGTCCTGTGAAGCACCTTGGCATGTTTTCCTACATTAAAGGTGCTGTATAAAGACAAGTAGTTGTTATTAGTGCATGTCTTGTACAGTTTATTTTAAGTATTTTTAAAGCAAATAGCTTTTAAATTAAGTTGAGTTAACAAAATGAGTTAACACCATTAGAAAGGCCAACATTATTTTAGGTTTTATTAACAGGGACATAAAGTACAAGAGCAAAGATGTCACAATAAATTTGTACAAGGCAATGGTTCAAGCTAGAATCCTTGTGCAATTTTGGATGCCCCATTATAGGAAGGACAATAAAACCATTGAGAGTGTACAGCATAGATTTACCAGGATGAGAAGCTGTAGTTATGAGAAGCTTGGTAAGATACAGGGACTATTTCCACTGGAACAAAGAAAGTTAAGAGGAGAGTTAATAGAGGTTATTAAAATGATTAAGGATTTTGATAGGGTAAATTGGAGAAGCTATCTCCTCTGATTGGAAAGTCAGTAAAGGGAGTCCATCAATTTAAAATTGTCACTGATTGTGTGAGGAGAGAGCGTTGGGGAAATGTTTTTGTGCAAAGGGTTGTTGGTGCATTGAATATTTTGCAACAGGGAGAGTTGGAAGCAGAGACCATTGCATCTTTTTAAGGGAAGAGTTGATAAATATTTAAAGCAGAGAAAGGTACAGAGAAATAGGGAGAGAGTAGGGCAGTGGGATTAATTTGGGATTGCTTTTGTAAAGAGCCGACACAGCTACGATGGGCCGAATGGCAGCCTCTTGTGCTGTAAACTTCTATGGCGAGTTAGTCAATAATTGTTCATATGATGCATTCGATCAGCTTTGTGTTTCGAAAGCAAATAGTTTGTATGCTTATCTTCCACAAGTGAGGTAATAGCTTTGAGTTCTGCAAGTGGGCAGTCTTCTAGATACCCACAGTTCAAACTATTTGCTGGGAAATAAATAGTGATTCCTGGAATGGGCTGTCATTGCTGGATGAGTAACTTATGTAGTTACTCATAAACTCACTTAGTAATAATACATGGGAAATGTTTCTTATCTCTTGGGAATTCACAGCAACATGACTAAGGTGTTAGCCTCTTTTCTTTCAGACTCACCAACCAGTGACAAGCTAAACTGAAAGGCAGTGGGAGCATAAGCTGAGTGAAAATGCCTTCTGTTTCCACATCTAAACTATCTCTATTTACAGCAGCATGTTTGAGGGTGCCAAAGTTAATTGTTATTTCCTTTGAACGATGTCATAAAAGACACATTACACCAAGAAAATGTTAAATTACAAAATCTTTCCTCTGCATGAAGAAATTTTATATAGTGCAATGGCTGTGTGGCCTGCTAATCATATCCAGGTTCATGGAGGCAGGCTCTGGTTGTTTAGAATACATTTAAAAATACACTGGACAAACAAATCATTTAATAATTATTTATAAATGGGTAATATCACAGTTGTACCACTGTCAAAAGCCAGTTCGCATATTGAAAACGTATTGTAGTTTTTTATGAAGTTTGATATTTTCAATTAGATTGTCAGAAGCCTTTGAGAATTTAACAGCACTGAGAACATTTCTTTAAATCAGCATTTGAGGTTTATGTGTAAACCAGTTAAAGACATAACTACGTTTTGTAATATTGAATCCTAATTTTTAAGCAACCTCCAGTACAGCGCAAGTAAGTAGTCACACTAGAAAGTGAATAACTGTAGTGTGCTTTTCTTACCATTGTCTAAACGTCTTCCCTTTATCCCTTGACAATAAATGGAATCTTTGCTGTGATCAGCACTATTACAAAGGGACTGTAATGTTCTGCTGTGTATCTCCATCTCCAAATCCATTTGGCTCCATTTAGACATTGAGTACAGGAAGGCAGTTGTTGTGCACAATTGGTTTCCTGTATGCCATAAATTGGCAGTAGCGGAAAATAGAGGATGAATTTATTAGCTTGCAAGGTCAGCTAATCGGAAGCATCTTGCAACCTGTAATGTTCCTGCTTACTATACAGTTTTAAAACAATAGACATTTCTAACAGATTTTTTTTTTAATGGAAAAAATGAACTTGAAGGTTTAGAAAAATGTTTTCTAATAACTTTAAATGTATTTTTCTGAATTGTATCATAGAAAGTATTTTAGATTATAATAAACCATAATTACAAGGAAAAAAAGCTTCTTTTTCATTTATTTTATTTTCCTCACTTGTATATTCTCCATTGTCCTCTTTTGAATGAGACGTTAAACCGAGGCCCTGTCTGCTCTCTCAGGTGGACATAGAAGATCTCATAGCACTATTTCGAAGAAGAGCAGGGGAGTTATCCCTGGTGTCCTGGTCAATATGTATCCCTCAATTAACATAACAAAAACAGTTTATCTGGTCATTATCACATTGCTGTTTGTGGGAGCTTGCTGTGCGCAAATTGGTTGCCGCGTTTCCCACATTACAACAGTGACTACACTCCAAAAGTACTTCATTGGCTGTAAAGCACTTTGAGATGTCTGGTGGTCGTGAAAGGCGCTATATAAATGTAAATCTTTCTTTCTTCTTTCTTAAAGATGTCTTCACTGGGCACCCTTCCCTGAAATGGGAGCCCATCAGCCAGCTTGCAGGCCTCTCCTCAACTACACTTTGTAATCAGCTGTTGTAAGGTGCATGGCTAGGTGCAGACATACTTGCACTCTCACTTTTAACCCCTTCTTGAAGGAGAGTGCTTTTCTATGCTTGGTGTTGTTCCAGGCAGTCCTACTGAAGTTGGAACATGCTGTGATGTGACCAGAAATCTGTGAGCTGTCACTCTGTGACACAGTCGATGGCTTAACCAATGTTTTTTTCCCATCAGGCCACTTGGCTTGGTCTTTTAGAATCACTGCAGTATCTCTTCTTTATCACAAGGGAGTTGGAATACAAAATGGAGGAAGCTATGCTTCAGTTGTACAGAGCCTTGGTCAGACCCCATCTGGAGTACTGCGCTCAGTTCTGGGCACGCATCTCAGGAAGGATATATTGGCCTTGGAGAGGGTGCAGCGCAGATTCATCAGAATGATTCTGGGGGTTAAGGGGTTAAATTGTGAAGAAAAGTTCCATAAATTTAGCTTGTATTCCCTTGAATAAAGAAGATTGAGGGGTAATCTAATCTAGGTGTTTAAAACGATTAAAGGATTCAATAGGGTAGACAAAGAAAAACTATTTCATCTGGTGGGGAGGCCAGAACAAGGGGAAATAATCTTAAAATCAGAACCAGGCCATTCAGGAGTGAAATCAGGAAGCACCTTTTCCACACAAAGAGTAGTAGAAATCTGGAACTCGTAATTGAAATTTTCAAAACTGAGGTTGATACATTTGTGTTAAGTAAGGCTATCAAGGGCTATGAATCAAAGGCAGGTCAATGGGGTTGAGGTACATATCAGCCATGATCTAACTGAATGGCGGAATAGGCTCAAGGGACTGAATGGCCAACTCCCATTCGTATATAGTAAATATTAAGGTTAGGAAGTTCAGTGGTGTTGCAAGTTGCTATAAAAATGGTAGGATGCAGGTTCACGTCAATATTTCAGAACGCAGTAAAACCCACTAATAAGCTTCAAGTTAGAATGTTGATAAAGGTGATATGATTCCTTCTCATATCACCTTTATCAATATAAGATAGAGAAAGTAGAACTGGCTCGAGATAAAGTGAGAGCACGATATTGAGATAGAAAGTGAAAGAAACAATGCAGAAAAAATAAGGACAAGGTACATTCAGAGTGAGAAGAATGAGACAGAGGATGGGGTGGAAGAGAGAATGCATGGTAAGAGAGAGAAAGAGAGAAAGTGGAGCATAGGCCAGGCATTTCCTCATGGAGAGAGAAGGAAAGTCAGAGGCCAAGTTAGCAGTTGACCCTCTCATTCACTTTCGCTTGTGGAGTTCAGGAGGTGGATCATCAGAAGTCGAGGAGCAGAGCACCTGCTGATTCTAGTTATTATGAAAAGGTGGGTGCAGAGATTACTAGAAAGACAAAATGTTATCTGAAATTAGGTAAAAGTAAATAAGTAAGCATGATAATCAACTCTAGTTAAAGGATTTTGCCATGGGTGTAATGCGCAGCTCTTAAGATAATAGCCAGCATGATAAATTATATGTTCTGTTTCCCTCTAACCAAAGAGGTCACTGACTGTTTGCACTCCAATAGATGTAACAGAATTCTGATATTACAATGCAACAATTAATAGCACCTAAAATACCCCAAGCTGGAAAAGATCCTGCTCAGGATGGAGAGGATAGGCGTGAGGTACGATCCTGTGCCTGAATGGTGAGGGCAAGGAGCCTCCAATATTAAGCCTCAGGCCTCATTTCAATGGAACCGGTGAGCTGTGCAGAGCTGTCAGTGAATCATCAATGAAATTCAGGCTATTGCTGGCATCACAGTAGCCGTCAGGGTAGACTATCTGAAAGGATTCGCAAATTTCATGTCTCCCCTGAGGATTTACTTTTGGTTTATTAAAGAAGCCCTGGTTGAACTGAGTTTGGAATCCAGGGCTCAACAAGAGGGCTGCGGTCAGCCTCATGGCCAAAGCCTGTAAGTTTCAGTTTGGACTGACAAGCTTGTATTCTGATGACTATGAGGAGGAACTTTCCAGAAACTCGAATGTGGACATACCTTCTGCATTTATGCATGAGAAGCAAACCCAGTGGCATTCGGGCCTCTGATTAAAAATCATCAAGGTTGTTTGCACAAACAATCAAGAGCAGGCAAGACCTATTCAAAATGTAGTGGGACAAGTTCAGCTGCTTCCAGACCTTCGTCAGAGAACATCGACACTGTTTACAAACAATCAACGGGGCATTCAGACTGGAATGGCCCCAATCACAAAACCAGTTGGACAAAGGGGAAAACTGATGAGGCGTTTAAAACCGATTAACTGGCCATCCAGGCCGATTGGCCCAGATCGGCACCTTTTGTATGAATTTCAATACGTCCAGTTTAAACAAAAGAAATGAGCTGATCTGGCAGGAGATAAGGGCTACCGGGAAGGGTATAACTAATCCCTCGGGAAGCCATCTCGCTCTCTCTCTCTCTCTCCCGCCTCGCCTCCGGTGCCCTGCCGTATCATCAACCCAGCAAGAGGATCATCGACGAAGAGCCCGTCCAGGGAAGTAGGATACCCGCAGTTACGTTTGAATTACTGGGGTATCTCTGCTTTGGGGCGGTGAAAACCTAAAACATCGGCAGGCAACAGGGCACGGAGCAGGCGTTTCAACATCCTAGACTGGTGAGCATCAACTTTCTGGCCCATTACAAGACAATCTAGATAGGTGTAAAAGGGTGGGAGTTAAGGGGAATTGCTAAAGTGTCATTTTAGTCATTTTCCCTCGATGTATCCTTTTCTCCTCCCCCGTTAAGTGTAATTGCGTTGCATCCATAGTGATTTTCTCTGTATAGTAATTGTTTCTCTATTTTTAATAAACATTGGTTTTCTTTGCACCGAACCACTGGTCTCGTTTGTCTATATCGCTACTTGTAAATAAGTCCGGTGGTCAGAACCAAAGGGGAAGCGATTCGAACTGCACGGGGCTGGAGCAGCTCAGACACGACTGACTGGCCAGACACAAACCCCAAACCAAAACCCCCTACAATCCATGGCCGGAAGTTGATGATCATTGGCTGGCGGAGGTAGCATTGGCCGGGGGACGCAGGGTGGTGGTTGTAGCGTTAACCAAGAGTAAGCGATCTTTGGCCAAGGGGGAGTAAGTGTTGGCCAGAAGTGGCTGATCATTGGCCAGGCAGGGAAGGTAGCGTTAGCTGGGGAGGCGATGTAGTGTTACCCGGGGGTTGGTAGAGTTGGCTGAGGAAGAAGCGATCATTCGCCGAGTCGGGTGGATTGGTAGCTGGGTGGGGAGGACGTGGCCTCCATTCTTTTCATGTGGGGTCGGGAGGATCACTCCTGCTCCTCCCGGATCCACATTTAGATAAGTACGGGGGGCCTTCCTGCCGGTTAGCGCCATATTGTGCTGTGCGAGCTCAGCACGTAGCGAGTGAAGCACTGGGGCACTTGAAAATTGAAGACTGGTCCTGCAACACAACAATAGCAACAACTTAAATTTATATAGCACCTTTGATGTAGTAAAACGTTCCAAGACGCTTTGCAGGACAAAGTTTGACATCATGCCACATAAGGAGCTATTAGGACAGGTGAAAGAGATAGGCTTTAAGGAGTGTCTTAAAGGAGGAGAGAGAGGCGGAAAGGCTTAGGGCTGTAATTCCAGAGCTTAGAGCCTAGGCAGCTGAAGACACATCTGCCAATGGTGGAGTGATTCAAATCGCGGATGTGCAAGAGGCCAAAATTGGAGGAGCGCAGAGGTATCGGAGGGTTGTAGGGCTGGAGGAGGGTACAGAGATAGGGAGGGGCGAAGCCATGGAGGGATTTGAAAACAAGGATGAGAATTTTAAAATTGAGGTGTTGCCAGATTGGGAGCCAGTGTAGGCAAGCCAGCACAGGGGTGATGAGTGAATGCAACTTGGTGCTAGTTAAGATACGGGCAGCAGAGTTTTGGATCAGTTCAAGTTTATGGAGAGTGGAAGATGGGAGGCTGGCTAGGAGTGCAATGGAGTAGACAAATCTAGAGGTAACAAAGGGATGGATGAGGGTTTCAGCAGCAGATGAGCTGAGGCAGGGGTGAACCTGGGTAATGTTACGGAGGTGCCACTAGGCGGTTTTGGTGATGGAATGTCTACGTAGCTGGAAGTTCATCTCAGGGTCCAATAGGATGCCAAGGTTACGAACAATGTGGTTCAGCTCAGACCGTGACCAGGGAGAGGGATGGAGTCAGTGGCTAGGGAAAAGAGTTTCTATCGGGGATCGAAGACAATGGGGTCAATTTTCTGGCCGCCGTCGGGCGGCTTTTCAGGCGGCCGGGGGCCGAAAATCGCCGAAAAAGCGGGTCGGGACCCCCCCGCCTGATTCCCCGCCCCGTCCAACTTTCGGACCGCCGTTTCCCCGCGACCCGCTTCAGTCCCGGCCGCCGCTGGCGGGACTGGTCGTCGGCACACTAATGACCAATAATTACCTTGTTGAAGTAGATTTTCCGGGGCTGTTGCGACATTGGGACTTTCCCCACGTGAAACACGCCTGCGGGGAACCCCGCAGATGAGACCTGGCGTGAAGCTTGCCGGCTTGCTTGCTGTCAGCTGCAGGTCAGGGAAGGCTGCGATTTAAAGGGACAGCACTTGTATGTTGAAGGACCTTGTTGTTGCAGGTTTGGGGCTACTTCTTCAAGGCTTAGGCACAGCTGTGGAAGGTTGGAGCCTCACAAACTTCTCCAATATGATCTCCTGGGAAGCCCCTCTCGCCACCCTCACTCAGCTCTTCCTCAGCGGAGGCACCTGCGAGAAGCATGGGACGCCTTTTTTTCCTTCCCTTCTTGCCATTACAGGATCTCCAGCAGCAGAGGCGGCAGCAGCAGAACCAGGAACAGCAGGATGAGCACCAGGAGCACCAGGCTGCTGCTCACTCACCTGAAGCTGCACAGGCCAGAAGGCGCCAGCGCTTGGAAGTGGATTAAGTGCACCTTGCTGCGCTTTAGGGGGCCATGGGGACTCGTTTCTGCACTGGCACTCCTACTCAGAAGGACTTCCATGAACATCTGGTTTCTCTGTTCAACAGATGGCCAACGCTCCTCAAGAGATGTCATTCTCTTATGAGCACTCCCCATGTTTTCCGTACCCTGGTGAGTTATCTCCTCCATGGAGGTTGCCAACCTTTCCATGGTGATGCGTTCATGCGCCAATGACTCCACAAAGCTCTGCTCATGGTCGCTATGGACTCCTCCATTCGCTCCACACTCGCAGCAACCCTGGAGACAAAACCTGCCAAAGACTCCTGCATCTGTGCATGGAGATCCATCACCTCTTCTCTTGCGGATGGACCCAGAGGCAGAGGGTCGACATGCAGCACAGCTGAGCTGAGCTGGCAGAGTCCTGCACCCTCCGACGAGGACTCTCCACTGCTGTCCCTGTCTCCAGAATCTGCTGAGGCTCACTTGTGAGCTGTGAAACACCAGGTGACAACACTACTCTATGTCCCGAAGGTCCCCCCAAGGTGTGAGTGCCTGCGCTGGTGCTGGGTGCGCTTACTTCTGCTGACACTGTGCCTTCAGAGGTTGGAGCTTCCTCTGAGGAGTCTGGCTGCACAGCCTCTTCCTCCTCCACAGTGAGGACGGGGGCTCTGGATGTTACTGTGGGGGAGTAAAGGAAGGAGTTAGAGATGTAATGCCAAGGTTCTTCTGGTGACTCCCAGCGAGCTGGCATCTGCTAACACCTGCATCCATGCAGCATTGGTCTCAGTGGGAGGCCTCTTCCTCCGTGACCTAGGGAAGAGGACCTCCCTGTGGGCCCTAACCCCATCCAATAATGCCTGCAGTGCAGCCTCGTCGAATTTGAAGGCAGCTCGGGGTCTGGCACTGGCCACAGCTGCTGCAGGCTCCTCTGCCATCCTGTATGGTTCATTTGGAAGCCTTCAGAGGATGCAGTGCTTGCTATGGACCTTGAAAGCACCATGAATGATGACACCATACTGTGTGGATTTCTGACTTGAATTGGACAATTAGCAAGGCTTCCCACATGCTGAGAATTAATTGGCCAATTGAGGGAAAATTGCGTGGAGCTGGCTGACACTTTTTTATGTGTCAGAAACCCCACATCCGGGGAAACCCGACCATTTCCCACACTAGCCGAAAATCGGGGCCAATGGCTTCGGTCTTCCAATATTTAGTTGAAGGAAATTTCTGTTCATCCAAGACTGGATGGCGGACAAGCAGTGCGACAAATCAAACAGTGAAGGAGTTGAGAGAGGCAGTGGTGAGATTGAGCTGGGAGTCGTCAGTGTACATGTGGAACCTGTTGTTGTGTTTTCGGATGATGTCGCCGAGGGGTAGCATGTAGATGAGAAATAAATCAATTATTCTACACTTAAATATTGGCGGCATGCACTCCTGCCGCCAGCACATCTGCCTTCACCAATTCAACAGGTGACACATTTCCTACCAGAAATGTACGGGTGTTTCCTACCTGCCATATTGGAGCATAGTAGGCCATTTCGCGTCCAAAATTATAGGTCCATGTCTCCTGTCTACACCACATCATATTGTGAGGTCACATCTTCCACCATAACAGATTACAACACCAAGGAAAATGCTGCTTTTCCAGAACATGCAGGAAGCATCTACGTTCATATGGTAAAGGGTAGATTTTCTGAGTTCTGGAGGAAGCCGGCTCCAGCGACGATATTTAGAGGGATCATCACCAATCACTCTCACCTGACAGGGTTTTGTAATTTGAGTGGCTGTGTAATAATTCCTGCAACTGCAAAGGTATTCTTTAGTCATTTCAAGGTTCTTTGGTATCAGAGAGTGTTCTGACAAGTACAAAACTCCATCATTATTTTCAAAATGCTTCAAGCTACAACACTTGTTAAAAGTCATGGGGGCTGAATTGGCAGTTGACCTCGCCCTCCAGGATCTACAGCAGAGGGAGTGGAGGCAGCGAGAAAGATGGGAACATGTGCGCAGATGGAGGAGGGCGGCCATCACGGCTCTCAACAGGAGGCTTTACCTTCCTAGGGTCTTCCGAGAGCACTTCTTGTACCTTCAATTAAGCGAGGAGCAGTGTATTAGGAGGCTCTGCTTCACCAAGGAGTTGGTCACAGAACTCTGCTACCTCCTGCAACCAGACCTCCAGCCTCTCTCTCCTGAATCTAACAGAATTAGACACATGAAATAGTAGCAGGATCAGGCTACACAGCCCCTGGGCCCGCTCCGCTACCCACAGGGCCATGTCCGATCCGAACCTAGACTCATGTCCAAATTCCTGCCCGCTCCCTGTAACCCTTAATTCCCTTTACTTCTAGGAAACTGTCTATTTCTGTTTTAAATTTATGTAATGATGTAGCTTCTACAGCTTTTTGGGGCAGCATACTCCATGGACCTACCACCCTCTGAGTGAAGTAGTTCCTCCTCATCTCAGTTTTGAAAGAGCAGCCCCTTATTCTAAGACTATGCCCCCTAGTTCTAGTTTCACCCATCATTGAGAACATCCTCCCCGCATCAACCTGATCCAACCCCTTCACAATCTTATATGTTTCAATAAGATCGCCTCTCATTCTTCTGAACTCCAATGAGTAGAGTCCCAATCTACTCAACCTCTCCTCATATGTCCATACCATCATCCCCGGGATTAACCGAGTGAACCTTCTTTGTACTGACTCGAGAGCAAGTATGTCCTTTCTTAAGTATGGACACCAAAACTGTATGCAGTATTCCAGGTGCGGTCTCACCAATACCTTGTACAACTGAAACAATACCTCCCTATTTTTATATTCTATCCCCCTAGCAATGAAAGCCAACATTCCATTGGCCTTCTTAATCACTTGCTGCACCTGCATACTAATCTTTTGAGTTTCGTGCACCAGGACCCCCAGATCCCTTTGTACTTCAGTACTTTCCAGTTTCTTGCCATTAAGATAATAACTTGCTCTACGATTTTTCCTGCCAAAGTGCATAACCTCACACTTTCCAGTATTGTATTCCATCTGCCAAATCTCTGCCCACTTACTTAGCATGTCTATGTCCCCTTGCAGGTTTTTTATGTACTCCTCGCTCACTACTTTCCCTCCCATCTTAGTATCATCTGCAAACTTTGATATGTTACACTCGGTCCCCTCCTCCAAATTGTTAATATAGATTGTAAAGAGTTGGGGACCCAGCACTGACCCCTGCGGAACACCACTAGTTACTGATTGCCAGTCTGAGAATGAACCATTTATCCCAACTCTCTGCCTTCTATTAGATAGCCAATCCTCTATCCATGCCAGAATATTACCCCCAATCCCGTGATTTTTTATCTTAAGCAATAATCTTTTGTGTGGCACCTTTTGGAAGTCTAAATACACTACGTCCACTGGTTCCCCTTTATCCACCCTATATGTTACTTCCTCGAAGAACTCCAGCAAATTTGTCAAACATGACTTCCCCTTCATAAAACCATGCTGACTTTGTCCTATTAAATTATGATTATCCAAATGTCCTGTTACTGTCTCCTTAATAATGGACTCCAAAATTTTACCTACCACAGATGTTAGGCTAACCGATCTATAGTTTCCAGCCTTCTGTCTACTGCCCTTTTTAAATAAGGATGTTACATTAGCAGTTTTCCAGTCTGCCGGGACCTTTGCTGAGTCCAGGGAGTTTTGGAAAATTATCACCAATGCATCCACAATCCCTACCGCCACTTCCCTCAAGACCCTAGGATGTAAGCCATCAGGTCCAGGTGATTTATCCGCCTTGAGTCCCATTATTTTACCGAGTACCACTTCCTTAGTGATTTTGATCGTGTTTAGCTCCTCCCTCCCTATAGCCCCCTGTTTGTCCAGTGTTGGGATATTCTTAGTGTCCTCTACTGTAAAGACTGATACAAAATATTCATTCAGTGTTTTTGCCATCTCCATATTTCCCACCATTAATTTCCCGGTCTCATCCTCTAAGGGACCAACATTTACTTTAGCCACCCTTTTTCTTTTTATATAACTATAAAAACTCTTACTCTCTGTTTTTATATTTTTTGCTCATTTACTTTCATAATCTATCCTCCCTTTCTTAATCAATCTTTTTGTTATTTTTTGCTGTCTTTTAAAGTTTTCCCAATCCTCTATCCTCCCACTAGATTTGGCTACCTTATATGCCCTTGTTTTTAGTCGAATACTATCCTTAATTTCTTTACTTAGCCACGGATGGCTGTCTTTTCTTTTACACCCTTTTCTTCTCAGTGGAATAAAAAATTTTTGGAAGTTGTAAAATAACTCCTCAAATGTACACCACTGATCGTGTATCGTCTTACCCTTTAATCTATTTTCCCAATCCACTCTACTCAATTCCACTCTCATACCTTCATAGTCTCCTTTATTCAAGCTTAGCATGCTTGTTTGAGATCCAACCTTCTCACCCTCTAATTGAATATGGAATTCAACCATGTTATGGTCACTCATTCCAAGGGGATCCTTTACTAGGATATTTTTAATTAATCCTGTCTCGTTACACAGGACCAGATCTAAGGTTGCCTGCCCCCTGGTCGGTTCAGTTACATACTGCTCAAGAAACCCATCCCTAATACACTCAATGAACTCATCCTCAAGGCAGCCCTGCCCAATTTGATTTGTCCAATTAATATGATAGTTAAAATCCCCCATAATTATAGATGTTCCCTTATTACAAGCCTCAACTATTTCCTGATTGATACTCCGTCCAACAGAGTTGCAACTGTTTGGAGGCCTATAGACTACGCCCACTAGTGTTTTTTTCCCCTTATTATTACTTACCTCCACCCAAACTGTTTCATTATCCTGATCTTTTGACCCAATATCATTTCTCTGTATTACAGTGATTCCTTCCTTTATTAACATAGCCACCCCACCTCCCCTTCCTTCCTGCCTGTCCTTCCTGATCGTTAAATAACCTGGTATGTTTAATTCCCAGGCATTGTCTGGGAATTACCCGCAGCTCTTATTTAGCTTCTCAATAGAATGAGCAAGGCAAGTAACAGTCACTGTACCTTCGCTTTCTTATATTGTCGTCTGGCTCCGTGACCATTCATGTATATACATTCGCCGACAATTCCGTCCTTTCCTTCTTAGGGTGCTAGTTTTTGACTAATGTAGTGGCGCTTCGTAATTTCCAAACATGCAGCCACTGAGCTTTGAGGCTTTAGCAACGAGTAGACGCGTGTCGAAATAAAATGTTCCAAACCATAACTTTATCTTTAAACTGTTTACTGTAACACCTTACAAACAGAATTACAAAGCAAAACACGTTTAAACGCACAAGGTCAAAAACTGTATTGCTCCAGCCCTCAAAGCTTCTGCCTTCTCCAGCCTCATGGTGCTTGAGCTGTAAAATGGCTGGATACCATGTGACAAGCTTAAGGACTGTACCATTGTAGCAAGAATAAAGGGGGTCACTCAGCCTATACTATTGTAACAAGAAAAGAGGGGGTTTCTCAATACAATAAGTCAGTCAGGTAAATTAACTGTATTACACTATTTAACCAATATTTTAAAGTATTTTCTTTCTTAAACTTTCATGACTCTTACAATCCCTTTAAATAGCGCTGCTTGAGGGTCCTTCCCACTGTTGAATGCATGGTCAGCTGGTTGATTAGGAGAGGGCACTAAATGGAGCAGTAACGTCCAAAATAGCAGAACATGCACCAAATCAGCATTGCACACTCACTGACGCCACGATCTACCTCATCTAAATATGTGGAGCGAGCGCAGGCAAAGACCTCCCTAAAATGGGGGCTGCCGCAGGATCCACCGAAAGCAGGCGGAAGCAAGGCCGCTGCCATTTTTTCAGCAAAACCAGCCTTAATGGCCGCGCTAAGCCGCCGAATTTCGAGGCCATAGAGGTTAAAGCAAGACAGAAAAAGTAGGTTTATGACAATTGGGAGGTTCATAACACATTGGAGAACCAAGCTGAATATAGAAAGCACAGAGGGTATCTTAAAAAGGGAATGAGGGGCAGTCACTCTCACCTCAGCTCTGGAATTCAGCTCCTTTGTCCATGTTTGGACCAAGGCTGTAATGAGGTCAGGGGCCGAGTGGTCTTGGCGGAATCCAAACTGGGCATCAGTGAGTAGGTTATTGCTGAGTAAGTGCTGCTTGATAGCACTGTTGATGACACCTTCCATCACTTTGCTGATGATTGAGAGTAGACTGATGGGGCGGTAATTGGTCAGATTGGATTTGTCCTGCTCTTTGTGGACAGGACATAGCTGGGCAGTTTTAGAAACATAGAAACATAGAAACATAGAAGATAGGAGCAGGAGTAGGCCATTCAACCGCTTGAGCCTGCTACGCCATTCAACACAATCATGGCCGATCATCCAAATTCAGTACCCTTGCATTTATCCACATTATACTGCATCTGCCATGCATCTGCCAACCGCCCAACCTGTCCAAATCATACTGGAGTTTCTCTGCATCCTCCTCGCAGCACACACGCCCACCCAGCTTCATGTCATCTGCAAACTTGGAGATATTACATCTAGTTCCCTCGTCTAGATCATTAATATATATTGTGAATAACTGGGGTCCTAGCACTGATCCCTGCGGTACCCCACTAGTCACTGCCTTCCACTCGGAAAAAGACCCGTTTATTCCAACTCTTTGCTTTCTGTTTGCCAACCAGTTTTCTATCCAAGTCAGTACCTTACCCCCAATCCCATGTGCTTTAACTTTGCACGCTAGTCTCTTATGTGGGACCTTATCGAAAGCCTTCTGAAAGTCCAAATACACCACATCCACTGGTTCTCCCTTATCTATTCTACCAGTTACATCCTCAAAAAATTCCAGTAGATTAGTCAAGCATGATTTACCTTTTGTAAATCCATGTTGACTTTGTCCGATCCTATCACTGTTTTCCAAGTGCTCTGCTATTACATCTTTTATAATGGATTCTAGCATTTTCCCCACTACCAGTGTCAGGCTTACTGGCCTATAATTCCCCATTTTTTCTCTACCACCTTTTTCAAATAGTGGGGTTACATTAGCTACCCTCCAATCCATGGGAACTGTTCCAGAGTCTATAGAATTTTGGAAGGTGACCAGCAATGCCTCTACTATTCCTAGGGCCACTTCCTTAAGAACCCTAGGATGTAGATTATCAGGCCCTGGAGATTTATCGGCCTTCAATCCTGTCAATTTCCCTAACACCAATTCCCTACAAATACTGATTTCATTCATTTCCTCCCTTTCATTAGACCCTATGTTCCCCGACATCTCTGGGAGTTTATTTGTGTCCTCCTTTGTGAAGACAGAACCAAAGTATGTATTTAATTAGCCTGCCATGTCTTTGTTCCCCATTATAAATTCCCCTGATTCTGATTGCAAGGGACCTACGCTTGACTTTACCAATCTTTTTCTCTTCACATAGCTATAGAAGCTTGTCGGACAGATGCCAGTGTTGTAGCTGTACTGGAACAACTTGGCTAGAGGCACGACTAGTTCTGGAGCACAAGTCTTCAGCGCGATAGCTGGGATGATGTCGAGGCCCATAGCCTTTGCTCTCAGCCGTTTCTTGATATCACGTGGAGTGGATCGAATTGGCTGAAGACTGGCTTCTGTGATGGTGGGGACCTCAGGAGGAGGCCGATAGGCATCCTCCACTTGGCACTTCTGGCTGGAGATGGTTGCAAACGCTTCAGCCTTGTCTTTTGCACTCACGTGCTGGGCTCCTCCATCATTGAGGATGGTGATATTCATGGAGTCTCCTCCTCCCGTTGTTGTCTAATGGTCCACCACCATTCATGACTGGATGTGACAGGACTGCGGAGCTTTGATCTGATCCGTTGATTGTGGGATCGCTTAGCTCTGTCTATAGTATGCTGCTTCTGCTTTTTAGCATGCATGTCGTCCTGTGTTGTAGCTTTCCCAGGTTGGCACCTCATTTTTAGGTATGCCTGGTGTTGCTCCTGGCCTACTCTTCTACAGTCCTTATTGAACCAGCGTTGGTCCCCTGGCTTGATGGTAATGGTAGAGTGAGGGATATGCCGGACCATAAGGTTACAGATTGTGGTGGAATACAATTCTGCTGCTGCGGATGGTCCACAGCGCCTCATGGATGCCCAGTTTTGAGCTGCTAGATCTGCATTGAATCTATCTCATTTGGCACGGTGGTAGTGCCACACAACACGATGGAGGGTGTCCTCAGTGTGAAGATGGTACTTCGTCTCCACAATGACTGTGTGGTGGCCTCTGTTACCAATACTGTCATGGACAGATGTATCTGCGACAGGTAGATTGGTGAGGACGAGGGCAAGTAAGTTTTGCCCTTGTATTGGTTCTCTCACCACCTTTCGCAGTCCCAGCCTGGCAGCTATGTCCTTCAGGACTCGGCCAGCTCGGTCAGTAGTGCTACTACCGAGCCACTTTTTGTGATGGACATTGAAGTCCCCAACCCAGAGTACATTCTGTGCCTTTGCTACTCTCAGTGCTTCTTCCAAGTGGTGTTCAACATGGAGGAGTACTGATTCATCAGCTGAGGGAGGGTGGCAGGTGGTAATCAGCAGGAGGTTTCCTTGCCCATGCTTGACCTGAAGCCATGAGACTTCATGGGGTCTAGAGTCAATGTTGAGGACTCCCAGGGCCACTCCTTCCCGACTGTATACCACTGGGTCGCCATCCCTTTTGGGTCTGTCCTGCTGGTGGGACAGAACATATCCAGGGATGGTGATGGAGGAGTTTGGGACATTGGCTGAAAGGTATGATTCTGTGAGTATGACTATGTCAGGCTGTTGCTTGACTAGTCTGTGGAACAGCTCTCCCAATTTTGGCACAAGTCCCCAGATGTTGGTGGGGGGGACTTTGCATGGTCAATGGGGCTGGGTTTGCCGTTGTCGTGTCCATAGCCGGTGCCGAGGTCGATGCTGGGTAATCTGTCCGGTTTCATTCTTATTATTGTGTTTCGTAGCGGTTTGTTATAAACCATTTCATAGGGCAGCCACATTGCTGTGGGCCTGTGGGTCTCATATAGGCCAGACCAGGTAAGGACGGCAGAGTTCCTTCCCTAAAGGACGTTAGTGAACCAAATGGGCTTTTACGATAATCCGATAGTTTCAGGGTTACCATTACTGATACTAGCTTTTTATTCCAGATTTATTTAATTAACTGAATTTAAATTCCCCAGGTGCCATGGTGGGATTAGTCCAGGCCTCTGGATTACTAGCCCAGTGACATTACCACTCTGCCACCATTGCCAATTACCTTAAGCGTCAGCCAATGGCTCAGTGGGTGGCACGCTTGTCTCTGAGGCAGAAGATTGTGGGTTCATAGTCCCACTCCAGGGACTTGAGCACAAATATCTAGGCTGACATTCCAGTGCAGTACTGAGGGAGTGCTGCACTGTCGGAGGTGCCACCTTTCGGATGAGACATTAAACCGAGGCCCCGCCTGCTCTCTCAGGTGGACTGAAAAGATCCCATGGCACTATTTCAAAGAAGAGCAGTGGAGTTATCCCTGGGTCCTGGCCAATATTTATCTCTCAATCTACATCACTAAAAAAGATTATCTGTTCATTATCACAATGCTGTTTGTGGGAGCTTGCTGTGTGCAAATTGGCTGCCGTGTTTCCTACATTACAACAGTGACTATATTCCAAAAGTACTTCATTGGCTGTAAAGTGCTTTGAGATGTCCAGTGGTTGTGAAAGGCACTATACAAATGCAAGTCTTTCTTTCTTTAAGGGTAGTCAAAGGAAGGGTAGGGCAGATTAGGGACCAAAAGGAGATATTCTTGAGGAGGCAGAGGATATGGCTGAGGTACTAAATGAGTAACTTGCTTCAGTCTTCTCTAGAGAAGAGGATGCCGTCAATGTAGCAGTAAAGAGGAGGCAATAGCGATATTGGATAGGATAAAAATAGATAAAGAGGATGTACTTAAAAGGTTGGCAGTCCTCAAAGTAGAAAAGTCACCTGGTCCAGATGGGATGCATCCTAGGTTACTGAGTGAAGTAAGGGTGGAAATTACAGAGCCTCTAAGAGGACACAATCTTCCAATCCTCCTTGGATATGGGGATGGTGCCAGAAGACTAGATGATTGCAAATGTTACACCTCTGTTTAAAAAAGAGGAGAGGGATAAAACTGGCAACTACCTGCCTGTCAGCCTAACATCAGCGGTAGGGAAACATTTATAGACAATAAGCTGGGACAAAATTAATTGGCATTTGGAAATGAAAGTCAGCATGGATTTGTTAAAGGCAATAGTGTTTGACTAACTTGATCGAGTTCTTTGATGAAGTAATTGGAAAGGGTTGCTGAGGATAGTGCGGTTGATGTTGTGTATATGGACTTTCAAAAGGCATTTGAGAAAGTATTCCATAATAGACTTATTAGCAAAATTCAAGGATCAAAGGAACGTGATACAAAATTGGCTAAAGGACAGAAAGCAGAGTACTGATGAACGGTTGTTTTTCAGACCGGAGGAAAGTATAAAGTATATTAGGACCACAGCTCTTTTTAATATATATTAATGATCTGGACTTGCGGTATATAGGGCATAATTTCAAAGTTTGCAGATGATACAAAACTCAAAAATGTAGTAAACAATTGAGGAGGATAGTAACAGACTTCAGGAGGACATAGGGAAACTGGTAAATGGGCAGACACATGGCAGATGAAATTTATAGCAGAGAATTGTGAAGTGGTACATTTTGGTAAGAAGAATGAGGAGAGGCAATGTGAACTAAATGGTCCAATTTTAAAGGGGGTGCAGGAACAGAGACCTGGGAGTGTATGCACCCAAATCATTGAAGGCGGCAGGATCCTTGGCTTTATAAATAGAGGCATAAAAGTGAGGAAGTTATGCTAAACCTTTATAAAACACTGCTTAGGTCTCAGCTGGAGTATTGTGTTCAATTCTAGGCACCACACTTTAAGAAGGATGTCAAGGCCTTGGAGAGGGTTCAGAAGAGATTTACTAGAATGATACCAGGGATGAGGGACTTCAGTTATGTGGAGAGACTAGAGAAACTGGGGTTGTTCTCCACAGAGCAGAGAAGGTTAAAAGGAGATTTGATAGAGGTGTTGAAAAGGAGAAACTGTTTCCAATGGCAGAAGCGTTGTTAACCAGAGGATGCAGGTTTAAGGCGGTTGGCAAAAGAAGCAGAGGCGACATGAGGACATTTTCTTTACACAGCGAGTTGTTATCTGGAATGCACTGCCTGAAAGGGTGGTGGGAGCAGATTCAATAGTAACTTTCAAAAGAGAATTGGATAAATACTTGATGAGAAAAAATTACAGGGCTATGGGGAAAGGGCAGGGCTATGGTTGTATGCTATGTTTAGATGATTTCCCCTTCCATTAAATATCCTTGTTTATATCCCAAATTCCAATTTTCAGGGACCTTGATTGTGTGAAATCTCTGTCAAACAACAATAGCCCAGATTCATATTAAGTAATTGAGGAAGAACTCTTCTGAATTTGTTATACTATTTCTGGGTTGCTTTAGCCATGATTGAAATATAGTAAATAGATGTTCTACAAAATCATCAACAGGAGTGCTCCCATCCTGTCCCTGTTGTGTATGTACCTTTAAGAGAGAACTGATTTTATACTGTAGTACTGGCAGTGACCACACCTGTATATAAAGCCGGAGCAGGCTTCTGTACTTTCAGTTTCAGCATACCCTCTGTTCAGTAAACACCTGTTATTATTGTTCTCCTGCAGTCCGTGTGTTATTGATACACGGACACTACACTGGCGACGAGCAGGTTCGAACTCACCTGCAGTACTGCATCACCTCATGGGGATCCTTCCCTGAAAAGAAGCTTCTTGGAGGTCGAAGTCAGAGCAAGGGGCGTCGACCGCGGGCAACTGCCCAGTGATCCATCGGATTTCAGAGAATCGCAGGGGAGGCTGTGGAGAGCTGAGCTTGGCTCCCCAGTCAAGGTGTTCCAGCAAATCGTGCTGGTAGCAGGTAGTGCGCTGACCCTTCCGGACTGCGGCGCGCTCGAGCTCGATCGAGCGGCTCTGCAAAGGGGCCGTGCAGCGTCGTCGGGAGGAAAAGAGAGAGAGAGAGGGCGGAGCGCACAGGGCGCGGTCGGTGCTCAAGAACCGGGAAGCGTAGAGAAAATAAAATGAGTGGAAGGAAAGAGCGACGCGCCGAAGCCGCGGGGCACCGCCATTACCCTTTAGAACGCTAGGAGCAGCGTTGGCAGCAAGGGGAAGAAGGAAAAGTGCGGGAGGCGCCATTTTATTCCATTGGGGAAGAAGGAAAAGCACGGGAGGCGCCATTTTAAACCACCCAAGATGCCGAAGAGTGGCAGTATCACTGCTTTCGACAACGAAATAAAAGACTGGACCACGTATGTGGAAAGAATTGAAGTGTACTGCAAGGCAAATGAGGTGGCTGATGGAAAGAAGGCGTCGGTATTATTAAATTTGATGGGCGCGAGAACGTACGGCCTATTGCGAAATTTAATTACCCCAGCTAAACCAATGGAGAAAAGTTTTGAAGAGATTGTTAATATCTTACAGGAACATCTAAACCCTACACCGCTGCTGATAGCAGAAAGATTCAAGTTCCATAAAAGAAACCAGCACAAAGATGAGAGCAATGCTGACTATCTTATGGAACTACGCAACTTATCGAAGCACTGCCAGTTTGGAGCAGGACTGGCAGATACCTTAAGGGATAAGTTTGTCTGCTGGCTCCAGAGTGAAGGAACCCAGAAACGACTACTTTCGGAAAAGGACCTGACGCTAGAACAGGCTTTCAGCGTGGCAGTATCCTATGAAGCAGCAGCATGGGGAGCTGCAGAAATACAACAGAAACCACAAGAATATAGCGCTAACGAAATGGCATATGAAGCAGAAAAGTGCTATCGCTGCAGCAGAACAACCCATGATCAGAAGGACGGCTGGTTTAAGGACAAAGTATGCAGGCAATGTGGGAAAGTGGGACACATAGCAAGAGTCTGCAGGTCGGGAAAGAAAACCAACACTAAAAGAACTACTAAGGAAAAGTACAAGAAAGTAAAAAAAATGACAGACAGTAGTTCAGAAGATCAGGAGAGTGATAATGACTCCGGGAGCAGGAGACTAAGTTGTCTAAAGTTACACAACGTGATCGCAAAGGAGGATCACCGAACCATTTGTGTCACCCTCATGATAGCAGGGTCCCAAGTAAAGATGGAATTGGACACAGGATCAGCCCTAACAGTCATGAATCGATGAGACTATGAGTGGCTATTCTCACACATACCCTTGAAGGACACGTCCATTGTATTGAAGACATACATGGGGCAAAAAGTCTACCCCAGAGGAAAAATAAGGGTGCCAGTTAAATACAACGGCAAGGAAACACAGAAACTGTATCTATATATACTACAAGATGGAGGACCACCATTATTGGGATGTGAATGGATCCAAAAAATACAATTGGATTGGCATTCCATTCAGGCGCTAACTGTGGCTGACAAAAAGGATGACGACGTCACACCTGGATGACTGTCAAAAATTCTAACTGACGCGAAAGAGGTGTTCCAACAAGGACTTGGGACTCTAAAAGGAGTAACGGCAATGATAAAAATCGAAGATAAAGCAAACCCAAAATTTTTTAAGGCCAGACCGGTACCGTACGCGATCCGCCCAGCCAGTGAAGCAGAGCTGGAGCATCTGGAGCGTTCGGGTGTGCTGTCCAAGGTGGACTGGAGTGAGTGGGCCACACCCATCGTTCCTGTAATGAAGAAATCATTGAGCAGCACGCCTGGGGAGCCGAAGAAGGTTCGCATCTGTGGGGACTTTAAAGTAACTGTGAACCCAGTCCTGCACACAGTACAATATCCACTTCCACGGATAGAAGATATTTTCACCTCACTATCTGGAGGGAAACACTTTACGAAGATTGATCTGGCCCAAGCGTATCTACAAATGGAGGTGGAAGAAGCATCTTGGAAATACCTCACGATAAACACTCACAAAGGTCTTTACCAGTACAACCGACTGGTATTCGGGGTAGCATCAGCCCCGGCTATTTGGCAAAGGGCGATGGAACAAGTCCTGCAAGGGATCCCGGGGACCCAGTGTTATTTGGACGACATCCTGGTTACGGGCGAAAATGACAGTGAACACCTTGCCAACCTGGAGCAGGTGCTCACTAGATTACAAGAATATGGGCTACGAGCCAACCACCCCAAATGCGAGTTTTTCAGGAGACAAATCTCGTATTGTGGCCACATGATTGATGAGGAGGGGTTACATAAGTCCCCAGACAAGATTGAGGCAGTAGTCAAGGCTCCAGCACCGGAAAATGTGTCACAACTGAGGTCGTTCCTCGGGTTGGTGAACTACTACCATAAGTTCTTGCCGAATTTATCTACAATTCTGTACCCACTGAATGCCCTGCTGCAAACTGGAGTAACATGGAAATGGAGTGATGAGTGTAAGCGTGCCTTTCAGAAATGTAAATGCCTAATCACTTCAGAAGAAGTATTGGCCCACTACAATCCAACACTATTGATTCGGTTGGCATGTGATGCGTCTCCCTACGCCGTTGGAGCGGTGCTGTCACACAAATTCCTTGACAGTTCAGAGAGGCCAATAGCCTTTGCGTCACGCTCATTAACCTCAGCCGAGCGTAACTACGCCCAGATTGACAGGGAGGCCCTCAGCCTGGTGTGGGGGGTGAAGAAGTTCAATCACTATCTGCACAGGCAGAAATTCACCCTACTGACTGATCATCAGCCTCTGGTCTCCATTTTTAACCCAAAGAAGGGCGTTCCGGTGATGACGGCACAACGGCTGCAAAGATGGTCACTTTTCTAGGGGCACATCAATACGACATAGAGTACAAGGGTACGAAACAGCATGGAAACGCTGATGGGCTGTCGCGCCTACCATTGCCTACGGTGGAGGAAGCACCTGCAGTGGACCCTGTTGAGATGTTCCATTCGACCATAGTCGAGTGTCTACCTGTTACAAACTCAAGTATAGAGAAGGAAACCCGAAATGACCCGACACTCTCTCGGGTCTATGATTTGACGGTGAAGGGATGGCCAGCACATGGCGACTCACTGTTGCCAGCATTCTCGCCAAGGAGAGAACAGCTGTCAGTGTGCCGGGGGACCTTGATGGGTGGATCCCGAGTGGTAATTCCACCCAAGTTGAGAGATAGAGTGCTCAATGAGCTTCATGAGCGTCATCTGGGAGGGGTAAAAATGAAGACCTTGCCAGGGCGTTTGTGTGGTGGCCGGGAATCGATAAAGAAATTGAGGATATGACCAAGAGATGCACAGGATGCCAGAAGGTCCAAAACGCTCCACCACAGGCCCCGCTACACCCATGGGAGTGGCCCTCATCTCCATGGCAACGGGTACACATTGATTTTGCTGGTCCATTTATGGACTCAATGTTTTTAATCGCCGTGGATGCACAATCGAAATGGCCAGAGGTCATCAAAATGCCCTCCACCACCACGGAGAAAACTATTGCAGTCCTACGGACCATCTTCGCCAGGAATGGCTTGCCAGAACAGATTTGCTCCGCCAATGGACCACAGTTTGTGTCCGAGGATTTCCGGAGGTTTCTGAGGAATAATGGGGTAAAACATTACACATCTGCGCCATATCATCCAGCCACAAATGGATTGGCTGAGAGGTTTGTTCAGACCTTTAAAAAAGCAATAAAGGCGATGTATAACGACGACATACCACTACAACACAAGGTGGATAATTTCTTGCTTGCTTACCGGAATGCGACGCATGCAGTCACCAACCAAGCTCCAGCCATAATGTTCTTCAACCGAAGGCTAAGATGGCGCCTGGATTTGCTCAAACCAAACATAAGACGAGATGTTGAGGATAAGCAATTCCAGCACATCAATGAGAATCCAACCAGGAGCTTCAAGATAGGGCAACCAGTCTTGGCCCGCGACTACTGAACAGAAAAATAGCAGCCAGGAACGATATGCACACAGCAGGGACCACTAATGTACACAGTGGACGTTGGAGAGAGCATCGTGAGACGCCATGCTGACCAGATTCTAGAGTCACAGGAACAAGCCAAATCCATACCACGAGCATGCGCACCTGGTGATGAACCCGAGTACAGATTGCGTCTACCTCAGAATCAGTGGTATTGGAAGCTGACGAACCAACCAATGACAATGAGCCAGAATCGACTCCGCCGCAAGAACAGGATACTCGAGAAAGGCGCTATCCAGTCAGGATCAGGAAGCCTCCTCACCAAGACTGAATTTATAAATGATTACTTCAGTTGAGGTATATAGTACAGAGAAAATTGTAATTGTAATTAGTTATTATTTAATTGTTAAATGAATGTTATGTACTGTTTATCTAAAAGGGAAGGAATTGTTGTGTATGTACCTTTAAGAGAGAACTGATTTTATACTGTAGTACCGGCAGTGACCACACCTGTATATAAAGCCGTAGAAGGCTTCTGTACTTTCAGTTTCAGCATACCCTCTGTTCAGTAAACACCTGTTATTATTGTTCTCCTGCAGTCCGTGTGTTATTGATACGCGGACACAACTGTCCCCATTTCTGCTCTACCATTCCACTCCAGTGCCTTGGTACCTCCTACAGTTTGATTACATCTCATAGTTTGGACCAGCTTGAGAGCTTGGAGAGATGCCTTTCAACACTCATACATTTCTCTGACTGCTCCTCGCCAATTTAGTGCTCATTGTAAATGAGGTCATGGTAGGCTAGGGCCTCCAATCTACGCAAGTTCTTGAGGAAGGTAAAGAAATGCATTTATACATTGCCTTTCATGTTCTCAGGAAATCCCAAAGTGCTTCATAGCAAATGAATTACTTGTAAAGTGCAGTCATTGTTCTTTTGTAGGCAAACATAGCAGCCAATATGTGCACAGCAAGGCCCCACAAACAGCAATGAATAAGTGACCAGTTAATATGTTTTAATGGTATTGGTTTAGGGATGAAAGCTAACCTTTTAAAAGTTCAATGGGATTTTTTAATGTCCACCCGAACTGACGGCAGTTGCCTCAGCTTAACATCTCATCCAAAAGACGAAACCTCCAACAAGGTGACACCTCCTCAGTACAGTACTAAAGTGTAAACCTACTATGCAATCCTATCATTTGTTACAACAAAAATTGCACCTTGCATCCTAAAGGTGGGAATTTTTTCTGAGTCTGTCAGGTGAGTCACTTGTTTCAAAAAAGAACCAGATCTTTGATGTTACAGAGGTAATTTGGGACATTCTGGGGAGATGAAGGGTGTGATGTGCCTCAATAATTCCGAGACTCGATGTTAGCGAAACAAAACAAGGCTTTTATTAACTTAGAAAGTAACACGTAAGAGAGAGAGGTATCTTCCTTCTGGAGACTGAGGCCAGACTGAGCTAGCTTACAAAAGGGGCCAGGTATGGGCGGAGCCCTACACACGCAGCACATTCCAGCACATTCCAATAAACAATACAATGAGGACTGGGGGAAGGGAAATGACACTGAAACCGACCACAGTCACAGGCAGTGATGAATGGAATATTTCATCACAGGGTGCTATATAAATACAAGTGATTACTTTCTTTAATTTCCTCAATAATTTGCCAAGATCCCAGAATGCTAAAATGTACTTATGTCTGATTATGTACAGGAAACTGATAAATATTCTCAGAAGCAGGGAGTTCCAAAGTGCTTCACAGTCAGACTTTGGCAGATTAAGCAATTTGTGTGAATTATGTACGTTTGCTGTATCTCAAGCTAGCAAAGTATCTGAAGTTATAATTCCTTTTTCTAGTCTATTTTTGCTTAGAAGCTGGAAAGTAGCCGTTTAAGCATCTCTGATTGACTCGTGAAGTTGGCTGGGTTGTTCTTCCTCTTCTTTTCCTGTCTTCTCCCGCATTTTCTCTTTCATAGACAAACAGCTCACAGTCTTCGGTGTTCTAAAATTAGAGCTGAGATCTGCTAATGCATGTCTATAGTGTATCTGGTAGATTTTGTACTATTTTATATCCCTCAATGAATTAATACAACCAGACAGTTGACAGCATTGACATGATCTCTACCCTCGTCAGCAGATAAGGAGAGATTTACTTCTAAGGATCATAAGGTTACACTTACAAGCATTCATTCATCTGGTACAGTAATGCTTTGTTTTGCACTGCCTGTTCATGCTTATAATGTACATACGTACAAAATTCAAAACACAATGCTATGAAAAAATAGACCATCAGAGAATTATCATCCTACACTGGCCGTTGTACATTAGGTAACTGAGGACAAGACCTGTAAAGGAATCAAAATGAGCTCCAGCATGTTAGCATAGAAGGCCTGCAACACCTCAAGAAGAGTAGATTTTACAAATTTACCCGCTCAGCATACGCCGTCGGAAGCCTTCCGAAAGGCCCCGCAAGTTCCAGGATTCCGTCTGCGCTGCGCATGCGTGAAAACCGTAACTTGACAGATCATCCAAACCTACCAGAAATTCACTTTCGCTGGCGCAGAGTTGAGCTACTTGCCCAACTACTGCCCAGCAATTGCCCACAAAACTCTTACACCTGGCAAAAGCAGTCTTGGGGCCTGCTTTCACCAGCGTAAGGGTTATTATAAATCTTAAATTAAAAGTTTAAAAATAAAAAATGATGCACAAACACTTAAAATTAGTTTATATAAATATTGGCCCGGATTAAAATGTTTATAATTATTTTCCAAAACTTAAATTTTTATTGTAATGAAGGGACTTTTAATTAAATTTGAAAATGAGAACATTTATTTTTAATACAGTTGTCTAAAGTGTTCAATTACTTGGGGATTCCATTAGGGTTTATGGAGATTCCGTTTGTAAATGGAATCCTCCTTTCTCATTGGAGGACCTGGCCCACGTGATCCCAGGGATGCTTCCGAACTCCTGCATCTCTGGGATCCGTGGGCCTTTACGCAGGCATATGGCTGCAGGCCCAGGACCTGAACTCTCCGTAGCTTTGGAGCCAGGAGGTAAGTTTGTAAATCTTTCACGGTCGGAGGCGTACTCCCGAGGTGCGCCTCCGATCGCAAATTCAGGGCCCATGGGTTTTGTGCTCCATTAGCACACATCAGGAAATTGGGTGGGAAGGTCAGCAATCCCCTGAACTTTGCACCTGAATGCACGATATACATTCCCAGCCCACAAAGCTCTGCACCGAGGGCATGAGATGGTCATATCTATGCTCTAAGTCTTCGTGGTGCGCCATGGTGCAGAACACACAGTCTATTTGCTTTCTAAGGGATTTACAGTGCTGAGTAACAGCACATTTTTTCCACTTTGCATATCATAGTGCTTTACAACTAAACCAGATATGGTATGGAGGAGAAGATAGACACCAGCAACATCCTGGCTGCTGCTTGCAGTTTCAGCTCCATGTTAAGGCACATTTTCTGCCCCCTATTAAATGGATTTTCCATTCTTTCCATAGTAAAACCAGACAACTTACACTAATGTTTTCCCATAATTGACAACTGGCTTTTATTCCATTTGTAGACACAAGGATTGCAGGGTTGGGGTGTCGGGGGCGGCGGGAGGTGGCGGTGGGGGCATAGGGTCATTTTAATACCGAGCCAAGAAAAGAGAGAAGAGAATACAGAATCAAGTACAACTGCTCAAATCACAACACAAATCCTCTCACTCAGTGAGGGAATTAGTAAAAGCAATATATGACATTAAGGGGGAGAAAATCAGTATCGCCCCGTTTGGGGCGCAATTATCGGCCGGGCGCAAAGTTTAGCGCCTGCCGCTAATTATCGCCTCTGACTTCAAACTTGGCTTCTATCGCCCCTGGAGTGCTAAATCAAGTGCTACACACCTCTCTTAAGGCGCTAACGCCAAGGAGTGAGATGCTACCTCAGAGCGCTGGCGAAGCTCATGTGATGTCAGTCAGCAATGGAGCTCAGACACACTGGCGCTGGCCAGTTCTTAAAGGGGAGGGTTGATCTTGCTCTCCATCCACACCCTGCTCATTGCAGCCTTGAATTTCGGCCTGGAGAGACCTGTACATCAAATCTGCTGGAAAGAAAAATGGAGAGGCCCAGGGAAAGAGCTCAGAGTGCAGCCCCCAAAGTCTCTTCTAAATCGATGCAAGGAAGGTCAAATCAAAATGAACCTGCAAAGTACTGCTCAGTACCCAAAACTCCTTCACACAGCATTGAATATCTCCAGAAGTCTCTCTCTCTCAGAATGCGTGGTGCAAAAATGTCGCCAACAAAAAAAGGCAGAAAGCAGCCGCATTTAAATAGCGCTCCCCCAGTCCCTTCCCGACTGTAAAACGCTCCCCTCAACCTGTCATTGCTAGCTGCAGGTGATAAGACAGGGGGCGCCACTCAATATCGGGTCCGGGGCGCTACCGGGGCGTTGCACACTCGACTGACCTCACGATCTGCGGGCGCAGGAGATCGTGGCGGTAGTGTTTAGCGCTGCTGCAAAATGTCTGGTCAATTTCGCGAGTGGCGCAAACATCACTGCGCCCAGACGCTAGTTGCTTTGCGCCCCATTAGCGCCCTCTTAGGGCACTAACGGGAGATGCAAAGCATCCAAATTTTTCCCCCTAACTCTTTACTGACAGAGTTTACAAATTATTTTAATACGCTTAGGAATAGGCAATAACTCCATGACATTAGGGACATTCGTCTCTTAGGTAGTTAAAGGAGGTGAAGGCAGCAGGAGAACCATGGCAAGTATATGGGGACTTTCAGCTACCTCCTAATCAGTTTTAGATTTATGTATATAGATATATGTAACAAGCGTATTGGGAATTTCCAATTCGTTTTATAAGTAATCTGCAAATTAGGAATGCACTGAATGATTTTTACAGTTTGATCTGGCATTCCTCTGAAATTATGCATTTTCATAAGGAAAGAGGTAGATAAACATCAATTTATCATCATAAAGTCAAAGAATAATACAGCACAGAAGGAGGCCATTTGGCCCATTGTGTCTGTGCCGGCTCTTTGACAGAGCTATACAATTCATCCCACTCTCTCGCTCTATCCCCATAGCCCTGTAATTTTTTTCCCTCTTTTCTTATGAAAAAGCATGGGTTCAGAAGAGTGCCAGCTCAAACTATAGAAATCATTCAGTGCATCCCTCATTCGCAGATTATCTATAAAACTGATTGGAAATGACCAATTAGTAGCAAAAGGACACATCTTATTCACTAAAGTAAAGAATGGGTTAACAAGAGGAATCCAGAGGGTGTGGACAAAACTCTTGGAGCAGCACTTACATCGCATAAGGTAAATTTTACAAATACATGCACCCAGTACGGAGCCTCCCGTTGGAAGCACAAGTGTGCTTGTGCACATACCCAAACAATTTTACTGAAAATAGTGTTGGGAATGTGCAGGAGTTCCTGAACTGCTCTCACACCATTCAAGGCTTCTTGTTGGGCTTACACGTTTGTGAAGTTTATCCTAATGAGTGAAACACAGTTTAGCTTAATGCCTATCTAGTAACCAGTAGTGTGACAATGCACTCAGTCCAACTGTAAGTATTGCTGTAAAGTCCGCGCCTCAATAATACAAGGACTTCGGGAGAACAGTTTAACAGGTACTTTACTGAACAAGAGGCAGCTTGAAACTGAAACTACAGAAGCCTGCTAGGGCCTTTTATACAGGGGTGGTCACTGCCGGTACTGCAGTCTAAGACCAGTTATTCCCTTAAAGGTACATACACAACAATTCCTCCCCTTTTAGATAAACAGTACATAACATTCATTTAACAACTAAATAATAACTAATTACAATTACAATTTTCTCAGTAATATATACATCAACTGAAATAGTCATTTATAAGTTCAGTCTTTGAGGAGGCTTCCTAATCCGGACTGGATAGCGCCTTTCTCGAGTATCCTGTTCTGGCGGTGGAGTCAATTCTGGCTCATTGTCATTGGTTGGTTCGTCAGCTTCCAGTACCCCTGCTTCTGAGGTAGACGCAATCTGTACTTCGGGCTTATTACCAGATGCACATGCTTGTGGTACAGGTTTGGCTTGTTCCTGTGACTCTAGAATCTGGTCAGCATGGCGTCTCACGATGCTCTCTCCAACGTCCACTGTGTACATTAGTGGTCCCTGCTGTGTGCATATTGTGCCTGGCTGCCATTTTTCTGTTCGGTAATCGCGGGCCAAGGCTGGTTGCCCTATCTTGAAGCTCCTGGTTGGCTTCTCATTTATGTGCTGGAACTGCTTATCCTCAACATCTCGTCTTATGTTTGGTTTGAGCAAATCCAAGCGACATCTTAATCTCCGGTTGAAAAACAGTACGGCTGGAGTTTGGTTGGTTACTGCATGTGTCGCATTCCGGTAAGCAAACAGGAAGTTATCCACCTTGTGTTGCAGTGGTATGTCATCATTATACATTGCCTTTATGGCCTTTTTAAAGGTCTGAACAAACCTCTCAGTCAATCCATTTGTGGCTGGATGATATGGGGCAGATGTGTAATGTTTCACCCCATTATTCTTCAGGAACCTCCGGAAATCCTCAGACACAAACTGTGGGCCATTGTCGGAACAGATCTGTTCTGGCAACCCATTCCTGGCGAAGCTGGTCCTTAGGACTGCAATAGTTTCTCCGTGGTGGTGGAGGACATTTTAATGACCTCTGGCCATTTCGAATGGGTGTCCACAGCAATTAGAAACATTGAGTTCATAAATGGACCAGCGAAATCAATGTGTACCCATTGCCATGGAGATGAGGGCCACTCCCATGGGTGTAGCGGGGCCTGTGGTGGAGCGTTTTGGACCTTCTGGCATCCTGTGCATCTCTTGGTCATATCCTCAATTTCTTTAGCGATTCCCGGCCACCACACAAACGCCCTGGCTAGGCTCTTCATTTTTACCCCTCCCAGATGACCCTCGTGAAGCTCATTGAGTACTCTATCACTCAACATGGTGGAATTACCACTCGGGATCCACACATCAAGGTTCCCCGGCACACTGACAGCTGTTCCCTCCTTGGCGAGAAAGCTGGCAACAGTGAGTCACCATATGCTGGCCATCCCTTCACCGTCAAATCATAGGCCCGAGAGAGTGTCGGGTCATTTCGTGTTTCCTTCTGAATACTTGCATTTGTAACAGGCAAACATTCGACTATGGTCGCATGGAATATCTCCACAGGGTCCACTGCAGGTGCTTCTTCCGCTGTAGGCAACGGTAGGCGCGACAGCCCATCAGCGTTTCCATGTTGTTTCGTACCTTTGTACTCTATGTCATACTGATGTGCCCCTAGAAAAAGTGACCATCTTTGCAGCCGTTGCACCGTCATCACCGGAACGCCCTTCTTTGGGTTAAAAATTGAGACCAGGGGTTGATGATCAGTCAGTAAGGTGAATTTCTGTCCATGCAGATAGTGATTGAACTTCTTCACCCCCCGCACCAGGCTGAGGGCTTCCCTGTCAACCTGGGCGTAGTTACGCTCGGCTGAGGTTAGCGAACGCGATGCAAAGGCTTTTGGCCTCTCTGAACCGTCACAGAATTTGTGTGACAGCACCGCTCCAATGCCATAAGGTGACGCATCACATGCCAACCGAATCGGTAGTGTTGGGTTGTAGTGGGCCAGTACTTCTTTTGCAGTGATTTGGCATTTACATTCCTGAAAGGCACGCTTACACTCATCACTCCATTTCCATGTTACACCAGTTTGAAGGAGGGCGTTTAGTGGGTGCAGAAGTGTAGATAAATTCGGCAAGAACTTATGGTAGTAGTTCACCAACCCGAGGAACGACCTCAGTTGCGACACATTTTCTGGTGCTGGAGACTTGACTACAGCCTCAATCTTGTCCGGCGACTTATGCAACCCTTCCTCATCAATCATGCGGCCACAATACGAGATTTGTCTCCTGAAGAACTCGCATTTGGGACGGTTGGCTCATAGCCCATATTCCTGCAATCTCGTGAGCACCTGTTCCAGGTTGGCAAGGTGTTCATTCTCATTTTCGGCCGTAACCAGGATGTCGTCCAAATAACACTGGGTCCCCGGGATCCCTTGCAGGACTTGTTCCATTGCCCTCTGCCACATAGCCGTGGCCGATGCTACCCCAAATACCAGTCAATTGTACTGGTAAAGGCCTTTGTGAGTGTTTATCGTGAGGTATTTCCCAGATGCTTCTTCCACCTCCATTTGTAGATACGCTTGAGCCAGGTCAATCTTTGTAAAACATTTCCCTCCAGATAGTGAGGCGAAAATATCTTCTATCCGCGGAAGCGGATACTGTACTGTGTGCAGGACTGGGTTCACAGTCACCTTGAAGTCCCCACAGATGCGAACCTTCCTTGGCTCCCCAGGCGTGCTGCTCAATGCTTTCTTCATTACAGGAACGATGGGTGTGGCCCACTCGCTCCAGTCCACCTTAGACAGCTCCCCCGAACGCTCCAGACTCTCCAGTTCAGCTTCCACACCTGGGCGTATCGCGTATGGCACCGGTCTGGCCTTGAAAAATTTTGGGGTTGCGTTATCCTCAATCTTTATGGTTGCCTTTACTCCTTTTAGAGTCCCAAGTCCTTGTTGGAACACCTCTTCCGCGTCAGATAGGATTTGTGACAGATGTCCAGGTGCGACATCATCATCTTTCTTGTCAGTCACAGTTAGTGCCAGAATGGAATGCCAATCCAATTGTAGTCTTCGGAACCATTCACGTCCCAATAATGGTGGTCCTCCATCTCGTAGTATATACATTTATAGTTTCTGTATTTCCTTTCCGTTATATTCAACTGGCACCCTTATTTTTTCTCTGGGGTAGACCTTTTGCCCCGTGTATGTCTTCAATACAATGGACGTGTCCTTTAAGGGTATGTGTGAGAATAGCCGCTCATAGTCTCGTCGATTCATGACAGTTAGGGCTGATCCTGTGTCCAATTCCATCTTCACTGGGGACCCTGCTATCATGAGGGTGACCCAAATGGTTCGGTGAGCTTCTTTTGCGATCACGTTGTGTAACTTTAAACAACTTAGTCGCCTGCTCCCGGAGTCCTTATCACTCTCCTGATCTTCTGAACTACTGTCTGTCAGTTTCTCTACTTTCCTGTACTGTTCCTTAGTAGTTCTTGTCGTGTTGGTCTTCTTTCCCGACCTGCAGACTCTTGCTATATGTCCCATTTTCCCGCATTGCCTGCATATTTTGTCTTTAAACCAGCAGTCCTTCTGCTCATGGGTTGTTCTGCCGCAGCGATAGCACTTTTCGGCTCCATACGCCATTTCGTTAGCGCTGTATTCTTGTGGTTTCTGTTATATTTCTGCAGATCCCCGTGCTGCTGCTTCATAGGATACTGCCACGCTGAAAGCCTGTTCTAGCGTCAGGTCCTTTTTTGAAAGTAGTCGTTTCTGGGTTCCTTCATCTGGAGCCCGCAGACAAACTTATCCCGTAAGGTGTCTGCCAGTCCTGCTCCGAACTGGCAGTGCTTCGATAACTTGCGTAGTTCCGTAAGATAGTCAGCATTGCTCTCATCTTTGTGCTGGTTTCTTTTATGGAACTTGAATCTTTCTGCTATCAGCAGTGGTGTAGGGCTTAGGTGTTCCTGTAAGATATGAACAATCTCCACAAAACTTTTCTCCTTTGGTTTAGCTGGGGTAATTAAATTCCGCAATAGGCCGTACGTACTCGCACCCATCAGATTTAATAATACCGACGTCCTCTTTCCATCAGACACCTCATTTGCCTTGCAGTACACTTCAATTCTTTCCACATACGTGGTCCAGTCTTCTACCTCGTTGTCGAAAGCAGTGATACTGCCACTTTTCGGCATCTTGGGCGATTGAAAATGGCGCCTCCCGCGCTTTTGCTTCTTCCCCAATGGAATAAAATGGCACCTCCCGCGCTTTTGCTTCTTCCCCTTACTGCCACGCTGCTCCTAGCATTCTACGGGGTAATGGCGGTGACCCGCAGCTTCGGCGCGCCTCGCTTTCCTTCTTCCCGTTTAGTTTCTCTCCGCTGTCCTGTTCTCGAGCACCGAACGCGCCCTGTGCGCTCCACCCTCTCTCTCTTGTTTTCTTTTCCCGGCGACGCTGCGCGGCTCGATTTGTAGAGCCGCTCGATCGAGCTCGAGCCCGCCGCAGTCCGGAAGGGTTAACTTGTGTAGTTCCGTAAGATAGTCAGCATTGCTCTCATCTTTGTGCTGGTTTCTTTTATGGAACTTGAATCTTTCTGCTATCAGCACGATTTGCTGGAACCACAGTCTCTCCCGCAATTCTCCAAACACCGATGGATTCTTTGGGCGGTTGCCCTTGGTCGACGCCCGTTGCTCAGACTACGACCTTCCAGGACCTTCCTTTCAGGCGAGATCACCGTGAGATGATGCCACACTACAGGTGAGTTCGAACTTACTCGTCGCCACTGTAAAGTCCGCGCCTCAATAATACACGGACTTCGGGAGAACAGTTTAACAGGTACTTTACTGAACAAGAGGCAGCTTGAAACTGAAACTACAGAAGCCTGCTAGGGCCTTTTATACAGGGGTGGTCACTGCCAGTACTGCAGTCTAAGGCCAGTTATTCCCTTAAAGGTACATACACAACAATTGCACCATTATTATCATATGCCAGCAGGATAAGAAGAGACTTATGGGTGAACTCGCCCATCCTGCTCCCAGGGGAGAGATACATTTGAAGGATGCACAAGTTGGAGATACAGTTACAACATTGCAGTCCCAACTCTCTGACCTGTGTTCCTTTCAAATGCCTCCCCCCACCCCTCCCCATCTCCCCACCACCGCTATGCTTGTAGAGCCAGTGAATTTATCTCTGGGTCATGCATCTGGCATCATGGCACTGGCAAATACAGAATTATTCTTCGCTCGGTCTTAGTGGTGAGGACACTTCTTATACAAGAATAGAGGTTCACCACCACCTGCTTTACAATTAAATTGTTCACTTGAACCTAATGTTGGCCCAGAACTTCGGGTCTCCACGGGTGAGTATGCACGGGGTACTCACCCATAGGCCCAATGGAAGTGCCGGTTTCCTGCATGCACTGCGCATGCACGGGAAACCGGCACTTACGTTCCTCTGAACAAAGAGGTCCAGAGGTCAAACATGTGCGCAGGGGAGGCTGCACGTGCGCATCAAACTTAGTTTTTTTTTGCAGGTTTTCCCAGGAGGGTAAGCCTGCAGAATTTACACATTTAAAAAGCAGGCGTAAGACCTGCTTTTTACAAGGTAAGTGGTGAATTAATTAAAATTAAAACATTTTTTCCACAGGTTTATTATTTTTAAATACTTTAAAGCAAGGTAAGTTTATTTTTAATAACAACAGAAAATGCTGGAAAAACTCAGCAGGTCAGGCAACATCCATGGAGAGAAATTTGAGTTGACGTTTTGGGTCGAACCCTTCTTCAAAACTGGGTTTATTTTTAGCCCCGTTAGAATATAAAATTATTTTTTTCAAAAATTTAAATTATTGTTTGAAATAGTTATTTAATGTAATTTATAGTTTATTTAAAAAATGTGATTTTTAAAAACTATTATTTGAAGGTTTAGTGCTATGTTGGGGCCGTAGTATTTATAAGTCTTGACAGCGCTTCCTGTCTGACTTATGAATGGAGCATTCCCTGCTCCAATTGGCTGCCCATGGCCCACGTGATCCCAGGGGACGCATCGAGCTAACAGCGCCCCTGGGACACGCAAACACTGCGCACCGGCAGCTGGACCAGGCCCCGGATCGGAATTCCATGGGGCCCTACAGCTCAACTGCCGGCGCGCAAGGAAAGTGCAGGCCCGGGGTTTGCACCCGCGGGAAACCCCCGACCCGAATTTCTGGGCCAATGGGCAATCGAGATATTTGGTCAGATTTGAGAGCATGCAGGGGTCCGAGGTAAATGTAAACTTACACAGCTGAAAAGTCTAATTCAGCAAAGGACTCTCTTGTGGGTTAAGGTAGTCTCAGGTTAAAGTTGCACAATAACTGAGTGTTCCTCAGTGTTGTGGACACTATTGGGTAAATTTTATAAATCCCAGCACAGGACCTCCCCTACCAGGAACATATATCAGGAAATCATGAGTGGACTCTCCATAGTCCAACCCCTCAAAATTGATGAATGGAAAATTGTGGGGGGCATCCCTGTGATTTTTTGATATACAAATCCTGGGGAAGGCACTGTAATGATCAGTAACATGTCATTCTAGAATGGTACACTAGGTGGAGCTGTATGTTCACTAGGGGGCTACCCACAAGGCAGTATTCAAGATGGATGCCTGTACACTAGTCCACATGGCTGAATAAATTACTAGCTCAAGCTAACTGTTCATAATGAAAACGTCTATTTATTTATGAACATAATAACATGGTACCAGGATTGGTAATATCTGCTGAATATTGTGAAAAGCGACATGGAGAATTTGAAGCCACCGGAGGGCTTGAAACTCACGGGGAATGTCGACTAAAATTGGCGGACTTTCAAACAACAATTCGAACTCTGCATTGCTGCCATCAGGTTCGGTACGAAGCCAGATGCAAGGAAAATAGCATTGCTGCTCACGGTTGCAGGCCCGCAGGCGATAGAGGTGTTTAATACGTTTGTCTTTGATCAAGAGGAGGACAGAGAAAAAATGGACGACGTGTTAAAGAAGTTTGATACACATTGTTCTCCAAAAAAGAACGAGACCTATGAGAGGTACATGTTCCACTCACGGACACAGCAGCAAAATGAGACTTTTGATAGCTTTGTGACTGATCTGAAACTGAAAGCACAGACATGTAATTTCTCTGAACTGAAATCATCCATGATTCGTGACCAGATTGTGTTTGGTATTCATGATAAAAAAGTCAGGGAACATTTGTTGAGAGAAACCAAACTAACATTGGAGGATGCTGTGAAAATATGCCATGCCAGTGAGCTAGCTCAACAGCACGCAAAGACATTCAGTGAAATTAATAATAATGCGACTGTAGTGAATGACTGTGCTGCTGTCGGTGCTGTGTCCTACAAGGGGAAGAAACGTGGGCAGAACAGAAATGCAAAGCAATTGGAGGATGGAATTTTTAATTGTAAACGCTGTGGTTACCAGCACCAGTCAAGACAATGCCCAGCATTTGGAAAAATGTGCACAAAATGTAATGGAAAGAATCACTTTGCCAAACAATGCAGACTTAAAGTGACAGTCAAAGACAAAGTGCATCATCTCATGTTTTCTGTTGTGGCTGAAGGACTTGATTCACTACTTGGTGACAAAACTTGTGAGGACTTAGAACTGGTCAAGAGAGTCTACCGTATAAACTGTGCCATAAGCAGACCAGATGACTCACTGGATTCTGCAGTGAGTAATTTCCAGGATGTGTTCAAAGGATTTGGAGTTCTACCATTCACTCCTAAAGGAGGATGCTCAGCCAGTGGTACATGCTCCACGGAGAGTTCCAGCACCCCTGCGTGACCGGCTCAAGAAAGAACTGGACAGAATGACCACACTAGGAGTCATCAGGAAAGTCGAAGAGCCAACAGACAGGGTTAACTCCATGGTATGTGATGTGCCTCAATGAATCCGAGACCCAACGTTAACGGAGCAAAGCAAGGCTTTTATTAACTCAGAAAGTAATACACAGTGGAGAAGTGTCTCTCATCCAGAGATCTGCTGTACTGCCTGTGAGACACGCTGGGGCCTGCTTAAGTAGGGGCCAGGTATGGGCGGAGCCCTACACACAATACAATACAGGTAAGGAAGTGGAACTGAAACTAAACTCCCCTACTTGTCACAGTCACAGGCACAATCAAACACACAGAATACAGCGTGCCTGATGAATGGCATATTTCATCACATTCATCCCTTCTACAGATTTAGTCTGTTCGGGGGTTTGGTAGTCCTCTGTGACCGACGTAGCTGTTGTGGTGCCACGGGTGTCGGCTGGGTGTCCCCGGTGGCCTCCTGGGTCTCTGCCGGGGGCGCCGCCAGGGTTGTTGAAGGGGTAGTTGGTGGGGGCACCGTTGGTCTATGTTCTTCCGGGGGTGATGAAAGAATAGTGGGTGGGTAAGAGTTGCTGTGATCATTGTTGCTGTTGTTGTCGTGGTTGTTGTCGTTACCGGCTGGGGCGACGTCTTTTATGGACACAGTGTCCTACCTTCCGTCGGCGTGCCGGACATACGCGTATTGGGGGTTGGCGTGGAGTAGGTGCACTGACTCCACGAGAGGGTCCGTCTTGTGGCCCCTCACATGCCTTCGTACAAATACCGGACCTGGGGTGGAGAGCCATGATGGCGTGGATACGCCTGAGGTGGATTTCCGGGGAAAGACAAACATTCGTTCATGAGGCGTGGCATTAGTGGCAGTACACAATAACGACCGTATCGAATGGAGCACATCTGGGAGGACTTCCTGCCAGCGGGAGATAGGGAGGCCCTTGGTCCTTAGAGCTAGAGTGACTGCTTTCCATACTGTCCTGTTCTCTCGCTGCACCTGACCGTTACCCTGGGGGTTGTAGCTGGTGGTACGGCTCGTGGCGATCCCCCTGGACAGCATGTACTGGCGTAGCTTTTCACTCATGAAGGACGCCCCCCTATCCATATGGATGTAGCTCGGCATACCGAACAGGCAGAACAGGCTGTTGAGGCATTTAATGACCGTGGCACTGGTCATGTCTGGGCAGGGGAAGGCGAATGGGAAACGGGAGTATTCGTCCACAATGTTCAGGAAGTAAACATTGCGGTCGACTGACGGGAGGGGAGGGGGCCCTTGAAATCTAAGCTGAGCCGCTCAAAGGGCCATGTAGCTTTGATTAAGTGGGCTCTATCTGGGCGGTAGAACCGAGGCTTGCACTCAGCGCAAGTGCGGCAGTTCCTGGTCTGAGACCGAACTTCCTCAATCGAGTAGGGTAAGTTGCGGGACTTAATGAAGTGGAACAGCCGTGTGACCCCTGGGTGGCAGAGGTCGTTGTGGAGGATCTGTAGCCGATCCCCGGTGGCGCTGGCACACATCCCTCGTGAGAGGGCATCGGGGGATTCGTTAAGGGCCCCTGGCCGGTAAATGATGTCATACTCGAAGGTGGAGAGCTCGATCCGCCACCTGAGAATCTTATCATTTTTAATCTTCCCCTTCTGTTTATTATTAAACATAAACGCTACCGACCGCTGGTCGGTAAGTAGGGTGAAGCGTTTGCCGGCTAGGTAGTGGCGCCAGTGGCGCACTGCCTCCACGATGGCTTGGGCCTCCTTTTCCACGGAGGAGTGTCTGATCTCGGGCCCTTGGAGGGTCCTCGAGAAGAAAGCTATGGGCCGCCCTGCCTGGTTGAGGGTGGCCGCCAAGGCAAAGTCAGACGCATCACTTTCCACTTGAAAGGGAGTGTTCTCGTCCACTGCCTGTAGCGTGGCCCACTCAATATCCCGCTTAATGCTTTTGAAGGCGGCGTGGGCCTCAGCAGAGAGCGGAAAAGAGGATGCTTTCAAGAGGGGGCGGGCTTTGTCGGAGTAGTTGGGGACCCATTGGGCATAATAAGAAAATAACCCCAGGCACCTTTTCAGGGCTTTGGGAGTGTTGGGCAGCGGCAGCTCCCGTAGGGGGCGCAATCAGTCGGGGTCTGGTCCGATTTCCCCATTCTCCACCACGCTGCCTAGTATGCAGAGGCGCGTGGTGTTGAAAACGCACTTGTCCTCGTTGTAAGTGAGGTTGAGTTTTTGTGCGGTTTTCAGGAACCTCTCGAGGTTCGAGTCGTGATCCTGCTGGTTGTGACCGCAGATGGTGACGTTGTCGAGGTAGGGGAAGGTTGCCTGCAAGTGGTGGTCATCGACCATGCGGTCCATCTCCCTCTGGAAGACCGAGACCCCATTCGTCACCCCAAAGGGGACTCTGAGGAATTGGTAGAGGCGTCCGTTCACCTCGAAGGCAGTGTACGGGCGGTCCTCTGGTCTGATAGGGAGCTGGTGGTACGCTGACTTGAGGGCGATGGTGGAGGACACCCGGGATTGGGTAATTTGGTTCACCATTTCTGATATGCGGGGTAGCGGGTAGGCGTCTAGTTGGGTGTACATGTTGATCGTTTGGCTATAGTCGATCACCATCCGTTTCTTCTCGCTACCCCTCACCACCACCACTTGGGCGCGCCACGGGCTGTTGCTGCGTTCGATAACGCGCTCCCTCAGCAGCCTGTCCACCTCGGTCGCGATAAACCGCCTGTCCTCCCAGCTGTACCTCCTGCTTTTGGTCGCTATTGGCCGGCAGTTGGGAGTAAGGTTCGCGAATAGCGAAGGCGGCTTTACCTTCAGGGTAGCCAGACCGCACACTGTGAGGGGCGGCTGGGCCCCACCGTAATTGAGCGTGATGCTTTGGTGGTGGCACTGGAAGTCCAGGCCCAAGATCACGCTCGCACATAGACTCTTCAGGATTAGTAATTTAAAATTATCGTGTACAGTTCCGTTAACGGACAATTGTACCGCGCAGTAACCCCCAATGGTCGATGTCTGGGTTTTATCAGCCATAGAGATGGTGCCCCGAGCAGGGACCACCGTTAGAGAGAGTTGTTGTACTAGTCCAGGGTGAATAAAACTCTCCGTGCTTCCACTGTCAATTAAACATTTAACCCCGCACCCGTTTACCTCGATGTCCACCATTGATTTGGATAGCGGATGCGATCTGGTCTGGTCCACTGTGACCGATGCCACTCTAGGGCCCTGATCGAGACAAGAGGGCGTCCACGCTGTCTGCTCACAAGATGGCGGACCCCACGAGGTCGGGCAAGATGGCGTCCAAGATGGCCGCTCCCACGGCGCACAGGCGGCGGTGGCGGGTTTTCCAGCGGGGTTCCCTCTGCACACCTTCCCGCAGTGCCCCTTCTTACCGCACTTAAAGCAGGTGGTGCCTTTCGCCGGGCACAGGTTTCTGGTATGCTTCGGCTGCCCGCAGAAGTAGCAGTTGGGGCCCCGACGCGTCGCGGCTGTCGTAGGGCTTCTGGGGGGAGAGCGGGGCCCCGACGGTGTCGGGCTGCCGGGCGGGGAAGATGCCTTCCAAGATGGCGGTGCCCTTGGTGCACATGTGGCGGCGTGGGTGGCGCGGGCTGAAGAGTAGGCGTCCGAGTTTCTCTGGGCCGCATCCAGGGATCGCGCTGTGTCCACAGCCTGTTTCAGGTCCAATCCCGTTTTTTCCAGTAGTCTCTGCCGGATGTAAGTGGAGCTGAGGCCTGTGATAAAGGCATCAAGAACAAGCTCGTCAGTGTACACTGCGGCTTTTACATCTTGGCACTTGCAGTCTTTGCCAAGCGTTTTCAGGGTGACTAGGAACTCATCCAGCGATTCCCCAGGTCGCTGTGTGCGAGTCGCGAGCAGATGCCTAGCGTACACCCCGTTCGTAGGCTGCTGGTAATGCGCCTTTAGGATGTCGCAGGCGGCCGGGTACGTGTCGGCGGCTTGGATGAGGGGGTAAACCCGGTGGCTTACCCAATTCCGCAGGATTCCGAGTTTCATACTTTCAGCGTCTGTGGTGGCTGCGGAATTGTCCAGGAAGAATTCCATACACTTAAACCAGTGTCCGAATCGTGCCGATGCATCCGAAGCATGCGGGTCCAAATCCAAACATTCGGGTTTCAAGAGTTGATCCATTGCGTTGAAAATTGCGCGTGCCTGATGAATGGCATATTTCATCACAGTATGTGTAAAGAGAAAGAACAATGATCTAAGAATATGCATGGATCCAAAGGACTTAAATGCAAACATAAAACGTGAACACTACCAGATTCCCAAGTGAGAAGAAATCACCAGTGAAATTTCAGGTGCCAGATACTTCACAAAGCTCGATGCCTCACAAGGATTTTGGCAACTAAAACTGGATGAAGAGAGCACCAAATACTGCACCTTCAACACACCATTTGGCAGGTATTGTTTCCTCAGAATGCCTTTCGGGATAATATCTGCATCTGAAATCTTTCATAGAGCGATGGAACACATAATTGAAGGTCTGGAAGGAGTTCGGGTCTATGTTGATGACATCATCATCTGGGGCTTCACACTGAAAGAACCACAATGAGAGACTGACTAAAGTGCTACAGAGCATACGCCGGAATGGACTGAAGCTCAACAAAGCCAAGTGTCAGTTTGGCGTCCAGGAAGTCACTTTCCTAGGAGATAATCTATCTGGTAAAGGAATAGAGCCAGATATGGAAAAAGTAAACGCCAAACTCAACATGCCCCGACCCACTGATAAAAAAGGAGTGCTATGCATCATGGGGATGATAAACTTCATTGGAAAGTTCATTCCTAACTTGTCAGCCAAGACAGCCTGTCTGCGAGACCTGCTACATAAAACAAATGAGTTTGCATGGACAGGAAGACATGAACAAGAGTGGATGAACCTCAAAACAGTGCTAACAACCACACCTGTACTCACCTTCTTTGACTCAACAAAGAGAATCAAAGTGTCAACGGGTGCATCAAAAGATGGGCTAGGCGCGGTCTTGCTACAAGCAGAGGGTGAAGATTGGAAGCCTGTTGCCTATGCCTCCAGGTTTATGACTGATTCTGAGTGTCGATACGCCCAGATTGAAAAGGAATGTCTAGGCTTGGTAGTTGGACTAGAAAAGTTCCATGGCTACATATATGGACTTCCCACCTTCACAGTTGAGACAGACCACCGCCCACTGGTTGCCATCATTAAAAAAAATCTGAATGTTACCCCACTATTCAAAAAAGGTGGTAGAGAGAGTCCATTATAAAAGATGTAATAGCAGAGCACTTGGAAAGCAGTGAATGGATTGGACAAAGTCAACATGGATTTACAAAAGGTAAATCATGCTTGACTAATCTACTGGAATTTTTTGAGGATGTAACTGGTAAAATAGATAAGGGAGAACCAGTGGATGTGGTGTATTTGGACTTTCAGAAGGCTTTCGATAAGGTCCCGCATAAGAGATTAGCATGCAAAATTAAGGCACATGGGATTGGGGACAAGGTATTGACTTGGATAGAGAACTGGTTGGCGGACAGAAAACAAAGAGTTGGAATAAACGGGTCATTTTCCAAGTGGCAGGCAGTGACTAGTGGGGTACCGCAAGGATCGGTCCTAGGACCCCAGCTGTTCACAATATATATTAATGATCTGGACGAGGGAATTGAATGTAATATCTCCAAATTTGCAGATGACACAAAGCTGGGTGGGAGGGTATGCTGTGAGGAGGATGTCGTGGAACTCCAGTACGATTTGGACAGGTTGGGTGATTGGGCAGAAACATGGCAAATGCACTATAATGTGGATAAATGTGAGGTTATCCACTTTGCTGGCAAAAACAGGAAGGCAGATTATTATTTGAATAGCAATAGATTGGGAGAAGGGGAAGTGCAAAGAGACCTGGGTGTTCTTGTGCACCAGTCGCTGAAGGTAAGCATGCAGGTGCAGCAGGCGGTTAAGAAGGCAAATGGTATGTTGGCCTTCGTAGCAAGAGGGTTCGAGTACAAGAACAAGGATGTCTTGCTGCAGTTGTACAGGGCCTTGGTGAGACCACACCTTGAGTATTGTGTGCAGTTTTGGTCGCCTTACCGGAGGAAGGACGTTCTTGCCATGGAAGGAGTGCAGCGAAGATTCACCAGGCTGATACCTGGGATGACAGTAATGACGTATGAGGAGAGATTGTGTCGATTGGGCTTATACTCACTGGAGTTTAGAAGATTGAGAGGGGATCTCATCGAAACCTATAAAATTCTGTCAGGCCTGGACAGACTAGATGCAGGAAGGATGTTTCTGATGGCCGGGGAGTCCAGAACCAGGGGTCATAGTCTAAGGATAAGGGTAAGCCATTTAGGACTGAAATGAGGAGGAATTTCTTCACCCAGAGAGTGGTGAACCTGTGGAATTCTCTGCCACAGAGGGCGGTGGAGGCCAGTTCATTAAGTATATTCAAGAAAGAGTTGGATATATTTCTTAAGGCTAAAGGGATCAAGGGATATGGGGAGAAGGCAGGGACAGGGTACTGAATTTGGATCAGCCATGATCTCATTGAATGGCGGAGCAGGCTCGAAGGGCCAAATGGCCTACTCCTGCTCCTATCTTCTATGTTTCTATGTTTCTATGTAACATGCTTTTACCTGGGTTCAGTGTCAAGGCAATTAAAGTCTTTCCTTTTTGACATATATGCTCAGATAGAAATGCATTTTTAGCCTCTCAGAACAGATTCTAATGGCTGAAAAATTGCCCATAATTCTGCATTAATTGGCATCAAAGCTTCAAATTGCCAACCTCTCTGAGAGATGCCGGCCCAGATTTCCCTCATTTAAAATAAATCCATTACTGCACCAGTTATAATAACACGGACTGGAAAATCAAGGCTGCCATATGGATGGCTAGTAGGTGTTGTGAAGTGGGGACTAGTCCCTGAGGGTGGAGATGTGGCAGATTGTTGAGGCAAAGCAGAGGGAGGATTACTCTGCAGCTAACCTGTGACATGTCTGAATTAGTGCTTGATACTCAGACTGTGCACCACAGAGGAAAAGTGATCCATTTTCCAATACTGATACCCTGCACTTTGAAGATGACACAAATTCAGCAAAAAATAAAAGTAGAACATGATTGACAGACTGACTGTTATAGAGTTTCAGTGTACAAAATACTGAGCCATGAAGTAGGTTCACAATTCCAAGTGAGTCCTTGATACCGATCAAATTTTCATGGATTTGCCAATTCATGTTTTCCACAGAGAAAATGAAAATTAGGGACCAGGTTCTCTTTTGCAGATGTTTCCAGAGTGAGTCCTTGAGGGGCAGACCACACCTAACCACCTACTCGGGGCATTATCCCAATTCTTCCAGGTTGTCTTCAATCTACACTTGTTTGGAAGGAAAAGGAAAAATATCGTAAAAGCCCCCAAAATTGTCTCACTGCCACTACAATAAACTGTTCTGTTATAGTAGCCAGAAACAGATTTTATGCTTATGCACTATCCAACCATCTCTTAATGAATTAACCAAAACATAAATTAAAGCTTTAAGGAGTAGGGCTGTAAGGAGCAAAAAACAAAGATTGGACAGCATTGCCAACTCATTCATATCATAATATTGATTTATTTTAAAATAGTATCAGAACTCTTGGAATGTATCCAATGTTAATGAGTTATGGGAAAGGGCAAAAAGATGCAGTTACAGACACAGACAGAAAAAGCTCCGAATTTTCTCGTACAGCCACAGCGAATAATCAGGTAAACATCAGTAAATCTGGTAAATAAGGAGAAAGTTGTCATTCAATGCATTTTTGAAAGTTATATCAATGCAATAAAACAAATTAATGAAATCCCCGACTGTTGACATTGAGTTAAGTACTGGACACACTCAGACAGCAGATATGGGGTGATCAAAATGACAAAAACACAGCGTCAGTTTCCACATGTACGCTGACGACAACCAGCTCTACATCCCCACCAATGTTCCCTCTAATTTTTAGATGCATGCACGATTTTTGCATTTAAAAGCCGGTGAGCCGGCTGCGCGAGAGCTCCAGAGTGCTGCACAGCCACGCAGCCATGCAGCTTAAAGGGAACATTGCTCACCTCCACCTCGCCTGACCCCTCCACGGTCTTTAAATTGTCAGACTGCTTGTCCGACATCCAGTACTGGATGAGCAGAAATTTCCTCCAACTAAATATTGGGAAGAACAAAGCCATTGTCTTTGGTTCCCACCACAAACTCCATTCCCTAGCCACCGACTCCATCCATCTCCCTGGCAACTGTCTGAGGCTGAACCAGACTGTTCGCAACTTTGGTGTCCTATTTGATCTTGAGATGAGCTTCCAACCACATATCACTGCCATCACTAAGACCATCTATTTGCAACTTCATAACATCGCCAACTCCCTGCCTCAGCTCAACTGCTGCTGAAACCCTCATCAATACCTTTGTTACCTCCAATAATAGACTATTCCAACACATTCCTGGCCAGCCTGCAATCTACCACCCTCCATAAACCTGAATTCATCCAAAACTCTTCTGCCGTGTTTTAACAAGTCCGGTTCACCCATTACCCCTGTGCTTGCTGACCTACATTGGCTCCCGGTTAAGCAATGCCTCGATTTTAAAATTCTCATCCTTGTTTTCAAATCCCTCCATGGCCTCAGCGCTCCCTACCTCTGTAACCTCCTCCAGCCTGACAACCCTCCAAGATATCTATGCTCCTCCAATCCTGGCCTCTTGCACATCCCTGATTTTAATTGCTCCACCAATTGCAGCCATGCCTTCAGCTGCCGAGGCCCTAAGCTCTGAAATTCCCTCCCTAAATCTCTCAACTTCTCTACTGCTCTATCTATCTTTCCTCCTTTAAGACGCTCCTTAAAACTTAACTCTTTTGATCAAGCGTTTGGTCATCTGCCCTAATATCTCCTTATGTGGCTCGGTGTCAAATTTTATTTGATAATGCTCCTGTGAAGCGCCTTGGAATGTTAAAGGCTCTATATAAATACAAGTTGTTGTTGATATTGTTGTTGAGCTAGAAAGAAAGATTTTCATTTATTTAGCACCTTATCACATCTCTCAGAAATATTAGTACAGTGAAATGCAATGACAGTTGTTATGTAAATAAATGTGACAGCCAAGTGGTGGGCAGTAAATCCCACAGACAGCAATGAGATGAATGCTCAGTTCGTCTGTTTCTAATAATATTGTTTGAGGGAAAAATGTTCACTCCCAGCTTTAAACACCACTTTCCCACTCTATCCCCATATCCTTTGATTCCCTTAGTGCCCAAAAATCTATTGATCTCAGTTTTGAATATAGCTATCAACTGAGCATCCACAGCTCTTTGGGGCAGATAATTCCAAAGATTCACAACCCTCTGAGTGAAGAAATTACTCCTCACCTCAGTCCTAAATGGCCGACCTCTTATCCTGAGACTATGATCTCTAGTTCTAGACTCTCCAGCCAGGGGAAACAGCCTCTCAGCATCTACCCTGTCCCCTGTAAGAATGTTATACGTTTCAATGAGATCACCTCTCATTCTTCTAAACTCGAGAGAATATAGGCCCATTCTACTTAACCAGTAAGTATCAACCTGATCAGATGTTCCTGGGAAGGACCAGCAGTTTTCAGGGAGCACTGGCCAAGAAATAGTTTGGTTACTTATCATGGCCTGTGGACCCATGTTTTGCTGATATGCACTTCCTGCAAGCAAGGCTCCTCACTGGGAACTACTAACTGGGAAATTGTCTTTTATTTGCTGACATCCTGGAATGGAACGTGAACCCACCACTTTCTGACTCGGAGGCTGAGCCAAGCTCACTGATTGCATTGAGTTTCTTAATCGGCTGCACAAACTGATACATTTACGAATTTTGTGCACTTATTTAAATTATGTATGACTCGGAAGATTTAAAAGAACTCATCCAGGTGCTACTTTTTGAGCAAATATTAAAAACAGTGGTGAATCCTTTTGAGGCCAATGTAGCTCTTTGATGCCAATTAATTAGGAAATTGGAAAACCCAGGTGTGACATTGTGAAAAACCGAACCTGAGAGTTCTCACAGTCAGAGAGTGAAGCCACAGGAGAGCAGTGAGATCTTTGCCCTTTGGTCCAAGCTAACAACTTTAGAATTGTAGACACCAGCTAGATTAAATGGTGTTGGTTTGCAGACCCCTCTCAAGTGAATCTCTCCCATGCCCAGTTCTAAAATCTTGTCTCTTTCACCCAGTATAATCAGCCATTCTTTAATGATGACCTTGCTTTTTGTAATTTAAGAGATAGAATATATTTGCATAGTTCACTAGCATCTAATTTGCTCTAAAATTACCTGTTACTTAGACACAACAACCTGCAATAGTACAGTATAGTGTTTTAGTGTAAAAAAAATCTCAAAGCACTTCACACACAGCTGCAATAACAATGGACACTGAGCAAGAAAGGGAGAAATCAGGAGGGGTGTCCAAAACCTTGGCCAAAGTGATTATTTTGAGCAGGTTTTTAAAGGTGGAGGGAGAATTGGAGAGGTTTAGGTAGTGAGTTTCAGTAGGGAAGGACAGAGTCAGCTGAAAGCTCTGCCATTAATGGTTGGGTGAGAGGAGAGGGGGATGTATAGCATGCTAGACTCAGAGGAACAGTCAGGGAGGGGATATTGGGCTGGAGGAGGTTGCACAAATAGAGCGAGACAAGGCCATGGAGAGCAGTAAAGATGATAGCAAAGATTTTGGGGGGGAAATTCATCCCCTTAGCGCCTCCCATTAGTGCCAGCAGATGACACTAACTAGAGCATTATCGCCGGGGCGAGGCGAATTCAGCATCGCATGACAAATCCCCCCCCCCACCCGTAGTGCCGTTGGTAACAGTTATCACCGGGAGCCTCAATGCCAGGTGGATCGTGAGGTCAGTGAGTGTGCAACGCTCACTGAGCGCCCAATCTGCAAAACTGATTGTCGCCACCTACCTTAGTGCCTAGATTAAACAGCAACAGGGAGAGCTGGCGTGAAGCAGCAGGAAGCCAGCTCCAGGGACGGTATTTAAAGAGATCATCAGTAATGAGTCGCAGCTGTCAGGTTAGTGGAGTTTCAATGGTTTCTTGTCCGTTTCACATAGTCCAACATTTTTATTCAGTAATTTCAAGGTTATTTTGTATCAGGAGTGTTGTGACAACTAAAAAGTAGCTACGTTTACTCTTAAAAAAATCAAACTGCTACACTTGGTTACATTAATGGGGGCTGTACTGGCAGTTGCCCTTAACCTCCAGGATCTACGGTGGAGGGAGTGGAGGCAGCGAGTAAGACTGGAACATGTGCCCAGAGGGAGGAGGAGGGCCACCAGGGCTCTCAACAGGAGGCCTTACCCTCCGAGGGTATTCCGAGAGCACTTCTCCTAACACCAATTAAACGAGAAGCAGTGTATTAGAAAGCTCCGCTTTACCAAGGAGGGGGTCACAGAACTCTGCCACCTCCTTGTCACCAGGGATTGCAGGACAATCTCAGGAGGAGGAAGAGGAAGACGAGGAGGATGAGGAGGAGGAGGAACAGGAGCGAGGGAGGAGGCAGCCACTCAATTGGCCTTCCAGAAGGGTGGTCCGTGATCACCTCATCAGACTGCAATTCAAATGAATTAAACCCCAGATCCCCGTTGCTCACCACATTCCCATCATTCCATCCCTGTCGCAGGCCATATCACTGCGCAAAGCTGAAATGAGACACACCACAAAAGAATCCAAACTGAATTAATATGTTTATCAAAAATCAGTGAACACATATTTCCAACAAAAATATTAACTATTCACCCTTGTGCAATCCCTTAGTGCCTCTCGTTACTGTGCCTTTGCCTACTCTAGTGCTCCTACAAAGTGTTGGCCCAATGGTTGCAGCAGGCCTGGTGAAAGGCTGCTGAGTGTCCATGCAGGAGACTTCAGATGGCCTTGCAGGATGCCCTGAACCAGCTCTGGCTGTGTAAGGCCCGGCTGTAGACTGCACCACCTCAGCATGGGTGGCAGCAGTCTGGACTGGCTGGCTGACAGGCAGCAACAAGGACAATGGTGGTGTGGCAGTGGTGGGAGCAGGAATGCTATCATCCTGAGAGAAGACAGCAGGTTCTTACTCCACTGACCCATTGCCACTCCCCAGGGTAGCACCTCAGTATCACTACCAATCTGTTGGAGCAAAGAATGCTGGCCTGCTGCGACACCATCAAAGCCCCGGTCGACCCAGCCACGATGGCAGTATGGCATCAAGCTGAGGCTGCATGAGAGCAGTCTGAGATTGGATGCCACCAAGCATAGACTCCATTACAGCACTAAGACGTTGCGTCCCTTCCACCTGCGCTGCAATGGAAGCTGCCAGGTCACCCATCACACGTGGCATCAGGTCTGGGTTGCCACGGGCTCTCTGGGAGTCTACCATCCTTTGCAGACTGGAAATGATGGGCTCCATGGTGTGCGCAGAGCCCTGTGCAATGTTGGAGGTGGACTCCTCCACACTCCTTACCAATGCCGAGAGGCTCTCGGGCACCCTTGCCATTGCACCTATCATCTCCATGTGCATGCCCATCACCCTTCTTCTAAACGCCTCCCCATCGAGGTCCTCATCTGAGTCCTGTGCAGCAGAACTTGTGCGCAAACCTGTCCTCCGGGGAGCTGGCCCCTGAGCTACTCTTTCCCCCTGGCCTTACTGGAGCCCCGTCCCCGGTGCCCCACCCTGTGCACATCCTGCTCCTATACTGGCCTCTAAATAATGCGTAGTGCCAGTATCTGAGCTGGTGCTTGCAGGTGAGACATGCAGTGACGCGATATGTTCTTCCTCCTTCTATTCTCCCACCTGGCTCTCTCCGGTGCCCTCAGGGTCAGGCTGCTCAGGTGCTGGCTCATTATCTGAAAACATAAAGGCACAAGAGTCGGTTTAAGGTGAGGGGAGGGGGGCAGGTAGGGAGAAATACAGCATGATTAGCTGGAAAGTGCAAAACGCTTGTGGGTGAGGGGGAAGTGGGATGTGAGAAGAAGGTGTAGGGATGAACATACCATTGTTGTTTCCCAAGGGGGCCAATGTCACTGGTGGCCACGGCGCCCACCACCTGGTGCCCACTAACCTGCAGCACTCTATTCTCCAGCGCAGACAGTGGTTGGGTGTCGGCTTGTTCCCCACATGTGTGCTCCTGCTCCATCCTGTTGTGAGCCACCTTGGCCTACAAGAGAAAGGAGATTGTGTGAGTGAGTGTGGAGCAATGTGTTTGGGTGATGTGCCTGCCATAGTTGAATATCTGTCATTGTGTGCAAGGTGTGAGATGTCAGTGTGAGTGTTGGTAGGTAGAGATTGTTGGTGGGGGAGTGATGAGGGTGTGGTGCTTTGGGCAGTGTGTGAAGATTGTGGTACAGATGGTGGTATGCAGCATTTGTTGAAGCATTCACTCACCCTGACCACCTGAGTGAGGTCATTAAATTTCTTCCTGCACTGTGTGTGTGTGTCCTGGGGACCACAGTGCTGCCCGAGACATGCTGCGCTACCTCCCTCCAAATGGTTCGGAAGACTTGCGGCGAGAGCCTCCTGTGATTTGTTGGGTAGAGCAGCGCCCTCTGTCTCTCCACAGCGAACACCAATGGTGCGGAAGCCTTGCGGCGAGGGCCTCCTGTGATTTGTTGGGTAGAGCACCGCCCTCTGTCTCTCCACAGCGAACACCAATGGTGCGGAAGACTTGCGGCGAGAGCCTCCTGTGATTTGCCGGGTAGAGCAGCGCCCTCTGTCTCCCTACAGCGAACACCAACGCCTCCAATGCTTGATCGCAGAATCAGTGGGCTCTCTCCCTGGGCCATGGATCTGCCCTGAGTACAGCTGCTTCAGTCCTTCGGCTCCTTCTCCTTGACCTGCTGCTGCTTGTTGAGGCAGCTGCACAGCCAGCAATGATGAGAATGAGGTTCTACAGCATCAATGAACCTCCCCTTTAAGTACTGAAAAAGGCCTGTGGCAATCATGGCTTGCAATTAGAGAGCACCCAAAATTGGTCCACCCTTTGATTATTATGCCAATGAGTTTGGGCTTTAAGGCTTGAACTAGGACTCCAATAATTTTTTTGAGCAGCGAGGACAAATTTTGCATGCAGTCTAAAGCATTAGGTCGCAATTTTGCCGGCGCTCAGAGAGGTGGGTCAGAGGTTAAAGTGCTATTGATTGATGGTGGGTCCCGAACCCGCCGTCAACCCACCTCCAAACAGCTTTCCTAAGTGTCGGGTTCCCGATTTGCTAATGGACCCGACACCTAATGGCGGGAAACGGATTAAAGGCAATTTTATCTGCCTATTAACAGGTACTTGTCAGCAGTTTTCAGCCTGTTTTTAGATTTTCCTGCTTTTGGGTCGGGTTTCCCGATGTCTGGACACCACGCCAGGTAAGTGTGGTGTGCTGTGAGTCTGGTGTAATGTTTGTGATAAGATGACAGCTGCAGAAGTGGTGTGAAGGATGCAATATTGCGCATGGTGAGTTTCAGAGCAAAGAAATTGTTGGTTACTGCATTTTTAAAACATTTACAGATTTCTTTAGCTTACAAGTTTTTAAATCCAACTATATGTCCAGTGCTACCTCATTGGGAGAACCTCTCTCACCAGTGACAGATCACTTCTGTCACCTCACCTGCAGCTGCCATCTAGTCCAGCATATGGAGGGAGTCATTGGAGATCCTGGGTGCAAGAGTTCACCTTTGTGCAGTGATTGTCAGTGTTTTCAGCACCTCAATGCTGTCAAACACTGAGAAATCAACTGTCAAAATAAAATTGTGCATGGTTCCTTTAAGGAAACTGGCAGCTGACGCATCATCAAATGACATCATCAGACCTGCTTCCTGTTAATTGGCCGGTAAGCCCGCAGGGCTGGCTTAACAAGGTCAATCAAGGGAAAATCACATCTGTGGAGCGGAGGCAGCTGGGGGCGGGACCAGAACCCAGAAACCAGCTGACCCGCACCCATCCCGACACTGGTTAGAAAATCGCGGCCTTAGTGCCTGCCGTTAATTCTCCAACTTTTCTACTGATACCACCCATTCCCTGGCTATAATGAATTTCTAGCCCTTTGACTTTAATGCATTGGGAGATGGGGAGCCAGCATGGGTCACCGAGGATGAATGTGATGGACAAGCAGGACTTTTAGTGAAGTAGAGTTTTAGACAGTAACATGTTCTCAGTCCATTATACACAGTACTATATCCAAAAATTAATTTGAATCTCCTCAGAAATTAAACTTTGTGAAAAAACCTACTTTTTGTGGGTTTTTTGCTGAAAAATAATTGTCATAGCAAATGTAGTTCAGGTTTGGATCATGTGAACTTGGTCCAGGAGCAAATATGCTTAGATTTATTTTCAAATGACAGGAGTTAGATATATCTGGCTGGAAATGTGGAGTTCAGCCAATTTTCTGTTGTTTGCCATGGCTTTCTATGAGAAAATAGTAATTTTTGGATCAGCTGCTTCTGAGTTCAATGGGTTTGGGTCAGTTTGACTCAAACCGAAACACATGTTAAATGGAATTTGTTTAGTCCATTCCTAAGAAATAAATTCACAACTGACCCAAGTCATTAGTTCAAAACACATGCCGGATGTCATTTTAAGAAGTGTACTGCCACATAATAGAATGGGTCAGAGGTGTTGAGTAATTACTTCCAGAGATTTAAAAGCACATATGTGATAAACAATCAATTATTGTTCCAAATATATTTTAAATATTTCAGGCTTCACCACTTTGTTACTGACACATCTTGAACAATACCCCAATAAGCCACTGCCAACTTTGCATGCAGCAGAATTGACATGGATAGTATAGTCGACTAACCTCCTGCTCCATCCGCCACAGAGCGACCAGGCATGTCTATGTCTTATGAAATCAGTAAATGTTGGCAGGACACAGCAGGTCCATCAGCATCTACTCCCTCTTCATCCACGACTGTGTGGCTGTTCATGGTTCCAACACCATCATCAAGTTTGCAGATGATACCACGGTAGTAGGCCAGATCACCAACAACGATGAGTCAGCCTACAGGGAGGAGGTCCAGCATCTCATGAAGTGGTGCGCCGATAACAACCTAGCCCTTAACATCAAGAAAACCAAAGAAATCATTGTGGACTTCAGGAAGTCTAAAGGCGGAAGTCACACCCCCATCCACATCAATGGGGCTGTGGTGGAAAGGGTGGACAGCTTTAAGTTCCTCGGAGTCCACATCACGGAAGACCTCTCCTGGTCCCTCAATACCTCCTCTCTGGTGAAGAAGGCCCAGCAGCGCCTATATTTCCTAAGGAGGCTGAAGGGATGTAACCTGTCACCCCTGATCCTCTCTAACTTTTACCGCTGCACAATAGAGAGCATCCTGACAAACTGTATCACAGTATGGTATGGCAGCTGTAGCTACTATGACCGGAAAGCCGTGCAGCGGGTAGTCAAAACTGCCCAATGCATTACCGGCACCCGGCTACCAACCATAGAGCACATATACCAGAAACGCTGTTTGCAGAGGTCACGGTCCATCATCAAAGACCCTACCCACCCCAGCCACAGTCTGTTCACTCTCCTGCCATCTGGGAGACGCTACAGATGCATTCGCACCCGTACAACCAGATTTAGGAACAGCTTCTTTCCCAGGGCTGTCATCCTACTGAACTCCACAAATAAACTCTAAAGCCTGCACATCTGCCAATGCACTTTATTATGGTTATGTTTACGTTAATGTATTACAAGCCAAATGTATGTTGAATGTTTAAATGTCTTAATCTAAATGTACACTCTCGGGAGCCGCAAGTCTACATTTCGTTGTACTGCACTTGTGCACTAACAATGACAATAAAAGTTGATTTGATTTGATTGATTTGATTTGATCTGAAAATAGAAAGGACAGGCTAAAGTAGTACAGTACTGCACAGTAGAGTTCTAATTTTGTGATCATGTACTCCCAGTGGAGACGCCAACTCAAAAGGAGAGTTGGTTAGAGATGGAGCTATTACATTGTAGCCTTGATTATTTTGACCGACACTCCTTCCAGCAGGACTTCCTGTTGTGAGCCAGAAGTCAAGAAATTAACCTGTATGTGTGTCACCTTGGCTCAGTGGTAGCACTTTGGCTTCTGCTTCAGGTTTACACCTCACTATAGGGATTTGATTGCATAACCTTGGTTGACACTTTACTGCAATACTGAGGGAGTACTGCATTGTTATAGGTGCCAGATATTCTGCCCTTTGCCTGTCCAGAAATGGTGAGCGTGGGCAGAAGCTGGCTGGGGATTGTGCTCTGCCAATTCTCCACTCAAATGTTTATCTGCTGGGTTTTCCATCCCATGATTGTAGGATGCAACGCGACAAAAGCATTTAAATGAGGGTGGAAGGATGGAATGATCATACACATGATATCTTGTTATCCTGCTCTTACTGACACAGATTACACAGACCAAGCACTACAAAAAGTGCTTGGGAAGTTGTTTGAGCAAGGCGAGATTTGTTTGGAGACTATTTATATCAGGAGGCCTTTAATTGCTGCTGTCAGTTTCAGTTTGTGAACTTATGGGTATCCAGTCCTCAGAACTGACGCTGTTAATCAAGGAGGGGAGGGGTTTAAACAAGCTCACAACCTCTTAAAGGGGAATTCGCCTTGGAATGCCAATGAAGTTGACATCAGTTCCAGGTATTCCTCTGTATTTGCCCTTCCTTGATGAGGAAAGAGGAGGAAAGGGATCAGAGAAGGGTTTGTCTGCATAGGAAGCGAATGAGGAAGGTTTGGAATTACCCAGCCATCAGAGCATGCAGAGCACAACATTTTTGAGGAGACTCTGATTTCCCTGATGTTAGCATTATACTATGCCATGTGAGTATATTGTACAGTTTGAACTAAGACTTGCTTTATGCTATGTTCCACCACTTTCTGATGTTGCAGAAGTCCAAAGATGTGCAGGTTAGGTTGATTGGCTATGATAAAAATTGACCCTTAGTGTTAGGGGGATTAAATACGTGGGGTTACGGGGATAGGGTGGGGTAGGAGTTACGGGGATCGGGTGGGATATGTGTCGGTGCAGGCTCGATGGGCCAAAATGGCCTTTATCTGCACTGTGGGGTTTCTGTGATTCTGTGTGATTCTGTGAAGTCATTCTGATCCTGAACAAGCCTTCCAGAGCTTTTGCAAATGACATAGGTCCTGATATTGTCAGGCTCCGCTCCCAACACAGAATCTTGCTTGACAGGACTGCTGCTCAGTGGCTTGGGTGCAGAGGTCAGTATGCCTGATTCACAGATTTTCTAGCCAATTAAATTGGAAACTTCTGCAGCCAATTTTCCATTCGTTAATCCCATCAAGTAGGCTCCATTCTGGGAGAAATGTCTGGTAATTTTGTAATTGTACCGTCACGTCAACTGTTTGCAATTGACGAATCATTTTCTGACTTCAAACTACCAGAGAGGAAATCACAGAAATCACAGAAATCACAGAAACCCCACAGTGCAGATAGAGGCCATTTCGGCCCATCGAGCCTGCACCGACACACATCCCACCCAATCCCCGTAACCCCTACACCAACACATATCCCCATTTAATCCCCCTAACACTAAGGGTCAATTTATCATAGCCAATCAACCTAACCCGCACATCTTTGGACGGTGGGAGGAAACCGGAGCACCCGGAGGAAACCCACGCAAACACGGGGAGAATGTGCAAACTCCACACAGACAGTCGCCCGAGGCCGGATTCGAACCCGGGTCCCTGGCGCTGTGAGGCAACAGTGCTAACCACTATGCCACCGTGCTGCCCTCGCATATCTCGCATATCTCGCATATCATATAGAAACATAGAAACATAGCAGATAGGAGCAGGAGTAGGCCATTCGGCCCCTCGAGCCTGCTCCGCCATTCAATTCGATCATGGCTGATCATCCAAATTCAGTACCCTGTGTGATAAAAATAATAACTTCCGGGAAGTTATGTCATCACTTCCTGTGAACTGTGAACTATGAACTATGAACTGTGTACATACCTCACTTCCTGTCATGTCACTTCCTGTTGGACTGGTATAAATACTGGTCTGTTCAGTATTGTAAGAGGCTTCTACCAGAGGTATGGTAAAGACCTCTCTTGTATATAGTGTGTTTATAAGTTACTTAAAGCTTACTTTAAAGTTACTTGATGGTAAGTCTCCTTTTTCTTACATCAATTTAAGTAACTTAGTATTTACACTGACAAATACTAGACCTTCAGACAAACTCGGAAGTTAAGGATCCAGGGAACCACCCATCATGGAGAAAATCCTTAGACCTATTCGTCTGGACTTGGACCCGAATACACCAGCAGCTGGCAGGGTATGGAAGCATTGGTATCGTACTTTTGAGAATTTTCTGGATGAATGTAAAGTGGATGCTCCTGCTAAATTGAAGATACTTGTCAATTATGTGACCCCAAAAGTGTTCGAATATGTTGATGAATGGGATAATTACGAAGAGGTGATTCGGGCACTTAAGAAACTGTATGCGAAGACCCCAAATGAGGTCTATGCTAGACATCTACTGGCCACAGCCCGACAAGGGCCAGGGGAATCAATTGACGAATTCCTGCAAGAACTTCGCAGGCTCAGCGTAGATTGTAACTTTCAGGCAGCCTCAGCTGAGCTGTACCGCCAAGAAATGATTCGTGATGCTTTCATCTGCGGGATTGCCTCTCCATTTATACGCCAGCGTCTACTAGAAAGTAAAACACTTGAGCTACAAAAAGCTTTTGACCTAGCTTGTTCACTGGATTTGGCAAAGAGAAATGCAGACCTCTATCAGCTGCCCAGATCTCGATCTGCTGCTGTAGCTGCAACCAGACAATTCAAGCGGTCTCAGGTGAACCCTATCATGGGGGAATCTAATTCTGATAATTCTGATGAAGAAGAGGAGGACGACCCCACTTTAGCAGCCTCTTGGCAATCTAGGAAGGAATGCTTCTTTTGTGGAGATGCTTTTCACCCTAGGAAAACCTGCCCTGCTCGCAATGCAATCTGCAGTTATTGCGGGAAAAAAGGACACTTTGCTAAAGTTTGCCTATCAAGGGCCTCTACGAGGGCCAATCCAGCTAAGGCCTACCGAACTGCCCCAATTAGGGCCTATCAAGATGCTCCAGCTAGGACCTATCAAGCTTCCTCTCGAGCTCTCTCCCGAAGAAGCACACCGAGAGTTTTAGCCACTCTCTGTGCAACGACACCAATTACAGCTGCTTGCCCACAGAACCTGTCTCAAGCAGCCACAAAAATTTCAATTAAAGGGCATACCTTAGATGCCTTAATTGACTCAGGAAGTACTGATAGTTTCATTAAGGAACAGATTGTTGCGAAATTGAAACTACATGTCTTCCCATCGGACCAGGCAATTGCGATGGCCCAGTCATCACTTAATACCAGAATCTCCGGCTTTTGTGTTGTTGATATGACACTTCATGGTCGTATGTATCCCTCCACCCGACTTTCAGTGCTCAAGGACTTATGTAGTGATCTCCTCTTAGGGCTGGACTTCCAAAAACAGCATAAGAAACTCACCATTGAGTTTGGTGGATCCAAACCCGGACTTACTATTTCTAATATACCGTCTAAATTACCATTTTGTGCATTGTCAGCAGCTTCACTTGATGAACCCTCATTATTTGCCAGTATTCCGCCTCAATGCCAACCGATAATAACGAAATCGCGGCGCTTTAATCAGGAAGACCAATCTTTTATTGCGGCTGAAATCTCTCGACTTCTAGCAGAGGATATCATTGAACCATGTTCGTCGCCCTGGCGGGCTCAAGTCGTCATTGTCAAGAACCCTCTAAAACCTCACAAACGGCGACTATGCATCGATTATTCGCAAACCATCAATCAATATACCGACTTGGACGCCTACCCATTGCCACGCATTGATGATATGGTTAATAAACTGGCCGAATACAAAGTGTTCTCAACTTACGATTTAAAAAGTGCCTATCATCAGTTACCCTTGAAGGTCTCAGATAAGCAGTACACAGCCTTTGAGGCTAATGGACGGCTGTACCAATTTCGTCGCCTCCCATTCGGGGTTACTAATGGAGTGGCTGTCTTTCAACGGGCAATGGATGGCCTGGTTAAGCAGGAAAACCTAAGGGACACTTTTCCCTATCTTGATAACATTACCATTGCAGGTCACGATCAACAGGAACACAACTCCAACCTCCAAAAATTTCGGGATGCCCTCCATCACCGTAATTTGACCCTGAATGAATCCAAATCTGTTGAGTCGCAACCGACCATCAACATCCTTGGCTACTGCGTAGGCAATGGTATCATTAAGCCAGACCCAGAAAGACTTCGCCCGCTCCAAGAGCTCCCGTCACCTAAGAATCCGGCTTCTTTACGTCGGGCTCTCGGTCTGTTTGCATACTACGCTAAATGGATTCCTCATTTTTCGGACAAAATCCAACCCTTGCTGCATGCTAGATCATTTCCACTGGGAACAGCGGCTGTTGCAGCCTTTAACCTTCTCAAAAAACAGTTGGAGAAAGCGGCTCTTCACTCCATTGATGAGAATCTCCCTTTCGTGGTTGAATGTGATGCCTCGGAGGTGGCAATCTCGGCTACTCTGAATCAGGAAGGTCGTCCTGTAGCATTTATGTCCAGGACCTTACAAGGTGCCGAGCTACATTATCCTCCGGTTGAGAAAGAAGCCACAGCCATCATAGAGGCAGTACGGAAGTGGAACCATTTTCTAGCTCGCCAGCACTTTACATTGATCACGGACCAACGATCAGTCGCCTTCATGCTCGATAATCGAAAACGAACCAAAATTAAGAATAATAAAATACAACTTTGGAGGATGGAACTGGCCTCTTTTGGTTATACCATTCTCTATCGGCCTGGCAAGGAGAATGTGGCCCCGGACACCCTCACACGGGCATTCTGCTCCACTATGTCATCCTCCACTCTCATGGATGTCCACAATGGTTTGTGTCATCCTGGCGTTACGCGCATGCTACATTTCGTACGATCACGGAATCTCCCTTTTTCCACTGGAGATGTAAAGAAAATATGCTCAGAATGCCGGCTTTGTGCGGAATTAAAACCTCAGTTCTTCCGCCCCTCAGATGGTATACTCATACATGCAACCCAACCGATGCAACGACTTAGCATCGATTTTAAGGGCCCAGTGCCCTCTTCAACTCGGAACACATATTTGCTCACCATGATCGACGAATATTCACGTTTTCCGTTTGCCTTCCCCTGCTCCAGTATGCTGGCGTCCACAGTAATCTGCTGCCTTGAGCAGGTATTTTCTCTCTGTGGCATGCCGGCTTATATTCACTCAGATCGGGGTCCATCCTTTATGTCAAGGGAACTCAAGGACTACCTCTCAGAATGGGGAATTGCTACAAGCAAAACAACACCATACCATCCCATCGGAAATGGGCAGGTAGAGAGGTATAACGGTATCATCTGGAATTCCGTACGTCTCGCTTTAAGATCTCGGGGCCTACCAGACCAGCAATGGGAAACAGTGCTTCCGGATGCATTGCACTCTATACGGTCCCTGCTTTCTACAGCCACAAATACTACACCTCATGAGCGGTTCTTTGGATTCCAGCGTCGCTCATCTCATGGGACATCACTCCCATCATGGCTAACTACTCCTGGACCTGTATTACTCCGAAGATACGTTCGGACGTCTAAAAATGACCCTCTTGTAGACGAGGTCGAACTAACCGATGCCAACCCCACCTATGCAAACATACGATATTCCGACGGCCGAGAATCTACCGTATCATTACGGGATCTGGCTCCCTGCCCACCAGGACCTAGTGGGACATCGGGTGATGGCATTTCACCAGGAAACTCTTGGGACCTATCGGGTACCCCTCTCCAGGATCCTGATCGGACACCAACTACCTTGGTGCCGGTAGAACCCTGTGCTCAAGGTTGCGACCCTCCCAGTACCGCGCATGAAAGTACTGATCCGCCACAGACCAGCTCTGCACCTCCCTCTGAACAGAGGCAGTCTGACTTTGAACCTATTGGGGCTCGTACTCGAAGCCATGATCTCCCCGACCCTTCACAGGGCAATCCAGGCCACACGGACTCTGGCCAATGGCCAACCGCATGTAAGCGGACCAGCGACCCTCAACGACGGGAATCCAAACGGGTGCGACTCTTCCTTGTTCGGCGGCTGCGGACCAAAAGGTAGACCAGCCTCCTAAACCTGCAGGAGGGAAGAATGTGATAAAAATAATAACTTCCGGGAAGTTATTTCATCACTTCCTGTGAACTGTGAACTATGAACTATGAACTGTGTACATACCTCACTTCCTGTCATGTCACTTCCTGTTGGACTGGTATAAATACTGGTCTGTTCAGTATTGTAAGAGGCTTCTACCAGAGGTATGGTAAAGACCTCTCTTGTATATAGTGTGTTTATAAGTTACTTAAAGCTTACTTTAAAGTTACTTGATGGTAAGTCTCCTTTTTCTTACATCACCCTGTCCCTGCTTTCTCCCCATATCCCTTGATCCCCTTAGCCTTAAGAAATATATCTAACTCCTTCTTGAATATATTTAATGAATTGGCCTCAACCGTCTTCTGTGGTAGAGAATTCCACAGGTTCACCACCCTCTGAGTGAAGAAATTGCTCCTCATCTCTGTCCTAAATGGCTTACCCCTTATCCTTAGACTGTGACCCCTGGTTCTGGACTCTCCCGCCATCACAAATTCAGTAATTATTCCCCAAATCCATTAAAATGCATGAGCAGAAAATCATGGGCAGTGTACGCCCCAATTTAAGTTGGAAAATTACACCTTACTTGGAAACTGATGAGCAGAGTTCTTTAGGGGTGCATGCATACTCCACGTTGGGAGCAGAAGTTCATAAGTGTTGTTCTTGCATGTCAGGTTTGTGGTCCTAAAATGATTACAGAAATTAGAAGCTTCCATTGCCTCCATGGATGCGAGTGTGGGTCAGAGATAGGATGACCGCATTATAGCCATGACTCTCAGCCCCAGTTGTTAAACTGAGGTCCCGTCTGCTTTCTCAGGTGGACGCAAAAGATCCCATGGCACTTTTTAAACAAGAGCTGGGGCATTCTCCCCAGTGTTCTGGCCAATATTTATTCCTCAACCAAAATTACTGTTTTTTTGAAAAAGGAACAGCATATCTGGTCATTATCTTACTGTTTATGGGACCTTGCTGTTCACAAATTGTTTGCCGTGTTTCCCTACATGACAACAGTGATTAAACATTAAAAGTACTTCATTGGCTGTAAAGCACTTTGGGATGTTCTGAGGTTATGAAAGATGCTATATAAATGCGAATTCCTTTATGATTTTTCCTATTCCTCTGCACTCCACAATTGCTTTTATTACAATTATTGTAGTTGTAATGACATTCAGTAGGTTTCTGACAGCCCCTGCATTGATGGCTGCTTTCTTTTTCACTAACCTGAGCACTACAGGGAGTTAATATTCACCCAGCAGTTGGTTCAAGCACTAACGGGTCATACCGGTGCCTGCTAATTATTTACCTAATTAGCGGCATTACTGGCAATTACTACAGAAACAGAGGAGTTAGCCCCTGCTAAACCATTGAAGGAGGCATGAGGTATAGTAGGTGTATTGATTTCCTTGTGGGTTCAATGATGAGACATTTATATAAACGAGAATAACTTTTAATCTAAGGCTTGTTCAAGAATTCATACAGCTTTTCAGGAGACCATGCTTTCAGCTGCAGCTAAAATGAAACTGAAACTCTCAGCCTGCTTGTCTGTGTCACATGACCTCTGCTGCTCAGGCACAAGCAATCACACACAGACAAGTATGCTGTAAGGCATAAGTAATCAAACACAGAAAAATATCATCACTATTTGCTGATATCATTACATCTCCCTTTCTTAAAACAAAAGTATTTTACTTTTAACTAACAACATGTTTTCTTTGTATTAATCTGCATTTTAACTGTAACATTTAATGAACTTACATTATCATTATCATGATCAAGGTTTTTTTACCCTTGTTTTGTGTGTTCACATGAAATGTGTCAATACACTAGAACTTGAGGAAAGAATAAGATAACATTACTTCCTTCTGTAACAATAGTCCTTAAATTTGCTCAATGAGTCTCTCAGGAGGCTTCACGTGTCTTGAGGATTTTCTGATTGATTGTCCTTAAATCTGAGTTGTTGCCTCAGATGATTGGTTCTCAGCTGTGTGATCCGGTTGTTCAACAGTATCAGTCTCTTGACCTGCTGTGTGATCCGGTTGTTCAACAGTATCAGTCCTTTGACCTGCTGTGGCTGGTTCCATGAGAAGATCTCGACGATTTCTTCTCAGAACAGCACCCTCATCTGTCTGAATGGTGTATGATCTTGGTTGAACTTCACTCAGGACAGTTCCCTTCTCCGTCCATGTGTTTGTTTTGTCTTTGAACCTTACTTGGTCACCAGTGTGGAGTTCAGGTAGGTTTTGTGTTCCTCTGTCATAATAGTACTATTGCTTTTCTTTCTGTTGTTCTTTGAACTTCCTCACTTTCTCCCCCTCTTTTGTTTTCAGGAGGTTCTCCGGGATGGGTAGGTTTGACCTTAGCCGATGTCCCATCAGGAGTTGGGCTGGTGACATACCACACTCGAGCGGCGTTGTGCGGTATACAAGCATGCTTTGGTAGAAGTCAGTTCCACTGTCTTTTGCCTTGTACATCAGTCTTTTCACTGTCTGGACCGATTTTTCCACTACTCCATTGGACTGTGGATAGTGAGGTCTTGACGTTGTGTGGACAAAGTCCCACTCTTTGGCAAAGTGTCGGAAATTTGCATTGTTAAACTGGGGTCCGTTGTCTGTGAAGACCTCGCTTGCCACGCCATGTCTGGAGAATATGGCTTTCATACTTCTTATCACAGCTTCTGCTGTGGTGGTGTACAGTCTACAAACCTTTGGATACAGGGAGTAATAGTCTGTGACGACAAGATAGTCCTTCCCTTGACATACGAATAGGTCAGCGCCTACCTTCTGGTAAGGTCTGTCTGGTGCTGGGTGTGGCTTTAGTGGTTCTACCGGATTGCTTGCTCGATATTTCAGGCATATTGTGCAGTTTGACACCTCATTTGTCACATCTTGGTTCATTCGTGGCCAGTACATCACCTCTCGTGCTCTTTTCTTACACTTTTCGATTCCCAGATGTCCTCCATGGATCTTTTTTAGCATCTCTTTTCTCAGGCTCTTTGGGATAACTATTTTACTTCCTTTGTAGATGATGTCTTCGACCACTGATAGCAGAGTACTGGAACTGCAGGGCGGAACTATGTCAGGTGAGCAGTCTTGCTTCATGTTGGGCCATCCATCCAAGGTGCTTTTCTTCAGTCGTCTCATTGTTTCATCTTTGTTTGTCTCAGTCTTTATGAGCTCCATTTTTGCATCTGCTATGGGCAGTGCACTTGTGATCATGTCCACGTAGGCGTTCACTTTTTCATCCATTGTGGTGTTTGCAGGCTCACTTGGGTCAACAGCTCTGGACAACGTGTCTGCTGTATACATCAGCTTACCCGGTGTGTACGCAACATTCAGTGTATAGCGTTGCAGCCTGATCATCATTCTTTGTATTCTAAGCGGACAGCTATTTAGTGGCTTTTGGAACAATGCAATCAAGGGCTTATGGTCAGTCTCTACACTGATTGCTTGTCCTGCCACAAACTGGTGAAATCTTTCACAGGCGTATGTGATGCTGAGCAGCTCCTTTTCTATTTGAGCATATCGCGTCTCCGCGTCTGTCATTGAGCGCGATGCATATGCAATAGGTTGCCAGTAGTCATATTGTTGCAGAAGAATGGCACCGAGCCCACTCTGTGATGCATCTGATGATATCTTGATGGGTCTCGCTGGGTCATAAAACCTCAGAACTGGTTCCTCTGTGAGCAGTTTCTTTAGATCGCTCCATGACTTCTCATGCTCATGATTCCATTCCCATTCTATGTTCTTTTCAGTTAGTCTTCTCAGTGGCGCTATTTTTTCTGAGAGGTTGGATATGAATTTATCCATGTAGTTGATCATTCCATTAAACCTCTGCACGTCCTTTTTGCATTGTGGCCTTGGCATATTCTCAATGGCGGACACCTTTCTGGGATCTGGTCTGATGCCCTCACTGCTAAGGATATCTCCCACGAATGTCAGTTCTGTCACCCCGAGCTGGCATTTCTCTCTATTCAGCTTCAGGTTTGTTTTCCTTGTTGCTTCCAGCACTTTTTTCAGTCTCTCGTCATGCTCAGTTCTCGTGGTTCCCCATACTATGATGTCATCCATTGATGTATCAACTCCCTCCAGGTGCTCATAGATCATATGGATAGTCTTGTGATACACTTCAGGAGCTGAGGCAATGCCAAATGGTAACCTTAGGAATCTGTATCTGCCATATACAGTGTTGAACGTGCACAGTCTTGAACTTGCTTCGTCCAGCTTCATCTGCCAAAATCCTGAGGATGCATCTAACTTGCAGAAATATTTTGCATTTGCAAACTGTGCCATGATTTCCTCACGTGTAGGAAGCTTGAAGTGCTCTCTCTTTATTGCTCTGTTTAGATCTCTTGGATCCAGGCAAATTCTGAGCTTTCCATTCTTTTTGTCCACTACGACGAGGGAACTCACCCACTCAGTTGGCTCATCTATCTTCTGAATCACGTTCAGGCTTTCCATCCTGTCCAACTCTGCCTTCAGTTGCTTTTGAAGAGCAAACGGAACTTTTCTGCATGGATGTATGACCGGTGTCATACTTTTATCTACTCTGATCGTGTGTTCTCCTGGAATGCAGCCTAGACCCTTAAATAGGTCTTTGTATTCTTTCATGATTTCATCATAGACTGTCTCTCCTTCGCTTTCCACAACGAGGACTCTCTTTACCAGGTTCAGCCTCTCACAGGCTTTTAAACCTAGTATGGCTTGCACATCCTTTGGCACCATGATTAATGCTAGCGTGTGCTCTCTGTCCTTGTGTGTTACTTTGACAATGCATTTTCCTTTCACTGGTATATCAGTACCTGAGTATCCGGTCACTTTCACTTGTATTCCATGTAACTTTGGTCTGGGTCTAATTCTCTTAAAATCGGTCTCTGATATCACATTAACTTGTGCTCCAGTATCCAATTTAAATGGAATATGTATGTCGTTCACTTTTAGTGTCAACATCCAGTCTCTTTCTTCTTTTTTGTTTTCAGACACCACATCTACATAGAATTCCTCTATCTCGCTTTCATCTACTGCATGGACCTTGCTTTGTTGCGCTTGGTTCTTACAGCAACGGGCATAATGGTTGTTTTTGTTGCATCTATTGCATGTTTTACCATATGCTGGACACTTTCTTGGTGGATGCTGTGTACCGCATCGACTACATGACTTCCGATTGTCCCTTTCATTTTCGTTTGCTGGCCACGTCTCTTTTTTTACATTGGCGCTCTCTTTGTTAAATGGTTTGTATCCGTTCTTTCTCACTGCATCCACGTTGCAGCTACTGTCACTGAACAGCTCCTTCGCCTGCAACTTCACAGTCTCTGTAGCCCTACACAGTGCTATGGCTTTTCCCAGGTCTAGATCTTGCTCTCTTAGCAGTCTTTCCCTTAGACCATTATCTGGAATACCACACACCAGTCTGTCTTTTATCAGCGAGTCTGTGAGTCCCCCAAATTCACACGATTTGCTTCGGTTTCTCAGTTCAGTCACATACTGATCAATAGTCTCGCCGATTTTCTGTACACATGTGAAAAATTTGTGCCTCTCAAAGGTCACGTTGCGTTTAGGTATGCAGTAGGCCTCAAACTGTTCCATTATTTTATCTAGCTTCATTTTGTCTCCATCAACGGCAAATATGAAATTATTATATACCTCCAGCGCTGCATCACCCACTACATGTAAGAACACGGACGACTTCTGTTTATCACTTTTCTCGTCAGCTCCGGTTGCCGCTAAATACAACTCTAAACGTTGTTTGAACCTTCTCCAATTTTCAGCCACATTACCTGACAACTGAAGCGTCGCCGGTGGGAGTAAACCTTCCATTTTTCACTTCGTTAGCTCTTCTCTAATGGTAAGCAACGATGTTCTCTTCTGGCTTGCTAATATGTGGAGAGCTGATTTCGCTTACTTGCCACAACTCCTTTCACTGTCCCATCGAGTTGCTAACTTCCAATTTTTTCTCTTAATCTCTTTCAATCGAGCCACTTCTGACACCATGTATTGATTTCCTTGTGGGTTCAATGATGAGACATTTATATAAACGAGAATAACTTTTAATCTAAGGTTTGTTCAAGAATTCATACAGCTTTTCAGGAGACCATGCTTTCAGCTGCAGCTAAAATGAAACTGAAACTCTCAGCCTGCTTGTCTGTGTCACATGACCTCTGCTGCTCAGGCACAAGCAACCACACACAGACAAGTATGCTGTAAGGCATAAGTAATCAAACACAGACAAATATCATCACTATTTGCTGATATCATTACAGTAGGCATTCATCTTATTTTAGATCATCTACATTTTTATCTGTCTTGTACAGTTTTGCATGTAATAAATAAAGGATAGTATGAAAACATATAATAGAAAAACATTCCAGGTAAAATGTAATATAAATTGATTGCAAAACAGGTTGCAAGAACAATAAGCAAATGAGCAGAGCAAGCCAAGTCATATGTAACAGATAAGAAGGATGGGAATAGCCTTGGCAAGTCCAGTATTAGTAGATGAGGGATAACATTAAAGACACACAACAAGCACAAGCGTAACTCAGACAGCAGGCAGTGTCCACATTAAAGGAGATTCTGGTCATTGGAACATTCTACTCTCACTTTCATCCAACACATTGGGAAGTTAGGATGGTGCTAGATCCCTTTGGTGAGAAAAAGGCCAAAAAAATAGAAAATAATCCATTTGAAAGAGAATGCATCTTTCATTCCAACATCCAAGCATCAGCTGGGAGTTCAGATTTATCCTCCTGCCTCTGGATGACAGTTGACCGATTAAGAAAAGATGGGGGCCCAGAAGCTAACACAGAAATACCGATCAGCTTCAGAGCTGGTGTTAACATAAAGGGTAGGATATTCAATGAGCCGTGGAGGCGGGATTGGAGGCGTGTGGGTGGTTAAAATCGCAAAAACTGGCGTGCGGGACACCCCCACCCCGCCTCCTTCCTGACTCCGAGCAATTTTAACTCAGTCTTGTCTGATGGTCCCGACTCCGTCCCGCCTCCAACAGGCGGGGCTGGTCGTTAAGGCTCTTAACAAGCACTACATGGCCTCTATAATCCTATTTTAAAAGGCCCTTGCAATTTTAACCCTTTCCCCATGTGAAACATGCCTGGTGGGAAACACGACGGTGAAACCTGGCAGGAGAACTATTGGATTGGTGACTATCAACTGCAGGTCAACCATTAAAGAGGAGATTTGATCAGCCATCATTTGCAGGTGGCAGGACTTAGTGGTCTCAGGTCTGGGGCAACTTTTAGAAGGCTTAACCACACCTGTGGAAGGTTGGAGCCTCACACCCATCTCCAGTGTGACCTCCTGGGAAACCCCTCTTGCCACCTTCACTCAACGCTTCCTCAACGGAGGCATATATCAGAAGCATGGGAGCCATCTATTTCCTTCCCATCTGGGCATTAGAGGAGCTCGAGCACCAGCAGAATCAGGAACAACAGCAGCACCAGCAACAGCAGCTGCAGCAGGAGCGCCAGGTTGCTGCTCACCCACCTGAGGCTGCACAGGCCAGAAGGAGCCAGCGCCTGGAAGCCCGTCGGCGCAGGAGATACCCCCCAAACAGGGTCTACAGACATAGGGTCAGCTATCTAAACATGTCTGAGCAGCAGTGCCAAAGGTGGCTCCGACTTTCGCAAGAGGTAGTGAGTGACATCTACGCAATGCTACAGCAAGACCTACTGCCCAGAGGACCAGGTGGACAAGCATTACCAGTGGCCGTCAAAGTCACCACCGCTCTCAATTTTTTTGCCTCAGGCTCATTCCAGGGATCAGCAGCAGACATCAGCGGCATCTCCCAGGCAGGTAACCAATGCCCTCTTTGCCATCGCGCACAATCACATCCATTTCACCAAGGATCGAGCAAGTGTCACGGCGCGAGCGGTTGGATTAGCTCATCTGGCAGGCTTTCCAAGGGTGCAGGGTGTTGTTGACTGCACACATGTGGTCCTTAAGACACCCCATCACAGTCTAGGTATTTTTCTCAATCGCAAGGGCTTCAACTCCCTTAACGTTCAGCTGGTGTGTGACCACAAGAAGGAAATTTTGCATATTTGTGCCAAGTACCCTGGCAGTTGCCATGACTCCTTCATACTGCGCCAGTCTAGTGTGCCTCCGCTATTCAGTCCGCCAGACCAACTTAACGGATGGCTACTTGGAGACATGGGCTATCCCCTGAGGACGTGGCTAATGACGCCGTTGAGGAGTGTGGTAAACCACTGTTTGTATTCCTGTTTGTCCTGTTTGTATTCCACTGTGTACATGCCTGGACATGCCTCGGCTGACTCCTCCCACAGGTCCTAGTATAAAGGTGACTGCTCCCCAGCCCTTTGTATCCTGGACCGGTCGACTACGCGAGGCAGACCTCCATTCTGTTGTTAATAAAAGCCTTTAGTTACTCTTCTAACTCTCAGTCTTTTATGAGTAATTGATAGCGCATCAATTTTATTAACAACATTTTTACAATGGAGAAGATCCTCACACCAGCATGCCTGGACTTAGATCATCGGGAGGCGGACTCATCCACCAAGTTTACTCACTGGCTTAAGTGTTTCGAAAAATTCCTGACCGCCTCCGAAGCAATCAAATCGGACGAGGACAAACTGGATGTCCTGACCTCCAAAGTGAACCACCGAGTGTACTCGGTCATCCAAGACGCGACCTCGTACGCGGACGCTATCAAGCTCCTCAAGGACCAGTACACGCGCCCAGTGAACGAAGTGTACGCCAGGCACCTCCTGGGGAGTCGTAAACAACAACCTGGGGAATCGACCGTGGAATACCTTCAGGCACTGTCTGTGCTTGGCCGGGCCTGTGGTTGTAAGGATGTAAAGGCCGCCGTGTACACAGAGGAACTTATCCGGGACGCTTTTGTAGCGGGCCACAGATCCAATTACACCCGACAGCGACTGTTGGAGCAGAGTAACCTCGACCTCAACAAGGCCTCTGAACTCGCACTATCATTGGATGCAGCCTACCAGGGCATGGATGCCTACTCCTCTGCACCGTGGACGCCGCGGGGAATGACAGCCTGGGACACGGTAGGACCGCCTCATAGCGCCGTGCCACCCCAGCCACACCCCAACAACGGCCCAAATACCGCAGCAGTGTCCCAAGGCCAGACAGCAGTGCCCCAAGGCCAGAAATGCTACTTCTGTGGCCAGGCAAAACACCCCAGAGCGCGCTGCCCGGCGAAAAACACGATCTGCTCGGGCTGCGGGAAGAAGGGACACTACGCTAGCGTCTGCAGGGCCAAAGCCACCCCGAACCCCAGCAGCGCCGCGTGTGGGCCATGCGGGCCGCCATCTTGGACCTCCCCGGCCATGTGCGAATCACCGGTACAGCAGCCATTTTGGACGCCTCCAGCCACATGGGGATCATGGACGCCGCCATCTTGGACGACAGCCGGGACGCAGCAGGCCCCCGACACCGCCTCATCTGATACCCGCAGCGACACACCGACCCCTACATTGGCATCCGTTACACTGGACCAAGCGAGACCGCACCAACTGGCCAGTTCCACAATGGGCAATAAGGTAAATGGTCACGATACAATCTGCCTTTTTGACTCTGGGAGCACGGAGAGCTTCATCCACCCCGACACGGTGCGGCGTTGCTCTCTCCCAGTCCTGCCTGCGCAACAGCGGGTTTCTGTGGCCTCCGAGTCCCAGTCGGCGGACATCGGCGGCTACTGCGTGGTGACACTCGTAGTAGACGGGACCGTGTACGATCATTTTAAACTTCTGGTCCTGCCTGACCTCTGCGCTGCCGTCCTGCTGGGGTTAGATTTTCAGTGCCACCTTAAAAGTGTTACGATGGCGTACGGTGGACCCCTACCCCCACTCACAGTCCGCAGCCAGCAGCTTCCAAATTGCCCGCCGCACACCAGGTGCAACCTCTCCACACTCAGAGTCACCCCCCCACCACTGTTTGCTAACCTCACCCCCGACTGTAAGCCCATCGCCACAAAGAGCAGGCGATACAGTGCCGGGGACAGGGTTTTCATTAAAACCGAAGTGGAGCGGCTCCTGAAAGAAGGGATTATTGAGGGCAGCACCAGCCCCTGGCGAGCCCAGGTTGTGGTCGTTAAGACCGGCGAGAAGCAGCGCCTGGTCATCGACTACAGCCAGACAATAAATCGCTACACCCTGCTGGACGCCCACCCACTCCCCCGTATAGCTGATATGGTCAACCAGATCGCGCAGTACCGCGCCTTCTCGACCATTGACCTGAAATCAGCGTACCACCAGCTCCCCATCCGCCCTGAGGACCGCCAGTACACTGCCTTTGAGGCAAACGGCCACCTCTATCACTTCCTTAGGGTTCCCTTTGGCGTCACCAACGAGGTCTCCGTCTTCCAAAGGGAGATGGACCGGATGGTAGATCAAAATGCGTTGCAGGCCACTTTCCCATATCTGGACAATGTGACCATCTGCGGCCGTGACTTGCAGGACCATGATGCAAACCTCGAAAAATTCCTCCGCACCGCCCAACTCCTAAACCTGACATATAACAAGGAGAAGTGCATATTCCGCACAAACCGCCTCGCCATCCTTGGCTGTGTTGTGGAACACGGAGTCATCGGCCCCGACCCCGACCGGATGCGTCCCCTTATGGAACTTCCACTGCCCCACTGCCTCAAGGCCCTGAAGAGGTGCCTAGGGTTTTTCTCCTATTACGCCCAGTGGGTCCCCTACTATGCGGACAAGGCCCGTCCGCTGATCAAGTCCACCTCTTTTCCCTTGACGGCAGAGGCCCGCTTAGCCTTCCACCGTATCAAGGAGGACATTGCCAAAGCCACCATGCACGCAGTGGACGAATCCATCCCCTTCCAGGTGGAAAGCGACGCATCCGACTTTGCCCTGGCCGCTACCCTCAATCAGGCGGGGAGACCCGTGGCCTTCTTTTCACGAACCCTCCAAGGCCCGGAGACCAGACGCTCTGCTGTTGAGAAGGAGGCCCAGGCAATTGTGGAGGCTGTGCGTCATTGGAGGCACTACCTGGCCGGAAAACGATTTACCCTGCTCACTGACCAGCGTTCAGTTGCTTTTATGTTTAACAACAAGCAGAGGGGGAAAATCAAAAATGACAAGATCTTGAGGTGGAGAATCGAACTTTCCACCTACAACTACGAGATCTTGTACTGGCCCGGGAAGCTAAATGAACCCCCGGATGCGCTATCGCGTGGCACCTGCGCCAGCGCGCAGATCGATAGACTGCGGGCCCTCCACAATGACCTCTGCCACCCGGGGGTCACCAGGTTCTTCCACCTCATCAAGGCCCGCAACCTGCCTTACTCTATTGAGGAGGTCAGGACCATGACCAGGAACTGCCAAGTCTGCGCTGAGTGCAAACCGCACTTTTATAGACCAGACAGGGCCCACCTGATAAAAGCCACTCGCCCCTTCGAGCGCCTGAGCGTTGATTTTAAAGGGCCTCTCCCCTCCTCCGACCGCAATGTGTACTTCCTCAATATTATTGATGAGTACTCCCGTTTCCCGTTCGCCTTCCCCTGCCCGGACATGACCAGTGCCACGGTCATTAAATGTCTGAACAACCTCTTCACCCTGTTCGGCTTCCCCAGCTATATCCATAGCGACCGGGGCTCATCGTTTATGAGCGACGAACTCCGTCAGTACCTGCTAACTCGGGGTATTGCCACAAGCAGGACCACCAGTTACAACCCCCGGGGGAACGGACAGGTGGAAAGAGAAAATGCGACAGTTTGGAAGGCCGTCCTGCTAGTCTTAAAGTCTAGGGGCCTTCCAACCTCCCGCTGGCAGGATGTGCTCCCCGATGCGCTCCACTCTATTCGGTCACTGCTCTGCACTGCCACTAACACCACCCCTCATGAGAAAATGTTTGTCTTCCCAAGGAAGACCACATCGGGGACATCGCTACCGCCATGGCTGACGTCCCCAGGGCCGGTCCTACTGAGAAGACACGTGAGGACCCATAAAACGGACCCCCTGGTCGAGAGGGTCGACCTCCTCCACGCCAACCCCCAGTATGCTTACATCGCATACCCGGACGGGCGGGAGGACACAGTCTCCATAAGAGACCTTGCACCCTCGGGGGCCGCAGTAACCCACTACCCACTACCACCCCCCCCCACGATCCGATACCCAGCCCCAGCAGACGGCAGGCCTGGGCCCCGCGACCCGCTTGACATCTACGAGGACGACACGCCTGTGCCACAGCCTACGCTGGACTCGACGCCGGAAGCTTCACTACCCCTGCCGTCGCCACGCCGATCACAGCGGCAGACAAGACCTCCGGAGAGACTCCAATACACTAACTTTTAATACACTTCACCCCGCCGGACTCAATTTTAAACAAGGGGTGAATGTGGTAAACCACTGTTTGTATTCCTGTTTGTCCTGTTTGTATTCCACTGGACATGCCTCGGCTGACTCCTCCCACAGGTCCTAGTATAAAGGTGACTGCTCCCCAGCCCTTTGTATCCTGGACCGGTCGACCACGCGAGGCAGACTTCCATTCTGTTGTTAATAAAAGCCTTAAAAGACTGAGAGTTAGAAGAGTAATTAATGAGTAATTGATAGCGCATCAAGGAGACCATCCAACGAAGCTGAGGAGAGCTACAACTCCAGCCACATGTCCACCAGAGTCATAATCGAGCAAACCATCGGTTTGCTGAAGATGCGCTTCAGATGCCTGGATAGATCAGGTGGAGCCCTGCAGTAGTCAGCAGCCAGGGTCTCCAGAATCGTCGTGGTTTGCTGTGCACTTCAGAACATGGCACAGCGTCATGGCTTGCAGATGCCTGAGGACCAAGCGGCTCCTCACATACCCTCCTCAGATGAGGAGGAGGAGGAGGAGGAGGGCGAAAACAAACATCCTGCAGAGGCCCATCAACCAGCCACAGCATTACACAAGAACATTGCTGACCGGGATGCAAGGAACGCACTCATCCTGGCTCGATTTGCTTAGCCTAGTCAATCAAACACTTTTGCCTCGCAGCTTCTTACCAGATCATTGACAATGGCCAAGAACCAGAGGATTCCTAGCACTCTGACCACCATACTGACAGTTGCAAGTATGCCTAAGCCCTCAATGTGGAAGTCCCAATAGTGAAATGACAGACGATACAACTGTAACATTTGCCATCAGAAATTTTATGTACAATAACGAAGTGATGGCATTTTTACAGTAAACACAAAATTGCACCCAAGTGACTACCCTTGTGACTATTTGTGCAGAATTTTCGTCTTACGCATGCTCCTACTTGGTGCCTCCCCTGTGGCTCCAGCAGATGTGGAGGCCCCTTGTTCACTTTGCTGCTGCTCCAGTCTCAACACCTTTGGTGGGCTTCCCCTGGGGTTGCGAGCCTGTGAGGGCACGTCAACAGTCTGCTGCTCCTGCGGCTGTGCAGGGGTTGAGACGCCTATCTCACTTGGGTGTAGACTCCGGTGGGGCTCTGACTGAGGGCTCTGCAGTGGCATGGAAGTGTGAGCGCTTGGAGAGGAGCCCCCACTTCCTTGAGGTCTGCCACCAACCTCCCTCTCATGGGTCAGGTCCCCCTCAGCGCCTGCAAGTGGCTGGAGAGCACCTTGCTGCACATCAGGGGGGCCACGGGAACCCGTATCTTCAATGGCAGTCCTACTCAGAAGGGCTTCTGTGAAGGTCTGGTTTCTCTGTTCAATAGATGCCCATCGCTCCTCAAGAGATGTCATTCTATTCTGAACAATGACCATGTTTTCCATACCCTGGCGACTTACCTCCTCCATGGCTGTAGCCATCCTCTCCTCTACCGTAGCCATCCTCTCCTCTACGGTAGCCATCCTTTCCACGGAGGTTGCCATCCTTTCCGTGGTGATGCGTTCATGCGCCAATGACTCCACAAAGGCTCTGGTCATGTACGCTATGGACCCCTGCATTCGCTCCACACTCGCAGCGACCCTCGAGACAAAACCTGCCAGTGACTCCTGCATCTGTGCCTGGAGTTCCATCACCGCTGATCTCATGGATGGACCCAGAGGCAGAGGGTCGACATGCTGCTGAGCCGAGCTGGCAGAGTCCTGCGGCCTCCGACTAGGACTCTCCACAGCTGTCCCTGTCTCCACAATCTGCTGATGCTAACTTGTGAGCTGTGATACACCAGGTGACAACACTACTCTATGTCGAGAAAATCCCACCGAGGTTTGAGTATCTGCGCTGGAGCTGGGTGCGCAGGTTTCTGGTGATGCTGCACCCTCAGAGGTTGGAGCTTCCTCTGAGGAATCTGGCTGCTCAGCCTCTTCTTCCTGGCTAGGGGTGATGGATGCTTGTGATAGTCCTGTGGGGGAGTAGAGGAAAGAGTCAGAGATGTGATGCCAAGGCTACATGCACATTGCTTGTTGCAGATGCTCATAAGTCCAACTGTTAGAGCTTCACAATCATTATCAGCGACTCATGCAATGTCAAAGAGAGAGATGGGAAACGTTTCTGTCACCAGCTTGCTGTGTTGCACCCGCCTGTCCGTCCCCCACGTGCGCATCATCCTCCAGTCCCACTATTTCGAGTACCGCCTCCTCCCAGGTGGACTATTGAGGCTGTCCCTCCTCCTGTCCTCGCTCTCTCTCTTTTGTTGTGAGCTCTCTTTTCCTGCAATGAGGGGGACAAGTGAAGGTTGAGTGAGAATTGTAAAGTCTGTGGGTTGTATAGCGAAGTAATACACAGACTACAAGAGTAACTTAAACAGGACTTTACTATTTGAAAGTCAGGGCGAATCTGCCCAATAAATTCTGCCACAGCACTTATATACCGGTGTGGTCACCGTCGGTATTACAGTATACAGCAGCCAGGATAAAGTAGTGCCACACCTAAAATAGTTCTCTTAAAGGTGGACGGTTACATACAATGGTTCTCTTAAAGGTAGAACAGTTACATACACTACAATCCTCCCTTTTTAGCTTACAACATACTTATTCCCCATTAATATAACATCATAACATATCCAACTTCATGTTACAACAGTTCACAGAGATAGTCTCTGCGGAAACAGTTCACAGATTCAGTCTCTGCGGGAAACAGTTCACAGATTCAGTCTCTGATCTTCTTGACTCGGTCCGGACCACGCCTCCGTGGTGTAGTCGGGTCACCTTGCTAGAGGGACTCATCCCATAGTCCTTCCCTAGACTTAACAGCTTTACTTCCATCACTTCTGAACCAGCATTGCTGACTTTTTAAAACAAACAAAAAACAGTTGGATTGCCTTGGGAAATTTTCCTACCTTCCAACTGATTTGGCTCCGTTCGGGGGACCACGTGTGTGATCGGGTAGAGGTAATAATGGTTCAGATGGTTATCATCTTCTGCTTCGTCTTTTCCTTTTTTGCTTCTTGGAGACTCTCGGCGCTCCATTGTCAGCTGCCAGCTGTAACGCCACCATCTCCCTATGTTCCTTAGGCTTTAAGTGATTCATCCTGATTTCGGCACTTTGGGAGTTCTCGGCACAAGCTGGGCAGACCAGGTCCTCGTAATATTCAGTGTCACTCAACAGATCATGGTAATATTCGGTGTCGTCCTGAGCTAGGCCAGCGAGAGGGCCTTCTATTTCCTCCTTACCCAGCTGGACGTTAGCCGACTTTTGTTCCAAATCCCAACATCTGTCCTGAAGAGACTTCATCATGCGTTCAGATTCATGCTTCCTGCAAGTCTTTTACTAATGACCTCATTTGTGATTTCAATACTTCAACTTCATTCGGAGATTGATTGATCGGACTATTCAATCCCTCTACTGAAGTAGCTGTTTCAGTATTCTGTTGTTCTACATTGCCGTGCGTCAGCGTACTTTTGGCATCCAAGGGCTGTTCTGCTGCAGACTTCTCAGTCTGGGTTGCCACCTCAGCTCTTCCAATGACTTTTGAGAGCTCCCTTCCCTTTGAAGATTGAGGCTCGTATTTAAGTTTTTCCCATTTTAGAGTTTTATCCCTCAGCATATGAATGAGTTGGCTGACTGTTAACTCTTCTGCCATCATCCCTTTTCCATGAACTACAGGGCTGTTTATAACCTTGCCCTGGAGGAGTTGGCTGACTGTTAACTCTTCTGCCATCATCCATTTCCCATTAGCTGCAGGGCTGTTTAGAACCTTGCACTGGGGTCCCTTTGTTGCTTCTACTTCGCCATCATCCGCAGCCTCCACCATTCGAATTTCCACAAATGAATCGTCCGGTGATGCTGCACCCGACTTCAGTAGGAGCTCGGAATTCATGGCGACCAAATCAGCCTTTTCTGCCTGCAACCTGCTAACAAGCGCCTTCAGTTACTGAACATCTTGCTCCACCAGATTAGAGCACGCACCTTCAGAGACCGAATCAGCTTTGATTCGTTTGGCCTCCTCGCGCAGATGGTTTGTGTGCTCCTGCTCCATTTTCTCCCCCAGCTGCTTCTGTTGTCTTTCCAGATTCTCCCACTTTGTGTCCAAAAACTTTTTCATTGCTGTTGTCTCTTGCTCAAGACGGCGACTCAATTGTTCTAATTGCTGTTGTAATTTGAAATAAAGTTGAGTTTGAGCTCGGTGTTCCTCAGTAATGTATATGTCTGTAAACTGGACAGACTCAGAATTCTCTGTCAAACTATGTTGTTTTTGTTCAGTGGAATTCTGTTCTGAAACTTTGTTCTCCTCTGGAGCATAAGCCTTTATGCACGCCTTCGTTTTTCCAACCTCAGTCAGCAAGTTCATTTTAGACTTGTCTTTCATACTTGGGCTGGTCTCATCGTCATCCGTCTCAGAGTCTGAGCTGATTGTCTGCACCGAGTCCTCACTCGTTATTGCTTTTAGGTAGTGCCATTCCATGTCTATTTTCTTGATCCACTCCCGTCCTAGAAGTGGTGGTCCCCCCTCAGGTAGTACATATAAGTCCATTCCTGGGTGTTCTTTGCCCCTGTCTCTCACCTTGACTCTTATCTTCCCCATGGGGTATACTTTATGCCCCATGTATGTCTGCAATACGAACTTGGTATCTCTCAAGGGTATATGTGAGAATAGCCGGTTGTAATCCCTTCGATTTATGACTGATAGGGCTGATCCAGTGTCCAACTCCATTTTCACTTGGACTCCGGCTATTTTTAGCATGACCCAGATAGTTTGTAGGTCAGCTTTCTTACTCACATTGTGACGGTGGCATAGTGGTTAGCACTGTTGCCTCACAGCGCCAGGGACCCGGGTTCGAATCCGGCCTCGGGTGACTGTCTGTGTGGAGTTTGCACATTCTCCCCGTGTTTGCGTGGGTTTCCTCCGGGTGCTCCGGTTTCCTCCCACAGTCCAAAGATGTGCGGGTTAAGTTGATTGGCTATGATTAAAAATTGACCCTTAGTGTTAGGGGGATTAAATACGTGGGGATAGGGTGAGATATGTGTTGGTGTAGGGGTTACGGGGATCGGGTGAGATAAGTGTCGGTGCAGGCTCGATGGGCTGAAATGGCCTCTATCTGCACTGTGGGGTTTCTGTGATTCTGTGATTGTGAATTCTCAGACTACCCAGTTCCTGGCCGTTTGGGTCTGAATCCGAATTCTGTTCGTCTGAACTCTTCTCAGCCACCTTGTGTACTTTGTTGTACTTTCCCTGTGATGGCTTTTTTTGGTTGTTGGTCTTCTTTCCTGACCGGCATACTTTAGCTATGTGACCCAGTTTGCCACATTTTCTACATTCCTGGTTTTTAAACCAGCATTGGTTCTGGTCGTGTATTGTCTTCCCACAACGATAACATTTCGTTGTACCCGAAGTAATTTGATCCACACTGAGTACCGCTGCCTTTAGCTGCATTTCCGCAGTTCCTTTCGCTGCGGCTTCGTGCGATGCTGCAATAAGGACAGCCCTCTCAAGTGTAAGGTCGTTCTCTTCGAGTAGTCGCTTTTGCGTTCCTTCCTTCGACAGCCCGCACACGAACTTGTCTCGCAATGCCTCTGTCAGATTTCCTCCAAACTGGCAGTATTTCGCTAGTCTACGCAGTTCGACCAAGTATTCCGCGTTGCTTTCCTCTTTCCGTTGCGTTCTCGCATAAAATTTGAATCGTTCCGCCAACATCAGCGGTGCGGGGTTCAAGTGATCCTTCAGAACAGCAACAATATTATCGAAAGTCTGATCCGCCGGTTTAGCTGGTGATAGAAGATGCTTCAATAACCCGTATGTCTTCGCGCCCATCGAGTTTAGCAAGGTTATAGCTTTATCATCATCTTCCATTTTATTGGCCTCACAATATATCTCGATACGTTCTACGTACGTGGCCCAATCTTCCACCTCGGCATCGAAGTTGTTGATGTTACCATGCTTAGGCATCTTCACTATCTCTCACTATCTTTCTGCGAAACAACAGGATTTCTCTTTAACTTTTTAACTTTTTCTTTTTTTTTCCAAAAATGGCGGTTTCCCGCGCTTGTCTTCTTCCCCCCTACTGGCAAAATGGCGGTTTCCCGCGCTTGTCTTCTTCCCCCCTACTGGCAAAATGGCGGTTTCCCGCTCCTGACTTCTTCCTCTGGTGGGAGGGGTAAGCTTTGCCCTCGGGCGACGACCGCTGGTTTGCGGGGTTTGTAGCCTGTGCGCCAGCTTCAGTTTATTCTGAAGCGCGCGCTAGAAAAGCCGATCGCGTTCCTTGTTCACCCCCCCTTCTTCTTTTCGGCAGGGGCAACCGGCGCTGGGGACAACCAGTTGGCGTCGGACAGATCCAGCTCCTGGTCCTTCACAGCAGCTGCTGCAAGCCGCTGGCCGGAACCTCGCTCGGTCCCTCTCTCGGGCTCTGTCTCTCCCGCTCGCGCAGCTCTCGCTCGCTCTCTCTCGGGCTCTGTCTCTCCCGCTCGCGCGGCTCTCCCTCAGCGGCTTTAAACGCCTCTCCCAGACCTCCCGCAGTCCGGTCCTTTCCTCCCCGGCTGCGGCTGATTCTTCGCGGGTTATTTAGTTATTTATTTATTTATTTATTGCCTCCATGCCTTATGATCCCGGTCGCAGCGCCTCGCGGCCTCGGTAGGTGCCCGGCCTTTATCGCTCCAATCGCGCCTCCCAGCCCTCTCGCAGTCCGGTGCTTTCCTCCCCGGCTGCGGCTGAGTTCTCCGTGGCTTATTTATTTTTATATCTTCCCTCGCCTTACGATCCCGGTCGCAGCACCTCGTGGTCGCGGTAGTTGTCCGGCCTTTTCCGCCGTCGCGGTCTAGCCGTCTCACAATGCTCCCCAGCCCGCTTGTACCGCGGCTTCCGTGCTCCACGCTGCCCCGTCTCAGCGCCTCTGGGCCCGACTTCTGTCCGGCTCCTTTCCCCCTCGACCGTGGTCGAGTTCACTGCCCTTATCCTCCGTTTATTTATTTTTTATTTTCCCTTTACTCACAGTCACCGTGGCCGACTTGCTTCTCGTGTTGATCGGCTCACTCACCACCGTGGCAGAAGGGACAATCCGTGCCTGTTGCTGATGGAAGACTTCGTGTTTGAAATCTTCCTCCTTTCTTGGTCTGCAGACTCGAGTTTTCTCTCAGCAAAACGACGAGGGCGGGTGCCTCTTTTCGACGCTCGTTTACTTCTTCAGAAGTATTGTTGCCACAGGGTAAGATCGAACTCGTCGCCACTGTAAAGTCTGTGGGTTGTATAGCGAAGTAATACACAGACTACAAGAGTAACTTAAACAGGACTTTACTATTCGAAGGTCAGGGCGAATCTGCCCAATAAATTCTGCCACAGCACTTATATACCGGTGTGGTCACCGTCGGTATTACAGTATACAGCAGCCAGGATAAAGTAGTGCCACACCTAAAATAGTTCTCTTAAAGGTGGACGGTTACATACAATAGTTCTCTTAAAGGTAGAACAGTTACATACACTACAAGAATGAAGAAGTGAGTGTAGAGAATGCATAGCATAGATACTTAGAAGGAAACAAAGATGGAGTGAGGTGGCAAGACCAAGGGCCCTCCCTGTGTGTTGTCAGTTGTTTTCATAGCATCAGAGTGACAGGGAGTGTGAGGGCTGCATAGTCGAATAGTTATGTGAATGTGAGCATAGAGAGTGAGGGAATGGGTAAGGATGCATGGGTGTGAGTGTCAAGTGGGATGTGGAGGAAGAGATTGCTAAAGCTGTGTGCTGGTGAGGAGAGGCAATGGGGTCAGGTTGAGGGTGATGGGAAATTCATACTCATTTTTCCAGTGCGCTGAAGGTCATGAAATCTTTTCCGGCACTGAATCCAGGTTCGTCGTGTGACTCCCAAGGAGTTGACTTCCTCAGCCACCTGCATCCACACTGCCTTAGTCTGCTTGGGAGGCCTCTTCCTCCCTGAGGAAGGGAAGAGCACCTCCCTGTTGGCCCTAGCCCCATCCACCAATGCCTGCAGGGCCACCTCTTCGAAATGAGGAGCTGATCTGGGCCTCCCGCTTGTCATGTTTCCTGCAGGTCCCTCTCACACCAAATGGAGAAAGCTTGGAAGCCTGCAGAAGAAGCAAAGCTTGCTGTAGACCTTAAATGCAGCAGCAATGATGATGTCATCGGAGGCGACTTTCAGTCATGAAAAACACATTTGCCAAGGGTTCCCACAAGTTGGAAATCAATTGGACAATTAAGTTAAAATTGCATCAATCTCCCACATCCATTTAGATTCGTGTGGATAACACGAAATGCGGATAACACGGCACCATCCCGCACCTGAGTTAAAATCCTGCCCAAAGTCTTTACTCTTTGTTTCTGCTGTCATCAATTCCAGAAAGTTATAAATTACTCACATTCCCAAAGGAATTGGATTAATCTACCATCCCCTCTAACAAGCACACAAATCTATCAATCTCATTCTCAACGTATAAATGGAAAGTACTGAATCCTATTAAGGATTTTAATCTGTAAGTAGATCCTATTAAGGGTTTTAATCTCCATCAAGAACAGCATGGCACTATAGCTACCCATTTTGATGCCCTGGATTCCTCACATATCTTCTTAGCCACACCAGGACCTCAGAGCTTCAGCCCACTGGGATGTTAGAAAAATATTTTCTTCCATAGATTTAATCATACTGAGCATATTGAGAAAGCCAAGTCAGTAACTTTGTTAACAAAGATTGACTGCAAACTCCCAACTCGACTCCATGGTCCATATCCAGCTCTCTTCAGTTATGAATTTAAGCTTCTTGGGTTGCTAATTAAACCTAAACTACACTAGGGTACCCAGTTGTGGGAAAAGGTATCAGGCGGGTGGGAATCCTTAAGAAATTTAGAACCCACTGTCAGAAATGTCAGCATTTGACAAAGTCCATTTGTGCCCAGTGATGAAATGTTGTAAATCTGCTGGAAGGTGGCTAGGAAACTCATAACTTGCTCCTAGATTAGCAAAGCCCATAGTCATTCAGACTGGTAGACTGGATCATGTGGCTTACTCCATGCAAGTTCCACCTTCAACAACATTGGCTCCACTAGATCATGTCTGAAGCATTACTATAAAAGTTGAAAATACTTGACTTCTATATTTATGACGGTAAGATAAACTGTTGCAGCTCCATCAATCTAAAATAACCATCTGAATACTAACTTCACACACCACTTCTCTTGCTTGTGCAACATCTAGTGGCAGCCTTATTGCCTGAAACTTAGGGTCACATAGGCTCCGTATGTGCAAAAATTCAAATGTACCTTGACCATCAACTTGTTAAATCAAGGTTGTTGAGGGATGCATCAGACTATGGGAAATCTCAAACCTAGTACCCATCACAACTTTGTTGTCACATCATGAGAGATCTGTCCTCATTACAGTTACCTTCAAGTCTTCTATGCTGTTATATCATCTAATACTGAAAGAATAAGGTTGTAGCATGAAAACTACCACAACTGACAGAAGCATTATTTACTATCAAAGCCCAGAACATAGCATGGTGCCCCTTTATTACCTACATTACAACAGTGACTACACTTCATAAAGAGTACTTAATTGGCTGTAAAGTGCTTTGGGACATTCTGGGGTCAAGAAAGGTGCTATATAAATGCAAGTCTTTCTTTCTTTTCATCAATATCTTCATGTACTCCCGAAGTAAACTCACAGGTGACTTTGACCACTTGAACAGCACAGGAGAATCGAGAATAGCATGCTGGTCCTCAACCCCCTATTATATCAGAGATCATCCATTATTACTTAAATAGCTCTAATCAGAAGGTGGAGGCCGCTATGTGTACCTATAACAATTCACCATCACTCAGTTCTTGCCACCAGGACATCCTTCTGAAATTGAAGCACTTAAAAGACATCAAGCATTATGTAGAAATATTTAAATAGGCACATCCTTCCAAAAACGTAGGTTTATTTTGATGTGTTGCAATACTGTGGGAGGATAAAGATCAGGATGTCCAGCGCTGGCTGTTGTTCCATATAACCTGGACTGACTAGTTAAGTTCAAGCCAAATCATAGCCAATATGGGTAACAGAGCAACACTCAATGTTCACTCAGTACTTGTTACAGTTAGTGAAATCCTGTTTATCAATCGGGATGGGACCTTGAACAAAGCTGAAACAGAAAAAGGTCACTTTTATTGGTGGACAATAGAGGCCTAGAAATTGGATATAGCCACGAAACAGTTAATGTTAAGACCAAACAATGTTAAGCTGCGCCACCACAAAATGGTCCAGGTAGCACGTAAAATTTATGCCCACTCCATAGTTACCTGATTATAGTCATAATTTCAGCACTAAAACTGCTGCTCATTGGCTTAACGCTCAACAGGTGGACCAATATCGGGGCCAGTGTAATTCCCAGGCATATGTGGCACAGGCTTTATTCAGTTCTTAAAGGGGAGGTGCAGTGATGCTACCAGCACCTCATTGTCAAGGCAGTTCCAACTGGATGAAGAAGAAGAAGAAGGAAGAAGGAAGAAGAAGAAGAAGAAAGAAGGAATAAGGAAGAAGAAGAAGGAAGAAGGAAGAAGGAAGAAGGAAGAAGAAGAAGGAAGAAGGAAGAAGGAGAAGAAGAAGGAAGAAGGAAGAAGAACGACGAAGAAGAAGAAGAACGAAGAAAGAAGTAGAAGAAGAAGGAGAAGAAAGGGTAAGGAACTCCAAAGCTATGGCAGGGTGTCCTCAAAGGGAGAGAGCCCAGAGATTTTCTGATGCAGCTTTGGAGGCACTGGTTGTGGCTGTGGAGAGGAGGTGTGCTATCCTCTTCCCACAGACTGGAAGTAAGCCCTCACCACACACCTCCCGAAGGCTGTGGCAGGAGATAACCGCCCATGTCACGGCCAGCACTGTGGTGCCAATGTTGGCCATCCAGTGCCAAAAGAAGTTTAATTATCTCACAAAGGGGGTCAATGTGAGTGAAGGATTCAGCAAATGCCATATCCTACCATCTGCACCACAAGCCTGACACACTGCTTAATGCACCACACCCCCATCACTCACCTACCACAATCTCTACCTATCACCACTCACAGCTCACAATCATAGCTTCACTTCACTTTCACAACCTTACACTGCTGCAACACTCACACCCAAAACTCACACCTTGCTATTCAACCATGACAGACACATCACCCAAACACACTGCACCACAGTCACTCACACACTTCTCTTTCTCTTGCAGGCCAAGGTGGCTCACAGCCGGAGGGAGCATCAGCAGACAGGTGGGGGGCAGGCTGACATCGAGGACCTCAGCCAGCTGGAGAAGAGAGTGATGGAGATAATTGTGCAGCAGGTTGTAGAGGCCGTGGCAACTGGCGAGGTTGGACCCCTTGGGGATAACAACGGTATGGTCATTTCTAATCCTTTTTCTCCCATCCCACTTCCCCCTCATCCCACAATCTCTTCTCACTTTCAAGCCAATGATGCTGTATGCATGCATATCTGGCCATCCCCACACCCACTCGCTCCCCCCCACCCCCGCTCCCACCGCTCCCCTCAACATAAACTGACTCTTGTCCTTTCTGCTTTCAGGTAATTAACAACAAGCACCGGAGCAGCCTGTCCCCGAGGTGATGCCCGAGAGCAAGGGGGGAGAAGAAGAGGAAGAAGAAGTCACAGCATCACTGCATCTGTCACTCACAGACACCAGCTCAGAAACTGGCACTACGCATACTTTAGAGGCTACTGTAGTAGCAGGTAATGCACAAGGTGAGGCACCGGGCATGAGTGGGCTACAGCAAGGCCAGGAGGAAAGGATAGCTTGGGGGCCAGCTCCACGGATGGTGAGTTCATACGAGAGTTATGCTGCACAGGGCTCAGATGAGGACCTCGAAGGGGTGGCCTTCAGAAGAAGGGTGATGGGCATGCACACTGAATTGATAGATGCAATGGCAGGCTTGCCAGAAAGCCTCGGGGCAATGTCAAAGAGCATGGAGGAGTCCACTCCAATATTGCATAGGGCTCTGCGCAGAGCTTGGAGCCCAGGATTTCCAGGCTGGAAATACTCCTGAAGAGGCCGTGTCAACCCAGACATGATGCTGCGTGTGATGGCTGATATCACGGCTGCCATTGCAGCACAGGTAGAAGCGACCCAACGTCTTAGTGTTGCAGCAGAAGTGCAGACTGCTCTCATGCAGCCTCAGCATGATGCCACCCAAGCTCAGTCTACTCTCATGCAATCTCAGCTTGCTGTCATGCTGTCCCAGCTTGATGCCACCCAAACTTAGATTGCTGCCATCATGGCTGGGTTTACCAGTGTCGACCAGGGCTTGCAGGGTATCACAGCAGCCCAGCAATCTGTGCTCCAATACAGCTAGGAATGCTGAGTTGCTGCCCCGGGGGAGTGACTGTGGGTCAGTGGAGTAGGACCCTGCTGTCCTCTCTCAGGATGACAGCATTCCTGCTCCCACCACTGCCACTCCGCTATTGCCTTTGCCACTGCCTGTCAGCCAGCCAGCCCAGACTGCTGCCGCCCATGCTGAGGTGGTGCAGTCTACAGCTGGGCCTTCTAGGGCCAAAGCTGTTCAAGGTTGTCCTGCAAGGCAATCTGAAGTCTCCCCCATGGAAACTCAGCAGCCTTCCACCAGCCGTGCTGCGGCCACTGGGGGATCATTTCGTAGGAGCACTAGAGCAGGAAAGGGCACCAGAACGACAGGCAGTAAGGGATTGCACAAGGGTGAATAGTTCATATTGTTGCTGTAAATATGTGTGAAGTGATTTTTGATAAATTTATTAATTTTGTTTGCAATCTTTTGTGGAGTCTCTGATTTCAGCTTTGTGCCCAGGATGCCGCTGTGATAGTCCGTGACAGAGGGATGGTATGATGGGGATGTGGTGAGCAACGGGGATCTGGGGTTTCATTCATTGGAATCAGAGTCTGATGAGCCATTCATGGACAACCTGTCTGAAAGGTCTCTGCCTGCCTCCTCCCTCCCTCCTCATCATTTTCCTCTTCCTCGTGCTTCTCTTCCTCTCCCTCATCCTCCTCCTGAGGTGGTCCTGCAATCCCTTGTGGAAAGGGCTGCGTCTTCATGATGGCCAAGTTGTGGAGCATGCAGCAGACCACTGCGAATTGGGACACCCGCTCCGGTGTGTACTGGAGGGCTCCTCCCAAGTGGTCAAGGCAGCGGAACCGTTGCTTCAGTAGCCCGATGGTCTGCTCAATGATGTTCCTGGTGGCAGCATGGCTCACATTATATGAGTGCTGGGCATGAGTGTTGGGGTTGTGGAGGGGAGTCATGAGCCAGGTGGAGAGCAGATAATCCTTGTCTCCGAGCAGCCACCCTCAAGTTTGTTGTGGTGGCTGGAAGAGTGTTGGCACACCAGTCTGGAGCAGGATGAAAGCATCATGGCTGCTGCCAGGATAGCGGGCATTGACCATCAGGAAGCACTGGACTTGGTCGCACAACAACTGTACGTTAAATGAGTGATAGCCTTTGCAGTTATGGAAGATCTCAGGATTGTTATATGGCGCCCGCAAAGCGTGTGTGCAGTCAATGGCGCCCTGCACCATGGGGAAGCCCACTATTTTGGCAAAGCCATGTGTGCGCTCGTCCTGCTTCTCTCTGCTCAGAGAGAAGACAACGTAGTACCTTCTCCTGGTGTAGAGAGCCTCAGTGACGTCCCAGATGTAGCGATGGACGGCGAACTGTGAGATGTTATCTATGTCTCCTCCTGCAGACGGGAAGGTTCTGCTGGTAAAGAAATTGAGGGCCACGATGACCTTGACTGCCACTGGGAGAGCCATGGTCACCCTGCTCTCAGGCTGCAGGTCCAATTGCAGGAGGTGTCAGAGTTCTGTGACCACCTCCTTGGTGAAGCGTAGCCTCCTAATACACTGCTCCTCGCTTAAGTGGATACAAGAGAAAGAAAGAAAGACTTGATATTATATAGCGCCTTTCATGACCACTGGACATCCCAAAGCATTTGACAGCCAATGAAGTACTTTTGGAGTGTAGTCACTGTTATAATGTTGGAAACGCGGCAGTCAATTTGCACACAGCAAGCTCCCACAAACAGCAATGTGATAATGACCAGATAATCTGCTTTAGTGCTGTTGATTGAGGGATAAATATTGGCCAGGACACTGGGGAGAACTCCCCTGCTCTTCTTTGAAATAGTGCCATGGGATCTTTTACGTCCACAGATTAATGTCTTATCCAAAAGATAGCACCTCTGACAGTGCAGCTGAGAGAGAAGACAATGTAATCCCTTCTCCTGGTGTAGAGAGCCCCAGTGACGTCCCGGATGTAGTGATGGATGGCGAACTGTGAGATGTTAGCTATGTCTCCTGCTGCAGACTGGAAGGATCTGCCGGTAAAGAAATTGAGCCCTCAGTACTGCACTGGAGTGTCAGCCTAGAATTTTGTGCTCAAATGCCTGGAGTGGGACGTGAACCCACAACTGTCTGACTCAAAAGCGAAAGTGCTACCAACTGCACCACAGCTGACACAGAAGTGCTCTTGGAAGATCCTAGTTGGGTAAGGCCTCCTGTTGCGAGCCCTCCTGGCCCTTCTCCTCCTCCTCCTCCCTCTACGCACATCTTCATGACTGCTTTGCTGCCTACGCTCCCTCGCCCAGAGAGCCGAGTGCGAGGTGGACTGCCAGTACAGCCCCCATGACTGTGAGCAAGTGTTGTGAGCAGAAGCCTTTAAATAATAATGAAGGTGTTCCCCACTTGCAATAATAAAGCTGGTGGAGTTGTTGAAAGTTGCACAGAGCCAGTCAAACTGCAGAAGCATGTCAGGTGCAAGTGATTGCTGATGATCCTTTTAAATACCACTGCTGGACCCTTCTTCCTGCTTGCTCAGCTCATCATTGTTAAGGAATGCCGGTATGTGGAATGGCGAAGTCCAAACTCGCAGTTTGGGCATCAAGTGAGCGTTGCACACACACTGATGTCACGATTTGCTTCTTTTCAATGATTTTCATGATCACTGCTATTGACAGCGCTGCCAGCCACCTGAAAATGGTGGCCACTGCGGGACCCGCCGCCAGCTGGCGGAAGAACATCGGCCGCCATTTTTTCACCCAATTATGGCATTAACAGGTGGCCATAAACCCCCCAATTTCTAGGCCAGAGACTTTTACATTTCTGTTCAGGCACCAAGAGAGTGGTGCTTCAGTGGAAACCAGCCATCGCCACGTGCCACCCTGCTCAGCTTAAATGCATCAGTGTTCTGCCATTAATTGTAGTTCCCAATGGAGGGTCAAAGGGCTTTGTTATTTATCCCTCAGATCTCCTCTCTTGGAACCCATGAACAATTCATCCAGTGCCACTGAAGGCGTGGATTTTACCGCCTTTAGAACATAGTGCGACAGCAGCAGTCGGATTACTGTGCTTCTGCTGCCAGTAGCATATTGTCAATGTGAAAGTGCCAATAGCTCCCAAGGAAATTTGTTATTAAAGTTCATAAATTTTCTAAAGTCAAGGAATAAGAAAGTAAATTGTAAAATTCGGCTCTAGCTCCAAATATACATTGTAAATGCATTGTCATTCACTTATGATGTCATCTGCACCTTTCTATGAAGATCTGTTGTTTTATTGCTTTGCATTGGATGGCTGATATGCCCTAGATATCCCGTTTCTATTTCTGTGCTTCATCATTGAACCGGTTTGTCTCAGTACTCTGATTATCTTCTTGGAATATTTCTAGTCAATCGGCATTTCAAAATGCTGGGATGTAATTTTCCTCCTCTTGCAGTTAATGAGGTTCTTTATAATAACTGTTAATTATTTTTGTCTTTCTCCAAACCCCCACCCCTATCTTCCTGAGCCGTGCATGCTCTGTGGTCAAGTGGGCGAGTGGCCAACTTAGTCCGAAGGTTCCACTGGTGCCACTATGATCCAGGCACTAGGAAGAGTGTGAGAAGCTTGTGGATGAATCTTCCTCTGATTTTTTTTGTTATGAATGACAGTAAGATTAGCCAATCAGCCTTCCTGTTTTAAGCACTGCAGCAATGTCCAGTTAGACACAGTTAAAAAGAGCATCCTTAAGCTACATTCTCTAAGTTTTAGCCCGAGAGTGATGTACATGTCAACACTGGTGCACTCTGTGAGTTGTAGTCCACCAACATGACATAGGCAGAGTGACTGGTAAATTCTCTGAGGCTGGTATTTGGTTAGGCCACTTCATAATAAAACCTGGAGAATGCAGCAGAATTCACATTCCAGATCTCTTGCAAGACATTTCCAACGTAAAATGCCTGATTTTATATATAGGTTTAACATTTTTCTCAGAATTGTAAAATTTCTTATGGATCTATTATCCTGAAAATATTTTATATGTCTATATTTTCAAGTAGATCAGAAATAAAAATGGCCGCTGCAACCACTTTGCGTTTCTGTGGCATATTTGATCCTTTATGTATCAGCAATTATGGCAAAGTTTGTTATTGGAGCCCAATAATAAAGTATAATACTTCAGATTTCAAGTGCAACCACCAATTTAATATCTGATGTACTGTGGCTTCAGGTGAAGTGGGTTTAAAGGCTGGGCAATAATTGGACTAGGACACAAAACATACTTTAATCCTAATTTTAAATTCATACATTCTGTCCTTATAGTAACATTAACAGTTTAAGGCAGGAGAGGACCTTGGGTCCATCTAGCCCCCTCGGTGTACTTCTAATAACTCTGAATCCCACTTACTGGCAGGAATCAGTCTAGTTCTTTTTTGAAGCCCATTAAGGTTTCTTGTTCCCCCACCTTTGCCGATAATCTGTTCCACATGCTTATCTGGCTTTTAGTTTTTAAAAGTTCCTCCTGCTTTTCCTATTTTACCATCCTGTCAGTTGTGGCTCTTGCCTCTAGAGTCAGAAGGTGCAGATTCCAAATCCCATTCCAGAGACATGAGCTCAAAAATCTAGGCTGACACTCCAGTACAGAACTGAGGGAGTATTGCATTGTTGGAGGTGCCATCTTTCAGATGCCCTCTCAGGTGGATGTAAAAGATCTCATGGCACTATCTTGAAGACGAGCAGGGGAGTTCTCTATGTGGCCAATATTTTTCCCTCAACCAACATCACTAAAGCAGATTACCTAGGCAGCATCTCTGTTTGTGGGACCTTGCTGTGTGCAAATTGGCTGCTGCGTATCAACAGTATTACAGCAGTGACTACACTTCAAAAAGTACCTCAGTGGCTATGAAGTGCTTTCAGACATTCCGTGGCCATGAAAGGTGTTAGCTAAATGCTTTTTTCTTTCTTTTTTGTTGCCCTTAATTTGTAAATATGACCCTTTGTACTTAAATTATTTATGTGGCAGAAAAGCTTACTTGGATCCAATTTGCCCAAATCTTTCATAATTTTAAACACTTCTATCATATCCCCTCTTGGTGATCTCTTTACAAAAAAGAAATGACCCATGCTAGTCAATCTTTCCTCATATATCGTTCCCTTAAGTTTTGGGGTCAGCTGTGTAGCCCTTCTGTGTATCCCCTCCAATAACTTAATATCCTTTTTTGAAATAGGGAGACCAAAACTGCACACAGCACTCCTGATGTGGTTGGAATTTTAAAATTTGGCAGGAGCATATAATGGGCGATATTGAATTGGGAGGAGTGTATAATGGGCGGCTGATCTGATATCACCCATTATACAACCCCGCCGAAGTTGAAAGTTCTCACCACAGGCCAAATACACTTTAAAATGACATCTTTGGCTTCATGGGTTATATCCTTTGCTATGCATCCCCACATGCTATTTGCTTTTTCAACAGCCTGGGAAAAGTGTTTTGATGGTTTTAGTGACCTGCCTACTAAAACTCCTAGGAGGAAAAATTCAGTATTGCTCCATTTGGGGCGCGATTATCAGCCGGGCGCAAAGTTTAGCGCCTGGCACTAATTATTGCCTCCGACGGCAAACTTGGCTTTTATCGCCCCTGGAGGTGATTGGAGCGCTAAATCAGGCGCTACACACCTCTCTTAAGGTGCAGAGGCCGAGGAGGGAGGCGCTACCTCAGAGGGTGGGCGCAGCGCAGGTGCTGTCAGTTATCGATTGAACACAGACACACTGGCGCTGGTCAGTTCTTAAAGGGGAGGGTCGATCTTGCTCTGCAGCCACACCCTGCTCATTGGAGCCTTGAATCTCGGCCTGGGCAGACCTGTGGCTAAATCTAGCAGCCAAACACCATGGAGAGGGCCAGGGAGTGAGCACAGTGCTTCTGCGAGCGGGCCTTGGAGGCTCTGGTTGCCGCGGTGGAGCGCAGAAGATCCACTCTGTACCCAGAGAGTGGCAGGAGGCCTTTGCCAGGCGAGTATAGAAGAATGTGGAGGGAGGTGGCTCAGAGAGTCACCTCAAGCAGCAAGGTGCCTAGGACCCATATGCAATGTAGGAAAAGGTTCAACGACCTCACTCGGGTCATCAGGGTGAGTGCCTTTTTTTCAAAACCCCTTCATCCCTCCATCTCAACCTCACTTTATGGCCAGAGGGTCTTAAAAGCCCCAATGCCCAACACTCATCTAACACCTATGGCCCTTTCATCAAACACACACACACATTCCACACTTTGCATACAGTAAGGGCTATTCAACTATGGCAGGCATTTCAGGCAAGACCATGGCTGCATACAGTAAGGGCTATTCAACTATGGGAGGCCTTTCAGGCAAGACCATGGCTGCATACAGTAAGGGCTATTCAACTATGGCAGGCATTTCAGGCAACACCATGGCTGTATATTTACTCAGACGCTGTCCTTTTTCTTGCAGGCCAAGCTGTCTCATAATAGGAGACAGCAGCAATGCACCGGTGGAGGGCGGCCTCAGCGTCAACCCCTCAGCAATCTTGAGGAGCGCGTCCACAGGATTGTGGCAAGCCGGGTGATTGGTCCCATCACCACTGGAGACGCTGACCCCGTTCCGGTCAGCAATGGTAAGGTCATCACCTTTTTGTCCTCTCTCCTTCCACTTGTTCCTCACAACAGCAGCCTTTGACACTTTCAATCCAAATCACTAAATCATTGCACTCATGCCTCCCTTGCTGCCACCCTGTCCTCATGCTAAAGCCACTCTTGTACCTCCCTGCTTTCAGATGGTGATTCACCAGGTGAGGAGACGGGCCCTCAAGCTGCCAGTGAGAGAGAGGAAGAGGAAGCCGGACCATCAGCGCCACCCTCAACCGAGGCAGCCCATGCCCATACTGGGGACATGCCTTCCCTGGGGAGGGGAGCAGGGGAGAATGGTCTGATGAGGGTGAAGCTCCAGGACCCAATGGACTGCAGCAACGCGATGGGGGTAGGGAAGCTCGGGGGGCTTCTCCCCGGAGGGAGAGTATGGCCTTGAGTACTGCTGCACTGGACGCAGATGAGGAGTGGGTCCTCGCTGAAATGAGTGCCCAGGCGGAGCAAAGGCACACTGAGCTCATGGCTGCAGTGGCAAGGTTGCCCGAATCCTTTGAATCACTGGCAAGGATTGTGGAGCACTTCGCTGTAGCACAGGTGGCTGCCACGCAAATGCTAAGTGCTGCAATGCAGTCAGTGGCTGGTCTCATGCAGGCTCAGATTGAGGCCACGTGAGCACTGACTGCTGCCATCCTCGCTGGTTCAGACACATTTCCCCAGGGCTCTCACCGTGCCACAGGAGGCCAGCAATCTGTGCTCCAGCAGATTGCTCCGAATGCTGAAGTGCTGCTCCGTGGGAGTGCCAGTGTGTCGGTCGAGCAGGGAGTTGCTGTCCTCTCTCAAGATGACAGCATTCCTGCTGCCACCACTGGCACTTCTCCACTGCAGTTGCCACCACCTGTAGGACAGACTGCTGCCGCCCATGCAGAGTTGGTGTAGTCAGCAGCCGGGCCCTCCAGGCCCAGAGCTGGTCGAGGCCATCCTTCAAGGGCATCTGCAGTCTCAGGTTGTGACAATCAGCAGCCTTCCCCCAGCCTTGCTCCAGCCACTGAGGGTCCCATTACGGAGGAGCTGCAGGGTGGGAAGGGGGCAATTTCACAAGGGAAGCAGATCACACTCGAAGGGCAAAAAGTAGGAGGTGTGACAAAATGTTGTTCATTGTTTTATTGAAGGCCGAGGTTCGTGGTCAAATTTTTTAAACTGCTTTGGACATTGTCTCCAGGTTGTGAGAGCTAGTTATGTTAATGACTGTTTTTTTTTGTGTTTCTTTCTATTAGTTTCTCCTGCGGAAATGAGGCACACAGAGTTTGTAAAATAAATAAGTTTCTGTATTCAAAATGTATAGGTTTGGTCTTTGCAATCATTGTTGCCTTGACCGGCTTAGGGGTTGCAGGATGGTTTCATTCAGGTTGTTTGAATGGCAGAAGCCATTTCCTCAGAAGGGGCCTAGAAGCGACTTGCTATGAGCCTTTGATGGACGGCCCTTCCACTTTGTACATTGTGTGCCTCCCTCCCGCCTTGGTGCTGCTGATGATCATCCTCCTCATCTTCCTCCTCCTCTTCCTCCGCCTCCTCTGGTGGTGCTCCCGCCTGGTGACATTGGCTGGGTCCTGAGGAATGCAAGGTTATGCAGCATGCAGCACACAACAACGAAGTGGGAGACTCGCTCAGGCGGGTACTGAAGGGCTCCTCCAGAATGGTCCAGACAGCGGAACCGTTGCTTGAGCACGCGGATTGTGTGCTCAACGATGTTCCTGGTAGCTTGATGGCTCTCGTTGTATCGCAGCTCAGCAGGGGTGTTGGGCGTACGGAGCGGTGTCATTAGCCAGGTGGACAGAGGATATCCCTTGTCCCCGAGAAGCCAACAACCTGGGTGATGCGGTGCCTGGAAAAGGTCTGCCACAGAAGTCTGGTGCAGGATGAAGGCATCGTGGCTGCTGCCAGGAAAGTGGGCATTGACAGCAAGTATCAGCTATCTGGGGTCACAGACCAACTGAACATTTAAGGAATGGAAGCCCTTTCGGGTGCAGAAATCCTCGGCATTCTCTTGCGGTGCACGCAAAGCCACATGGGTGCAGTCAATGGCGCCCTGCACCATGGGGAAGCCCGCTATCATCGCAAAGCCCATTGCGCGTTGTTGCTGCTTGTCTGGGGTCATGGGGAAAGAAATGTACTCTTGACTCCTTTTAAAGAGGGTATTTGTGACCTGACGGATGCAGCAATGCACCGCAAACTGGGAGATATTGGTGATATCCCCAGTAGCTGATTGAAATGAGCCAGTGGCATAAAAGTTGAGATCCACTGTTATCTTCACTGCCACTGACAGAGACGTCCTGCTCCTCAGTTGAGGCTGCAGATCTGTCTGAAGCAGGTGGCAGAGCTCAGTGACCACCTCCTTGCTGAAGCGCAGCCTTCGCAAACACTGCTCCTCAGACATATTAATGTAGGAGAACTGTTGGCGAAAAACGCTAGTAGGGTAAGTTCTCCTGTACAGAGGCCTGTTCGCCCTCCTCCATCTGGCCATGATTGCCACTCTCTCTCTGCATCTCTGTGCCCTCCGAATGTGATGGAGAAGGATGACGTTCCCATCCATTGCAGCCCCCATAGTATCTAGGCAATCAAAGTTATGAAGGTCGAAAACCAAAGTACCTGCAAAGTTATGGTCAGAAGATAAAACTACCGCAGACAGCGTTGACTCAATGCAGAAGTCTCTCTTTCTCTCTTTGTCTCTCTCAAAATCTCTCTCTCTCTCTCAGAACGAGTGGTGCAAAAATGGCTACGACACAAAAGCCAGGAAGAGGCCCCCTTTAAATAGCGCCCCCCCAGCCCCACAGCGACTGGGAAGTGCTCCAGTCTACCTGTCGCTGGTTGCGCCAGGCGAAAAGGAGGGGGCGCCACTCAATTTCCGTCCCAGGGCGTCACAATATTGTGGAGGAGGAATTCCTGGAGTGTATACGGGATGGTTTCCTGGGCCAATATGTCGAGGAACCAACCACAGATCAGGCCATCTTACACTGGGTATTATGTAACGAGAAAGGATTAATTAACAATCTTGTTGTACGAGGCCCCTTGGGTCGGACCGATCATAATATGATAGAATTCTTCATTAAGATGGAGAATGAAGTTGTTGACTCAGAGACTAGGGTCCTGAATTTAAATAAAGGAAACTACGATGGTCTGAGGTGCGCGTTGGGTAGGATTGATTGGGGAATGTCACTCAAAGGGTTGACGGTGGATAGGCAATGGCAAACATTCAAAGACCGCATGGATGAACTACAGAATTTGTTCATCCCAGTTTGGCATAAAAATAAAACAAAAAAGGTGACTCAACCGTGGCTAACAAGGGAAATTAGGGATAGCATAAGATCCAAGGAGAGGACATATAAATTGGCCAGAAAAAGCAGTAAACCTGAGGATTGGGAGCAGTTTAGGATTCAACAAAGGAGGACAAAGGGATTAATTAAGAAGGGGAAAATAGAATATGAGAGTAAGCTTTCAGGGAACATAAAAACTGACTGTAAAAGCTTTTATAGATATGTGAAGAGAAAAAGATTGGTGAAGTCAAGCGTAGGTCCCTTGCAGTCAGAATCAGGGGAATTTATAATGGGGAACAAAGAAATGGCAGGCCAATTAAGTATATATTTTGGTTCTGTCTTCACAAAGGAGGACACAAATAACCTCCCAGAGATGTCGGGGAACATAGGGTCTGATGAAATGGAGGAACTGAAAGAAATTAGTATTTGTAGGGAAATGGTGTTAAGGAAATTGATGGGATTGAAGGCCGATAAATCCCCAGGGCCTGATAATCTACATCCTAGGGTACTTAACGAAGTGGCCCTAGAAATAGTAGATGCATTGCTGATCATCTTCCAACATTCGATGGGATCTGGAACAGTATCCATGGATTGGAGGGTAGCTAATTTTACCCCACTATTCAAAAAAGGTAGTAGAGAGAAAGCGGGGAATTATAGTAAGCCTGACATCAGTAGTGGGGAAAATGCTAGTGTCCATTATAAAAGATGTAATAGCAGAGCACTTGGAAAACAGTGACAGGATTGGACAAAGTCAACATGGATTTACAAAGGGTAAATCGTGCTTGACTAATCTACTGGAATTTTTTGAGGATGTAACTGGTAAAATAGATAAGGGAGAACCAGTGGATGTGGTGTATTTGGACTTTCAGAAGGCTTTTGATAAGGTCCCACATAAGAGATTAGCGTGTAAAGTTAAGGCACATGGGATTGGGGGCAAGGTACTGACTTGGATAGAGAACTGGTTGGCAGACAGAAAGCAAAGAGTTGGAATAAACGGGTCATTTTCCGAGTGGCAGGCAGTGACTAGTGGGGTACCGCAGGGATCGGTCCTTGGACCCCAGCTATTCACAATATACAGTATATTAATGATCTAGACAAGGGAACTAGATGTAATATCTCCAAATTTGCAGACGACTCAAAGCTGGGTGGGCGTGTGTGCTGTGAGGAGGATGCCGAGCAACTCCAGGATGATTTGGACAGGTTGGGTCATTGGGCAGAAGCATAGCACATGCAATATAACGTGGATAAATATGAGGTTATCCACTTTGGTAGCAAAAACAGGAAGGCAGATTGTTATCTGAATGGCAATAGATTGGGAGAAGGGGAAGTGCAACAATACCTGGGTGTCCTTGTGCACCAGTCGCTGAAGGTAAGCATGTAGGTGCAGCAGGCGGTTAAGAAGGAAAATGGTATGTTGGCCTTCGTAGCGAGAGGGTTTGAGTACAGGAACAAGGATGTCCCGCTGCAGTTGTACAGGGCCTTGGTGAGACCACATCTTGAGTATTGTGTGCAGTTTTGGTCGCCTTATCTGAGGAAGGATGTTCTTGCCATGGAAGGAGTTCAGCGAAGATTCACCAGGCTGATACCTGGGATGGCAGGAATGACGTATGAGGAGAGATTGGATCAATTGAGCTTGCACTCGCTGGAGTTTAGAAGAATGAGAGGGGATCTCATCGAAACTTATAAAAATCTAACAGGACTAGACAGACTAGATGCTGGAAGGATGTTCCCGATGGTCGGGCAGTCCAGGACCAGGGGTCACAGTCTAAGGATAAGGGGTAAGCCATTTAGGACAGAAATGAGGAGGAATTTCTTCACCCAGAGAGTGGTGAACCTGTGGAATTCTCTACCACAGAAGGCAGTGGAGGCCAATTCATTAAATATATTCAAGAAGGAGTTGGATATATTTCTCAAGGCTAAAGGGATCAAAGGGTATGGGGAGAAAGCAGGGACCGGGTACTGAATTTGGATGATCAGCCATGATCGCATTGAATGGCGGAGCAGGCTCGAGGGGCCGAATGGCCTACTCCTGCTCCTATCTTCTATGTTTCTATGTTTCTATGTCGCACTCTCGAATGACGTCAAGATCTGCGTGCGCAGGAGATCGGGTGGTATTGGTTAGCGCCGCCGCAAAATGTCCGGTCAATTTCGCGAGAGGCGCAGATATCGCCGCGCCCGGGCGCTAGTTGCGTTGCGCTCCATTAGCGCCCTCTTAAGGCGCTAACGGGAGACACAAACCAGCTGAACTTTTCCCCCCTAGATTTGTCTCCTTATTTTTATGTAATAATATAGTTGGATTTTATATTATTATTTATAGTTGAATAGCAAAATTACAGTAATTTGGGAAGCAAAGAAGTCGAGTTGTTTGGAGCAGAGGGGTTTCTCTGCAGTACAGGCTGAGATGTGGGTGATGTAATTGAGGTGCTACAGCACCATTACTGGTAGGTGGGTGCAATTACAGCATGACAGATTTACATAGACAGTTTCCGTTATAAATGTAAAACGTAGGAAGCTTTAATGCAAAAAATTTGACACAAAATTGTGACAACAGGAAGTAAGGTTTGGTAGATGCCAGGTGCACGCAGACATATTTGGCCGTATTTTCCAATCGGAGGCCTCCCGCGTGCGGAGGCCTCCGATCTGGAAAAATCTACGCACTTACCTGAGGGTTCCCGAGGTGCGTATAGTTCCGCTCCTGGGCCTCTCCAACTCCAAGTGTGCAGGGCCCACGTATCCCAGAGGCACAGGCAGTTCGCAAGCATCCCTGAGATCACGTGGGCCATGGGTAGCCAATAGAAGAAAGGAATCTCCCTTCATACACTTGACAGATAGACCTGTCAAATATATGAATGGAGGTCACCCCAAAAACATAGTAAAACTTTAAATAAAATTAAAAAATCACTTTTTTTAAATTAGTAGAAATTACAATAAATTAAATATTTTAAACAAAAATATAATTTTTTGAAAAAAATAATTAAAGATTTTTATGGGGCTAAAAATATTTTTAAATGATAAACGAGTGAAAAAATTTTTTTTTTAAACTTTTTTTTCAACTCTTATCCTGGTAAAAGCAGGCCTTACGCCTGCTTTTACCAGGCGTACAAATTCTAAGGGTTTTCTGTGGGCGGAGGGTCTCCAGAAAGCAGAACTATCCGCCCACAGAGGCCCTTCTCCAGGGCAGGCGTCCGATCTGTCAAGAGCATTCTTGACAGATCAGAAATGCCGGTTTTCAGCGCATGCACTTGGCATGCCTGAAACCGGCATTTCCGATGTCCCTACAGGTGCTTACACACCCGTAGGGATCGGAATATCCGGTCCAAGATTTTTTTAATATGTTATAGATACACTAGAGAGTTTCATGTGGGTCTCCCATGGCACATGAATTTCTTTGTCTCCCCATGAAACACAACATCTCCAGGGTAAAAGAGCAGATATGTGACATGCTCTCTCGGCAAGTATCTGGCATCCATGAGCTGCATTCCTCTGACAATGCAGTGAAGATCTGGAATTCGGAGAATTTTGAGTGTGAACCTTCATCTTATCAACCGCACAGACCTTTGAGAAGTGCTGCTGTTTGGAGTACATAGAATTACATAGGATATATGACACAGAGACAGGCCATTCGGCCCAACCAGACCATGCCGGTGTTTATGCTCCACTCGAGCCTCCTCCCATCTTTACTCATCTAAATCTATCAGCATAACCCTCTATTCCCTTCTCTCTCATATACTTGTCTAGCCTCCCCTTAAATGCATCTATACTTTTCGCTTCAACCACTCCCTGTGGTAGCGAGTTCCACATTGTCACCACTCTTTGGGTAAAGCAGTTTCTTCTGAATTCCCTATTGGATTCCTTGGTGACTATCTTATATTGATGGCCTCTAGTTATGCTCTTCCCCACAAGTGGAAACACTCTCTCTGTATCCACTCGATCAAAACCTTGTATAATTTTAAAGACCTCTATTAGGTCACCCCTCAGCCTTCTTTTTTCAAGAGAAAAGAGACCCAGCCTGTTCATCATTTCTTGATATGTATACCCTTGAATTTCTGGTATAATCCTTGTAAATCTTCTCTGCACCCTCACCAGTGCCTCTATATCCTTTTTATAATATGGTGACCAGAACTGTACGCCGTACTCTAAGTGTGGTCTAACCAAGGTTCGATACAGGTTTAGCATAACTTCCTTACTTTTTAATTCAATACATCTAGAAATAAACCCTAGTGTTTGGTTTGCTTTTTTTATGGCCTTGCTAACCTGTGTTGCAACTTTTAGTGATTTGTGTATTTGTACTCTGAGATCCCTTTGTTCCTCTACACCACCTAGATTCGCACCCTCCAAGTAATAAGTGACCTCCCTATTCTTCCTACCAAAATGTAATACCTCACATTTATATTTGTTGAACTTCATCTGCCAATTATATGCCCATTCTGCAAGTTTATTAATGTCCTCCTGTAATTTGTTGCAGTTCTCCTCAGTATTGACTACCCCCCCCCCAATTCAGTGTAATCTGCAAATTTAGAAATTGTGTTTTTGATTCCAAAGTCTAAATTGTTAATATAAATAGTGAACAACAGTGGTCCCAGCACTGATCCTTGTGGAACACCACTACCCACCTTCTGCCATTGTGAATAGTTACCTTTTACCCCTACTCTCTGCTTTCTGTCTTGAAGCCAGCCAGCAATCCATTCTGCTACTGTCCCCTGACTCCGCATTCTCTGACCTTATTCATCAGCCTATTATGGGGTACCTTATCGAAGGCCTTTTGAAAGTCTAGATAAATTATATCTACTGCATTACCATTGTCTACTCTCTCTGTTACCTCTTCAGAAAATTCAATGAGATTGGTCAAGCAAGAATTTCCCTTTTGAAATACACGCTGACTATTCATTACTATGTTTTTGGTTTCTAGATGTTCTTCTATTTTCTCCTTTAGTAGGGATTCCATTATTTTTCTTATCACCAATGTTAAGCAGATTGGTCTATAATTCCTTGGGCATGTTCTATCCCCCTTCTTAAATATAGGTATTATGTTAGCTATCCGCCAGTCCTCTGGCACGACACCTTTTTCTAACTAATTATTAAATTTGTGTAGTAATGCCTCTGCTATCTCTTTCCTAGATTCTTTTAAAATGCGTGGATGCAATCCATCCGAACCAGCGGGTTTATGCTCTTTGAGTTTGAGTAGTTTATTTAATATATCCCCTCTATTTATTTTAAACTAGCTGAAGTGCCCGGCGGTGCCGAGGCTTTTTCGAGGGCATGCTATTGGAAGAGAGAGAGAGAGAGAGAGAGAGAGCGACTGGGGGGGAAGAGAGAGAGCGACTGGGGGGGAAGAGAGAGAGAGCGACTGGGGAGGAAGAGAGAGAGAGCGACTGGGGGGGAAGAGAGAGAGCGACTGGGGGGGAAGACAGAGAGCGACTGGGGGGGAAGAGAGAGAGCGACTGGGGAGGAAGAGAGAGAGCGACTGGGGGAAAGAGAGCGACTGGGGGGAAGAGAGAGAGTGACTGGGGGGAAGAGAGAGAGTGACTGGGGGGGAAGAGGTGGGGGAAGAGGTGGGGGAAGAGGGGGGGAAAGAAGGGGGGGAAAGAGGGGGGGAAAGAGGGGGGAAGGGGAGGGGGGAAAGAGGGGGGAAGGGGAGGGGGGAAAGAGGGGGGAAGGGGAGGGGGGAAGGGGAGGGAGGGGGGAGGGGTGAAGGGGGAGAGTCCCCGAGCCCCCTGATCTCCCGAGCCCCGCCCCCCCATCACCCGAGCCCCGCCCCCCATCACCCGAGCCCTGCCCCCCCATCACCCGAGCCCCGCCCCATCACCCGAGCCCTGCCCCCATCACCTGAGCCCCGCCCTCCCGATCTCCCGAGCCCCGCCCCCCCCGATCTCCCGAGCCGAGCCCCCCCCGATCTCCCGAGCCCCACCCCCCCCGGATCTCCGGAGCCCCGCCCCCCCCGGATCTCCGGAGCCCCGCCCCCCCGAGCCCCCCCCCCCGATCCTCGCCTCCGCCCTCCGATCTCCCAAGCCCCGCCCCCCGATCTCCGGAGCCCCGCCCCCAAGCCCCGCCCACCCGAGCCCCGCCCCCCCGATCTCCCGAGCCCCGCTCCCCGCCCTCCCGAGCACCGGCCTTCCACTTTCCGGAGCACCGGCCTCCCGCTCTCCGGAGCCCCGCCCTCCCGAGCTGGCTTCAAGACCGCCGATTGCGGCTCAGAGACGGCCGGCGGGCCCGGTTGCCGGGGTAACCCTTCTCGCTCTCCAAGCCGATTGCGGCTGTGAGAGACGGCCAGCGGGCCCGGTTGCCAGGGTAACCCTTGCCGCTCTCTAAGCCCCGCCCGAGATCCGCACTCCCGAGAGCCCCGCCCCCCCGCCCAAGCCGAGCGGGGAACAGAGAGAGACGCCACGTCTCAGCTGCTCCTGCTGCGCGCGCACCCTTTGGAAGGTAGCGGCGCTCGGCTGAGGCCCGCCCCTCCAGCCTTCATAAAGATGGCGGCAATCAGGGGCCGCTTGTTGACTGGGGCCGGGAGGTGCCTAGCTCGGGCGTGGGTGCGGAGGAGAGGCCGAGACTTCGAGGCCTACCTGGAAAAACGGGGAAAGGTAGGAAAATTAATGAGATTAGATAAAAGATTTAGAAAGTAATTAACTTTTTTTAAAAAGAATTTGTGTTTTAAAAGCAACGTTTTTTTGAAAGACGCAGAAAGCGGGAAAAAGAAAGGAAAAGTTTGGAATCAAGATGGCGGCGACTCACCTCGGTTCAGAACGATAAGGCCCGCCCACACACGCATCGATTGGTCGACCATCAGGTCACCAAAGCGTAGGATTGGTCAATCGTCCCGTCACTCGACCGTAGGAGGGCCCGGCCACATGCGCCAGCAACCCGGCGTACGATTGGCCGACCTCGAGGTCACTCTGTCGCTAATGAGCGGATAATGAGATGCTAATGAGCGGAATGTTGAAGGTTTTTCGGATACCGCGGGCGCGATTTTCGTCCGGCCGAAACGTAAATACGCTTACCAGGGTTGCGGAAAGGTAAGCTTTCTTTCGACATAACGCACGCGTAGGTACGCTCTGTAACTTTCGAGCGCATAGCCGGACAGACGCACACCCGAGGACAGACAGACAGACAGAAGGACAGACAGAAGGACAGACAGATCGACTCCTTTATATATATAGATAGACTAGCTGGAGTGCCCGGGGGTGCCAAGGCTTTTTCGAGGACATGTTGTTGGAAGAGGGAGAGAGAGCGACTGGGGGGGCGGGGGGAAAGAGAGTGAGCGACTGTGGGGTGGGGAAGAGAGCGAGCGACTGTGGGGGGGGAAGAGAGCGAGTGACTGTGGGGGGGGAAGAGAGCGAGCGACTGTGGGGGGGGAAGAGAGCGAGCGACTGTGGGGGGGAAGAGAGTGAGCGACTGTGGGGGGGAAGAGAGCGAGCGACTGTGGCGGGGGAAGAGAGCGAGCGACTGTGGGGGGGAAGACAGCGAGCGACTGTGGGGGGGAAGAGAGCGAGGGAGAGAGGGGGGGAAGAGAGCGAGGGGGGGGAAGAGAGCGAGGGAGGGGGGGAGCGAGGGAGAGGGGGGGAGCGAGGGAGAGAGGGGGCGAGGGAGAGGGGGCGAGGGAGAGAAGGGGGCGAGGGGGGGTGAGGGAGGGGGGCGAGGAAGGGGGGGTGAGGGAGAGGGGGGGCGAGGGAGAGGGCGAGGGAGAGGGGGGGCGAGGGAGGGGGGGCGGGGGCGAGGGAGGGAGGGGGATGCCGGGGAGGGAGGGGGGGTGCCGGGGGGGAGAGAGAGAGAGAGAGAGAAGGGGGGGAGAGAGTGAGAAGGGGGGTAGAGAGTGAGAAGGGGGGGAGGAGGAGGAGGGAGAGTGGGAGGAGGGGAGGAGTATTTTGAGGGGGTCAGCGAAAGAGCAAAAAAAAAAAATTTTTCAAAAACGGGTTTTAAGAAGATGGGAGGCCATCTTGAAAGTTTTTTCAGGTTTTTAAAAAGCTGCCACGGAGAAGGAACGCGCAGCCTGTGAAACCGACAGAAATTTTTTTTTTTTTTTTTTAAAGCTGCCACGGAGAAGGAACGCGCAGTCTGAAATGAACAGAATTTTTTTTATTTTTTTTTAAAAAGCTGACACGGAAAAGGAACACGCAGTCTGTGAAACCAACAGAAATTTTTTTTTTTTTTAAAAGCTGCCACGGAGAAGGAACGCGCAGTCTGTGAAACAGAGCAACTGGGGGGGGCAAAGAGAGCGAGCGACTGTGGGGGGGGAAGAGAGCGAGCGACTGTGGGGGGGAAGAGAGCAAGCGACTGTGGGGGGGAAGAGAGCGAGCGACTGTGGGGGGGAAGAGAGCGAGCGACTGTGGGGGGGAAGAGAGCGAGCGACTGTGGGGGGGAAGAGAGCGAGCGACTGTGGGGGGGAAGAGAGCGAGCGACTGTGGGGGGGAAGAGAGCGAGCGACTGTGGGGGGGAAGAGAGCGAGGGAGAGAGGGGGGAAGAGAGCGAGGGAGAGGGGGGGAAGAGAGCGAGGGAGAGAGGGGGGAGCGAGGGAGAGAGGGGGGAGCGAGGGAGAGAGGGGGCGAGGGAGGGGGGGCGAGGGAGAGGGGGGGCGAGAGAGAGGGGGGGTGAGGGAGGGGGGGCAAGGGAGGGGGGGCGAGGGAGTGGGGGGTGAGGAAGAGGGGGGGCGAGGGAGAGGGGGGGCGAGGGGGGCGAGGGAGAGTGGGGGGGCGAGGGAGAGGGGGGGGCGAGGGAGAGGGCGAGGGAGACGGGGGGCGAGGGAGAAGGGGGGCGAGGGAAAGGGGGGGCAGGGGTGAGGGAGGGAGGAGGGGCGCCGGGGAGGGAGGGGGGGCGCCGGGGTGGGAGAGAGAGAGAGAGAGAGAGAGAAGGGGGGGGAGAGAGTGAGAAGGGGGGGAGAGAGTGAGAAGGGGGGGACGAGGAGGAGGGAGAGTGGGAGGAGGGGAGGAGTGTTTTGAGGGGGTCAGCAAAAGAGCAAAAATTAAAAAATTTCAAAAACGGGTGTTAAGAAGATGGGAGGCCATCTTGAAAGTTTTTTAATGTTTTTAAAAAGCTGCCATGGAGAAGGAACGCGCAGTCTGTGAAACCAACAGAAATTTTTTTTTCTTTTTAAAGCTGCCATGGAGAAGGAACGCGCAGTCTGAAACGAACAGAAATTTTTTTATTTTTTTTTAAAAGGCTGCCACGGAGAAGTAACGCGCAGTCTGTGAAACCAACAGAAATTTTTTTTTTTTTTTTTTTTAAACTGCCACGGAGGAGGAACGCGCAGTCTGTGAAACAGAGCGACTGGGGGGGGAAAGAGAGCGAGCGACTGTGGGCGGGGGGGAAGAGAGCGAGCGACTGTGGGGGGGAAGAGAGCGAGCGACTGTGGGGGGGAAGAGAGCGAGCGACTGTGGGGGGAAGAGAGCGAGCGACTGTGAGGGGGAAGAGAGCGAGCGACTGTGGGGGGGGAAGAGAGCGAGCGACTGTGGGGGGGAAGAGAGCGAGCCACTGTGAGGGGGAAGAGAGCGAGGGAGAGAGGGGGGGAAGAGAGCGAGGGAGAGGGGGGGAAGAGAGCGAGGGAGAGAGGGGGAGCGAGGGAGAGAGGGGGGCGAGGGAGAGAGGGGGGGCGAGGGAGAGAGGGGGGCGAGGGAGAGGCGAGGGAGAGGGGGGGCAAGGGAGAGGGGGGCGAGGGAGAGGGGGGCGAGGGAGAGTGGGGTGAGGGAGAGGGGGGCGAGGGGGGGGCGAGGGAGAGGGGGGCGAGGGAGAGGGGGGGCGAGGGAGAGGGGGGCGAGGGGGGGCGAGGGAGAGGGGGGGCGAGGGAGAGGGGGTGCGAGGGAGAGGGGGGGCGAGGGAGAGGGGGTCGCAAGGGAGAGGGGGGGCGAGGGAGAGGGGGCGAGGGAGAGGGCGAGGGAGGGGGGCGAGGGAGAGGGGGAAGCGAGGGAGAGGGGGGGCGAGGGAGGGGGGCGCGAGGGGGGGCGCGAGGGAGAGGGGGGGAGCGAGGGAGGGAGGGGGGGCGAGGGAGGGAGGGGGGGCACCGGGGAGGGAGGGGGGGCGCCGGGGAGGGAGGGGGTGCGCCGGGGGGAGAGAGAGAGAGAGAGAGAGAAGGGGGGAGAGAGTGAGAAGGGGGGAGAGAGTGAGAAGGGGGTTGGAGGAGGAGGAGGGAGAGTGGGAGGAGGGGAGGAGTGTTTTGAGGGGGTCAGCGAAAGAGCAAAAAAAATTTTTTTTCAAAAACGTGTGTTAAGAAGATGGGAGGCCATCTTGAAAGTTTTTTAATGTTTTTAAAAAGCTGCCACGGAGAAGGAACGCGCAGTCTGTGAAACAAACAGAAATTTTTTTTAATTTTTTTTAAAGCTGCCACGGAGAAGGAACGCGCAGTCTGAAACGAACAGAAATTTTTTTATTTTTTTTTTAAAAAGCTGCCATGGAGAAGGAACGCGCAGTCTGTGAAACCAACAGAAATTTTGAATTTTTTTTTAAAAAAGCGGCCACGGAGAAGGAACGCGCAGTCTGTGAAACCAACAGAAATTAAAAAAATTTTTTTTTTTATAAACTGGTGTTAAGAAGATGGGAGGCCATCTTGAAAGTTTTTTAATGTTTTTAAAAAGCTGCCACAGAGAAGGAATGCGCATTCTTGCTGAAAACACCAAAAGTTATTTTTTTTTAAACGGCTGTTAAGAAGATGGGACACCATCTTCATTGTGTTTTAACGTTTTAGACATTGTGTTTTTACGTTTTACACATTAAAATAAAAAAAATCGCTCCTAACAAATAAACACACAGAAGGTGAGAATAAAGATGGCGGCCACTCACCTCAGTTCAGAACGATAAGGCCCGCCCACACATGCACTGATTGGTCGATCGTCATGTCACCGAAGCATAGGATTGGTCAATCGTCCTGTCACTCGACTCTAGGAGGGCCCGGCTGCACATGCGACGATCCCGCCCCCGCCACGCATTGATTGGTCGACCATCGGGTTGTTCGACCGTACGATTGGTCGACCTCAATGTCACTCTATGGTAATGAGTGGATAATGAGCGGAATGTTGAAGGTTTTTCGGATACCGCGGGCGCAATTTTTGTCCGGCCAAAACGTAAATACGCTTACGACCGTTTTGGAATGGTAAGCTTTCTTTTGAAGTAACGCACGCGTAGGTACGCTCTGTAACTTTCGAGCGCATAGCCGGACAGACGCACACCCGAGGACAGACAGACAGAAGGACAGACAGAAGGACAGACAGATCGACTCCTTTATATATATAGATGCACTTATCTCATTACTAATCTCATCATTTAATGTCATGTCCGCCTGTTCTATCTCCCTGGTAAATACTGAAACAAAATAATTTTTAATATTTCTGCTATCTCTCTATTGTTACCTGTGGTATTATTCTGTCTATCCCTTAATGGCCCTATTCCCATCCCAACCTTCCTTTTTATATTGATGTGCCTGTAAAATATTTTACTATTTTGTTTTATGTTCCTTGATAATTTAATTTCATAGTTCCTCTTTGCCTTCCTAATTGTTTTTTGACTTTTCTCCTCATCTCTTCGTATTCTCCCTTATCATGCACTCCCCTGCTGTCTATGTACTTAATGTATGCCTCTTTCCTTACCCTCAATAGAGTAGTTACCCTTCCGTATGCCACTTCCTTAACAATTGTGGCAACTAAAATGCTTTAATTCAACAAATTCCTTTTTGACCTACTTCTGGACACAGACTTAATGATATTATTTTCTATTCAATCTTATTTCATGCTTTACAGGTCAATTTCTTCAAAACCTTTGAAGTTTGAACCTGGTATCTGTAATCAGTTCAATTTATTTGCAATTTTTCTCACTATCCATGTTAGCAACCTTATTTTTTTTAAATAATGGCAGATTATATAGCGTTACTGTTAAAAGCAGTAGTTTAAAGACACTAACGTGTTACTTAACAGGCCTATAAATGAAAAAATTGTGTCTACTTTGTAGAACTTATAAAAAATGGTTATTAAATTAATTAAATGACTGTCAGATTCATAATTATTTCACCACCATGAATCACAGCAACTTTTACTACTGTTGGCTAGTCTATACACATAAGGCTTACACAAGTCTCTGTATAGTCTGGAGTTAAGAACCTTCTAACAGTGATTTTTTAGTACTTAGTCAGATGTGCAAACATGAATGTCCCACAGACAACAACATTCACCATGCTCTCTTTCCGTCCTATTTACAAAATGTGATTTATACTGGCTCTATATTTGTTTGGCTAGTGCAGTACTGGTAGCAAGTTCAGAGCAGTGTAGGCAGAGAGCACAGAGCTGTGTGGGCAGGTGTTCCTCTTCTACCACTCGAGTGCAAGCACATAGAGGAAAATAGAGCAGGGAGGATCACATTCCTCTAATGGAGCATGCCCATTAATTTAAAAGGACATAAAATCAGTCAGCTTCCATTGTGGGCGTGCCATCCTTCCCGCCTAACAATCCTCACTGCGCTCTACTCATGTAATGCTTTAATTTCAAATGCAAAACCCATCTCTTTGAGCAAGCTTACAGTCACCTCTCCTAACTATTGCCCATACTCAGCATCTGCTCCTTTATTCCTTTTTATGTATATGCCTCCCCCGCCCCACCCACCTCTGCAATGTGCCTTGGGACTTTATCTGTAAACATTGCTTGATTATGTCACTTTTAAAGGCATTTGAAGCAAGCAGCTGTGATATCAAGGCATGTATCAATGGAGAGAAAATGGGTGTTATTGCAGTTAAACTATAGTGCTAGCCCTATTTCAGTCACACTATAGTGGTAGCCCTATTGCAGTCACATTGCAATGGTCACTTTATTGCAGTCACACTATACTGGTAGCCCTATGGCAGTCACAGTGCAGCAGTAGCTATATTTCAGTAACACTACAGTGATAGCCCTATTGTAGTTGTACTATGATCGTAGCCCTATTGTAGTCACATTACAGTGGTAGCGCTATTTCAGTCACATTATAATGATAGCTGTTGTGTCCGTGTATAATAAGACACAGACTGCAGGAGAACGGTACAACAGGTGTTTACTCAACGTGGCTCACACTGGAACTGATCTGTATAGATGACTACTCAGTGCTATATACAGGTGTGGTCACTGCCAGTACTGCAGTATACATGAGCTGTAAAAGATAGTTCCCCCCTTAAAGGTATATACATTACAATTCCTCCCCTTTTAGATTAACAGTACCAAACACTCATTTAACAATTAAATATCAAACTAATTACAATTAACACTTTTAACATGCAACATCAGCTGAAAATAGTCTATTTATATATTCAGTCTTTGGGGAGGCTTCCTGATCCTTCCTGGATAGTGCCTTTCCCAAGTGTCTTGCTCTTGGTGCGGAGGCGATTCTGGCCCCCTGTCGTTGGTTGCTACTGTTTCTGGGGTAGATGCGACCTGTACATCGGGTTCATCACCAGGTACGTATGGGCGAGGCATGGGGTTGACTTGTTCCTGTGACTCTAGGATCTGGTCAGCATGGTGTCTCACGATGCTCTCCCCAATGTCCACTGTGTACATTAGTGGGCCCTGCCGTGTGCATATCGTTCCTGGCTGCCATTTTTCTGTTCGGTAGTTGCGGGCCAAGACTGGTTGCCCTACATTGAAGCTCCTTGTTGGCTTCTCATGGATGTGCTGGAATTGCTTACTCTCAACATCTCTTCGTACGTTTGGTCTGAGCAAATCCAGGCGAGATCTTAACCTTCGGTTAAAGAACATCATGGCTGGGGCCTGGTTGGTGACTGCATGTGTCGCATTCCGGTAGGCAAACAGGAAATTGTCCACCTTGTGCTGCAGCGGAATGTTGTCATTGTACATAGCCTTTATTGCCTTCTTAAAGGTTTGTACGAACCTCTCAGCCAATCCATTTGTGGCTGGATGATACAGGGCAGATGTGTAATGCCTTACCCCATTCTATTTCAAGAACCTCCGGAAATCTTCGGACACAAACTGTGGTCCGTTGTCGGAGCAAATCTGTTCTGGCAAGCCATTCCTGGCAAAAATGGTCCATAGGACTGCAATAGTTTTCTCCGTGGTGGTGGAGGACATTTTGATGACCTCAGGCCATTTCGAGTGCGCATCTACGGCTATTAAAAACATTGAATCCATTAATGGACCAGCAAAATCAATATGCACCCATTGCCATGGAGATGAGGGCCACTCCCATGGGTGTAGAGGGGCCTGTGGTGGTGCATTTTGGACTTTCTGGCATCCTGAGCAGCTCTTGGTCAGGTCCTCGATTTGTTTATCGATTCCCGGCCACCACACATAAGCCCTGGCTAGGCTTTTCATTTTTACCCCTCCCAGGTGACCCTCATGAAGCTCATTGAGCAATCTATCCCTTAACTTGGGTGGAATTACTACTCGGGATCCATACATCAAGGTCCCCTGGCACACTGACAGCTGTTCTCTCCTTGTCGAGAATGCTGGCAACAGTGAGTCGCCACGTGCTGGCCATCCCTTCACCGTCAAATCATACACCCGAGACAGTGTCGGGTCATTTCGGGTTTCCTTTTCGATACAAGCGTTAGTTACCGGTAGGTATTCAACTATAGTCGAATGGAATATTTCGACAGGATCCACTGCTGCTGCTTCCTCCGCAGTAGGCAGTGGCAGCCGTGATAGCCCATCAGCATTTCCATGCTGTTTCGTGCCCTTATATTCAATCTCATAGTGGTGCGCCCCTAGAAAAAGTGACCATCTTTGTAGTCGTTGCGCAGTCATCACCGGAACGCCGTTCTTCGGATTATAAATGGAGACAAGAGGCTGGTGATCAGTCAGCAAGGTGAATTTCTGCCCGTGCAGATAATGATTGAACTTTTTCACTCCCCACACTAGGCTGAGGGCCTCCCTGTCAATCTGGGCGTAGTTACGCTCGGCTGAGGTTAGTGATCGTGACGCAAAGGCTATTGGCCTCTCTGAGCCGTCCGAGAATTTGTGCGACAGCACCGCTCCAATGCCGTAGGGTGACGCATCACATGCCAACCGAATTGGTAATGCCGGGTTGCAATGGGCCAATACCTCTTTCGATGTGATTAGTGTTTTGCTCTTCTGGAAAGCTCTTCTACATTCGTCACTCCACTTCTATGGCACCCCAGTCTGCAGTAGGGTGTTCAGTGGGTGTCGTATTGTAGACAAATTTGGCAAGAACTTATGGTAGTAGTTTACCAGCCCGAGGAACGACCTCAATTGTGACACATTTTCCGGTGCTGGAGCCTTAACTACTGCCTCAATCTTCTCTGGGGACTTATGTAACCCCTCTTTATCGATAACGTGGCCACAATACGAGATCTGTTTTCTAAAAAACTCGCATTTGGGGCAGTTAGCTAGGAGCCCATATTCCTGCAATCTAGTGAGCACCTGCTCCAGGTTGGCAAGGTGATCACTGTCATTTTCACCCGTGACCAGGATGTCATCCCAATAACACTGAGTCCCTGGGATCCCTTGCAGGACTTGTTCTATTGCCCTCTGCCAAATAGCCGGAGCTGATGCTACCCCGAATACCAGCCGGTTGTATTGGTAGAGACCTTTATGGGTGTTGATTGTGAGATATTTTTTTGATGCTTCTTCTACCTCCATTTGCAGATACGCCTGGGCCAGATCAATCTTAGTGAAGCGTTTCCCTCCAGATAGCGAGGCGAAAATATCTTCAATCCGCAGAAGTGGATATTGTACGGTGTGAAGGACCGGGTTCACTGTTACCTTAAAGTCCCCACAGATGCGAGCCTTCCTTGGTTCCCCAGGCGTGCTGCTCAATGACTTTTTCATCACAGGGACGATGGGTGTAGCCCACTCGCTCCAGTCTACCTTGGACAGTACACCTGAACGTTCCAGACTCTCCAGCTCTGCTTCGACGGCTGGGCGGATCGCATAAGGTCTTAAAAAATTTTGGGCTTGCGTTTTCTTCAATTTAAATTGTTGCTGTCATGCCTTTTAGTGTTCCGAGTCCTTGCTGGAACACTTCTTTCACGTCAGTTAGGATCTTTGACAGTCGCCCAGGTGTGACGTCGTCATCCTTTTTGTCAGCCACAGTCAGTGCCTGTATGGAATGCCAATCCAGTTGTATTTTCCGGATCCATTCACGTCCCAGTAATGGTGGTCCTCCATCTTGCAATATATACAGGTCTAGTTTTGGTGTTTCCTTACCATTATATATGACGGTCACTCTTATTTTTCCTTTGGGGTAGACTTTTTGCCCCGTGTACGTCTTCAAAATAATTTTTGAATCTCTAAAGGTTATGTGTGAGAATAGCTGCTCGTAGTCCCATCGGTTATTGACTGTAAGGGCTGATCCTGTGTCCAATTCCATCTTTACCTGGACTCCTGCTATCTTGAGAGTGACCCAAGTGGTTCGGTGATCCTCCGTTGTGATCACATTATGTAGTTTCAGACAACTCAGTTCCCTGCTTTCGGAGTCGTTATCACTCTTTTGTTCGTCTGAACTATTCTCCGTCATCTTATGTACCTTCTTGTACTTTTCTTTGGTAGGTTTCTTATTGCTGGTTTTCTTTCCCGACCTGCAGACTCGTGCTATGTGTCCTACTTTTCCACACTGTCTGCACACTTTGCCTTTGAACCAGCAATCATTCTGGCCATGTGTTGTTCTGCCGTAGCGATAGCACTTCTCTGTTCTATATGACATTTCGTTTGTGCCATATTCTTGCAGTCTCTGTTGTATCTCTGCAGCGCCCCGTGCTGCTGCTTCATATGATACCGCAATGCTGAAAGCCTTTTCCAGCATAAGGTCCTTTTCAGATAAAAGCTGTTTCTGGGTTCCTTCACTTTGAAGCCCACACACAAACTTGTCCCTCAAGGTATCTGCAAGTCCCTCTCCAAACTGGCAGTGTTTCGATAGTTTGCGCAGTTATGTTAAATAATCAGCATTGCTTTCCTCCTTATGCTGGTTCCGTTTGTGAAACTTGAATCTTTCTGCTATCAGCAGCGGTGTGGGGTTTAAATGTTCCTGTAGTATCGTTACTATGTCTTCAAAACTCTTTTCCATTGGCTTCGTTGGGGTTACTAGATTTCGTAATAAACCATACATCTTTGCACCCATTAAATTTAACAATACCGATGCTTTCTTGTCATCTGACACCTCATTTGCCTTGCAGTACACCTCTATTCGTTCGACATATGTAGTCCAATCTTCGACTTCATTGTCAAATGTGGTGATACTGCCACTCTTCGGCATTTTGGGTGTGGTTTAAAAGGGCATCTCCCAATGGCTTAAAATGGCGTCTCCCGCACTTTCCTTCCTCCCCTGCTGCTGCCAACGCCACTCCCGATGGTTCTCGTGGCAATGGCGGCGCCCTGTAGGTTTCGCGCGCTTCTCCTGCGCTGCTGCCAACGCCGCTCTCGGCAGTCCTCGTGGCAATGGCGGTGCCTCGCGGGTTTCTGCACGTCTCTCTCTCCCTCTCTTTGACGCTGCTCGGCCCCTGAACACCGGCTGCGCCCTGTGCGCTCTGCCCTCTCTCTCTCTCCCCCGTCGACGCTGCTCGGCCCTTTGCTGTGCCGCTCGGTCGGGCTCTAGCCCGCCACTGTCCGGGAAGGGTCTGCGCACTACGTGTTGCCAGCCCATTTCACTGGACCACCTCGACTGGAAAGCCAAGCCTGGCTCTCGACAGCCTCCCCCGCAATTCTCGAGTCTCTGCTGGATGACTGAGCGGTTGCCCGTGGTCGACGCCTGAGTCTCTGGCCTTGACCTCCAATCCACTGATCTCCAGGAACGAATTCCCGGGAGGTGATGCAGAGTTGCAGGTAGGTTCGAACCTGCCTTATCGCCAATGTTGTGTCCGTGTATAATAAGACACAGACTGCAGGAGAACGGTACAACAGGTATTTACTCAACGTGGCTCACACTGGAACTTATCTGTACAGATTACTACTCAGTGCTATATACAGGTGTGGTCACTGCCAGTACTGCATTATACATGAGCTGTAAAAGATAGTTCCCCCCTTAAAGGTATATACATTACAATAGCTCTATAGCATTCACACTACATTGGTAGCCCAATTACAGTTGTATTATAATGGTAGCTCTATTACAGTCACACTACAGTGTTAGTCCTGTTGCAGCCACACTACATTGGTGCACTATTGCTGCTGTACCTTATATGGTAGCCCTAATACCCTGGCACTACAGTGGTAGCCCTAATACCGTCGCACTACAGTGGTAGCCTCATTGCAGTCACACTAAGGTGGTAGCACAATTACAGTGGCACTATAGTAGTGGGCCTATTGCAGTCACTCTACAGTGATATCCTGATTGCAGTCACACTGCATTGCTAGCCCTATTACAGTCACACTACAGTGGTAGTCCTATGTCGGTCACACTACAGTGGTAGCCCTATATCGGTCACACTACAGTGGTAGCCCTATATTGGTCACACTACAGTGGTAGCCCTATTGCAGTCATACTACAGTGGTTGCCTTATATCAGTCACACTGCCGCTTGTAGATCTATTGCAATCAAATGACCATGGTGAGTCTATTGCAGTCACACTAATTTGGTAGCGCTATTACAGTCACACTATAGTGGGAACTGCAGTATTAGCCATATATCAGTCAAATTGCCGCTTGTAGATCTATTGTAGTCACACTGCAGTGGTAGCCTGATTATAGTCACACTACAGTGGTAACCCTATTACAGTCACTCTACAGTGGTTCCACAACGTTATCAATTTAAAATCAAATCTTGGAGGCCAGAGGATAGTTAGTGTTATTTTAAAGACCTAGGAAATATCAAAATAATTATACTATCTTTTGGCACCAGTGTTATAGTATATAAATATGGCTTTTTCTACCTCTTTCTCTGTTGGTCTCCCTGTGTTACACATGAATTACCAACTGAGAGGACAGCAGGCGGCCTGCTTTCAGATGTTTTATTAACATTTTCTCTTTTAATTTCCAGCTTGATTGCTTTACTCTTTCTTCATTTTTCTCATCTTTCTGTTTGTGTGGGCCTCCCCTATGTCTTTTTATCCTATACTAATTGCGCATTTGATTGTCATTTTAATATCTCTCCATCACATCTCTAAGGCTCTTTTATATCACTAACAGTTTTTAATCATATTATTTAACAGGTTTCTTCAAAACAGTGTGCAGGTCAGTCAGCCCATTTTCTCCCTCTCTGTAATCTTTTGATTCTCTCCTTCTTCCCCCTTACCCTTTTTAATTTTTTTTCCAACTGTACCAAAATGCCTGTTTACCTTTGGTTTTCAGTTCTGATGAAGGGTGAACACTCAAAACATCATAACCTGCCCTTTCACAGATGCTAGCTGGCTTACTGTGTATTTTCAACAGTTTTTCTTTTTATTTCAGCCCACTTTTTAGATCTCTACCAGTGCAGAACCAGCTTGCTAAGAGGTGGCCAGGAATATCCTCAAATGACTTGCCATCCAGTTCTCCTTCCATCTTTTTGAGGAAGTGCCTGATCTATGCTATAATATGGTAAGCTATCACATCAGGGTCGATTAAAGTAAGCATTCTAACTAATTTTACAGATGTTCAGGGACAAAAAACATGTTTGTGTTCCTCAAAATTCAGGGAATTTCCAGGAATCAAAGAGTTAACCACAAGGGAAGATATACAAAATACAAGTATAGGTTATAAATAAAATTTGATTTAACCTGGGAAAAATAAACTGACCAGCTCAGACTGGTAAAGAAGCAAACGGACTGCTATGGAGTATTGCTTAAAATTCCATTGCACATATCTCTGACGTGATACATAATGTGACACCGTGTTAGATTTTCCACTTTACATCTCATACTCGTGACAGACGTTAGTGATGAGCCGAGCAGTTTGTTGCTGGTTGAAAATTTTCCAAATCGTTCGCAGTCTTTGCGAGGTTTATGAGCCAAGCTCTCTGAGCTCTGCACAAACTTGGTAATGAGCGAGATGCATTTTGCACTCATGTATTGATAGGCAGAATAAACAGCAAAGTACAGCTGCTAGGCACCACAGCGACCCATGTGATCAAGTCACTTCAGCGCTCTAAGTGAAAGAGACAGTGACTGAACGACTGTTGCTCTGCACATTAGCTGTGGGACCCTGCCAGAGAAGTAGCTCACAACAGGGGAAGTGATACACGGCAGTCTCATTCCTCTGAGCCATAATTGAGTGGTTGGCAACTTCCTGTAAGGAATTTGTTGAAAGACCATTACAATGTTTTTCTTGCGACTACGATGTGTTGAACACAATGAAGGAAAGGATCAGGCTTGGATGGCCTTGATGCTTTGTGACAAACCCTATTAACACGGCTCATTTAAGAGCAGGCAGCTTTAGCTGAAACTGATAGCAAATGATGCACGGAAGACCTTGGGAGACTTCTGAGCAGTAATACTAACTGTTGTTATTCCTCTTTTAGCAAAAACAATACGTGTATTTTTTTCTGTAATTGATAATCTGCTATATACAAAATCACAGGAATACAGGCATCAATGTGCAATTTCTGAAAAGTTGAATTTGTTAACAAGTTATTAATTACAGAGAAAAAAACAGGCAGTCTCCAATTTTTTATTTAAAGAGAAATTTCACCCCTAAAGTTCTTCCTGATAATATGAATCAGTGTAAAAGGAAAGTGGAAGCTTTGAAAGAATTGAACCTTTTCAACAGAACCTACTTGCAGCTTATTCTGCCAATATCCAGTGACGGAGCCTGTGTGGAGGTCTTGACCCCATCCCAATCAACTTGAGGTCAGCCAACACGGCTTTGGAGGGGCTCTGTCACCCGCCTTCAGCCTCCAGATTCAGCCTCGGCCTTGGTATGTCAGCATTCCCCAGTTTTCAGCTCAGTCCCCTTCCCGTCAGGCTGGCCAATTGTCAAGTTTGACCCCCCCACAGTTGGCCAAACCTAGATCTGTCACTGTCAATATCTGCGTATACTTTCTGTACCTTTTCTGTTTTTGAAATATAATGGTGATCCAATTGCCAAGACTACTGAGTTATACTTTTTCTACTGACTGCATCATTTCTTAATAATCAACTTGGTTTAGTTGGTAGTGTTGCAAAGGTAGCACACTCACTTCTGAGTAAGAAGGTTGTGAGTTCAAAACCCACTCCAGGACGTAGTGAATAATTTAGTGTGATATCCCTTCATCACTCTATTCCTCTGAGTAGGTCCTTTTGTGCTTCTCCTCACCATTGCCGGCCGGGCCTCCAGCTGTCTAGGCCCCATGCTATGGAATTCCCTCCTTAAACCCCTCTGCTGCCCATCCCACCTCTTTGACCAAACATTTATGCACTCCTCCTAATATCTATTTCTTTGTATCAGCAGCCTTTTTTTTACACCACTGTAAAGCTTTGGAATGTTTTTCTACATTAAAAGCACGATGTAAATGCAAGTTGTTGTTGATATTTCAGTAAAATACTGAGAGCATGTTAATATGAGGCCTTTTCTGCCTGTTCAGGTGGCTGTATCACAGAGCACTGTTTGAAGAAGACTTGGTTCTTCTCCTGGTGTCATGGCTACCATTTCTCCCTCAACCAATACCAACAAATCAACAGGTTGACTAGTCATTCACCTCTTTTGCTATTTGGGTAAATATTGCTATGCATATAAATTAACTGCCATATTTGTCTAGATAACAACAGTAACTATACTTCAAAGTAATTAATTTGATGTGAAATGCTATATAATGTCCCAGTAACGTGATAAGGTAGAATATAACTTCTTTAAGAGTCAGCCTTGGCTCCGTGGTAGCACTCTGACTTCTGAGCTGTGAAGGATGTGGGTTCAAGCCCTCCTCTAGTGACTAGGGCCTAGAAATTCAGCACCCCTATTTTTCGGCACTACGGGTGCCGTTTTGTGTCCAAAATGGCGTGTGCGCCATGCGTGCTCACATCTGGTGCAGGCCGGATGCCATTTTGGTGAGGTCATTTGCGTCGGTGCAGGGAGCATGCACCAGAAGTATGCAGAGTACGCAGATCGTGATGTTAATCAGCGTGCAATGCTGATTTGATGCCAGCGCTGCCATTTTCGACCTCATCACTGGAGTAACGCCCTCTCTTAACCTCCTACCGCTGAACATGTGTTCAGCAGCAGGAAGACCCTCCCACCAGTGCTATTTAAAGGGATCATCACCTGCTTTCAGGTTAGTTGCTGATAGATTTGTACTGGCTATTGGTGAGTTTGTAGAGTTGTTTCTTGGTTTGGGGTCTTATTTGAAGTTGCTGAAGTCTCCAGGGAGTGGTGTGGCAGGTTACTTCAAGGCTTCTGCTCAGATCAGTTGCTCCCAGACATAAGAACATAAGAAATAGGAGCAGGAGTAGGCCATTCAGCCCCTCAAGCCTGCTCCGCCATTCAATAAGATCATGGCTGATCTGACCTTAGCCTCAACTCCACTTTCTCGTGCGCTCCCCATAACCCTTGATTCCCTTGTTTTACAAAAATCTGTCTATTTCCACCTTGAATATATTCAATGACTCAGCCTCCACCGCTCTCTGGGGTAGAGAATTCCAAAGATTCACGACTCTCAGAGAAGAAATTCCTCCTCATCTCCATTTTAACTTAACATAACATATTCTGAAACTATGCCCCCTAGTACTAGATTCCCACACAAGGGGAAACATCCTCCCTGCATCCACCCTGTCGAGCCCCCTCAGAATCTTATATGTTTCAATAAGATCATCTCTCATTTTTCTAAACTCCAATGAGTATAGGCCCAACCTGCTCAACCTTTCCTCATAAGACAACCCCTTCAACTCAGGAATCAGCCTAGTGAACCTTCTCTGAACTGCCTCCAATGCAAGTATATCCTTCCTTAAATAAGGAGACCAAAACTGTACGCAGTACTCCAGGTGTGGTCTCACTAACACCCTGTACAGTTGTAGCAAGACTTCCCTACTTTTACACTCCATCCCCCTTGCAATAAAGGCCGATATTCATTTGCCTTCCTAATTACTTGCTGTACCTGCATGCTAACTTTTTGAGTTTCATGTATGAGAACACCCAGATCCCTCTATACTGCAGCATTCTGTAGTCTCTTTCCATTTAAATAATATTTTTATTTTGGGTGCTGTAGTTTGTATCCCCCTTGGTCTGCCATATGATAGGCAGAATGAGCAAAGGCAACACAGAGGAGGATAAGATGCTCGATAAGTAAGGAGGGGGAGAAGGGCTCTCAGCAGGAGACTATATCCAACCTGGGTCTTCAGGAGCACTTCTACCTCAACCTCAGCGAGGAACAGTGTGTGCAACATCTCCGCTTCACTGAGGAGGTGCTCACTAAAATTTGCCACCTGTTGCAGGCAGACCTGCAGCCTCAGAGCAGGGAGAGGATGGCATTGCCAGTGGCTGTAAAGGTGAGTGTGGCCATGAATTTTTATGCGTCTGTCAGCTTCCAGGCCGAAGCAGGCGACATTTGCAACATCTCACAGTTCGCTGTTCATCGCTGCACTGAGGCTCTGTATGCAAAGAGAGGTGAATACATTTCATTCTCACTTGCCAGAGAGAAGCAGGTGGAGGGAGCACGCAGCTTCGCCAGGATAGCGGGCTTCCCCATGGTGCAAGGTGCCATTGACTGCACACACATTGCTTCTGTGGCAGTCCACTGTACCATCTGCATTTGAGCCACGAGGACAAACCAGAGGGTGGCTATTGGGCGACAAGGAGTATCTGCTGACCACCTGATTCATGACTCTGGTGCGCAACCCAAGCACACATGGGCAGCATGCATATAACGAAAGCCATGTTGCCACACGGAATGTGATCCAGCAAACCATTGGAATCCTTAAATAACTCTTCCGCTGTCTGGACCTCTCTGAAGGAGCATGCCGGTGGAAGCCTGCTGACTTTTTGTGATGTCCGTGTATCTTAATGTTGTGTCCTTCAATAATCAGACAACGGACTGCAGGGAACGATTCAACAGGTGTTTACTGAATGAGGGTTACTCTAGAACTAACTGTACAGATCACTACTCAGGGTTTATATACAGGTGTGGTCACTGCCGGTACTACAGTATACAGGAGCTGTAAAAAGTAGTTCTCTCCCTTAAGGTATATATACATTACATACATTACAATTCCTCCCCTTTTAGATTAACAGTACCATAATACTCATTTAACAATTAACATTTTAAATATACAATGTTATATGAAAATAGTCCATTCATATATTCAGTCTCTGGGGAGGCTTCCTGATTCTTTCTGGATAACGCCTTTCCCGAGTGTCTCGCTCTTGGTGCGGAGGCGATTCTAGCACCCTGTCGTCAGTTGATTCATCAGCTTCCAATGCTATTGTTTCTGAGGTAGATGCGACCTGTACGTCGGGTTCCTCACCAGGTACGTATGGCCAAGACATGGGGTTGACTCATTCCTGTGACTCTAGGATCTGGTCAGCATGGCGTCTCACAATGTTCTCCCCAACATCCACTGTGTACATTAGTGGCCCCTGCCGTGTGCATATCGTTCCTGGTTGCTGTAGTGTATGTACCCGTCTACCTTTAAGGGAACTATTGAATGTAACCGTTCACCTTTAAGAGAACTACTTTAGGTGTGGCACTATTTGTTTGGCTTCTGTATACTGTAATACCGATAGTGACCACACCAGTATATAAGTGTTGTGGCAGGATTGCTGGGGCAGATTCGCCCTGACCTTCGAATAGTAAAGACCTGTTTGTTTGTTACTCCTGAAGTCTGTGTCGTTATTAACCGTACAACCCACAGACTTTACAGTGGCGACGAGTCCGATCGTACCCTGCGGCAAGGCTACCAAAGCAACGGAGAGCGTCGAAGAGAGGCAACCGCCCTCGTCGTGCTGCTGAAAGAAAACACGAGGCTGCAGCAGGAGGAAGGAGGAAGACTTTAGCAATAAAAGCTTCCATCTGCAACAGGCACTGACTACCCTTCTACCACGGTGCGGAGTGAGCAGATCAGCTGGAAACAAGGCGGCCGCGGAGACTGTGAGTACGGGAAGGTGTAGAGAATATCCGGAGGATAAGGGCTGTGCACTCGACCACGGTCGAGGGGGAACGGAGCCGGTCAGAAAGTCGGGTCCAACGGCGTCGTGAGACAGTCGGACCTCGATCGGCGGGAAAAGCCGCGCAGTGACCGCAGCCACGAGGCGCTGAGACTGGGAGTAGGCGCGGGAAGAGAAACCCAGCTGCAGCCGGGGAGGGAAACACCGGTCTGCGAGAGGGCTGGGAGGCGAACAGGAACCATGCGGGTGGGAGAGAGAGCGACAGAGCCGAGCAAGGGGAGAGAGACTGCGCGAGAGCCAGTCCAGCGGCTGAGCTGTTCTCCACCAACGGGGTACCCAGAGCCGGTAGAACTGAACGTGTGGGAGAGGGAGAGACAGAGCCGAGCAAGGGGAGAGAGACTGTGCGAGAGCCAGTCCAGCGGCTGAACTGTTCTCCACCAACGGGGTACCCAGGGCCGGTAGAACCGAACGTGCGGGAGAGAGAGCGACAGAGCCGGGTACGGAGAGAGAGACTGCGCGAGAGCCAGTCCAGCGGCTGAACTGTCCTCCGTTAACGGGGTGTACCCAGCGCCGGTAGAGCCGTGCGGGCGGGAGGAAAAGACAGAGCCGAGTAAGGGGAGCTGTGCGAGAGCCAGCCCAGCGGCTGAACCTGTCCGCTGTGGGGAAAGCGTACCCCTTCCACCAGGAAGAAACGCGGGAAACCGCCATTAGGCGGAGGAGACGACAGAAGCGGGAAACCGCCATTGAAGTGGGCGGGGAGAGAAAGGAAGAGCGGGAAACCGCCATTTTCGCGGGAAAACCGCCATCTTAACTGACATACCACCATTGAAGTGGGCGGGGAGAGAAGGAAAGAGCGGGAAACCGCCGATTTCGCGGGAAAACCGCCATCTTAGAAATAAACAAATAAATAAGAATACTTAAAGAAATACTGGTGCTGCTCCCAAGGGAAGAAAGATGCCTAAGCGAGGGAATATTAACAACTTTAATTCTGAAATAGAAGACTGGGCCACATACGTGGAACGCATAGAGATCTATTGCGAAGCCAACAAAATAGAGGAAGACGACAAGGCGATAACATTGCTAAACTCGATGGGGGCAAAAACATACGGGCTCTTGAAGCATCTAATAGCACCAGATAAACCAGCGGATCAGACCTTCGAAGAGATTGTGGCTGTGCTGAAGGACCACTTGAACCCCACACCGTTGATGTTGGCTGAACGATTCAAATTCTACGCAAGAACGCAGAGGAAAGACGAAAGCAATGCGGAATACTTGGTCGAACTGCGTAGGCTAGCGAAATACTGCCAGTTCAGAGGGAATCTGACAGAAGCACTGCGGGACAAGTTCGTATGCGGATTGTCCAAAGAAGGGACGCAGAAGCGACTACTGGAAGAGAACGACCTCACACTGGACAGGGCTGTCCTTATAGCTGCATCGCACGAAGCCGCAGCGAAAGGAACGGCGGAAATGCAACTAAAGGCGGCGGCACTCGGGGTGGACCAAATTACTTCAAGCACAACAAAATGCTACCGTTGTGGGAAGACAACGCATGACCAGAATCAATGCTGGTTTAAGAACCAAGAGTGTAGGAAATGTGGCAAACTGGGTCACATCGCGAAGGTATGCCGGTCAGGGAAGAAGACCAACAATCAAAGGAAGCCACCACAAGAAAAGTACAACAAGGTACACAAGGTGGCTGAGAAGAGTTCAGATGAACAGAATTCAGACTCAGACCCAAACAACCAGGAGCTGGGTATTCTGAGAATCCACAATGTGGGTAAAGAAACGGATCTACAAACCATCTGGGTCATACTAAAAATAGCTGGAGTCCAAGTAAGGATGGAGCTGGACACTGGATCAGCTCTATCAGTCATCAACCGAAGGGACTACCACCGGCTATTCTCTCACATACCTTTAAGAAATACCAAGTTCGTATTACAGACATACACGGGGCATAACGTATACCCCATGGGGAAAATAAGAGTCAAGGTGAGAGATAGGGGTAAAGAACACCCAAGAATGAACTTGTACGTATTACCTGAAGGAGGACCACCACTTCTAGGACGGGAGTGGATTAAGAAAATAGATATGGAATGGCACTACCTAAAAGCCATAATGAGGGAGGACTCGGTGCAAGCTATCAGCTCAGATTCTGAAATGGATGACGATAAGACCAATTCAAATATGGAAGACAAGGCTAAAAGGGACTTGCCGACGATGGGGAAGGAAACGAAGACATGCAGAAGGACTTATGTTACCAAGAAGAATAAAGCTGCAGAGCAGAACTCCAGGTTGACAGAGAATTCTGAGCCTGTTCAAGCAAAGGATTCATCCACGACGGAAGAACACCGAGTTCGGACTCAAACTTATGCCAAAGTACGACAACAATTAGAACAGTTGAGTGAGCGTCTCGTACAAGAGATGAAAAATATGGAAAAGTTCTGGGACACCGAATGGGAGAGCCTGGAAAGACAACAGAGACAGCTAGCTCAAGCAGAGAGCGACCATAGAGCCATCGTGGCCAAATACCAATCACATTCCCCTGATGCTGTTCAGGAACTAGAATATTTACAGAACGAACCAAAGGAAGAGGAATCTTCAGGAAGCCAGGATTTTATCCCAGTTCATCTCTACGACTCGTTGCAAGCAGAGTGTAACAAGTTGAAAGAACAGTATGAACAGGCCCAGACTACAATCCTGGAAGGGGTTAACTCGGCAACCTCCGAAAAGCTAGTTTTGGTGAAAGCATCTGAACAGCTAAAGGTTGAACATGAGCGAGAATTACAAAGGCTGCAGGAAATGTTTGAGGAGCTCCAGGCCAAGACAGACTCATCGGTAGAGATTCCATCCATCGAGGAAAAATTAGAGGTGGAAGACATAGCAGAACATGAAATTCAAGATGTCCAAGAACTCATTAAATTATTGAAGGCAACCCAGGACAAATATGAGGCGGCAATGGCCGAGGTTCAACAACTTGAAGAACATATTCAACTAGGAATCCGGGCAGTGGAAGGAAAGGCAACTGGAAGGATCACAGAGACTGTAGGAATGGCCCCTGAACAGGAGTTAGAGAACATCAAGGCGCAACTTCTTCGAGCGCTTAAAACCAAAGTACCGGAGGAAAGGAAGGTGAAAACATTGGAGGGAAAGGTGGATGAAATGGAGAAGACTCTAATCCACAGTGTCCCCGTCGAAGAGTTAACGGCCAGCCAACTCTTACACACACTGAGGGACAAGACTCCAAAATGGGAACACGAGTTTCAGGGTTCAAAGGGAAAGAATTCAGAGCTTCCAAAAGTCACGGAGATAGCTGAGGTGGCAACACAGCTTTTACAAGGATGCCAAAAGTACGCTGAATTGCGTCAAGGGGAACAGAAGGGGGTGGAAACAGATACTCCAGTAGAAGGATTAAATAGCCTGACAACGACATCCACGATGGAAGGGAAGGTATTGAACTCACAAATGAGGCCAGTAGTGAAGGAATGGCAGGCATCCCCGGAAGAGCGGAATGAATATGAATGTTTGAAGAAGTCTTTTCAAGAAAGATGGTTAGGGAAGGAACCACCATCGGCTAACGTCCAGATGGATAAGAAGGAAGTAGAAGGGCCTCTCACTGGCCTAACTCAGGACGACCCCGAATATTACCATGACCTGTTGAGTGACACTGAATATTACGAGGATCTGGTCTGCTCAGTTTGTGATGAAAACTCCCAAAGTGCTGAAATCCGGATGAAGCACTTAAGGTCTAACGAACATAGAGAGTTGGTGGCGCTACAGCTGGCAGCCGAGAAAGGAGCTCCGAGAGTGTCAAAAAGGCAGAAAAGGAAAAGAAGAAGCAGAAGATAATAACTGTCTAAAATATTAGCACTTCTACCATCTCAGGCGGGACACTACAAAAGGAACTAAATTAGTTGAAAAACTGGAAAATATCAAGACAGCCAGTTGTTTGTAAAAGTCCGCACTGCTGGTTCAACAGGACGAAAGTTCAAGCTGTTACGTCAAGAAAAAGGCTATGGAGGAGTCACGCTAGCCATGTGAACCGGCTACACCAAAGAGATATTGTTTGGAACGAGTCAAGATCAGAGACTGAATCTATGAACTGTTTCCGCAGAGACTGAACCTGTGAACTGTTCCCACCAAGATTATATCTGTAAATTGTTTTATATGACATTGACTCCACCGAGATTATATCTGTAATTTGTTTTATAGGAAGTTGAAGATATGTATGTTTAACGGGGACTCTGTAAGTAATAAGCTAAAAAGGGAGGATTGTAGTGTATGTACCCGTCTACCTTTAAGGGAACTATTGAATGTAACCGTTCACCTTTAAGAGAACTACTTTAGGTGTGGCACTATTTGTTTGGCTTCTGTATACTGTAATACCGATAGTGACCACACCAGTATATAAGTGTTGTGGCAGGATTGCTGAGGCAGATTCGCCCTGACCTTCGAATAGTAAAGACCTGTTTGTTTGTTACTCCTGAAGTCTGTGTCGTTATTAACCGTACAACCCACAGACTTTACAGTTGCCATTTCTCTGTTCGGTAGTCGCGGGCCAAGACTGGTTGCCCTACATTGAAGCTCCTTGTCGGCTTCTCATTGATGTGCTGGAATTGCTTACTCTCAACATCTCTTCGTACATTTGGTCTGAGCAAATCCAGACGAGATCTCAACCTTCGGTTAAAGAACATCATGGCCGGGGCCTGGTTGGTGACTGCAGGTGTCGCATTTCTTGCTGCTGGTTTTCTTTCCCGACCTGCAGACTCTTGCTATGTGTCCTACTTTTCCACACTGTCTGCACACTTTGTCCTTGAACCAGCAATCAGTATGGTCGTGTGTTGTTCTGCCGCAGCGATAGCATTTCACTGTTCCGTATGACATTTCATTTGTGCCATATTCTTGCGGTCTCCGTTGTATCTCTGCAGCGCCCCGTGCTGCTGCTTTGTGTGATACTGCAATGCTGAAAGCCTTGTCCAGCGTAAGATCCTTTTCTGATAGAAGCCGTTTCTGGGTTCCTTCACTTTGAAGCCCACACACAAACTTGTCCCTTAAAGTATCTGCTAGTCCCGTTCCAAACTGGCAGTGTTTCGCTAGCTTGCGCAGTTCCGTTAAATACTCAGCATTACTTTCATCTTTATGCTGGTTCCTTTTGTGAAACTTAAATCTTTCTGCTACCAGCAGCGGTGTGGGGTTTAAGTGGTCCTGTAGGATTGACACGATGTTTTCAAAATCCTTTTCTACTGGCTTCTCTGGGCTTACTAGGTTTCGTAGTAAGCCATACGTTTTTGCACCCATTGAATTCAACAATACCAGCGCTTTCTTGTCATCTGGCACTTAATTCGCCTTGCAGTATACTTCTATGCGTTCGACATATGTCGTCCAATCTTCGACTTCATTGTCGAACGCTGTGATACTGCCACTCTTCGGCATTTTTGGGTGTGGTTAGACTGGCTTAAAATGGCGTCTCCCGCGCTTTCCTTTCTTCCCCGCTGCAGCTTAAAATGGCGTCTCCCGCGCTGCTGCCAACGCCGCTCTCAGCGGTCCTCGTGGCAAATGGCGATGCCCTGTGGGTTTCGCGCGCTGCGCCTGCGCTGCTGCCAACGCCGCTCTCTGTGGTCCTCGTGGCAATGGCAGCGCCTCGCGTTTTCCTGCGCGCCTCTCTCCCCCGTTGACGCTGCTCGGCTCTTGAACACCGGCTGCGCTCTGCTCTCTCTCGTCTCTCTCCCCCGTTGACGCCGCTCGGTCCTGAACACCAGCTGCGCCCTGTCTGGGAAGGGTCTGCGCAGTACCTGTTGCCAGCCCGTTTCGCTGGACCACCGTGACTGGAAAGCCAAGCCTGGCTCTCGACAGCCTGCCCTGCGATGTTCAAATCTCCGCTGGATAACTGGGCGGTTGCCCATGGTCGACGCCCGTGCTTCTGGACTCGACCTTCTTCCACTGTTCTCCAGGAGCGAATCCCTGGGAGGTGATGCAGAGTTGCAGGTAGGTTCGAATCTGCGTCGTCGCCAATGTTATGTCCGTGTATCTTAATGTTGTGTCCTTCAATAATCAGACAACAGACTGCAGGGAACGATTCAACAGGTGTTTACTGAATGAGGGTTACTCTAGAACTAACTGTACAGATCACTACTCAGGGTTTATATACAGGTGTGGTCACTGCTGGTACTACAGTATACAGGAGCTGTAAAAAGTAGTTCTCTCCCTTAAGGTATATATACATTACATACATTACAATTTTCAGTGGGGGAGACTGCAGATAGCCTTGCAGGATGACCTCAAGCAGCTCTGGGCCTAGAAAGCCTGGCTTTAGACTGCACCACCTCAGCTTGGCGGCAGCAGTCTGGCTGGCTGGCTGAGAGGCAACAGCAAGGGCACTGGCGGAGTGGCAGTGGTGGGAGCACGAATGCTGTCATCCTGAGAGAGGACAACGGGTGCTTGCTATATAGAGCCATGGCCACTTCCCCGGGGTGGTGCCTCAGCAATCCTAGTAATCTGTTGGAGGACAGATTGCTGGACTGCTGTGACACCCTGCAAGCCCCTTTTGACATTGGTAACCACAACCACAATGGCAGTAGTCTGTACTTGCATGACAACATGCTGAGCTTGCATAACTTCAGTCTGAGCTTCCACTGCAGCACTCAGGTGTTGAGTGGCTTCTGCTTGTGCTGCAATGGAAGCTGAGACATCAGCCATCAGATGGTTGGGTCCACAAGTGCGTTAATGGATCTGCCCACCATTTCCATGCTGGGAAGGATGGGCTCCAAGTTCTGCGCAAAGACCTGTGCAAGGTTGGTGCTGGACTCCTCCATGTTCCTTAATGTTGCATTAAGGCTTTCTGGAAGGCCTTCCAATACACCAAGCATTTCATTGTGCAAACCCATCAGCGTTCTTCTGTAGGCCGCCTTATCAATGTCCTCAGCTGAGTCCTGTGCAGCAGAACTCGTGTGCAACCTCACCCCCCGGGGAGCGCTACCCTTTCCCCCTGCCCTGGCTGCAGCCAACTCGTGCCCAGTTACACACCGCATGCAGATCCTGCCTCTATGCTACCTTCTAAAATATGCTGATGGCTGCGAGTGTGAGATTGAGTGATGGCATTTTTTCTTCATCGGTATCTTCTTCCTCTTCCACCTACCCAGGTTGGAGTTTTTGGGTGTATGAAAGGAAATAGGCACAAAAGTAGCGTTGTGGTGAGGGGAGGGGGGGAAAGCAAGTGGTGCATGCTCACAAAATGTGCAGCTTGTAAATCAGAAGAGGTTGTGGGATGAGGGGGAAGCAGGATGTGAGAAGGAGGATAAGGTATGAGGATACCGTCATCTTCAATGGTTTCAGCCCCACTGCTGGCACAGCCTCAGTCACAGCTGCTCCAATAATGCCAATCACCGTCACCTCCATCGGGGTTAGGATATACAGGCGTGCCTCTCCCCCTCTGGTGAGCTGCTGCTGCCTATGGTTGTGCGCCACCTCCTGCAAGAGAGAGGGAAGTGTGTCAGTGAGTGTGCTGCAATGTGTTTGGTTGATGAGGCTATCATGGTTGAATATCTGGCAGTGTTTGCAAGCTGTGTGATGTAGGTGTGAGGCTTGAGGCAATGGTAAGTGTGTGATGGTGAGGTGGAGCATATGAATGTGATGTCTGAGTCGAGATTGATAGAGATTGTAAGTAAGTTATGGAAGTGTGATCCATTGAGCAGTGTGTGAGGCTAATGGTGCAGTTGGAGGGATATGGCAGTTGAAGATGCATTCACTGACCTTGACTACTCGTGTGAGGTCATTGAACTTCTTTCGGCACTGCATCCAGGTCTTCAGGGCAACATTGATGTCATTTACCTCCATGGCTATCTGCTCCCACTGCCTTCACAGTGTCTGTTTGGAGGGCCTGCGTATGCAGAACCCCTCTCCTCCAGTCACATCCTGCACAAAGGCCTCCAGTGCTCCGTCAGAGAACCTTGCAGCCAACTCTCTGGCATGTTGTGCCATCCCTTTTTCTTACCCAGGTCAAATTCACTTCTGGAATGACTTCCAGCACCTGCTCTTGTCAAACTGCACCTCCCCTTTAAGTGGTGCAGGCTGGCTTTAAGAAGTGCAGTGTAGCTTTAATTGTGCTAGCCTCGTACAAACTTGGGCCCCCTGCTGAGTGTGCAGCCATTCAGCAGCGCATTCAGCTGAGCTGCACGCTGCAATTATATAAATCACCTGGTAGCACAATGTTTGCATGCTGCCTGCATCGGAAGGAACAGGCGCGGGTTGATCATGCATCGCAACTCCCATGCCCATTTTTGGGCCTTATCTAATTTCTAGGCCTAGAACACATAATCTAAGCTGATACTTCACAGCAATACTGAGGAAATGCTGCACTGTCAGAGGTACTGGGGCGATTTTCCCCAGATACTTTAGGCGCTAAAGAGCCTTCGAGATGAGCAAGACGGGGTCTTAAGCTGCAACGCCGATTAGTAAAGGAGTTGAAGCATGCACTAGGAACAGCTGCCCGGAGGATCTTTAAGGAGCTGATTGAAAATAAAATAGTCAGCTAGCACTCATTAAAGAGGCTGCACGGCATTTTGGAGAGCAGTGTTTTACCTAACGAACTTTCGTAACAGCAACCAGCTGAACAGAAGTAAAAGAAGTCATTGCTGATGATTGCGAGCGCTACTTAAAACAATGCTCAGCTTTCACTGTTCATTTGCTGCTGGAGATCGACTGACTACACTGCATTTGAAGAAGACTTTTGAGACACATTGGGAGACTTTTTAGGACACTTCGTCAAGACTTCACCAACACTCCAATAACTTTTCTCCTGGAAATTCTCTCAGGACTTTACCTAAAAAGAGTGATTGCTATGCCAGTCTACCTTATTGGACACCTTATAGTAGTCACCAGGAGAAAGGGAGTGCTTGGTCATGGGCTTCTTGCTAGGGTTCCCCCTTGGACTGCATGAGGGATGGAGGAGGCAGAGCAGCTCCAGCTGTTGTAAGAGAGAGGAAGGGGAGGGACTGGAGGGTGAGGAGGGCTCTCAGCGGGAGACTCTATCCCCAGGGTCTTCAGAGAGCACCACTCTTACATTCACATGACCCAAGACCCTATCCCCAGGGTCTTCAGAGAGCACTACTCTTACATTCACATGACCCAAGACCCTATCCCCAGGGTCTTCAGAGAGCACTACTCCTACATTCACATGACCCAAGACCCTATCCCCAGGGTCTTCAGAGAGCACTACTCCTACATTCACATGACCCAAGACCCTATCCCCAGGGTCTTCAGAGAGCACCACTCTTACATTCACATGACCAAAGACCCTATCCCCAGGGTCTTCAGAGAGCACCACTCCTACATTCACATGACCCAAGACCCTATCCCCAGGGTCTTCAGAGAGCACTACTCCTACATTCACATGACCCAAGACCCTATCCCCAGGGTCTTCAGAGAGCACCACTCTTACATTCACATGTCCCAAGACCCTATCCCCAGGGTCTTCAGAGAGCACTACTCCTACATTCACATGACCCAAGACCACTGCATGAGGAGGCTGCTCTTTCCAAGGGGGTCATCACAGAGATCTGTGGCCGTGTGGAACAAGAACTGAGATCTCACAGCACAGTCAGGACAGTATTGCCTGTGGCAGTCAAGGTCACAGTAGCACTTCATTTTTATGCTACTGGAAACTTCCAGGCTGCCATAGGTGATATCAGTCACATATCACAATCCTCTGTGCACTTCTGCATAAGGGAGGTCACTCTGAGGCTCTATACACTCTGATGAATAACTATATATCATTCCCTATTGCCAGAGAAGTCCAAAGGCAGAGAGCTCTTGGATTCGACAGGATTGTGGGATTCCTTATGATCCAGGGAGCCATTGACTGTACACATGTGGCCATGCGAGCCCCTCATTTAAACTCGGAGGTGTTTAGCAACAGGAAGATATTCCATTCCCTCAATGTACAGCTTGTCTGCGACCACCAGCAACGCCTCATGCAGGTGTATCCCTGCTATCCAGGGAGCTGCCACGATGCATTTATAATGAGACAGTCATCCATCCCACAGACCTTTGAGCCCCAACACAATGTGCATGGCTGGCCACTAGGTGACAGATACCCTCTGATGCCATGGCTCATGACTCCCCTGAGAAACCCCCAGACACCATCTGAGCACGCATACAATGAGAGTCACTCAGCCACCAGGAACATCAATGAGCAGGCCATTGGGGTCCACAAGCTGTGGTTTAGATGCCTTGGCCGGTCAGAGGGTGTCCTGTAGTACTCGACCGAGAAGTTCTCCAGATTCATGGTGACTTGCTGCATGCTTTACAATCTGATCTTGAGAGATCAGCCGTTACCACCAGCAATTGTGCCAGAGGGTCAAGCTCAGGAGACACTCTGCAAGCCCCTTTCAAATGAGAATCCCAGAGCCAACATGACAGCTGCCTGAACTTCCATTGCAGCACTTTGCCGTTCCGTGGAAGATGCAAGTAGTGCAATGGAAGCTGTTTGGGATTCCATTGCACCACTTTGTCATTCTATGCAAGCTGCAAAGACTGCAGTGGCATCTGTAGCCTCAGTCACCAGGTGCTGCATGATGTTGGGCTCCACAGGTCGCTGGATGGAATTGGCTAGCCTCACCATGCTGGATTGGCCAGCCTGTCCAATCTGAATCCCGACCCCAACCCGCTTCCAACGCACCCACTTCCGGTTTTAGCAGAGGCAGGACAGTGGTGGGGGGGGGGGCGGCAGGGGCCCGGCAATCAACCTGCTCCCAGGAGGAGGGTTGGCAATTTCAATATTATAATGAGGCTGTGTGCCTCATATTTAACCACAATTTTAAATTTAACCCTGGCCGGCCAAATTTTCCGTGCCTCGGGAAATCCAATGGCTAAAGGGAGGCGAGGACTGCTGGATCCAGAGGTAACTGCCTTTTTCACTTACTTGCTAGATCCAGTTTACTTTCTTCACCAATGCCCCGTGATTGGACACCAGCCACCCCCCCCAACCTTTCCGATCTCCCCCCGACTCTTATGATCTCCCCTCCTCCTCTGCGCCGACTGTTCGGATCTCCTCCATGAGGCCTCCAATCTCTGCCGACGTCGGCCTTCAATCTTGCCTCTGGCCTCCGATCTTCCCCCTGCTCTGGACACCAATCTTCCCTTTGGCCTCCGACCTTCCCCCTGCTCTGGACACCAATCTTCCCTTTGGCCTCCGACCTTCCCCCTGCTCTGGACACCAATCTTCCCTTTGGCCTCCGACCTTCCCCCTGCTCTGGACACCAATCTTCCCTTTGGCCTCCGACCTTCCCCCTGCTCTGGACACCAATCTTCCCTTTGGCCTCCGATCTTCCCCCTGCTCTGGACACCAATCTTCCCTTTGGCCTCCGACCTTCCCCCTGCTCTGGACACCAATCTTCCCTTTGGCCTCCGATCTTCCCCCTGCTCTGGACACCAATCTTCCCTTTGGCCTCCGATCTTCCCCCTGCTCTGGACACCAATCTTCCCTTTGGCCTCCGATCTTCCCCCTGCTCTGGACACCAATCTTCCCTTTGGCCTCCGATCTTCCCCCTGCTCTGGACACCAATCTTCCCTTTGGCCTCCGATCTTCCCCCTGCTCTGGACACCAATCTTCCCTTTGGCCTCCGATCTTCCCCCTGCTCTGGACACCAATCTTCCCTTTGGCCTCCGATCTTCCCCCTGCTCTGGACACCAATCTTCCCTTTGGCCTCCGACCTTCCCCCTGCTCTGGACACCAATCTTCCCTTTGGCCTCCGACCTTCCCCCTGCTCTGGACACCAATCTTCCCTTTGGCCTCCGACCTTCCCCCTGCTCTGGACACCAATCTTCCCTTTGGCCTCCGATCTTCCCCCTGCTCTGGACACCAATCTTCCCTTTGGCCTCCGACCTTCCCCCTGCTCTGGACACCAATCTTCCCTTTGGCCTCCGATCTTCCCCCTGCTCTGGACACCAATCTTCCCTTTGGCCTCCGATCTTCCCCCTGCTCTGGACACCAATCTTCCCTTTGGCCTCCGATCTTCCCCCTGCTCTGGACACCAATCTTCCCTTTGGCCTCCGATCTTCCCCCTGCTCTGGACACCAATCTTCCCTTTGGCCTCCGATCTTCCCCCTGCTCTGGACACCAATCTTCCCTTTGGCCTCCGATCTTCCCCCTGCTCTGGCCACCAATCTTCCATCTGGCCTCCGATCTTCCCCCAACACTCCAGCCTTTCTGATCCCTCTCTCCCTCCTCTCTGCTCCCTGGTTGCGGCCTGTTGCCAAACGCCGACCGGCCCAACAATCAGCCACTCAAGCTGGTTGGCTGCAGCCAAGAAATGGAGATAAAATGTGCGAATCAGGTCCTGCCATTAAATTCGGTAGGACAGGCAGGAAACCAATTCTTCCTAGTTTCCCGACCTCAAAGTAGCGCCCCCACCCCCACCACTCCACTCCCTCCCCGCCTGCGAGTCAATATCCAGCACAGTATGCGACCTTGACCCACCACCCCCCCCCCGCCGCACCCGGCGAGGTAACATCTCTGGGGTCCCTTCTACCGATGTGGCTGCTGTCCACTGGTGCCCGGTGCGTCTCACTGTGAGATTCCATGTTCTACACTAACCTCTAAATTACGCATGGTGCTGGTCTCTTCCTTGTTCTCCTCCTCCTCCTCCTTTTCCTCCAGGGGAAAGGTGGCTCTTGCTCGTGGGAGTCTGCAACGGTAAAGCTGGAAGGGTTAGGGTGCAGCGCATGTGCCCACTATAGGAGGATGTGTGTGATGGGACTATATGGGGCTTGGGAGTGAGGATAGGTTTGGGTGGTTAGGGATCAGGAATAGTTGTGGATCTGTAAGGAAGCTGGAGTGACCATATACCTCTAGGCGATATGCCTGCTGCTCTACCTCTCTCCACGGCACCTGCCACTCCCCTCCCGATCACGGCCAGCACTGCCTCCTCAAAGGGAGTGATCTCATGTGGTCATGAATCTTCTCCCCGAGCCAGGTCCTGCTGCCAACTGTTATCTGCTATCTTGAACTGGAAGAGAAAGAGTGGTGAGTGTATTGACAGGTGCGTTTGTGTGTGTGTGTGTAATGCCTCACATGGTTGAAGAGCTGTGAGATGTTTCAGCTGTGTGGGTAGTGCCTGTGAAGGATGTAATAGTTTGGGGTGTGTGAATTTCAGTGTTTAGTTAGATGGCGGATGAATTGTGTTGAGGTTGTGATGCGGGTGATGGTGCAATTATTGAGAACTGTGTTTGTGAGGTGGGATCTTACCTTGACCAGCCATATCAAGTCGTTAAATTTTTTGCAGGCTCAGGAGCCATGACCTGGGGGCAGTGCACCTGGCTGTGACCTCCCGGGCAATCTCCTCCCACATGTGCTGCATTAGCTGCCTCTGTGGCCTCCTTCCCCCCTGCGGGCACAGGACATCCCTCCTCCTCTGGACCTCCTCCACCAAGACCTCCAGTGCCGTGTCCGAGAACCTGTGCACACTCTCTCACAGTCCCTGATCCATCCTGCAACATTAGCTTGTTTGCCAGCCAGAGCACACCAAACCTTAAGTGGAAGTGGGTCCGTGGTGTCTACATATAATGCGCCACGAAAATCAGCGTTTGAATGCTAAATGTGCAGGTGTCTGTTTTAGCACTGCCAGGCTCGTTTAAATCATGGTAATCACCAAGTAGCTGCAAAACTGCATGCTAAATACAAGCATTTAATGGGTGGGGGAGCAGTTTTAGTGTGAAATGGGCAGGAGACCAGTGCCAGCTTGAAGGGAAGAGTGCCATGAAAGAACTGGGGGAATAGGTTGGTGGAGGGGTGGGTGCAGGGGGGGAAGGGCGAGGAATGATTCAGAACTGGGAGGGGAGAGGGGATTAATAAGCAATTTTAAAATAATTTCAGAATTCGATGTGACAAGAGATTATTTCTCCATGAAAAATTGGGGAGATTTTCTGCAATTTTGCCTCAGTTTTCTGTAACTTTTCAGTGGCCCTGAAGTAATTCATTGCACACATTTGCCCTGCTAAAAATACACTGTAGAGCTAAAATGCAGATGAGATTCTGTCAATACCATTTATAGGTTTATCTGTCAATATCATCTGTGGTTTTATGCTGAGGTTTGTTGTATCAAGTCTCTGAATGTTGAACGCCTTCAACAATTTGCTCAGATAACAGTCACTTTGAGATGTAGAGCATAATGGACACCCCAACATGATTGGGGGTCTTATTTGGGGCATTCAGGGTCAATTTTGTAACATATCTATCCTTGTTACAGTTGCCTGTGGGTACATCCTGCTGTTAAACCACCTGCCACAAAAAAAATCAGCTTTTACTCTCACTCCCTGACATAACATATAGAATGTATTGGCCCAGTAATTCCTCTCCCAACGCGTGAGTAAGGACAGGGTACTCACGCGTGTGCCCGGAGGAATTGCCGGTTTTCAGCATGCACAGCGCTCCTCTGACTCAAGGGGTTAAGAGGCTGAACGCGTGCGACTACACAGGCAGCATGTGCGACTTGGATTTCCTTTATTTTTAGAGAGTTGCGCATGTGTAAAGGCCTCCGGTTTTTACGCATTGAAAAAACACACATAAGTACTTAGTTTTACAGGTAAGTGGTCTATTAATACAATTTATAAAAAAAATTTCCACAGGTTTATTATTTTTAAAGAATTTACAGTAAGGTAAGTTTCGTTTTAGCCCCGATTTTTTATATAATAATTTTTTTCAAATTTTAAATTATTGTTTAAAATAGTTTTTTTACAGTTATTTATGGTTCACTTAAGTAGTGCAATGTTTTTTTAAATTTTCTTTCATGTTTAAGTAGTGTTTTGGGGCCAGGAGTTTTCATGAGTTTGACAGCTCTCACTATCAAACTCATGAATGAACTTTTGCAACCTCCCATTGGTTGCCCTGTGCTCACGTGATCCCAGCCGGCTCATCGCACTAAGTACGCCACTGGGTCACACACGCACAGCGCGGCAGGACCTCAAGCGGGCCAGTGAGAGGAAATGCAATGCGGGCCAGGATTGAAATGTCAGCGCGCTGGGTAAGTGCACATCGGGGGCTTGCACGCGCGGCAAGCTCCCGATCCTAATTTCAGGGCCATTGAATTTCGAAAGCTAAATTCTTTCAGTGTTCCTTGTCAGGGACAGTATCTTAGTGCAATGTTAAATGAAGTCCATGCATTCCCCTTTCTGGTATCATAATTATCAGTTTAAAACACTGCTGCCCATATCCAAACTCACACCAAGTCCCGTTCACCCATCACTCCTGTGCTCAAAGAATTTAATTGGCTCCCGGTCCAGCAACGCTTCAATTTTAAAATTCTCATCCATGTTTTCAAATCCCTCTATGGCCTCGCCCTTCCCTATCTATGTAACCTCCTCCAGCCCCACTACGCTTCGCGATCTGTACACTCCTCCAATTCTGGACTCTTGCGCATCCCCGATTTTCTTCTCTCCACCATTGGTGGTCGTACCTTCAGCTGCCTAGACCATAAGCTCTGGAATTCCCTCCCTAATCCTCCCTGCCTCTCAACAACAACAACTTGCATTTATATAGCACCTTTGACGCAGTAAAACGTCCCAAGGCGCTTCACAGGAGCGTTATCAAACAACATTTCTCTACCTCCCTTTACTCCTTTAAGACACTCCTTAAAACGTACCTATTTGACCAAACTTTTGGTCACCTGTCCTAATATCTCCTTATGTGGCTCAGTATCAAATTTTGCTCGATAATCGCTCTTATGAAGCGCAGCCAGTGTTGGAGCAGTGTTTGGTTGACCGCAACTTCAGGATTGCCACATTTAGATGCACATGCACTAAATCCTGGTGTTGCATTCAGTTTCAGAAGAGTAATAACGGCGAACCCTCTTAGTTCACCGCTATTACCCACCACAAATTCTGGGCCAATATTTTACTCAAGTGTTATGGTTCCATCACAAAATTTTGTCTCAGGGAATGTTGCTGAGAAGAATGGTTTTGTGAACATGATAATATTTAGGTTATCACTACTACAGTATTATCAGCACAAAGTGACAGTCATGCCACTAAAGACACGGGTGCCCTAGCATTGCATTTTAGGTGAAGGGTGCAAACCATACGTAAAGAATAAGCTGTTAGCATTAGGGGATAGGCACTCCAGCTACCAGGGAAAGCCATGATTGCAGAGTTCTACCTCAATAATACAGTACTTTGAAACATGCTTGGCCAAGCTTACCTGCATATGGCATTGCTTATTTACCTTAGTGTATGAGTAATCAGGTCTCCTTAAGATTACTAAGTTATAAACGTATTTGACTTTACTCCATTGTCCCGCATCTCCACACAATTCCCATAGTGTGAGAACATAATCTGTGTTTGCTAATAGTAAATTCCTTATCCTTTCTCTTTCAAATTTTTCCCCTTGGTGCTTTCTCATTCCATGGACACCCACTACTACCTCCCCCATGGCCCTGCATGTGTGAGCCTAGACAGTGGGGGCTGGACCTCTGCTGAACCAACCTGATGTTGATGCCGGCCCAGTTTTCTGGGTTGGCAGTCATTAGACATTTATGCTAGGGTCCCAAGAGGATCTCTGAAGTGGCCCCCAGGAAGATCCAGGTAGCACTAGAAGAGGTAGGAAGGAAGAGTAAAAGAGCCATTGTGTCCCAAAGATTGGAAAATTGTCTCCCACTGGAGACCTCGGTCAAGATCGGTACAAGATGGCATATAAGTCATTGGGTTGATGCCTGCACTCGGCCCTATCGTTCCATTTACAGCATTTGGGGCCATTCCCACTGCTACATGGAGCCTATCAGCACCTTTCGACAGACAGACCTAGGAAACAATAGTAAGAGGGGCAGGTAGGAGGAACATGGGGCAAGAAACTGAGGCCTGCCCGCCCCCCACCCTTGTCCTCGCCAGTTGGCCAGTTGGGAAGGGACATCCAGCAACTGTCCTAGTTTGGGCGAGGGAGGGGGTGGGGCACGAGGGCAGGTCAGAAAGGTGGCGGTAGGCCTCACTGCCTGATTTTCCCAACTGTATCTGCTGCTATCTCACCCGATTTGGAATAGAGTCGCTGAGAAAAATCCAGGTCTGAGTGTCAACAGTATATTCAACTGTAGGGAACATTACAAGTCGAGCCTGGTCCTCTCCTCATTCAACATCCATTAGGTGCATTTTCCAGTTTACTGGATAATGATCCAGAGGGACAACCCTGGGCTGATTGTTTCCTCTCCTAGTTTAGGAATGGTGGGTCCTCTACCATTACCCCAGTTTGACTCAGCTAACTCAACACAGAATATAGATCTTCCTGGCTTGTTTAGTTCAGTTATACACTGCCTTTCCCAATTGACCCATCAAGGAAAGTGGGCAAATTCACTTTTACATAAAGTAAATATTTGGCCAGGCGTTGAAAAAAACTACTGCAAATAATTTGCGAGCTCACAACCTGAGAACAGACCTATCAGTTAGTGCAAAGCATTGTTGCACTTGATAAGCAGTATGAATGCAATTGTTTCCATTGATGAGAAAATGAATGAGCTGGAAATAGACCACACAAGATGCTGTAAAAAAGAAGTGGGATGTCACTTGCAGGATGAAAATCTCTTAAAAGGGAAGTCATTTTGTGATCTTATTCACATTATTGCTAACGTTGTACCATTGTTTAAAAAGGAGAAAGGGATAACCAAGTAATTACAGGGCAGTAAGCCTAACCTCAGCGGTGGGCAAATTATTGGAAAAAATTCTGAGGGACAGTGTTAATCATCATTTAGAAAAAGGCACGGATTAATCAAGGACAGTCAACATGGATTTGTTAAGGGAAGCTTGTGTCTGACTAACTTGATTGAATTTTTTCAGGACGTAACGAGGAGGGTTGATGATGGTAGTGCGTTTAATGTAGTCTACATGGATTTTAGCAAGACCTTTGATAAGGTCCCACATGGTAGGTTGGTCAACAAAGTAAAAGCCCATGGGATCCAAGGGGAGGTGGCAAGTTGGATCCAAAATTGGCTCAGTGGCAGGAAGCAAAGGGTAATGGTTGACGGGTGTTTTTGTGACTGGAAGGATGTTGCCAATGGAGTTCCACAGGGCTCTGTATTAGGTCCCTTGCTTTTTGTGGTATATATCAATGATTTAGACTTCAATGTAGGGGGCATGATTAAGAAGTTTGCAGATGTTACAAAAATTGGCCGCCTGGTTGATAGTGAGGAAGATAGCTGTAGAAGGCACAAAGATATCAGTGGACTGGTCAGGTGGGCAGGACAGTGGCAAATGGAATTCAATCCAGAGAAGTGTGAGGAAATGCATTTGGGGAGGGCTAACAAGGCAAGGGAATACACAATAAATGGAAGGATACTGAGAAGTGTAGAGGAAGAAAGGGACCTTGGAGTGCATGTCCACAGATCCCTGAAGGTAGCAGGACAGGTAGATGAGGTGGTTAAGAAAACATACGGGATATGTAGGGTTCTCAAAATTCCCGCATTCCCCCAAATGATGGATAAAGGGGACCCTGTATGGACAAGTTATTAAAAACAGGATACCCAAAATGGCTTCTGTAACCTCGTGACCAAAACCAACAGGATTTTAAAAGCAAGGCCCTGCAAACAGGCAGGCCCTGAAACAAAATTTAAAATGCAGGAATCTGTGGAGAGACTTTGTGGAGCCAGACAGCTAAAGCAAACACAGAATATGCATTTCATTTGCCTTGAAACAGATCAAGTTAGAATGGGCCTAAATCGAGGCCATTAGGTTTCTGCATATTTAATCGGTAACAGCTCACAGTAGTCATCAAGCCAGGATGGGGACAATTAAGTTTTATAAATGACAAACAACCAGGACATCGGGGCCATTAGACACGGAGACAACCACTCCAGAAGTTGTTAAAGTAAATGGCTGTAATCATTTTAAACGAGCCCACCAAAAGTTAGACAAAGGACTGACCTGATTTGGCACGCAGATAAGGAATGAACAACAGGTATAATTGTAGGCCCATCAGTGGTGATCACTCTCTTATCTCTGGCTCTTATCTCTTGCTTGTGGCCTTGGCCTGCTGCCTCTCGTTCTCGTGCCCTGGCCTAGTGGCGGGCTATCTTCTCGCTCCCCGCGCCGCTTAACACCAAGGATGCACATTACACCGGGGCCAAACGCGGGAGGAGAACGGACCCAATTCAAAAGTACACAGGACACGCAGGCCACAAAATGGGCAGACGAGATGAGATGAGATGAAGAATACGGTGAACCGATAAGAGCAGAGAAGGGCAGCGGAAAGACGCGCTGGGGGACAAACGCCTAGTTATAAGCTGGCGTTTGAAGAATAAGTTGGCGTTTACATGCATGAACAGTAAAACCTCAGAGTCATAGCCCAGGTTGAAGAATAAGCTGGCGTTCAAAGAATGGGTAGCAAAATCAATGGACAATATTAGCCCAGTTTAAGAATAAACTGGCATTCAAAGCTTGGATAGCAAAATCATTAGACAGTAAAGACCCCCAACCGAACCCCAACTGCAGCAATACCGTCGACGACCGCCTGAGGAAGAAGAAGAAGAAGACCCATCGTGACTCGACGATGACGTTAGCTGAGGAAAAAGGAGGGTGCTTCGCACAAACAACTTCAGCGCCGCGCCCTGTGACCACTTGGCGACGGGGTACCCCAAAGGACTGCAAAAGTGGACCTCAAAACCCAACCCAGTTAAAACAACAGGTCTCGGATTAGTGAGCATGAATTCCTGGCCCCTCATAGCTTAATCTAGTTAGGTATAGTGGGTGGGATAAGGATAAGGGGATTTTTAATGTATTTGTTTCCCTCGATGTGCCATGTGTTCCCCATTCCCATTTGAGTGTAATTGTTTATGCCTGTATTCATATCAGTAATTCTCATAAGATTGTGTTTTATTCTGGTTTTTGATAAAATTTTGGTTTTCTTGCACCAAACCACTTGTCTACTCGATTTTCTGTATCGCCGCCTGTACCTAAGTCCGGTGTCTAGAACCCAGGGGTGTGGGAGCAATTTGAACCGCTCAAAGACAGTCAGAGGTGAGGCTGACTGGGTGCACGCCACCCCCTACAGAAATAGCGACCGCGGCAGGACTCTGGCAACAGGGGTGCGATACAGTAGACAATGGTTTGGATGAACTAACCATGATGGAGGAAAGTATTTCTGATTATGTGCTTAGTAAGGTGAATATCATGAAGAAGTGGATCACCAATCTGCTAAGGGCTGGGCTGTCGGTAGATGCAGCAGCTAAGTGGACAGAAGGGAGGGAGAACAAGAAATCCCTAGAGAAGGCAGTCTGACTGATGTGTTTCAAAAAGCAGGTCCAGCTTTTGGACAGGCTCATTGCAGCACAGGCAGCCGAGTTAAAGGAGTCAGCCCTGGTGATCCAGGACAAGGCTCTAGCAGGGGAGAAGTTACTGGTAGCATTGCAGGCCCTAAATCAGGAAAGGGTACATTTAATGGGAGAACATAAGGCCAAGTTGGAATACCTACAGTGCCAGGTCACCGAAGCCAAGGGTAATGAGTTGAGGTTGTGGGAAAAGAACGCCCGCCTAGCGAGACAAGCGAGAGAACAGGAGGAAAAAGTAAGAGGTAAATGCAGCTTACAAGTTAGCGAGCGAACAGGGATTTGAAGATGCAGATCATGGCCCCTGCAAGGAGCAGATAGAAAATCTGAGCCTGGCCCTGAGGAAGGCAAAAGGCATGGTGTGCCTCATAAGCTCGAAGGCAGGCCAGGCGGATTTTATGGGGAACGAGGGGAGGACAGTTCAAACATCACTGGTAGTGCCCAGGGACGACCCGGTTGAGGAACAGGAGGTCTCACGACCACCACCCGTAGCGTCAGGTTTCAGCGAGGTCTGGCAGCAAGGGGGGATGGAGTCAGAGGTGGAGCAAGCCCCGCCAGAGAGGCCGGAGCTGGGACCGATGTGCCCAGCCCGGCATCGGAGGTTCGGCCCACCCGTCAATGGCGACGACGAGGGACCCCTCCAAAACCAGTTCGTGTTACCCTATAGCACCGAACAGCTTAGGGCTATGGTGAGCCATATCCCAAAGCTCTCCGAAAAGGGGGACCCCTCGATCCACTTCAGGGAGGTAGAGCCGGCAGCCAGCGTTAATGACTGCGATGGCGCTGAGCAGGCCAAAATGCTGCTATTCTCCCTGGAGTGTAGGCTCCTCCAATCCCTCTCTGACGAGTGTAATAAGGGGCAGTGTATGTATGAGGAGCTCAGGGATGAAGTTCCGGAGGCCATGGGGATGAATGAGGGAAGTCCTTTCTCCCGTGTGGAGAAGACGGTGCAGCTCGCACGGGAAACCCCGCAAGCTTTCGTGGACAGGTTATGGCTGGTGTACCGGAGTGCCACAGCACAAGCAAACAGCTTGCCACAGGTCCGGGCCAAGGCAGAAGTCTGGTTCGACCCCAAGAATCCCCAGACCACCGAACTTACAGTGATCAGACAGTTGACCCTAGCCTATAAGAACGGTAGTGGAACCGATGCACACCCACCCAAGGGGAAGGTGCATGAGGTAAAACCCGGACAGGGTAGGAAGGAGTGGCATCAGGAAGGGAATAACCCCCCAACACAAAGCTGAATTGTTACAGGTGTGGGAAGGACGGACATTGGAGGGAGGAGTGCAAAAACCCTTGGAAAGATAACAAGGGAAAGAATTCCACAGCCCCAGCCCAAATGGCAGAGGCAGGAATCCCTTCCACTGCGGTCGAGTCATTTTTGGACATGATGAGTTTCCTATTGACTGGCCAGGGGAGAGTAGCAGCTGCTACCGGTGCTCTGACCCCATATGCCCCATCCAACCCACAGCCCTGACTAGAACTGAGGAGTCAAGATGGCGCCCGAGACGGTCCGGCGCTAGCACGCTCTCCATGCTTCGGGTGGCCCGCTCTCGCCGCTCGCTCCCACAACCAGAGCGAGGTGTTCGGCGAGTCGGGTGGAGGCAGCGCAGCGCTTCAGGATGCAGCAGTCACGTCGACCCACAAGAGCACGTCGGCCGGCTGCTCCTCAGCAGGAAGGCATTCCTGGGAGGAGGGGAGCCGAGCATGGCGGCCAGAGGCCGGACCAGAAGCGGGAGAAGCAGGCTCGGGTGGTCGGACCGTGGAGCCGGCGACGGTGAGGTGGAGGCCGCGGCGACCGGAGGATGTGTTCGGCGAGTCGGGCGGAGGCAGCGCAGTGCATCGGGACGCAGCAGCAGCCATGACAACTCGCAGTCCGACTGGGAGGAGGGGGGCCGGGAGGTCGCAAGACTCGACTATGCTTCACCCAAGCCAGAGAATCTCTTCGGGACCTGGCTATATGCTCTTGTGTCTCTTTGCAGGAAAGGATTTGAGGATGAAGGGGGATGTACTCCTACTTGCCCTAATAGGGATGAGCGTTGGAAAGCGAGGTGACATGGAGGACTCCCACATCTACGGGTGCTCAGGAGAGAGAGCACCTATAGTTACCGACGGAAGTGGCGAACGGGATGCGGAGGAGCTCGCCATTTACTTCCAAGAGGGAAGGTGGCCAGGGTGGCTGGGGTCCAATTCGACTCAGTACTCCAGCCAGACCGGGTTCACGTACGGGGAGGCCTCCCTCCTGTGCCCCAGGGTACGGGTCATTACCACAAGGGTCAGCTTCACCGTAGGGAAACGGGTATGTTTAACATGCAAGGGAAGGATTCCTTTGGATAGGTGGTGGTGGCTCAGGAAACTGAGCAAAAATATGGGAAACCCTGCAGTCAGGTGGGAACGATTGGGGAACGATACCCATCGGACGATTACAGGGACACACGGGTGATTGAGTGTGTGCTGGGACAAGTGGTGGGAACCGGATCAGGGGATTTATGCCTGTATGTGGGGGTCAGAGAAGGCCTGCCCCTCAGGTATATCCATTATTTTCCACCGGTAATGGCAAGATTCCGGGAAGGGGGTGGAGTGGAATTCCAGCCTGAAGGTGTGCGCAGTCCCATACTCCCCGATCCCATTGAATGCCACTGAACTTGTGACCCGCCCCCAAAAGCCCCAGCCCACGACCTAGGCAGCAAGGACGCGCAGGGAGGGGTGCCCCACCACCACCAAGGGACCAGGGAATGGGCTGGTACTGATGCCTACAGATCAGGTACTATACCAGGGGGTACACTACACGGTAGCCTCCGTGATTTTAAACTTCACCGAGGTACACTTACCGGAGTGGTGTCCCAAAGAGACAGAGCAGCTATACCAGGCCCTGTTAAAGGACATGTTTAGAAAGTTTTACGAGTTCGATTTCGCTAATGTAGACAAAACCGAACTGTACACCACACACTGCGAGTACTTTGGTAATACAGGGAGACAAAGAAGGGGTGCATGGAATGATGTTTTTACTGCATTTAACACAGGGTCCTCTGTCATCAACAGTCTGGATGACATAGAATTGCAGACCCAGGTAAACGGTTTAAAAACAAAGTTAAGGAAGATATTAATGGATGAGAATAAGGTAGTGGGCTCAGAGTTCCATGAGGACCAGGCCATGATGGTCCATTTGAAAGAAATTATAGCCGAGCTGAAGAAGCACGCAAAGACTGTAAATGCCCTCATCAGCGAGGACAGAAATGCTTCAGACTAGGCTGCACAGAACGAGGTGTGCGTGCTGTACGGGGCATGGTTGCTGGGCGAGGGCCGCAGTAATCTGGAGGATTTAAAACAGGGTTTAGTACCCTCCTGGATCAGCAACAAACACCTTGCAGCCCTCCATCCGTTTGAGAATGCATTAAGCCCATGTCAACTCCAGCTAGCTTCTGAGGCCTGCCCAGTCCCAGTGGATTGTGGGTGGTCCAACCACACCATCATGGGTATAGTAGTGAGAATGCCGGTCATGGGTAGGGTAACCCGACCCGCACTGGTATACAGGGTCGAGAACATTGGAGTCATTCAAGGGGGTGCACACTTTCGTTTCACAGCTGTCCCACCATATACCATAAAGTGGGAGCACGCTATGACAGGTACTGACCTCTAGGGGTGCTGGAGCCGGGGAGCACACATAATACTGTGTCCCCAGCACTTGAACGCCTATTCAAAACCACAGTGCGGGTTTAAAGCTGTTGGCGCAAAGCCTATAAATTGTACCATGGAGGCAATGGCACAAGGCCATGTTCCCCCACAGGTAGCATATATAGGAGGTGGGTCATTGGTCACCACAGGAGCGCCCCACTACCAGCATGGACAGCATAGCTGGTGTCCGGTTAGTGACAACAGTTTCTGCTTCAAACCCGAGGCAGATGTTCAAGTGGCCCAGGAATGAATTGTCCCCATTCCTGAACCCTCCACTGTTCACCTCACTGCAAAGGAGAAATTTACCAACCTGCAAAAGTACGTAGCGCATTTTGGCTATGAAATCCCCCCCCTCTCCCAGAACACCTTACCAAGATACTCAAAGCTGTAATAGTCTCGCAGAAACATTTGTACACACTAGAGCGGAAAATGCTAGAGATAGGGGCTAAGATATTGGACATTGTGATCCCACCCTGGTGGGACATTTTCAATAATAGAGGTCCCTTCATGGATTAGACTGGCTTCCCACATCCTCGTGGTTTGCCAGCTGGGGATAGTATTGTACCTAATATGCACTCAGTGCAAGGGAAAGGGTCAAATACTAGAATTCCGAAACCAAAGGACCTGGAAGGAACATTATGTTAAGGTGGAGGGAGATACACCTGTTTGAATTTTTTTTTGTATTTCTGATTAAAGACTGTTGTTGTTTTTTGTGCTTTGTTTTTTTTTAATAAAGATTGTCGACATGTTGTTTTAATAAAGATGTATGTGTACCAAGTGGTGCAGGGGTGTTGGACCCTCCATGCTTGGATGTGTGTGTAAATGGCTGTAATTATTCTATGTATGCTTATGTACACTACATTTTACAGAATGGGAAATGCATGTGTTGTGGGTATCTTAGATAGGTAATTACAGGGGAAGGTTGACTGTGGAGGGTCGGGAACTTTGCTCACCTTATCAGGATGATGCTTAAAGCGAGTTTAGTATCAACAGTGGGGAGTGTAGGGTTCTCAAAATTCCTGCATTCCCCAAAATTATGGATAAAGGGGACCCTGTATGGACAAGTTATTAAAAACAGGATACCCAAAATGGCTTCTGTAACCTTGTGACCAAAACTGACAGGATTTTAAAAGCAAGGCCCTGCAAACAGGCAGGCCCTGAAACAAAATTTAAAATGCAGGTATCTGTGGAGAGACTTTGTGGAGCCAGACAGCTAAAGCAAACACAGAATATGCATTTCATTCGCCTTGAAACAGATCAAGTTAGAATGGGCTTAAATCGAGGCCATTAGGTTTCTGCAGATTTAATCGGTAACAGCTCACAGTAGCCATCAAGTCAGGATGGTGACAATTAAGTTTTATAAATGACAAACAACCAGGACATTGGGGACATTAGACACGGAGACAACCACTCCAGAAGTCGTTAAAGTAAATGGCTGTAATCATTTAAAACGAGCCCACCAAAAGTTAGACAAAGGACTGACCTGATTTGGCGAGCAGATAAGGAATGAACAACGTGTATAATTATAGGCCCATCAGTGGCGATCGCTCTCTTATCTCTGGCTCTTATCTCTTGCTTGTGGCCTTGGCCTGCTGCCTCTCGTTCTCATGCCCTGGCCTCGTGACGGGCTATCTTCTCGCTCCCCATGCCACTCAACACCAAGGGCGACCATTACACCGGGGCCAAACACGGGAGGAGAACGGACCCGATTCGAAAGCACACAGGACACACAGGCCACAAAACGGGCAGACGAGATGAGACGAGATGAAGAATACGGTAAACCGATAAGAGCAGCGGAAAGACGCGTTGGGGGACAAACGCCTAGTTATAAGCTGGCGTTTGAAGAATAAGTTGGCGTTTACATGCATGGACAGTAAAACCTCAGAGTCATAGCCCAGGTTGAAGAATAAGCTGGCGTTCAAAGAATGGGTAGCAAAATCAATGGACAATATTAGCCCAGTTTAAGCATAAACTGGCGTTTGAAGCTTGAATAGCAAAATCATTCGACAGTAAAGACCGCCAACCGACCCCCAACCACAGCAATACTGGCGACGACCGCCCGAGGAAAAAGAAGACCCATCGTGACTCGACGACGACGTTAGCTGAGGAAAAAGGAGGGTACTTCGCACAAACAACTTCAGCGCGTGGCGATGGGATACCCCAAAGGACAGAAAGAGTGGACCTCAAAACCCAACCCAGTTAAAGCAACAGGTCTCGGATTGGTGAGCATGAATTCCTGGCCCCTCATAGCTTAATCTAGTTAGCTATAGGGGGTGGGATAAGGATAAGGGGATTTTTAATATATTTGTTTCCCTCGATGTGCCATGTGTTCCCCATTCCCATATAAGTGTAATTGTTTATGCCTGTATTCATACCAGTAATTCTCATAAGATTGTGTTTTATTCTGCGTTTTAATAAAATTTTGGTTTTCTTGCACCAAACCACTTGTCTACTCGACTTTCTGTATCGCCGCCTGTACCTAAGTCCGGTGTCTAGAACCCAGGGGTGTGGGAGCAATTTGAACCGCTCAAAAACAGTCAGAGCTGAAGCTGACTGGGCGCACGCCACCCCCTGCAGATACATTCGGTTATTAGCCGAGGCATAAGCATATAAGAGCAGGGAGATTATCCTTGAACTGTATAAAACACTAGTTAGGCTACAGCTAGAGTACTGCGTACAGTTGTGGTCACCACATTACAGGAAAGATGTGATTGCACTAGAGAGGGTACAGAGGAGATTTACACGGGTGTTGCAAGGACTGGAGAATTTAACTATGAGAAAAGATTGGATAGGCTGGGATTGTTTTCTTTGGAACAGAAGAGTCTGAGGGGAGACCTAATTGAGGTGTATAAAATTATGAGGGGCCTAGATAGAGTGGATAGGAAGGATTTATTTCCCCTAGCAGAGAAGTCAATTACCAGGGGGCATAGATTTACAGTAATTGATAGAAGGATTAGAGGGGAGCTGAGGAGATCTTTTTTCACCCAGAGTGTTGTGGGAGTCTGGAACTCACAGCCTGAAAGGGTGGTAGAAGCAGAAACCCTCATCGCATTTAAAATGTACTTGGACATGCAATTGAAGAGCTGTAACCTACAAGGCTATGGACCAAGAGCTGGAAAGAGGGATAAGGCTGGTTAGCTCTTTTTCGGCCGGCACAGACACAGTGGTCCGAATGGCGTCCTTCTGTATTGTAAATTTCTATGATTCTATGATTATATGGAGGGTGCCAAATAGAAATATAATATTTTAGATTGTAGGAATATTATAATGCAGTGCATTTATTATAATGTGTTTTCTTCTACAAAATATGGGGGGAAAATTTGTCCCCTTAACGCCTCCTGTTAGCACCTGTAGATCGTGATGTCAGTGAGTGTGCAACGTTCACTGACTGCCCGATTTGCTAAATTGATTATCGCCACTTACTTCAGCACCTGGAGTAAACCCCGACAGGGAGAGCTGACGTTCAGCACCAGGAAGCCGGCGCCAGGGATCATCAGTAATCACTCACAGCTGTCGGGTTAGTGCAGTTTCAGTGGTTTCTTGTCAGTTTCACCCACTGCAACAGTTTCATTCAGTAATTCCTAGGTTCTTTTATATCAGGAGTCTTCTGGGAACTAGTAGCTATATTTATTCTTCAAAGATTCAAACTGCTGCACTTGGTAACATAAATGGGGGCTGTACTGGCATCACCTCGTCCTCCAGGATTTACGGTGGAGGAGCGTAGGCAGCGAGAAATATGGGAACATGTGTGCAGAGAGATGAGGAGGGACATGAGGGCTCTCACCAGAAGTTTCTACCCTCCGAGGGTATTCCGAGAGCACTTCTCCTACCTTCAGTTAAGTGAGGAGCAGTGTATTAGACGGCTCCGCCTCACCAAGGAGGTGGTCACAGAACTCTACCACCTCTTCCAAACAGACCTCCAGCCTCACACCAGGATGACTTAGACCCCAGATCCCCATTGCTCACCACATCCCCATCATTCCATCCCTCTTGCAGGCCACAACACACCACAAAGCTGAAATGACAGACACCACAAGTAAGTGAATTATTAAATTTTTCAAAAATCAGTGAACAAAAATTTACACCAAAAATATTAACTATTCACCCTTGTGCAATCCCTTAATGACTGTCGTTACTCTGCCTTTGCCTACTCTAGTGCTCCTATGAAGTGTTGGCCCAGTGGCTGCAGCATGGCTGGTGAAAGGCTGCTGAGTGCCCATGCGGGAGACTTCAGATGGCCTTGCAGGATGCCCTCGGCCAGCTCTGGACCTGGAAGGCCCAGCTGTAGACTGCACCACCTCAGCATGGGCAGCAGCAGTCTGGGCTGGCTGGAAGATAGGCAGCGACAGGGCAATGGCGGAGTGGCAGTGGTGGGAGCAGGAATGGTGTCATCCTGAGAGAGGACTGCAGGTTCCTGCTCCACTGACCCACTTTCACTCCCCTGGGGCAGCACCTCAGCATCCCTAGCAATCTGTTGGAGCACAGATTGCTGGCCTGCTGTGACACCGTGAAAGCCCTGGTCGATGGTGGTAGACCCAGCCATGATGGCAGCGGTCAGAGCTTGCGTGGCATCAAGCTGAGACTGCATGAGAGCAGTCTGAGATCGGATGCCACCAAGCATAGACTGCATTACAGCATTAAGACGTCTGCCAGGTCACCCAACACACGCGGCATCAGGTTTGGGTCGCCATGGTCTCTCTGGGCGTCTACCATCCTTTGCAGGCTGGAAATGATGGGCTCCATGGTCTGCGCAGAGCCTTGTGCAGTGTTGGAGGTGGACTCCTCCATGCTCCTTACCATTGCTGAGAGTCTCTAGGTTACCATTGCCATTGCACCTATCATCTCCGTGTGCAAGCCCATCACCCTTCTTCTAAAGGACTCTCCATTGTGGTCCTCATCTGAGTCCTGTGCAGCAGTACTCATACGCAATCTCGCCCTCTGGGGAACTGGCCCCCAAGCTACCCTTTCCCATAGCCTTGCTGCTGCCCACTCATCCCCAGTGCTTCACCCTGTGCAGATCCTGCTCCTATACTAGCCTCTAAAGAACACGTAATGTCATAATCTGAGCTTGTTTCTGCGGGTGAGACATGCAGTGATGCGGTGTGTTCTTCCTCCTCCTCTTCTCCCACCACGCTCTCTACGGTACCCTCAGGGACAGGCTGCTCAGGTGTTTGCTGATTATCTGAAAACATAAAGGCACAAAAGTTGGGTTAAGGTGAGGGAGGGGGCAGGAAGGGAGAAATGCTTGCATACAGCATGATTAGTTGGAAAGTGCTGTCATTGTGTGCAAGGTGTGAGATGTGGGTGTGAATGTTGTGAGGTAGAGATTGTTGGTGGGTGAGTGCTGGGGGTGTGGTGCTTTGGGCAGTGTGTGAAGATTATGGTTCAGGTGGTGGTATGTAGCATTTATTTGAAGTATTCACTCACCCTGACCACCCGAGTGAGGTCGTTAAATTTCTTCCTGCACTGTGTGTGGGTCCTGGGGACCACAGTGCTGCCCGAAACATGCTGAGCTACCTCCCTCCATATTATGCGGAAGACTTGTGGCAAGGGTTTCCTGCCACTTGCTGGGTAGCGCACCGCCCTCTGTCCCTCCACAGTGAAAACCAATGCCTCCAATGGTTCATCACAGAATCTGCGGGCTCTCTCCCTGTGGCGTGGACCTGCCATGAGCACACCTAGTTCAATCCTCCGACACCTTCTCCTTGCTCTGCTTCTGCTTCTGCTTCTGCTTCTGCTTGCTGAGGCAGCTGCACAACCAGCAATGCTGAGAATGAGGTGCTGCAGCATCAATGAACCTCCCCTTTAAGTAGTGAATAAAGTCTGTGGCAATGATAACTTGCGATTACACTGCACCCGATATTGGTCCACGCTTTAAGTCTACTCTTTTGATTGGGTGCTTAAACAAATTGTCTGTAAATTAATAAAACTTTAAATAAACCTTAACAAATTAAATTAGAATTTGGTTGTCCGGGTTGATAATGCACTCCAGCCCCTGCGGCGCCCACCGGTCGCAGAAGTACTCAAGCGTGCCGGCGGACACCGTGTGCTCCATCTCCAGGGCCACCAGAGTGCGAACCTGGCCGTGGAAGAGAGGCAGGCAATCGGGCCGAACGACCCCCTCGACCGCCCGCTGCCTGGACCAATTAATGGCTTTTTTGGCCAGGCCCAGGAGCAGTCCCACGAGGAGGTCCTCCAACCTGCCCGCTCCCCTCTGCTCCGGGTGACCGTAGACCAAGAGCGTGGGACTGAAGTGCAGCCAAAAATCGAGGAGCAGCCCCTTCAAGTAGTGAAAGAGGGGCTGTAACCTCTCACACTCTGTGTAAACATAGAAAACGGACTCCTCCAGGCCGCAGAAAATGCAGGCGGCCTGGGAGTCCATGAACCTATTTAAAACCATATTGCACGGGACTGCTCCATGCAACACCCTCCAGGCCAAGTCCCCAATAGAACAAGGGAGGACTCCCGCATAGAGAGCCCTCCATTGGGGACATCCACCTCCGCCGGACGGCAAGATGGCACGCCAAGGCGTGTCCGGATGGCAGGCGAAGATGGCAAAGTGGAGAGTGTGCAGGAACAGCCCATACAGGAAACACCTCCGCGCGGAATGAAAAGGCACGGAGGGTATTTCCTCGAGACGGCTCAAGTTGTGTGGCGCTGGTTCCCGAGGGGTGTTTCGGGGTCGGGCGCCGATGAGGAATTCCGTCCGAATGGGGGAAAGCTCGGACGGGATCGCCCCACGTGCTTGAGCCACCTCGATACACCTAGTGGAGTCGGGGCCCAGTGCCACTTTCACCGACTCGATGGCTTTGACCGCGAGCTGGACGTTGGCCCAAGACAGGCGCCGCTCCAGCTCCTCCGGTGCCATCCAGCCCGCTCCTCCGCCATCGAGCAGGTCCCCGACTCTAGTCACCTTGCCAAGCACAGCCCTGCGCTCCGCCAGCCACCCGAACCCGCGGTCGTGGAGGTGCGGATTCCTGAGCAGCGGCTCCCGAAGGACAGCCGCCACTCCTGACGGGGGAGAGCTCCGCCTGGAAGCGACGTAGTTCCAAACCCATAGCAGTTCCTGGTAGAAGACAGGCAGCTCCCGCAGGCTGGCACGCGTACCGCCCACTTTCACAAACAGGAGCTGCGTGTCGTGATTGAGGCCGTGCAGCTGGCGGAAGAAATACGTCACCAGCGCACACCATCTCGGAGGATTCTCGACGTACAGGCATCTCTGCAGCGTCTGAAGACAGAAAGTCGCAGCCTGGGTGCGAACGCACACCAGCATCTGACCGCCCTCCCTAAGCGGGAGACTCAGAACCATGGCAGGGACCCAGTGCTTCCTTTTGTCCCAGAAGAAGTCGATGAGCTTCTTCTGCATCTTGGCGACAAACGCAGGGGGAGGGATCAAAGTGACCAACCGGTACCATAACATGGCGACCACCAGCTGGTTTATGACCAGCGCTCGACCCCTGTAGGACAACACTCGGAGCAGTCCTGTCCAGCGTCCTAGGCAAGCGGTGACTTTGGCCTCCAGCTCTTGCCAGTTCGCCGGCCAGGCGTCCTTGGCAGGGCTAAGGTAGACTCCCAAATAGAGGAGCTGTGTTGTGCTCCAGGCGAAGGGCCTGAACTCCTCCGGCAGGGAGTCCACCCGCCACTGACCCACCAGGAGTCCGGAACATTTCTCCCAGTTGATCTTGGCGGAGGATGCGTCCGAGTAAATCTGCTGGCATTCCCGCATCCTCCACAAGTCAGCGGGATCCGTGACCGTGAGGAGCACGTCATCGGCGTAAGCCGAGAGGACCACCTCCACGCCTGGCCCTTGCAGAGCCAGTCCCGTCAACCTCTTCCACAAGAGGCGCAGGAAAGGCTCCATGCAAACAGCGTATAACTGACCGGACATGGGGCATCCCTGACGCACCCCCCTCCCGAAGCGAAGGGGCGCCGTCAAAGACCCGTTAACTTTAATCAGACACTCCGCGGCGGCGTACAGAAGTCGGATCCAGGCGACGAAATGCGTCCCGAACCCGAATGCACGCAGAGTCATGAAGAGATACTCGTGATCCACCCTGTCAAACGCCTTCTCCTGATCGAGGGAAAGGAAGGCGACCGACAGACCAGCCCTCTGGGAATGGTGGACCAGGTCCCGGACCAGATGGATGTTGTCGTGGATGGTCCGGCCCGGGACTGTGTAGGACTGGTCGGGGTGGATCATGTGGGCCAGCACGGTGCCAAGGTGAGCAGACATGGCCCTGGCAAAAATTTTATAGTCCGTGCTGAGGAGGGAGACCGGGCGGCAGTTCTTGAGTAGGCGGAGATCGCCCTTCTTAGGCAGCAGGACAATAACCGCCCTGCGCCAAGAGAGGGGCATCTCCCCGGTCACCAAACTTTCCCCCAGGACCCGCGCATAGTCGCCCCGCAAGACATCCCAGAACGCCCTGTGGAATTCCACGGTCAGCCCGTCCAGCCCCGGAGACTTTCCCCTGGAGAGCTGGCCAAGGGCGCCGGTCAGCTCCGCCAGGCTTAGCGGAGCGTCCAATTTTTCGGTGCCCTCCGGGCCGACCTTCAGCAGGTCCACCCGCAAAACTCTGCGCGCATCCTCGCTGGACGGATACAGAGAGATCAGAGCCCTGTAATAGGCGAGGGCCTCCGCGCTGATCCCCTCCGGATCCGAGACCAGAGATCCGTCATCGGCCAGCAGCCCCAAGAGCTGCTTACGGACCCCCCGCCTTTTTTTCCAGCGAGTAGAATAAGGGGGAGCCGCGGTCCAGGTCCCGCAGGAACTGGATCCGCGACCTCACGTACGTGCCTCGGGACCCAACGAGCTGCAGGTCCTTCAGCGCGCCCTTCTTCTCTTCGTACACCTTCCGCAGGGCCGGGTCCTCAACGACTTGACCGAGACGGGAATCCAGGTCGAACACCTCCTTCTCCAACCGCCCGACCCGGGCCTCCCGCTTTTGGTCGACCCCGTCGCGTACTCTGACAGAAGAGATGGACGTGAGCCTTGCCCACATCCCACCATAGCCTCAAGGAGGGGAAGCCCCCCTGCTTCCTTCTCCAGTCGACCCAGAACCGACGAAACAAATCCCGGAACCATGCGTCCTCCAGCAGCAGGTTGTTAAAATGCCAGTATGCGGTCCCCCCACCCGCGCGCACAGCGGAGCGAGCTCCGCCCACACCAGGTGGTGGTCCGTGCACGGCACCAGCCGCATGGAAGCTGCCGGAACTCAGGAGGCGTACGCCCGGGAAATGTAAAGGCGGTCGATTCTGGACCTTCCTCCTCCAGACCTCATGCTAGTGAAGGCGCTGGAGTTGGGATGGAGATTTTGCCAGACGTCCACCAAGTCGTAGGACCCGACCAGGTCCCTCAACTTCTCCATCGCCGCCGGGCTTCGAGGGGGACCCGAACGGTCCCTCGCCTCGAGGGTGCAGTTAAAATCCCCCCCGAGGATGACGCACTCGCCCACGTCGACGGAGCCCAGAAGAGCGGACACTTCTTCAAAGAAGCGCACTTGCTGCGCACCGGTCTGGGGGGCGTACACGTTCACTAGATGGAGCGGCACGCCCCCCAGGCAAACAGTGATCTGGAGCAAGCGGCCCGGCACATGCTCCTTGACCCCCAAGATCTCCAGCTGAAAATGCGAGGCTAGCAAGATAGCCACCCCGCTGGAATTGTTGGAGAGGTGACTCATGCTGACCCCTCCTTGCCACTCCAGGAGCCACGTGGCCTCGTCTCCCGGAACGGTGTGGGTTTCTTGCAGGAAGCACACCGCATACTTCCCGTCCCGAAGGACCGAGAAGTTATTGAATCTACGGCGTGCCTCCCTGCTGCCGTTGATGTTGAGGCTGGCTATGATTATCTTCATGTCAGAAGCATAGTGCAACCTCTACCTACACCTAACGGGGGGAGGGAGCGCAGCCGCTAGACAGCCGCCACTTCCTCAGCAGCCCAGTGAGGAACGTTCTGAGCCGACGCAGCTCGAGCGGGCTCATGCCCTCGTCCTCGCCCATGATCTTGACGGCAGCGCGGAGGGACCCGATGAGCAGCGCCAGCTCCAACCACCTGTCGAGGGCCAGATGGATCTTATTGTGCCGACCCAGGCACATGGCCATAAAATCCCGGAGTTCCGTGACGGGAATGAGGAGTGACTCGGTGAGGGGCACGAGGTCATCCACTGCCTCGTCGGTGACGGAGTCCAAATCATCCTCCGCGCCCATCACCTAGTCCCCGTCCTCCTCCGGGTGGTCGTCACCAGCGGCTGACCCGTCCGTCGTGCAGAGCGCAGCGAACGGCTCGGCCGCAACAGCCAGCCCCGCCTCTGCCCGGATCCCACCCCCAGGATCGGCGGCAGAGGAGTCCTCCCTGGGCTCCTCCAGGGGCGCCGGGCCAGAAGACGGCGGTGGTTCGGGGTCCCTCTCCGCCTCAGACGCCAGAACGTCCAGAGAAACCGGGGAGAATACAAATCCCAGCTCCTCCTCCAGCACGTCCAGCGTTGACGTCAGAGATGGAGTCAGGGGGCCTTCCTCCTCCCCGCAACCAACCACCGACCCAACGGATGGGGTGTCCCGAACTAAAACCTCAACCAGGTCGAGCAGTCCCTGGGAAATGTCGGGGTCGCAATGGGCAAGCTCAGCTTCTTCGAGCTTGCCTGACCCAGTCCCCAGGATGCCCGACTGGGCGAGGAGTAACGGTTCTGAGATGTCATTCTCCGCGGGTGGTTCCGTGACCCCCCCACCATGGGCAGGGTCTCTTCTGCATCCCCGGGAGGCACGTGCTGGACAGACACATCTGTCTCATCCTCCCGAGGGACAGGAGACCCCTGCCGATCGCTCGTGATGGTAACGGCGGGGGGGCGCAGTACCCGCGGCGCGCAACGACTCCCCCAGTTCGGAGGGACCTTCCTCCTCTCGGTCCTCCTCCTCTTCCAGGGGGTCGCGCCTTCTTTTCAGTACGGAGGGAGCGAGGGAGACCTCCATGTCTGCAGAGGCCTCCTCCTCTGCTTCCTCCGGCGGAGCAGGCTTCTTGGGCTCCTTGGGCCTGAGCCCGGCCGTAGGTCTTAAGGTTTCTGCAGCGGCAGTTGCGGCCACAGGCTTGGGCATGAGGCCCCTCCCACTCTCCTCCACCCCGATCAACTCCGCGAGGAGCACGGGTGTAAGGGGCTCCTGGTACAAGAGCTGGCCGTCCTCCACGGGGGGACCCGCCATAAGGTGTTTTGTTTTGTTTCGCGCCTTCCTTCCGCCCGGACGCACTCCCTCCCCCCTGCCGGAGGCCTTGGTGGCATTGGCCTCCGATGTCGACCGCGCATCTCTGGTTTCCAACGCGCGGACAGACTCGGGGGGAGGAGCGGCGGCGGCGCCAGCCTCGGCCGCACCAGACGATCTGGCGGCCTTGGAGGCGGGGCAGTTTTTCCTTACGTGCCCCACCTCCTTACAGGCGTGGCACCGCACACCGTCCGATGTCCAGAAGACGCAATAGGCGGTCCTCTCGTGGAACACGATGAAAGCCCCGTCGGTGTCCTCCTCCTGCACCAGCTGGATGAAGAGCTGGCGCCGGAAGGAGAAGACGTGGCGAAGGCTGGCTTCCCGGAAGCCGAGCGGGATGGGCGTTATCCCCAACCTCACCTCCCCAAGTTGGCATAAGTGGGGGAGGAGGAGCTCACCAGGCACAAAGAGCGGGACATTTGATATCACAATTCTCTGCGCGGTGGCCTTGAGAGGATCCACTGGCAGGAAGGTCCCGCCCATGGTGAGCCCCTTGGCGACGGCCAGGAACACCGCCCGCTCCGACCCCAGGAAGAACACAGCCTTCCCGTACATTTTTGAGGCGGCAACGATGGCTGAAGGGCCGACAACCCCAGCCATGGCTTTCACGCACGCCTCAATCGTCATGTTGGGGTGAGTGTAGCTCCTCACCCCAAGCTTTTTTGACAAAAATTCTAAAAGGTGACGGGGCAGCAGAAGCAGCGGGAGCAGCTGTGGCTGTGGCTGCCACGCCCGCGTATGTCTTTGCTGGCCCCATCACCGGTGAAGATGTAGTCGCCATCACTGGGTGGTTGTTCTAAGAGCTACACTCACCCCAAGTCACAGGCCTAAAGGTGTGAATGGCCTCAGTTTTTTTGTTTCCTCTCTTGAGCAGAGGGAGCTGTTTAAATTGAAGGCACACCTCTACCCTTATTAATTGAAATTGGGAGAGGGGCCTTCTCCCCTCTGCTCAAGTGGCAATTAGTACAGAAATAGATAGATAAGCTGAGGTGCCTCTTGAGAGAGAGGCAGAGAGAGACAAAGAGAGAGGGGGTGGGAAGGAGGGAGGCCACAAGGGCAGGGTCGTCACTCAGGATAGTGGGTGGGTGGGTGTCGGCAGGGGTGCACTCCCCGATGTAAATTAAAGTCTCTGATGGTCTTCCGGTGGGGGGAGACGATGTCTTTACCTGGGAAAGCTGGAGATGCCCAGGCTCAGTCCTACACCAGGTCTTAATGATGTTTAATGAGGATGTGACTTCACCTAGGCAGCTCCAGCTGTCCCAGGTCAGGCAATGAGAAGGGGTGCTTATTAGTGGTGTGTGTGGCCTAGTTTTTAACAAGAGCCACACACACACACACAGACACCCCTTGGCATTCCGGCCTTCTTTTCTTCTTTCCTCCCCCCACCTACAATACAAAGTCTTTGGGAGAGTGCACTAAATAACACCCACCTGTAGATGTTATCTTCCCTCCTTCCGAACAGGTGGTTTTGGTTACTGTTGTTTTTCTCCCCTCTCTCCCTCTCTTGAAATGGAGGCCAATTGGGGAGGCAGTGATGGATAGGCCTCCCTTCTGTTGAAGTTGTTTTTGGCCTTCCTTTCTCCTTCTCCTCTCCCGTCCCCTCCCTCCAGGCACCTCAGCTGCTGTTATGATGGTGGAGTTGGTGGTGGTGGTCTGCAGTCTGGTCTCGATCTCCTCCTCCTCCTGGTCAATGAGACCACCACTCTCCTCCTTCTGCTCCTTGTTTGGCTCCTTCTCCCTGGCTCCTGCTGAATGAGGCAGCTGCACAGCCAGCAATGCTGAGAATGAGGTGCTGCAGCATCAATGAACCTCCCCTTTAAGTAGTGAATAAAGTCTGTGGCAATGATGACTTGCGATTACACTGCACCCGATATTGTTCCACGCTTTAAGTCTAACGCCAATGAGCTTGGGTTTTAAGACATGATTTAGGACTCCAATTATTTTATTGAGCAGGGAGCACGAATTTTGCATGCAGTCTAAAGCATTTGCACCTGGCGCTAATTCTCCAACTTTTCTACTGACACTGCCCATTCCTTGGCTATAATGAATTTCTAGCGGTCAGTTTATAATAACTGATCCCCAATATTACATACACCCTCTAAAATGTGTCCATCTCCAGTGTTAACACTTCTGGGTTAAATTTTCAGCAATTCTGTTATCAGCACTGAGTCTCGCTTGATGGGTGCATAGATCTGAGGATTAGTCATGGAGGTCAGTGTACTCCCTATTCATTGTACTCCAAATTTTTTAACCATTCATTTGTAAGCTCCGAAATGCAATCCTGTTGAGTGAGAATCCTAGCTGGGAGCAGAATGTCCGAAAACATATACTTTAGAGCCCATCATATACTTATGGCTTGTACCCATTTATAAACAGGTTAACTTCTCTGCTAAAAGACAGCAGAGAAGAACCGTAGAGGTTTACAGGACAAGAGAGGCCATTCAGCCTATCATGTCTGTGCTGGTTCTTAGCTAACATAGAAGAATTACAGATGAATGCATTAAGTGGGGAGAGAGCAAGACACTGGGATTAGTTCAAGATGGCTATAACAAGGAACTGGCACAATGACAATGGGCCAGTAACCTTCTCTGCTATAAATTCTGGGCTCTATTTTTAATGCTTGTGCATTACTCTCCCACAGTGTAATTTCAGGGGTAGATTATTTCCTACAGATCCTACATTTGTGTGTGTTCTGGGCTGGTAAAACTGCTGCTTGGAATGCTTTCAGAAACAGTATATTATTGTGGTAAAAAGTGTGTGTAGTTATCACTTACAGCATGGTTCATTGAATTACGTAGCAATGATGAAGAGATTATTGTGACAGCTGTACAAAAACTACATCCTACCATCACAGATCTGTGGCACTCTTCTGCATTGTTGCTTTATCTTTTAAAACTAGATCAGAGAATAAATGCTGGGAATTTCCTTGGCACTTCTCCTGCTCTGCCACTGTAACTTTGGCAGAAACCCTGCAGTGTATGTAAAGGGGATTTCAACCAAAGTTACATCGGCAGAGCGGGAAAAACCCTGAAGAAGTTCCCGGTGATGGTTTCAAATATGTTATTTGAATCTAGCCTACTCTGGAGAATTCAATGTTTTTTTAGCACTAAAAATATTTGAATTATTCAATGTAAGTAAAACAGCAAAGCGCAAATTTGGGGTTTAAGAAAATAAGTGATCAAATCATTTGAATTAAGCAGCGTTGAACTAAAAGGAGTAGACTGTAATTCAATATCCATCTGTTGATAGACTTGATATTTATTATCCTGGTCGTCCAACAGTGCATTTTATATGTGGACAAGTTTAAGCCTCCTTACCTGTTCATTCAAAATTGTAAGTAGCTCAGTAAATATATAATGATAGCAAGGAGTCAGAACTGTATTTTTAATCCATACTTATGTGAAGTATTTTACAAGAAATTTCTTTTGTGATTTGAGAGATTTCTAAACATGGAGCCTCATTCTTCCCATGTGTACCTGGATAAAAGTAAAACAAAACTACATTTAACCAAAGTAGCTAATTAGAAACACCTCCAAATGCTTCACAAACAGTGAGTTACTTTGAAAAAAAGAATTTGCATTTATGTAACATATTTTATATGCTCAGGGCATTTAAACGCACTTTGCAGCCAATGGATTATTTTTGAAGTGCAGTCACTATTGTTTTGCAGGCAAACACAGCAGACAACTTACACACAATAAGGTCTCTGGAACAACAAACAAATAGATGATTTGTTTTTGGTGGTGTTGATTGATGGAGGAATGTTGACCTAGGCACAAGGAGAACTCTTTGCTCTTCTTCCAATAATGCCATGGGATCTTTCATGTCCACCTGAACAGGTATATTGTTTAACATTTCATCTGAATGATGGGACCTGCAGAAAAGAAGCAATCTCTTGGTACGACCCTGAAGGGCCCACCTAGATAATGTACATAAGCCCTGGTGTGTGGTTTGAACACATGACCTCCTGACTCAGAAGTGAGCCAAGCTGATACTGAGGTCGGAATTTTCTACGATCGTGCAGATGCAATTGGAGGCGGGTCGGGTGGGAAATTTGAAAAAAGTCAGAGCGGGTCAGGAACCCGCCATCATCCCACCCCACGTGCCTTTCCCTCGGGCTGTTTCCTGGTGTGGTATCGATCCGACCGGCAGAAGCGGGTGACCTAATTGAAATCATTATAAGCTTGTTTTCAGACTGTTAAGAGCCTTTTCCCCCCTACAGTTCAAATTTCCCTGCATGGCCATAGGATTCACGCAGCTCGGGAACCACATCTGTTAACCTGATGCGGGAGTTGAGTGGCCATTGCTCCAGCTGATTAATTGACAGCATCAAATGTAGTATAATAGCTCCCACTTGACAGCTGATCATTTTCCTCAGGCAGAAGCTGTTGCTGACTGCATTCCCAGCACAGATTGAGCTTTCTGCAGGCTGCAAATCTTTCCAGAAAAGTCTCCATCCAGTGTCACCTCATTGGAAGAACCTCTCTCACCACTGACAGATTGCTTCTGTCAACTCTACTTGACCTGCCATCTATTCCATCAGCATGGGTGCCATTTATACTGTCTCACCTTGGTCCTCAGAATCAGACCACGATGAGCCCCAACACCAGCAGCACCAGGCACACCATCAGCACTAACAACAACACCAACCTTCTCCTCAAACACCTGATGCTGCACAGGACAGAGGGCATCAGCGCAGGGCTGCACCGCACCAGAGGCGATACCCCCAGCACAGGGTATACAGGCAGAGGCTGAGCTTCTACAACATGACTGAGCAGCAGTGCCAAAGGAGGCTCAGGCTATCGCGCCAGATCATCGCAGACATTTGCCGATTGCTGGAGCAAGACCTGCAGATCAGAGGAGCGGGTGGACACGCCTTACCAGTAGCTGTCAAAGTCACCAGCACCCTCAACTTCTTCACTTCGGGCTCCTTCCAGGGATCTGCAGCAGACATTTGCGGCATCTCACAGTCGGCCGCCCACAGATGCATCATGCAGGTCAACAATGCCATGTTTGACAAGTCAGCCAAATATATCAACTTTGCCACTGATGAAGCCAGTGTTACTGAGCGGGCGCTTGGCTTTGCCACTCTGGCTGGCTTCCCACGGGTGCAGGGCGTCATCGGCTGCACACGTGTGGCCATCAGGGCACCCCATCATAGCCCAGGAGTCTTTGTCAACCGCAAGGGATTCCACTCTCTCAATGTGCAGCTCATCTGCAACCATTGGAAGATCATCATGTATGTGTGCGCCAAATTCCCTAGCAGCTGCCATGACTCGTTCATCCTTCACCAGTCCACCCTCCCTCAGTTCATCGCTCCTCCAAACAGACTTACCGGCTGGCTGCTTGGAGACAAGGGCTATCCACTGAAAACGTGACTCATGACACCCTTGAGGAGGCAAGTATTGAGGTCGAGGAGAAATATAATGAAAGCCACATCTCCACCAGATGTGTCATAGAGCAGACAATAGGCATGCTGAGAATGCACTTCAGATGCCTTGACAGATCTGGAGGAGCCCTTCAGTACGCACCAGCCAGGGTCTTCCAAATCATCGTGGTCTGGTGCACCCTGCACAACATAGCACAGCAGTGAAGATTAGCGCTGCATGAGGAGCAAGGCACTGAGTGCACAGCCTCTTCAGAGGAGGAGGAGCAGGAGGAGGAGGAGCATCAGCTGGAGGATGAGGAGGAGCAGGAGCTGGAGGAACCTATGGTCCAGATCCCACCAGCAACTGAGCACGTTGCTGCCCAGGAGGCCAGGAATGGCCTCATCATAGCCACATTTACTTAACTTTATGCATTACGCCCATATGGCTGCCACATGCTTCACCAGGGTGGCGACACCCCACAGCCACACCATAAAGCATCCCTATAATGAGCAAGCCATTCCTTTCACACTGACTACCATTGCTGGAGGTAACGTTATGTCTGACCATTCACTCCAACTCACTAAGCCACTTCCAAAGGTGCACACAAATTTGTTCATGACCGGAAAGCAGTGAAAATAAAGATTTTTATGTGACATCACATTAACTGAAACTTCACATTAATATTTGACAAAATGTCCAAATGGCTAGCCTTGTGAATCTACTTGTGGAGCATCTTTCTCTCCCACACGCTTCTACATGGTGCTACATCTGTGGCTTCAGCAGAGGTAGAGGCAGTCTGCTCACTTCCCTGGTGTGACTGCTTAGACACTTTTGCAGTCGTCCTCTGGGTCTTGGAGCCTCTGATGGCCCCACCAACGTCTGCTCCTCCTGCAACTGTGCAGGGCAGACTCGGCCATCGCTGTCCATGGAGGCATCTGGGGCTCTGACTGAGGGGATGGCAACAGGTGAGAAGTGTAAGCACAGTCATCTTCCTCTTGCCCCTGGGCAGTGGGGGAGCTCTTGGACATGTGGGAGAACAAAGAGATGAGTTAGATATGTCATATGTAGATTGGGTGTAGATAGCATTATGCACATGATGACCATTCAATGGCTGCTGACATCAGTCACCATATGAGTGACTGGTGTATGCCATGTAGCTGTATGATATGTAATTCTGTCACCAGGTTGCTGAGATGTCCCCCTCTCTCTGTCTCCCACCTCCAGGTGCTCGGCGCCTCCCGGCAGCTCTAATGCAGCCTCCTCTGCTGTAGTGAGGGTAGCCATTGATGGGGTTCCACCACCAGTTCTCTCCCTCTCCCTCTTATTGTGGGCTCTCTTTTCCTGCAAGGAGGGAAAGAAGAGAAGGTTGAGCTAGAGTGATGGAATGGATGGGTTAGATCTTTACAGGGTGACTATGATGGATTGGGGTGGCAATTCCAAGTGGCCTCCTTGTGTGTTGTTAGTTGGTATGATTGCACAAGGATGAGGGTGTGTAATGAGAAAGGGTTAATCAATAATCTTGTGGTAAAGGGGCCTTTAGGGACAAGTGACCATAATATGATTGAATTTTACATTAAGTTTGAGAGTGATGCAGTCCAATCTGAAACTAAGGTCTTCAATCTAAACAGAGGAAACTACAAGGGTATGAGGGACAAGTTGGCCATGGTAGATTGGGAGACTACACTAAAAGATATGAAGGTGGACATACAATGGCTAACATTCAAGGAAATAATGCATAATTTGCAACAAACATGTATTCCTCTAGGGCATAAAAATGCAAAAGGAAAAGTGATCCAACCATGGCTAACAAAAGAAATTAAAGCTAGTATTAAGTCAAAGGAGGAAGCTTATAAAGTTGCCAGAAAAAGCAGCCAGCCTGAGATTGGGATCTTTTTAGCAATCAGCAAAGGGGGACCAAGAAATTGATAAAGAAAGGGAAAATGGAATATGAGCACAAACTAAAAAAATATATAAAAATGGATTGTAAAAGGTATGTGAAAAGGAAAAGGCTGGCGAATGTAAATGTAGGTCCTTTACAGTCAGAGACGAGAGAATTTATAGTGGGGAATGAGGAAATGGCTGAGAAATTAAATACTTTGTTTCTGTCTTATCGGAGGAAGACACAAAAAACCTCCGAAAAATATGAGAAAACCAAGGGAGTGGCGAGAATGTGGAACTTAAAGAAATTATTATTAGTAAAAAAACAGTACTAGCAAAATTAATGGGACTAAAAGTCAATAAATCTCAAGGACCGGATGACCTACATCCTAGGGTTTTGAAAGAGGTGGTCATTGGAATAGTGGATGCATTGGTTGTCCTCTTCCAAAATTCTATAGATTCTGGAATGGTTCCTGCAGATTGGAGGATAGAAAATGTAACCCCGCTATTTAAGAAAGGAGGGAGAGAGAAAACGGGGAACTACAGACCTGTTAGCCTCACATCAGTAGTTGGGAAAATGCTGGAACTATTATAAAGGATGTAATAACTGGGCACTTAGAAACTAATAGTAAAATTGGGCAGAGTCAACATGGATTTATGAAAGGGAAGTCCTGTTTGACAAACATATTGGAGTTCTTTGAGGATGTAACTAGTGGAGTAGACAAAGGGGAACCGGTAGATGTGGTGTATCTGGATGTTCAGAAGGCCTTCGATAAGGTCCCACACAAGAGGTTGGTGAACAAAATTAGGGCACATGGAATTGCCACCCCAATCCATCATAGTCACCCTGTAAAGATCTAACCCATCCATTTCATACACTCATTCCATCACGAGACTAGCATGGATTGAGAATTGGTTAACAGACAGAAAACAAAGAGTAGGGATAAATGTGTCTTTTTCAGGATGGCAGGCTGTGACTAGTGGGGTACCGTAAGGATCAGTGCTTGGGCCCCAGCTATTCACAATCTTTATCAGGGATTTGGATGAGGGGACTAAATGTAACATTTCCAAATTTGTTGATGATACAAAGCTAGGTGGCAGTGGCAGTTGTGAAGAGGATGTGAAGAGGCTTCAAGGGGATCTCGACAGGCTCAGTGAGTGGGCGAGAACATGGCACATGGAGCATAATGTGGATAAATGTGAAGTTATCCACTTTGGTAGAAAAAACAGAAAGGCAGAGTATTTCCTAAATGGTGAAAGATTGGGGAATGAAGACGCTCAAAGGGACTTGGGTGACCTTGTACATGAGTCACTGAAAGTGAATGTGCAGGTGCAGCAAGTCATTAGGAAGGCAAATGGTATGCTGCCCTTCATTACAAGAGGATTTGAGTACAGGAGTAAAGAAGTGTTACTTCAATTATATAGGGCCTTGGTGAGACCACACCTGGAGTACTGTGTACAATTTTGGTCTCCTTACCTAAGGAAGGATATACTTGCCATAGAGGGAGTGCAATGAAGGTTCACGAGATTGATTCCTGGGATGGTGGGACTGGCTTATGAGGAGGGATTGAGTAAACTAGGCCTGTATTCTCTTCAATTCAGAAGAATGAGAGGGGATCTCATTGAAGCATACAAAATTATTACAGGGATTGATAGGGTGGATGCTGGGAGAATGTTTCCATTGGCTGGGGAGTCCAGAGCCAGGGGCCACAGCCTCAGGATAAAGGGTAGGCCATTCCGGACTGAGATGAGAAGAAATTTCTTCACACAGAGGGTGGTGAATCTTTGGAATTCTCTACCCCCAGAGGGCTGTGGAGGCTCTGTCATTGGGTATATTCAAAACAGAAGTCGATAGATTTCTGACTGGTAAAGGCATCAAGGAATATGGCGATAGGACCGGTGAATGGAGTTGAGGCAGAAGATGAGCCATGATCTCATTGAATGGTGGAGCAGGCTCCAAGGGCCGCATGGCCTACTCCTGCTCTTATTTCTTATGTTCTTATGTTCTTAGTGTGAGGGGTGGCTCGTAAGATGGGGATGTGTTAATGTAGATAGAGAGAGAGGGATGCGTGGAGGTGCAAGGTATGTTGGTGTGAGGAGTAGGGTTGGGAAGGCAGAGTGATGGGGATGTGATGAGAGGCACAGCAGGATGATGGTGAGTGTGGCTTTGGACTCACCTTTCCTGATCTAACAAGATAATTGAAATGTTTGCGGCACTGCACCCAGGTCCACCTGACAACATCCCTGCTATTGACCTCCTCTGCAGTTTGGAGCCATTCTGTCTTGATCTGCTGAGGAGGTCTCTTCTGGCCATCAGCAGGGAAGAGGACTTACCTGCCTCCTCTGACTCCCTCCACAAGCATATGGAGGGAGTCATTGGAGTACCTGGGTGCAGCCCTCTGCCTCTGTGCAGTCATCTTTGCTGTATTGGGCAGCAGTTGCATTGTGCAGTGCACTGACTGCACACTTCTAGATGAACCTTCAAATGCAATGTAGCCATGGCTCCTTTAAATATTCGTGCTGAAAACGCATCATCGCTGATGTCACCAGACCCGCACCATTTAATTGGGCTGGGTAACCTGCAGGGAGGGCTTAATAGGTCCTACTGTAAGGGGTTTTAGATCGCAGAGGTTTCTCTCTCCAGAGGCCTCTCTCTCTTGCACAGTAAAACCTTGAGTGGTTCAACCCACTCGCTCCTTAGATTCTATACTCTGGACTTTGGGGCAGGAACTACAATGTAGAGAAAACTCTTGTAGACCAAGTTTGATGAAATGAAATGAAATTTTATTGCATAAGGAAAAATAAATCAAATGCAAGCAGATAAGAGAGTACATGGGAGGGAAAAACACAAACAAATCATAAAGGCACAATACTAACTAAGGCAACTACAGGCATCTTATACTCTACAAAAATCATCATGAAATAAGGAAACACACGGAACATCGAGGGACAACAACTCATGTTAATTGTACCCTTAAGTCCACCCCCCGTAAAACCTATCTAGATCTGATTGTGAAGGGCCAGAAACATGCTCACCAATCCAACTAGGAAGTACCAGGTTTTGAAAACAAGTCTGGGTTTTGACCCCTTCAGGCGTCCCGTCTCCTCGGGGATCGTGGAACCCCAGCGAGCTGCGCCACACCTCTCTCCTGAGATGGGGGTCGGGGGCGGCTGGACACCGGCTGCTTCTGTTGTTTTATTTTGTCTCTTCTCCCGAGCCGGGAGAGGGCCTCTCGTTTTCATCAACAGCCCGGGGTTGGTCGATGATCTCCTGAAGTTTTAACCCCGGGCGGGACGCCTGCTTCGAACGACCTTCTTGATGGCGGCTTAGTCTTCTCCTTCTTCCTCCGATGGTGGAGAGGAGTTTGTTGATCTTCTCCCAAATCAGCTCCTCTTTACCCAGCTCAAAAGCTGGACCGGCTGCCAACGCTCCAGGGCTGAGGTCGAAAGGCTGAGGCTCACCCCACCGCTCCGAAGAAGCTCCGACTCCACTCCAACTTAACTTCACTGCTCAACTCCACTCAACTCAACCAACTCAACAACTGCTGAACTCAACAACTGCCGAACTCAACTGCCGAATTCCTACAACTGCCGAATTCCTACAACTGCCGAATTCCTACAACTGCCAAATTCCTACCCCAGTCTTCCAATTATACTTTTCCTTCAGAAGCTTCCACTTCCAGCCCAAAATCAGGTTAGTCTTTGTTTAACTTTTGGCGGGCTGGGAGCACAGCGGGGTAGTTATTATATTTTAAAATATTTTAGATGGCCGGTAAAGGCCCATCTCTGGTCTGGAATGTCCTTCATTGTTTTTAATGTCCTGCTGATCTCGTTATCTAGTCCTTGGTGCTGTTCTCATGAATATGAAATTGTCCCCTTTTGTCTGGGTCAACATTTAGATGGCCTCTGTCTCCAGGCCAATCTTGGCTGGATCTGCATCTAATCCATATGTATATGTGGGTGTCTGGTTTCGTTCTCTCAGAAACGGCTTCCAGAACTTACTGTGGGTTGAATCCACAAAGCCGTCTGAGGATTCGCAGGAACCATTTAAAAATGTCCCAATAAGCCGGTCACATGGCATGGCGGCCATTTTGTATGCCCCTTTTTCTGGGCTTCTTTTAAAACAGTCTTTAAAAATCATGGCCTCTTCTGCCATTTGACCCTTTATAATATAAAGTTCAATTTTGCGAATCCTACACTACCAACGTAAAGTCCTTTTGTGGAGCGGGATGGAACCAGCAACGGTCTCGCAATCCGCCATGGTGGCCGCCCTCACTATATCCGCCCAGGCAGGGAAAATTATGGCCTGAAACGCAGTGACTATTGTTATGTAGGCAAACATGACAGCCATTTTCCACACAGGAAGAGCCAACAACTAGCACTGAGAGCAACAACTAGCTAATTAATTTTCTGTACAGTTTGGGCACATATTTACAGTTAAATGGGAGTATGTTAGAGCAGAAATATACAAGTGAGTTCTAATAAACTGCATTATAGGTTGTTTAGGAGGGTTCTCTAACAAGTCAATTTCAGCAGCACTAATTAGAAACAGATTGAAACTAAAGAACATGTTTGGTGTTATTACCATACTGTACTTTTATTTTACGCTTCTGGCAAAGTATTAATTCTAGCTAGCAATGTTCTTACTCTCTGAAATTGCAGCCTTCAGGCATTGGGAGGTAAAGCAAGCACAAGTTTATTGGAAACAATTACATTGGGACTGGAGTTCATAGAACCATAGAAATTTACCGCACGGAAGGAGGCCATTCGACCCATCTTGTCCGCGTTGGCCGACAAAGAGCTATCCACCCTTATTCCACTTTCCAGCTCTTGGTCCGCAGCCCTGTAGGTTACGACACTTCAAGTGCATATCCAAGTATTTTAAAAATATGATGAGGGTCTCTGCCTCTACCACCTTTTCAGGCAGTGAGTTCCAGACCCCACCACCCTCTGGGTGAAAAAATTTCTCATCAAATCCCCTCTAAACCTTCAAGCAATTAATTTAAATCTATACTTTAAAGAGCCAACAACTAGCACTGAGATCAACGATTAGCTAATTCATTTTCAGTGCAGTTTGGGCACATATTTACAGTTAAACGGGAGTATGTGTCAGCGCCATTCACAACTCCTCAGATAATGAAGCTGTCCATGCTCGCATGCAACAAGACCTGGACGACGTTCAGCCTTGGGCTGATAAGTGGCAGGTGACAGTTGTGCCACAGAAGTGCCAGGCAATGACTATCTCCAACAAACAAGAGTCTAATCACCTCCCCTTGACATTCAACGGTATTACCATCGCCGATTCCCCCACTATCAACATCCTGGGGGTCACCATTGACCAGAAACTTAACTGGACCAGCCACATAAATACTGTGGCAACAAGAGCAGGTCAGAGGCTAGGTGTTCTGTGGCGAGGTCTCATCTCCTGACTCCCCAAAGCCTTTCCACCATCTCCAAGGCACAAGTAAGGAGTGTGATGGAATACTCTCCACTTGCCTGGATAAGTGCAGCTCCAACAACACTCAAGAAGCTCAACACCATCCAGGACAAAGCAGCCCGCTTGATTGGCACCCCATCCACCACTTAAACATTCACTCCCTCCACCACCGGCGTACCGTGGCTGCAGTGTGTACCATCTATAAGATGCACTGTAGCAACTCACCAAGGCTTCTTCTGCAGCACCGCCCAAACCCGCAACCTCTTCCACCTAGAAGGACAAGGGCAGCAGGTGCATGGGAACGTCACCACCTTCAAGTTCCCCTCCAAGTCATATCACCATCCTGACTTAGAAGTGTATCGCTGTTCCTTCATCGTCATTGGGTCAAAATCCTGGAACTCCCTCCCGAACAGCACTGTGGGAGTACCTTCAACACAGGGACTGCAGCGGTTCAAGAAGATGGCTCACCACCACCTTCTCGAGGGCAATTAGGGATGGGCAATAAAATGCTGGCCTTGCCAGCGATGCCCACATCCCATATATGAATTTTAAAAAAATACCCCCTGGTTATTGACCCTTCTGCTAAGGGAAATAGGTCCTTCCTATCCATGCTATCTAGGCCCCTCATAATTTTATACACCTCAATTCGGTCTCCCCTCAGCCTCCTCTGTTCCAAAGAAAACCCCAGCCTATCCAATCTTTCCTCATAGCTAAAATTCCCCAGCCGAGGCAACATCCCCGTAAATCTCCTCTGCACCCTCTCTAGTGCAATCACATCCTTCCAGTAATGTGGTGACCAGAACTGCACGCAGTATTCTAGCTGCGGCCTAACTAGTGTTTTATACAGTTCAAGCATAACCTCTCTGCTCTAATATTCTATGCCTCAGCTAATAAAGGCAGGCATCCCGTATGCCTTCTTAGCCACCTTATCTACCTGTCCTGCTACCTTCTGGGATCTGTGGACATGCACTCCAAGGTCCCACTGAACTTCTGCACTTCTCAGTGTCCTACCATTTATAGTGTATTCCCTTTCCTTGTTAGCGCCCCCCGCAAATGCATTGCCTCACACTTCTCCAGATTGAATTTCATTTGCAACTGTTTGCTCCCCTGACCAGTCCATTGATATAGAGTCATAGGGGCGATTTTGCCAGCCCTGGGGAGGCGGGTGTGTAGGCAGGACTGCCGGGAAAATGGCAAAATCTGGGGGCGGGTACCCATCCCACCCCCAACCCACCTCCGTGCCATCTTCCCAGGAGGCGGATACCCGACCCATCTCCTGGAGGCAGGGAGGGGATTACAGCCACTTAACTGCCTGCTAACAGGTAGTTAACAGGCAGTTTTTTTGAGAATCCCTATTTTCAGCCCTGAAGTGTGGTCTTCCCAATGGCTCTGAACCTCACCAGGCGGGCCGTCGGTCTGCGGGGGTCGGAGGGGCCGAGATGTCCGGTGTGCAGGTGAGTGGTGAGTGCATGTGCGCAGAGTTAAGTGTGTGAGGTGTGTGTAAAGTGTTTTAATAAGTTTTACTTACCTTTACTTCTTCCTGCAGGCTTCCTCCCTTCAGGTCTCGGGAGTCCCTCAGCTCACCAGCACAGAAAGCAGAATGGCCGCTGAACTGTCAAAAGCTGCAGCCTCTGCTTTCTGCTCAGGAGAGCTCACTAACTGAGCCTGAGTGGAAGGACTCAACATAGAGGACAGATTGTCAGTGTTTGACAGCTTCACAGAGCCGTCAAATGCTGACATTTCATCTGTCAAAAGCTCTTGACGAATGAAACATCACTCGCTGACGTCACCTGTAACCAGCTTTCCCTTAATTGGCCTGCTAAACCCGCTGGGAAAATAGCGTGGGTTGGCCACAAGTCGATGGAGGCAGGACTAAAACCCGACAAGTGGGTGTCCCGCCTCCAAAAGCTCCCCATTGAGAAAATCCAGCCCTATAGAGTCATAGGGCTCGATTTTGCCAGACCCGAAGAGGCGGGATTAGAGGCGTGTGAGCTGTTAAAATCGCAAAAACTGGCGGGCGGGCCCAATCCCGCCTCCATCCCGCCTCCGAGCAATTTTCCTACATGCGTGTTTTCTGACCCCTTCTCCATCCCGCCTCCAAGAGGCGGGATAGGCCCTTAAGGCCCTTAACAACCAGTTAAGTGCCTCTATAATCCCATTTTGAGAGGCCTTTCTGATTTTAACAGTTTTCCCAGGTGCTGCACGCCTCCTCTGAAACACGTCAGTGAAACCTGGCGGCAGCACAAGTGGATTGCTTACTAATAGCTGCAGCTCCACCATTAAAAAGGAGTTTTCACCAAGCATCATTTGCAGGTGGCAGAACTTTGTTGTCTCAGGTCTGGGGGAACTTTTAACAGGCCTACTCATTGTTGTGAAAGTTTGGAGCCTGACTTCCTGGCAAACCCTTCTCCCCACCTTGAATGAGCGCTTCCTCAACTGAGGTATATACCTGAAGAATGGGAACTATTTATTTCTTTTCCTCCTGGACATCAGGTTCAGACGAAGACCAGCCGCGGCAGCAGCAGAACCCTGAACAACAGCAGCACCAACTGCAGGAGCAACAGCAGGAGCTCCAAGCTGCTGCTCACCCACCTGAAGCTGCACAGGCCAGAAGGCGCCAGCGCATGGAAGCCCGTCAGCACAGGAGATATCCCCCAAACAGGGTCTACAGACAGAGGATCAGCTACCTCAACATGACTGAGCAGCAGTGCCAAAGGAGACTCAGACTTTTGCGAGAGGTAGTGGGTGACATCTGTGCAATGCTGCAGCAAGACCTGGAGCCCAGAGGAGCAGGTGGACACCCCTTATCAGTGGCCGTCAAAGTCACCACCGCACTCAACTTTTTTGCTTCAGGCTCATTCCAGGGATCAGCAGCAGACATCAGCGGCGTCTCCCAGGCGGCCGCACACACTTGCATCACGCATGTAACCGATGCCCTCTTTGACATCGTGCACAATCACATCCATTTCTCCAAGGATCAAGTCAGTGCAGCTGCGCGTTCGGTTGGGTTTGACAATCTGGCAGGCTTACCAAGGGTGCAGGGCATCGTTGACTGCACACATGTGGCCCTTAAGGCAACCCATCACAATCCAGGTATTTTTGTCAACCGCTAGGGCTTCCACTCCCTCAATGTACAGCTGGTGTTTGACCACAAGAAGGAGATTTTGCATGTTTGTGCCAAGTACCCTGGCAGTTGCCATGACTCCTTCATCCTGCGCCAGTCTAGTGTGCGTCCACTCTTCAGTCCGCCAGACCAACTTAACGGATGGCTACTTGGAGAAAAGGGCAATCCCCTGAAGACGTGGCTAATGACATAAGAACATAAGAACATAAGAAATAGGAGCAGGAGTAGGCCAATCGGCCCCTCGAGCCTGCTCCGCCATTCAATAAGATCATGGCTGATCTGATCCTAACCGCCAATCCACTATCAGAGAACCATCTCCTGAATCTAACAGAATTAGACACACGAAATAGGAGCAGGATCAGGCTACACGGCCCCTGGGCCCGCTCCGCTACCCACAGGGCCATGACCGATCCGAACCTAGTCTCATGCCCAAATTCCTGCCTGCTCCCCGTAACCCTTAATTCCCTTTACTTCTAGGAAACTGTCTATTTCTGTTTTAAATTTATATAATGATGTAGCTTCTACAGCTTTTTGGGGCAGCATATTCCATGGACCTACCACCCTCTGAGTGAAGTAGTTCCTCCTCATCTCAGTTTTGAAAGAGCAGCCCCTTATTCTAAGACTATGCCCCCTAGTTCTAGTTTCACCCATCATCGGGAACATCTTGCCCGCATCCACCCGATCCAACCCCTTCACAATCTTATATGTTTCAATAAGATCGCCTCTCATTCTTCTGAACTCCAATGAGTAGAGTCCCAATCTACTCAACCTCTCCTCATATGTCCATCCCCTCATCCCCGGGATTAACCGAGTGAACCTACTTTGTACTGACTCGAGAGCAAGTATGTCCTTTCTTAAGTATGGACACCAAAACTGTATGCGGTATTCTAGGTGCGGTCTCACCAATACCTTGTACAACTGAAGCAATACCTCCCTATTTTTATATTCTATCCCCCTAGCAATGAAAGCCAACATTCCATTGGCCTTCTTAATCACTTGCTGCACCTGCATACTAACCTTTTGAGTTTCGTGCACCAGGACCCCCAGATCCCTTTGTACTTCAGTACTTTCCAGTTTCTTGCCATTAAGATAATAACTTGCTCTACGATTTTTCCTGCCAAAGTGCATAATCTCACACTTTCCAGTATTGTATTCCATCTGCCAAATCTCTGCCCACTTACTTAGCCTGTCTATGTCCCCTTGCAGGTTTTTTATGTCCTCCCCACTCACTATTTTCCCTCCCAACTTAGTATCATCTGCAAACTTTGATATGTTACACTCGGTCCCCTCCTCCAAATCGTTAATATAGATTGTAAAGAGTTGGGGACCCAGCACTGACCCCTGCGGAACACCACTAGTTACTGATTGCCAGTCCGAGAATGAACCATTTATCCCAACTCTCTGCCTTCTGTTAGATAGCCAATCCTCTATCCATGCCAGAATATTACCCCCAATCGCCGTTGAGGAGCCCATCCAACGAAGCTGAGGAGCGCTACAACTCGAGCCACATTTCCACCAGATCCATAATCGAGCAAACCATCAGCTTGCTGAAGATGCGCTTCAGATGCCTGGATAGATCAGTTGGAGCCCTGAAGTACTCAGCAGCCAGTGTCTCCAGAATCGTCATGGTTGGTTTGCTGTGCACTTCACAACATGACACAGCATCGTGGCTTGCAGATGGCTGAGGACCAAGTGGCTCAGCACATAGCCTCCTCAGATGAGGAGGAGGAGGAAGAGGAGGAGAGCAACAACGACCAGCTTGCAGAGGTGCATCAACCAGCGCCAGCAGCATGCGAGCACATTGCTGGCCGGGATGCAAGACACGCACTCATCTTGCCAGATTTGCTTAGCCTAACCAATCAAGCAGTTTTGCCTCGCAGCTTCTTACCAGAGCATCGACAATGGACAAGAACCTGCGGTTCCTACCACTCTGACCACCATACTGACAATTGCAAGTCATCCTAAGCCCTCAATGTGGAAGCCCCATTAGTGATATGACACACGCCACAACTGCAACAGTTGATATCAGAATTTTTAATGACAATAACCAACTGATGGCTTTTCAACATTAAACATAACATTTCACCCAAGTGACTACCCTTGTGACTACTTGTGCATTATCTTCCTCTTACGAGTGCTCCTACACAGTGCTTCCCCTGTGGCTTCAGCAGATGTGGAGGCCCCTTGCTCACTTTCTTGCTGCTCCTCTCTTGACACCTTTGGCGGGCGTCCTCTGTGGTGGCGAACCTGTGAGGGCTCGGCAACAGTCTGCTGCTCCTGCGGCTTTGCAGGGGTTGAGACGCCGATCTCAGTTGGGTGGGGACTCTGGTGGGGCTCTGACCGAGGGATCTGCAGTGGCATGGTCGTGTGAGTGCTTGGAGAGGAGCCCCCACTTCCTTGTTGTATGCCACCAACATCCCTCTCATGGGTCAGCCCCACTTCAGAGCTAGCAAGTGGCTTGACAGCACCTTGCTGCAATTCAGGGGGGGCCATGAGGGCCCGTTTCTGTGCTGGAAGTCCTACTCCTGAGGACTTCCATGAAGGTCTGGTTTGTTTGCTCAATAGCTGCCCATCACTCCTCAAGAGATGTCAGTCTATTCTGAACAAATACCATGTTTTCCATACCCTGGCGACTAAGCTCCTCCATGGGCATAGCAATCCTCTCCTCTACCGTAGCCATCCTGTCCTCTACAGTAGCCAGCCTTACCATGGAGGTAGCCATCCTTTCCACGGAGGTTGCCATCCTTTCCATGGTGATGCGTTCATGCGCCAACACCTCCACAAAGGCTCTGCTCATGTAAGCGATGGACTCCTCCATTCGCTCCAGACGCGCAGCGACCCTGGAAACAAAACCTGCCAGAGACTCCTACACCTCTTCCTGGAGTTCCAGCATCACTCTTCTTCTAGATGGACCCGGAGGCAGATGGTCGACATGCAGCTGAGCCAAGCTGGCAGAGTTCTGCGCCCTCCGACTAGGACTCTCCACTGCTGTCCCTGTCTCCACCATCTGCTGATGCTCACTTGTGAGCTGTGATACACCAGGTGACAACACTGCACTATCTCGCGAAGGTACCACTGAGGTGTGAGTGTCTGCGCTGGTGCTGGGTGCGCTGAATTTTGCTGACGTGCTCCCTCGGAGGTTGCAGCTTCCTCCGAGGAGTCTGGAGGCTCAGGCTGCTCCTCCTGGATAGTGGGGATGGGGGCTTTCAAGGGTCCTGTGGGGGAGTAAAGGAAAGAGTCAGAGATGTGAGGCCAAGGTTACATGCACATTGAATATTGCAGATGGTCAAAAGTCAATCTGTTAGAGCATCAGAATCATTATCAGTGACTCATGCAATGTCAATGAGAGAGATGATAAACTATTCTGTCACCAGCTTGCTCTGATGCACCCGTTTGTCCGTCCCCCACTTTTGCATCCACCTCCACCCCCACGATCTCCAGGGCCGCCTCCTCCCGGGTGGTGAGCTGGGCTACTGAGGGTGGCCCTCTTCCTGTCCTCGCTCTTTTCCTCTTATTGTGAGCTCTCTTTTCCTGCAATGAGGGAGACAAGTAGAGTTTGAGTGAGAATGAGTGTAGAGAATCCATATCATTGATGGTTAGAAGGAGACAAAGATGGAGTGAGGTGGCAAGACCAAGGGCCCTCCCTGTGTGTTGTAATTTGTTTTCATAGCATCACAGCAATAGGGAGTGTGAGGGCTGCACAGTCAAATAGTTAGGTGAATGTAACCATAGAGAGAGAGGGAATGGGTAAGGGTGCAGGGATGTCAGTGTCAAGTGGGATGTGGAGGAAGAGGTTGTCAAAGCTGAGTGCTGGTGAGGAGAGGCAATGGGGATCAGATTGAAGGTGATGGGAAAGTCATACTCACTTTTCCAGTGCGCAGATGGTGATGAAACCTCTTCCTGCACTGCAGCCAGGTTCTGCGGCACATAGACAAAGAGTTGACCTCCTGGGCCACTTGCATCCACACAGCTTTCATCTGCTGCGGAGGCTTCTTCCCCCCTGAGGAAGGGAAGAGCACCTCCTTATTTCCTCTTGCTCCCTCCACCAGAGCTTGCAGGGCGGCGTCATCGAACCTTGGTGCAGACTTTGGCCTACTGCTGGACATATTGGCTGGAGGCCTTAAATCCAGCAGCACTGATGACGTCATCGGAGGTGACTTTCAGGATGGAAAGACTAAGTGGGCCTGGGGTTCCCACACGCTGGGAATCAATTGCCCAATTAGGGGAAAATCGCATATTTTTCCCACATCATATTGGAGTCGGGTGGCTAACATGAAAAGCGGCTAACATGCCCCCAGCCCGCACCAATGGCTAAATCGAGCCCATTGAGTCATAACGGCACAGAAGGAGGCCATTCAGCCCATCAAGTCCGTGCCAGCTCTCTGTAGAGCAACCCAGTCAGTCCCATTCCCCCGCTCTACTCCTGTAGCCCTGCAAGTTTATTTCCCTCAAGTGCCTATCCAGTCTCCCCTTGAAAACATTGAGTATCTCCACTTCCACTACTTTCATCGGTAGCGAATTCCAGGTCATCACCACTTGCTGCATAAAAGAGTATTTCCTCACATCCCCCCTGTATCTCTTGCCCAAAACCTTAAATCTGTGTCCCCCAGTCCTTGTGCCATCAACTAGTGGGAACAGCCTTTCCCCATCTAGCCTATCCAAACCTATCATAATCTTGTACACTGATATCAAATCACCCCTCAACCTCCTTTGCTCTAATTGAAAACAAATCCAGCTTCTCCAACCTATCCTTGAAGCTAAGATCCCCCATCCCTGGAACCATTCTGGTAAATCTCCTCTGCACCCTCTCAAGGGCCTTCACATTCTTCCTAAAGTGTGGCGACCAGAACTGGACGCAATGGGGTAGATTTTCCCGAACCTGTTGGGAAGAAGGCGGGACTTCCCCTTTCGGGTTTTTGACCCGCCTACTTCGACGTCCGACCAATCCGCGTGATTTTCCCTTGATTGACCTTGTCGAGTCTGCCCAGCGGGCTCAGCAGGCCAATTAAGGGCCACTCGGTAACAGGTGACGTCACAGACTGAAATTTCATCTGTCAAGAGTTCTTGACAGATGAAATATTAGTGTTTCACAGCTGTTTGAAGCTGTGAAACACTGACAGTCTGAGTTCTACCATGAGTCATTCTGCACAGACTCAGTTAGAACTCTTACTGGCACTCAAAGCTGAAGGCTGTCACTTTTCACAGATCGCAGCCATTCAGCTTTCAGTTCCGGCTGAGTGATGCGCTCCCGACGGTTACAGGAAGAAAGGCTGTGAAGGTAAGTACAGGTAAGTAAAAGTTCTTTACACACTTTAGACACACCAAACACACTTACCTTTCCACTCATGCACCCATCACTCACCTGAGCGCCGACATCGCGACCCCTCCAACTCCTTCAACCCGACGGCCCGCCTGCTCTAACCTGGCATGGTTTGGAGCCATCGGGAAACCCACACGAAACCCTTTAAAATAGGGATTAGGCTAAAAACTGCCTGTTAACTACCTGTTAACAGGCAGTTAATTGGCACTAATCCCTTCCTGCCTGGTTTCGGCGGGTACCAGTGCGGGACGGGTACCCGCTGCCCCTGAAACTTACGTGGGGCGGGGTTTTGGGCGGGATAGTATCGGGACCCCCAAATTCGGGATTTCCCCCCCCCCCACCAACACGCCTGAAACCCTGCCTGACGGCTCCACGAAAATCTAACCCAATACTTCAGTTGTGGCCTAACCAGCGCTTTATAAAGGTTCAGCATAACTTCTCTACTTTTGCACTCAGTACCTCTATTTATGAAGCCCAAGAACCTATATGCTTTGTTAACCACTCTCTCAATATGTCCTGCCACCTTCAGGGACCTAAGCACATTAGCTCCCTGCAGTCTGCAGCTTTCTTCTTCAGTATCAACCATACAGCCAATTTTTGTATCATCTGCAAACATCTTAATCATATATTCAAGTCCAAATCATTGATATATACCACAAAAAGCAAAGGACCCAGTACTGAGCCCTGCGGAACCCCACTGGAAACAGCCTTCCAGTCACAAAAACACCCTTTGACCATTACCCTTTATTTCCTGCCTCTCAGCCAATTTTGGATCCAACTTGCCACTTTGCCTTGGATCCCATGGGCTTTTACTTTTATGACCAGTCTGCCATGCGGGACCTTCTCAAAAGCCTTGCTAAAATCCATATAGACTACATCAAATGCACTACCCTCATCGACCCTCCTGGTTACCTCCTCAAAAAATTCAATCAAGTTAGTCAGACACGACCTTCCCTTAACAAATCCATGCTGACTGTCCCTGATTAATCTGTGTCTTTCTAAATGAAGATTTATCCTGTCCCTCAGAATTTTTTCCAATCATTTTCCCACCACCGAGATTAGGCTGACTGGCCTGTAAATAATCAGTCTATCCCTTTCTCCCTTTTTAAACAACGGTACCACGTTAGCAGTCCTCCAGTCTTCTGGCACCTCACCTGTAGCCAGAAAAGATTGGAAAATGATGGTCAGAGCCTCTGCTATTTCCTCTCTTACTTCTCTTAACCGTCTGGGATACATTTCATCCGGGCCTGGGGATTTATCCACTTTCAAAGATGCTAAACCCCTTAATACTTCCTCTTTCACTATGTTTATTTCATCTAATATTTCACACTCCTCCTTGATTACAATGTCTGCTTCGTCCCTCTCTTTTGTAAAAACAGATGCAAAGAACCATACCCATGACTTCTGCCTCCACACACAGGTTACCTTTATGGTCCCTAATAGTCCCTACTCTTACTTTAGTTATCCTTTTGTTCTTAATGCATTTATATCACCCCTCAACCTCCTTTGGGTTTTCCTTGATTTTTCTTGCCAATATTTTTTCACGCCCTCTCTTTGCTTTCCTAATTTCCTTTTTGATTTCACCCCTGCACTTTCTATACTCTTCCAGGCTTTCTGCAATATTGAGTCCTTGGTATCTGTCATAAGCTTCCCTCTCGGCTGCTGCTTAAAAGGCTTCCATTAGTGTTACCAATGGTCAGCTCTCCTCTACCAATTTCATTCATTCCCTGTGATGATGATGAAGCATCTTATATGAATATTAAATGGCTGGTCAAGAGAATTGAGGTGGCCATTTGCTGTCTCGGTGGGTGAGGTGGAAGGTATTGCTGCTTGGTACATAAGTGTCAGCTTAAAGTGTAACAGGCATACTAAACAACCTTCCACTGGCCCCATCAGAACACATGGTTAAGTCCTTCTTTGCTAGGAACAGAGCCTTAAGCATGCCTGATAGGAAAGACACATTTCTTCGACCGCACAATGGTAAGCCCCCGTTCAGCTGCCAGCGGGCATAGCATCAGCACCAATGTGGCAGTTGTATTGATTTCTTTGTGGGTTCAATGATGAGACATTTATGAAAGAGAATGTCTTTTAATCTAAAGTATGCTCAACTCTTTTTAACAGCATTTACAGGAGACACCATGCTAGTGATCCATCTAGAACGAAACTGAAACCAAACTCAACTGCTTGTCTCTCACATGACCTCTGCTGGTCAGGCATAAGTAATCAATACATGCAAATATGCTGGTAAGGCATCATAATCAAACAGGCAAATACCATCACTATTTGCTGATATCATTACAGCAGTAAGTCTACTGACTGAATTTTGAGGTAATTAATGCCGACTTCAGGAAGTGAAAACCATTGTGAGACAGTTCCAGGGGGCAAGGTCATAGGGGGAAAAATTTGGTTGGTTAGCGCCTCTGGGGGTGCAAACGGGGCGCTAGCAACTTAGCACCTGAGCGCGGCGATTTTAGCGCCGCTCACAAAATTGACGTGCCATTTTGCGGTGGCGCTAAACACTACCACCATGATCTCCTGCGCCCACAGATCATGACATCATGCAAGCGTGCAATGCCCCGGACCAGAAATTGATTCTCGCCCCCTGCCATAGCACATGCCACTAGGAATGACAGGTAGAGGGGAACGTTTTGAAGTCGGGAAGGAGCTGGGGTGCGCTATTTAAAGACGTGTGCTTCCTGCTTTTTCTTGTTGGCAAAATATTTGGTATATGCAGGTTGAGAAGGAGAGAGACGTCTGGAGAGATTTAACGCTGTCCCAAGGAGTTTTGGTCCTGAGCAACACTTTTCAGGTTCCTATTTCTCTGAGCTTCATATTTACCACATTGAGAAGATTAAATGGGGGCTGTACTAACTCAGGGCGTTGTCCTCCAGCTTCACCTTTGGAGGCAGCAGAGGCGCAGAGAGAGTGGCAAACATGGCAATAGGGAGGAGGGCCATCAGGCCTTTACACAGGAGACCTTACCCTCCCAGGGTATTCCAGAAGCAATTCTCCTATAGTCATTTGTCTGAGGAGCAGTGTTTCCGAAGGCTGCGCTTCAGCAAGGAGGTGGTCACTGAGCTCTGCCACCTCCTACAACCAGATCTGCAGCCTCAGCTCAGGACCAGGATGTCTCTGTCGGTGGCAGTGAAGGTGACAGTGGCTCTGAATTTCTATACCAGCGGCTCCTTCCAGGCTTCAATTTGGGACATAGCGAACATCTCCCAGTTCGCTGTTCATTGTTGCATCCGGGAGGTCACAAATGCTCTGTACAAAAGGAAAAGGGAGTACATCTCTTTCCCCATGACCCGGTACAAACAGCATGAACACACATGTGGCTTTGCTAGGATAGCGGGCTTCCCCATGGTTTAGGGCACCATTGACTGCACGCATGTGGCATTGCAGGCACCTCATGAAAATGCAGAGGTGTTCTGAAACCGCAAGGCTTCCACTCTCTGAATGTCCAGTTGGTGTGCGTATCCTCGCCGTCAATGCCCACTATCCTGGCAGCAGCCACGATGCTTTTATCCTGTGCCAGACTGGTGTCCCAGACCTCTTCCAATCATCGCGTCAACTTCATGGATGGCTCCTCGGGGACAAGGATTATCCACTCCGCACCTGGCTGATGACACCATTCCGTAACCCCAACACTCCTGCTGAACTCCAATACAATTGAGCCATAGCGCCACCAGGAACCTCATTGAACAGGCGATCGGCATCTTGAAGCAACGATTCCGGTATCTTGACAACTCTGGAGGAGCCCTGCAGTACTCTCCCGAACGAGTCTCACTTTTCATTGTTGTGTGCAGCATGCTTCACAACCTTGCAATTATGAGGACCCAGCCATTGCCAACAGGGATTGGTGGACCACCTCAGGAGGAGGAAGAGATAGAGGAGGAGGAGGAGGTGAAGGAGGAGGATGAAGAGGAGGATGAGCAGCACCAACGTGGGAGTGAGGCACACAATGTTGCCTCTGCAAGGGCCGTCCGTAAACGCCTGATAAGACACGGCTTCTGATGAATGACAGAGAAGATGGCTTCTGGGATGAAGTAGCACATCATCGCAACCATCCCACAGCCCCTATTGCCGGGCAAAGCTGCAATGAGTCAAATCAGCAAAGTTGTAAAATTCCAATAAAATATTTTATTTATATTACAAACTGTGTCTTATTTATTTAGGACAAACAATTAGAAACAAACACAACAATTAATAAACTAACAAAGCTCGTTCTTACCACATCGAGATAAGCGTCAAAACAGTAAACAAATATATTAAGATGAACATCAAACTTTCCCACAAACATTCTCCCCATTTATTACATAATTTTTACTTTTCGGCCTTCGAGGGTGATCTCCATCCCCTGTGCACTTCCCCCCTTCCCACCCTACTGCTCCTGCGTACTGTGGCCCCAGTGGCTGCAGCAAGGCTGGCGGAAGGCTGCTAAATGTTGGATCCAGAAACTGCAGATGGCCTTGAAGGATGCCCTTGACCAGCTCTGGGCCTGGAGGGCCCAGCTGCAGGCTGCACCAAATCTGCATGGGTGGCAGCAGTCTGGCCTGGCTGTGTTACAGGCTGTGGCAAGTGCAATGGCAAAGTAGCAGTGGTGGGAGCAGGAATGCTGTCATCCTGAGAGAGAGCAGCACCTTCCTGCTTGACCGACACACTGCCACTCCCACGGGGCAGTACCTCAGCATCCGGAAAAATCTGCTCGAGCACAGATTGCTGGCCTGCCGTGGTTCCGTGAGATCCCTGGGGGACCGTGGGCGACCCAGCGAGGATGGCAGCAGTCAGCACTTGCGTAACATCAATCTGAGACTGCATGAGAGCAGTCTGAGACTGGATGGCACCAGCCAATGACTCGATTGTAGCACTAAGCCAGTGCGTCGGTCTGTGCTGCAATAGATCCTGCCACCTCACCCATTACATGCGGCATGGGCTCTGGTTCCCCACGGTCTCCCTGCAATTCAACCATCCTCTGCAATGAGGCAAGGATGGGTTCAAGGGTTTACGCACAGATGGCAGCTGTGCTAGCGGCAGATTCCTCCATGCTCCTAGCCAGTGTATCCATGCTGTCGGGCACCCTTGCCATTGCACCCATGAGCTCCATAAACATGCTTATCGCCTGTGTATTCATGGCCGCTATATCGAGGTCTTCATCCCGGTCCTGTGCAGCAGAACTCGTGCACCTACTCACCCCCCAGGGGAGATGGCCCCCGAGCTTCCCTACCCCCATGGCGTTGCTGCAGCCCGCTGGGTCCGGGAGCATCACCCACATCATATCCTAACCCCCTGCTCCCCTCCAGTGAACGCGTGGCCCTAGTGTCGGAAGTGTCACCCTCGGGAGATGCAGGCGGTGAGGCTCCGGCTTCCTCTTCCTCCTCCTCTGGTGCATCACTGCCACTGGCAGACTGAGGGACTGGCTGGTCAGTTGGTGGTTCACTATCTGAAAGCAGGAAGGTACAAGAGTGGATTTAGCATGAGGGCAGGGGGGCAGGAAAGGAGCAAGGACTGGAGACAGTTAGTTAGATTGAAAGTGTAAAAGTCTGGTGTTGTGAGGGGGAAGTGGTATGAGAGAGGAGAGAAAGCTGATGAACATACCATTGCTGTCCCCAAGGGGGTCGACCTCTTCACCGGCCATAGCGCCTACAACCTGGCTCGCAACGAGTCTGTGGGCTCTGTCCTCCAATTCTGTGAGGGGTTGTAGCTCTGCCTGTCCTCCTCCCATCTGCTGGGTCTCTCACCGGCTATGTGAAAGCTTGGCCTGCAAGAAAAAGGACAGCGTGTGAGTGAGTGTGCAGCCATGTGTTTGGCAGATGTGCCTACCATAGTTCAATAGCCATTAATATCCGCAAGGCGTGAGATGTGCATATGAGTTTTATGAGATGGCCATAGTTGTTGGATGAGAGTTGGGCATTTGGGTATTTACACTGTCTGGACACAGAGTGAAGTTCAGATGGTGGGATGGGGAGGTATTGAAAAGCAGGTACTCACCCTGGCCACCTGAGTGAGGTTGTTGAACTTTTTACGACACTGTGTATGTGTCCTCTGGACCAGGCTCTGCAATGACACATGCTGGGCCATCTCCCTCCAGACTCTTCTAAACTCCCGGGGCAATGGCCTCCTGCCACTCTCTGGAAAGAGGACTGCCCATCGCCGTTCAATTATGCCAACCAGAGCCACCAATGCCTGGTCGCTAAAGTGCCGAGCTCTCTCCCTGGGCCTCTGAGTATCCATCACATTGGTTTCAGCAATCTCAATGATGTTTGCAGGCTGAGGTTCAATGCTGCGATGATCAGAGGGTGGCTGTGCAGCAAGATGGACTCTCCCCTTTAAGAACTGGACAGCGTCAGTCTGTTTGAGTTCCATGGTAACTGACATTGCCTGAGCTTCGGTAGCGTTCTGAGGTAACGCCTCACTCCCCAATGCTAGCGCCCTAACAGAGGTGTGTAGCGCTTGATTTAGCGCTCAAATCACCTCCCGGGGCAATGGAGATGAATTTCGCAGTCGGCGGCGATAATTAGCGCCGGGTGCTAAACTTTGCACCTGGCCGATATTAGCGCCCCAAAATGGGCAATACCCAATTTTTCCCCCATAGTGTCTGAACGATCATTCCCTAATACAAGAACGGAGGGAGTCAAGGATGAGCAGTAATCCAACAGGAGTTTGACTGTCCTTTGATATTGTTTATTATACATGTTCCTTTTGTGGGCCTCTCCAAGGAGGATCAAGCTAAGTAAACACAGATCTCTGTTCCTGTAGCTTGCTGGTGGGCAGGCCAGCTGTGATATTAGGGCCAGCCTTAAACTTTGTAAGGCCCCATCAGCAGATGCCTTGGGGGTTGGGGGAGGGCAGATAGAGGGGTTCAACCTCGATCAGTAAATATGTTATTTTTATGTACAATTGCTAAAGCTTTTTATTCAAGTAGTGCTTTTGTTTTTTTTTCCTTTGATGAAACAATAATTTTGCTACAGTAATTTACTGAGAAAGTCTGCTAAAGGAGAGAAAAGACATAAAGGGGGTAATTGTACAACTTTGCACTCTCAGCTGGGAGCCTTGTCTGCTGAGAGCATGTAACGGAAATTTGAGCATTAATTGTGCACGATCTTCCAACGATTAAATGTCATAAAATTACCCCGACCTTTTAAAGTGATGATTCTCAGCGTGTGAATGCAAGTAATAAGTGTTGAATCTTGATAAAGTATTTCTGAATGTCTTTATTTTCAAATAGACACCTGAACCACTCTGATTAATCTGTAGACTTCCTCACAGCCCAGCTCATCCAAGGTTCTTTCCCTGACTGTGTGGTCCTGTGATGCTCGCAACGAATGCTGATCGGGAAACCATGGATTACTATTCTAATCATCTAAATGAATGGATAATCAGAGGTTGCAGACTTGCCGAGTCTCACTCCTGTGAGATAATGCCTTGGGAATTATCGGGGAATCAACCTTTAAAACCAACTCCTAGTAAATTCTAATTAACAATTATGCCCCTTGTTCTATATACTGTACCTGGCTTCTCTTCCGGTGTCGTTAGTTTTCTTTTCTGTCTTCATGTATGTTTTTCCTTCATTACCTCTTTGGAAGTGTGCATTAGTATTGATTAATATTGAAGAGATGGAATGATCTCGATCATTAATTAGTTCAAGTAAAATATATTGGAACACTGTGTAATTCCCTTTTTGAAGAGAATGAATTGCATTAATGTGGAAATATTTAGGCTATTTGGATTAGTTATTCAAATAAGTAAACAGTGGAGCATAGTTATAGGATCCTGAATATCAAAATGATTTCTACCAATAATTTTGCAAATTAAGCTACTTCCTCTAATAACTGGTATAGAACTCACTGAAATGCCGGTCCCATGCATCTCCATGCAAAGCATAGGCCACGGGATGAGCCTGTATGATGAACATGGTTTTGGATTGTCTAATTTAGCAGTGTTGTGCACTTTGAGTCTGTGCTGGATCTCCTCTTGAGTTCAGGATCATGTAAAAGTTCCTCCTGTCTATTACAATCGGGACAGTATCCTTATTGCCAATCTGTAACTAAACAGTGCAGTGACGCAGAGACCATAATAATAAAACCCATTTTTGTATGTACTGGATCTGTGATCTCGCACATACCCACATGTGTGATTCTCTTATCTTTCAGAAGGCAGACTGATTGCACTTTAGTGAGATGAGGCCAATTCTAAACCAACAAACTAGTTTGTTTTTATATGAAATATATGATTGAACAGATTCAATCAATTCTCTACTGCTCCTCATTACATCAAAATAATAAATTATTCAATTTTGCCATTTGATATGGGCCTAATTCACTTTACAAGGCATCAACTTCTGAACAGATTGTCACTAACCTTAGAAAATGAAACCTACATATTTCATTCTGACTGTTCAACTCAAACTTGCCTGCAACCTGACTCCTCCAGCGAGAATGACAAAAGCTTGACCTCTGCTCCGTCCCTCATTTCACATTGGCTCACCAAGCTGCTATTTGAAGCTACCATCTTAAATGAGAAATCTCCACCCCACCTTGATATGGGAGCCAGGGCAACTGTATTGTCTGTTCAGCTAAGCCCCCTGCTGGCATGTCTGAATAGAAACCAATCCAACATTAGAGGTGCAAATATCTCCCAGAGATGCTGGGCGATCCCCAATATCTCAAATGAATCTGGTATACAAAAAACACAATTCTAAGACAGGTGCTATTCCAGTTAATTTATCCAAAACAACATTCCAGATAGCTTGTGTCCATCTGGGTGTTACCCCTTTAAGAACTGAAATCATAATGATAATCATTTTCCATAAAGCAACACTACATAAGGGTAGATTTTGAATTTCAATTTTCAGTGAACAACTTTGTGTATGGGATAACTTATGAGGAATTTGGGCTTGGAGCTTAGCAGGTCTCATGGGAGTTCCTAGCCATTACAACTAATGGAGGGAAAATCTTTAGTGGGTCATTCACCTCTGCAACAGAACTCCTGCCGCAAAGTCTCACGCCGGGAGTGCAAATACATAAAATCCACCCTGTGCCCCAGAAACGGCATAACCGGCAAGTTACACCAAAATTTGGGCTTCTTATCCTTTGTGACTGCGACAAAGGTAAACTATTCCTCCTCGTCCTTCTTGACTTGCCTGCAGCTTTTGTCATGGTTGACCACTCCATCCTTCTCCAATGCCTCTCCACCGTTGTCCAGCTGGGTGGGACTGCACTCGCCTAGTTCCATTCTATCGAATCATAGCCAGAGAATCACCCGAAATGGCTTCGCTTCCCGCTCCTGCATCATTACCTCTGGTGTCCCCCAAGGATCTATCCTTGGCCCCCTCCTATTTCTCATCTACGTGCTGCCCCTTGGCAACATCATCCAAAAACACAGCATCAGTTTCCACATGTACGCTGACAACACCCAGCTCTACCCCACCACTACTTCTCTCGACCACTCGATGGTCTCTAAATTGTCAGACTGGTTGTCCGACATCCAGTTCTGGATGAGAAGAAATTTTCTCCAATTAAATATTGGGAAAACCGAAGCCATTGTTTTGGGTCCCCAACACAAACTCTGTTCCCTAGCCATTGACTCCATCCGTCTCCCCAACATTTGTCTGAGGCTGAACCACACTGTTCGCTACCTTGATGTCATATTTGGCCCGGAAATTAGCTTCCGACCACATATCCGTGGTATAACTAAGACCGCCTACTTCCACCTCCGTAACACCGACCGTCTTCACCCTTGCCTCAGCTCATCCACTGCTGAAACCCTCATCCATGCTTTTGTTACCTCTAGTCTTGACAGCCCTGCAGCTCCACAAGCTTTCTCTTGAACTCTATCAGGGCTCTGTGCAACTTTCACCCACCCCCTGACTTCCTCCACTCCCGAGCATTATGTGCGCTCTTGGCCTGGGAAGACAACAGGGAGCAAACATAAGGCTTTCCAGGTTAGCATCATAGTGTCTATCATTCAAGGGATGGTTACGCTCTTAGCTTTACAGCACTAGTCAGGTTGTTGAACTTTTTTTGACGCTGCTCCACCATTCTCACCATGACTGAGGTGACATTCACTGCTTTTGCCACCTCCCCCCAACATCGCTCTGCTTACTGCCCATGCTGGCTTGGCTCTTATTGATCTCTGCCTCTCCTCTATCTCTTCCATGAGCACCTACAGTTCTACCTCTGAAAAATTGCTTGCCCTCTTCTTTTCTTGCTGGATCATCGTTTGCTGAGACACCACCAGTCGAGGTCTGCAAAAGGGACTTTTTTAGAAAAAACGTTCGAGCAATCTTCCACTTACCTTCACCTTCCAAGCCTCAGCATGCAGATGTTTTTGTTCCCTTCTATATTGCCCCATCTGGCCACTCTGAGCCATTAATTGGTTGCTCTGAAATCACACTGGTTATTTTACCCTGATTATTAAGTTCTGTTGAATGCAGATTTTCTCTGTGGGAAATTTTGACACAAATTTCTACCAGCAATATACAACAACAACAACTTGTATTTATATAGCACCTTTAACATAGTAAAACGTCCCAAGGTGCTTCACAGGAGCACCAGGCCACATAAGGAAAATTTGACACCAGGCCACATAAGGAGAAATTAGGGCAGGTGACCAAATGCTTGGTGAAAGAGGTTGGTTTTATGGAGCATCTTAGAGGAGGAAAGAGAGGTGGAGAGGCGAAGAGGTTTAGGCAGGGAATTCCAGAGCTTAGGGCCTAGGCAACAGAAGGCACGGCCACCGATGGTTGAGTGATTATAATCAGGGATGCTCAAGAGGGCAGAATTAGAGGAGCGCAAATATCTCAGGAGGTTGTAGGGCTGAAGGAGATTATAGAGATAGAGGGGCGAGGCCATGGTGGGATTTGAAAACAAGGATGAGAATTTTGAAATCGAGCCGTTGCTTAACCGGGAGCCAATGTAGGTCGATGTAGGCAATGGAAGTCCAGAGCCCGCTTCCTCCCTCCTCGGCTGGGGCACACCCTCATCGTCACCTCCAGACACCAGTAGAGCGAGATGTGGGGCACACACCGATAAGTTCTCAGGCTGAGTCCGACAGTGCTGGGGATAAGGAAGACTCTGAAGGTGTGGAGGAACCTGCTACTTCACCCAAAACTTTGGTGAGAAGGTGGCCAGAGCGTGAGGATTCATTGGACCCAGACTTCAGTGGTGTACACCTGAGGAGGTGCACGCTGCTTGACCATCAAAGATAGATAGATGTGTGCTCTGGGTTCTGTGAATAGGAATCTGGAGCCACTCATGAAGCTGCTCTCTGAATCCACTTCCATTATTTGAACCAACATCGTGCATTCCATTTCAAAGCTGTGGGAGCCAATTCAGCAGGTGGCAGCTGCATTGTGGCATGCTGAAGATTGCCCCCACAGTGGATGGTCAGGAAGCAGTTGGGGCATCCACCGCCATGGAAGCTCAGACTGCTGCTTTTGGATGACAGATTGAAGGGCGCTTTAAATCATACCTTTCAGTCTGTTTTCAAAGCAGTTAACCAGATATCCAGCCGATGAGTGGAGCCACAGATCCAGGGCCAACTGGAAGGGCATCAGGTGCAGTCCAAAAGCCAGCTGCAGTCATCTCGCAGAGCGTTGGCAGTCTTCAGCCTACGCTCTTCCATCTCCAAGCACCTTGTCACCAGGACACGGCAGACAAGTTCAGGCTGCGCAGGATCTCTCTCTGAGAAGCAGATATCATCAGTTTTGAGCTACAGGCCGGGTACTGAAAGCAGGGAGGCACTTTAGTCCAATGATCCCGCTGTCTGGCATCTGGAGTCTACCATTTCTCAGCCATCTGGTCCACAGGGAACAGTTAGACGGAGCAGCAGAACAACTGGCCAAAAGTCTCTCCCATGTGCCAGGGGAAGGCTCTGTTTGCTGAGTCCAACTCCTCTTTCCCAGGCCCCGCTCAGTCAATTGAAGAAATAGCTGTTGCTGTTTCTGTAAAAAAAAACTTTAATATGTAAGAAAGAAGTCTGGAACCAGCAATAACTTGTATTTTTTTTAACAAATAAAACAGAAAAGAAATGTAAATACTGTAGTTCTAAATATGAAAAACAGCAATAATTCTTCCTGGTCTAAAGTTTATCTACAAGTTTGTTATCTGTTTTGCAAATCTGTTGTTGGCTTTTCTACCTCTTCATAAAGTTGTTTCTCCAGGTTAATTGTGTTGTCTGAGACGCTATGGGGGAAAAATTGGGTTGCACCCCCTTTGGGGCGCTAACTTCACTGGGTGCTACTTTTAGCGCCCCGAAAAAATTAGTGCCCCCGCACCGTAAATTGAGTGGTAGAACCCTAAGCAAGAAGCAGGGCGCCACTGAAAGCACTCCTCCTCCCTCTTGGGGCGCTATTATTCAATATCGCGACGCTACGTGCAGCAGCATCACACGTGCCAGCAAGTCGCACCGTGGTATTACAGGCCTCCCTCCCTCGATTAAAGGGGAGGGGCCTAGCGCAGCGGGCACTGGGGCTCTGCTGGACCACCAGGGAGCGGGGTGGCGGGAAAAGAGCCCGGCACACAAGAGGAGTGCCATGCTGATGGAGCGCGGCCGGCACCCCGCAGGAGGAGGCGAGAGGGGGCAGGTGATAGCAGGCGGCCCAAAAAAAAGGTCACCTGGCACCTGCCCTTTAATTAGCGCCACCACAGCCGCAAAAATGCCACCCTGACCCTGTCGGACATAGCGTCCGGCAGTATGTCAGGGGCCGATACTAAAGTTTGCGGCCGGGGTGCTGCACATGGTGATGACGTAATTGCCGGAGGCGCAGGGCCGCGGGGCACTACCAGCTACCACTGCCGCTAACCTCCTGCTGAATTTTGCGGGAGGCGTTAGCGGTGCCACGCCCGGGTACTAACAGGAGGCACAAAGCAGCCCAATTTTCCCTCAAAATTTACCTTTACAGTGTCACTTAGTCCCAAATCTTCTCACTCTTATACACTGAAAACTGACATAACTTTGTACTTGTGTCCATAACTTCCGAGAAATTTCCAGTCCAATGTTTGTTGTAAATTTATTTGCAAGCCTTCCTTCTCCTTTAACAGTTTATGTTTTGTGTGAAGCAGTTCAATAAGGCAGCGTGCTATGGTTCAGCGGCAGCACCCTTGCCTCTGAGTCAGCAGGTTGTGGATTCAAGCCCAACTCTAGAGACTTGAGCAAAAATTCTAGGCTGACACCCTAGTGCAATACTGAGGGAATGCAGCACTGTCAGAGGTGCCATCCTTCAAATGAAATGTTAAAACGAGGTCCTGTCTGTCCTCCCAGGTGGATGTAAAAGATTCCCTGGGACTATTCGAAGAAGAGCAGGGGAGTTCTCCTGGTGTCCTGCCCAATATTTATCCCTCAGCCAAAAAAATCACTAAAACAGATAATCTGGTCATTATCACACTGCTGTTTGTGGGACCTTGCTATGCACAAATTGGCTGCTGTGTTTCCCTACATTACAACAATGACTACACTGCAAAAGAGCTTCATTGGCTGTGAAGTGCTTTGCGATGTCCTGAGGCTGCGAAAGGCATTTTATAAATGCCAGTTCTTTCCTTGTAAGCATTAATATGGTGAACTGTGCTCTCGGAACAGGGGGAATTTCAAGTTTCGGGATTTTTTGGACCATTTTCACACAGAAAAGATTTGGATAATGAGTTGAGGTTTTAAAAATATAGTAAGCCCAAAATCCTTCAGGATGCAATTGCAGCTGGGATTACACCCATTGATGCCATTAACAGTGACCTCACTGGAGTTTGTGGGGTCAGTGCGAGGGCACCTTACTTGCAAAAGATAGGCAGACATTCAGCAGCATCACTACGGAAGCATCTTCAGTGCACTCCTGCCTCATGTGGCTGAAAACTCCTGCTGTGGGGAGGGGTTTCCCAGGCACCTCAGACCCTGGTCATGTCCCGTTGGCCACTGTGTAAGAATCATAGAATCATAGAAATTTACGGCACAGAAGGAGGCCATTTGGCCCATCATGTCTGTGCCAGCCAAAAAAAAAGCTATCCAGCCTAATCCCACTTTCTAGCTCTTGGTCCATAGCCCTGTAGGTTATGGCACTGCAAGTGCACACCCAAGTACTATTTAAATGTGATGAGGGTTCCTGCCTCTACCACCCTTTCAGGCAGTGAGTTCCAGACCCACGCAACCCTCTGGGTGAAAAAGTTCTCCTCAACTCCCCTCTGATCCTTCTACCAATTATTTTAAATCTATGCCCCTGGTTGTTGGCCTCTCTGCAAAGGGAAATAGGTCCTTCCTATCAACTCTAGGCCCCTCATAATTTTATACACCTCAATTAAGTCTCCCTTCAACCTCCTCTGTTCCAAAGAAAACAATCCCAGCCTACCCAATCTTTCCTCATAGCTAAAATTCTCTGGTCCTTGCAACATCCTTGTAAATCTCCTCTGTACCCTCCTAGTACAATCATATCTTTCCTGTAATGCAGTGACCAGAACTGTATGCAGTACTCTAGCTATGGCATAACTAGTGTTTTATACAGTTCTAGCATAACCTCCCTACTCTTATATCCTGTGCCTTGGCTAATAAAGGAACGTATCCTGTATGCCTGCTTAACCACCTTATCTACCTGTCCTGCTACCTTCAGGGATCTGTGGACATGCACTCCAAGGTCTCTCTGTTCCTCTACACTTCTCTGTATTCTTCCATGTATTGTGCATTCCCTTGCCTTGTTAGCCCTCCCCAAATGCATTACCTCACACTTCTCCAGATTGAGTTCCATTTGCCACTTTTCTGCCCACCTCACCAGTCCATTGATAACTTCCTGCAGTCTACAGCTTTCTTCCTTATCAACCACATGGCCAATTTTTTGTATCATCTGCAAACTTCTTAATCATGTCCCCTACACTGAAGTTTCATCTGTTCCACCATCGTGTCCCGTTTCACTTTGATTCGGTCACCTCAAGAAGAGTCTTCAGGGAGCTAATCAGTGTTTTATTTTAGAAAGTTAAATCACTTTCCTGATTGAACCACATCTATAGGGTCTGGACCAATCCATTTGAAGGCCGACATGTCTCACTTCATTGACATAGCACCCTCAACAGATACATTGGATCCTGACTGAACCACTGGAGTGTGAACTCCTGGTAAAGGGAGTCATAACCCCAACCCCATCTCAGTTGACATTTGTCTTTTCAAGGGTGGGCAAGTTTATCAAAAGAAAGGCTCTGAGATGATAAACAGTAAAGAAGCTAATTACCTAGCATTAAGTTGTTTCCCCAATGACTGTAATTAAAAAGCAATTCAGGAAACTGTCTTGGCATTCAAAAAATAACTTACACCCATTGTGTTGGAAGGTTTTGATCCCCTTTACATCTGTGAAGAACAGGAGATAAAACACACAGACACAGGCAGTCAAAGAGGTTTTCTGAAACAGAAGGCAGACAGGAAGCAAAGTATACAAGAAGTTTGGAGTTTAGGTTGGAAATCCATTTTTGTCTGCTGCTCTCTGAATGCATTTGTTCTGCTCTACCAGTCTGAGTAGAAGCTTGGGTTCCTCTGCAGTCAGCCTTGAAAAGAGAGAGTGAAAGGGAAGAACCATGGTGACAAATAGTAGACACACATGCACACACTTGTTTCAATAAAGCATTATTCGTAAAGTATTATTTTGATATTACAGCATTTTGAATGCGATGGTGCAGGATAAACAAGTATGGTGTGAAGAGAGATGGCATGGCAATAGGAAGAGACTACTGGTTTGACGGTGAGGCTGCTTTTAATTCAAATGGGAGAGAGTATACATGCTCGGGGGAAGGAAGGATCCTTGCTCTCTGGTAAGAAAACAATTATTAGTGGCTCAGGAGAGAGCCAGGTTCAGTTCTCCAGCAGTTTTCAAGGGGGTTGTGGTTGTTTCTCCTGGTCTGCCTCCAAAGGGTATGGCTCCAAGTGTATAAAAGTAAAGAGTAACTGCTGACGCAGAAAGTGGGCTGCACAGAGTGATCCTAAACGGAGTGCTTCAAGACAGAGTGCTAAATTGGGAATTTGGAGAGAGTGGGAATTCTGAGCAGCGGGGAAAGGAGGAGAGAGCAAGAGGAGCGGCCGGAGATAAAGGTAGGCCTGAGAGCCTGGAGGGAGTGCGAGCATGAGGGAGCGAGGTAAGTGACTCCAGCAAAAGAGAAGGAGCTAAAGAAAAAAAACCAAATTGGTGAGTAGCTGGTGATTATTCTTTTTTAAGTCTTGAGTTTATTTCTGTTGTTAGTTAATAATCTATTAAGTAGAGGCATGGCAGGGCATCTCAGTCCTGTGGAATGCACATCTTGTGCCATGTGGGAACTCCAGGACTCTTCCCGTATCCTGGATAACCACGTGTGCAGAAAGTGTCGTCAGCTGGAGGAGCTCAAGGTCAAGGTTTTGGAGCTTGAGCAGCCGCTGGCCTCACTGCGGTGCATCCGTGAGGCCGAGAGCTACGTGGATAGCACATTTCAGGAGGTGGTCACCCCGTAGCATAAGGGTGTGCAAGCAGAGAGGAAATGGGTGACCGCCAGACAGATAAGGAGGACCAGGCAGGTAGTGCATGAGTCCCCTGAGTGCATCTCGTTCTCCAGCCAGTATTTAAATACTGGTGAGGGCGATGCTTCCTCTGGGTAGTACAGGCAGAGCCAAGTCCACGGCACCACAGGTGGATCAGCTGTACAGGGGGGGAGGAGGAAGATCAGCACGGTGGCATAGTGGTTAGCACTGTTGCCTCACAGCGCCAGGGACCCGGGTTCAAATCCGGCCTCGGGTGACTGTCTGTGTGGAGTTTGCACATTCTCCCCGTGTTTGCGTGGGTTTCCTCCGGGTGCTCCGGTTTCCTCCCACAGTCCAAAGATGTGCGGGTTAGGTTGATTGGCCATGATAAAAATTGGCCCTTAGTGTTAGGGGGGATTAAATACGTGGGGTTACGGGGTTACGGGGATAGGGCTTGGGTGGGATGGCTGTCGGTGTAGGGACCGGGTGCTAGGGTTTGGATGATCAGCCATGATCTCGTTGAATGGCGGAGCAGGCTCGAAGGGCCGAATGGCCTACTCCTGCTCCTATCTTCTATGTTTCTATGTTTCTATGTTTAGGAAAGCAATAATGGAAGGCGATTCGATAGTTAGGGGAACAGACAGGTGTTTCTGCGACCACAGACGTAATTCCAGGATGGTATGTTACCTCCCTGTTGCCAGGGTTAAGGATGTCACTGAGCGGCTGTAGAGCAGTCTGAGGGGGGAGGGTGAACAGCCAGAGGTCATGGTCCATAGCGGTACCAACGACATAGGTAGAAAGAGGGATGCGGTCCTGCGGACAGATTTTAGGAAGCTGGAAAAGAGATTAAAAAGTAGACCCTCAAAGGTAGTAATCTCTGGATTACTCCCGGTGCCACGAGCTAGTGAGTATATAAATAGGAGGATAGAGCAGATAAATGCATGGCTGGAGAGATGGTGCAGGAGGGAGTACTTCAGATTTCTGGGACATTGGGACCAGTTCTGGGGGAGGTGGGGCCTGTACAGGCCGGACAGGTTGCACCTCAACAGAGCCGGAACCAGGATTCACCAGGATGTTACCTGGGATGGAGCGCCTCAGCTATGAAGAGAGGCTGGACAGGTTGGAGTTGTTTTCCTTGGAGCAGAGAAGGCTGAGGGGGGACCTGATTGAGGTGTACAAAATAATGAGGGGCATAGATAGGGTAGATAAAGAGGAACTTTTCCCCTTAGTGGGGGGGTCAATAACAAGGGGGCATAGATTCAGGGTAAGGGGCAGGAGATTTAGAGGGGATTTGAGGAGGAACTTTTTCACCCAGAGGGTGGTTGGAATGTGGAACTCAATGCCTGAAAGGGTGGTGGAGGCAGGAACCCTCACAACATTCAAGAAGCATTTGGATGAGCACTTGAAATGCCATTGCATACAAGGCTATGGACCAAATGCTGGAAAATGGGATTAGACTGGACAGGGATGGATGGGCGGCGCAGACACGATGGGCCGAAGGGCCTCTTTCTGTGCTGTAAAACTCTATGACTCTATGACTCTATGACTCCTCGCAGGGTGGCGTTGCTAGTGCTGTTGGGGAGGGTTTAAACTAATTTGGCTGGGGGATGGGCACCAGGATGTAGCATTAGAAAGGAGAAACATGGTGCAGAAAGGATTGGGAGAGACAGGTAGCACTAGATTAAGAAATAGTACGGTATTAGGTGGGGTCAGACTAAGAGAAAATACAAGAAGGTCTAAGATAGGTTTACAGTGTACGTGTGTAAACACACAAAGCGTGGTAAATAAGGTTGGTGAGCTGCAGGTGCAAATACCCACATGGGAATATGATGTTGTTTCGATAATGGAGACCTGGCTCAAAAAAGGGCGGGATTGGGTTTTAAATATTCCTGGATATAACGTGTTCAGGAAAGATAGGGAAGGAAAGAAAGGAGGTGGTGTGGCAGTATTGGTTAAGGGGAATATTACAGTGCTGGAGAGAGAGGATGTACTGGAGGGGCCAAGGACAGAATCTATATGGCTAGAGTTAAGAAATAATACAGGTGCTATTACACTACTAAGTGTATTCTATGGACCACCCACTAGTGGGAAAGATATAAAGGAACAAATTTGCAGGGAACTTACAGAGGTGCAAGAACTATAGAGAAGTGATAATGGGGGACTTCAACTATCCTATTATAGACTGGGATAGTAATAGTGTAAAGGGCAGAGAGGGGGAAGAATTTCTGAAGTGTGTTCAGGAGAACTTTCTTGATCAGTATGTTTCCGGCCCAACAAGGAAGGCGGCATTGCTGGATTTGGTTCTGGGGAATGAGGTGGGTCAAATAGAGCAAGTGTCAGTAAGGGAGCATTTAGGGAACAGTGATCGTAGTATCATAAGCTTTAGATTAGCTATGGAAAAGGACAGGGAGCAATCTAGAGTAAAAATACTTAACGGGAGGAAGGCAAATTTCAGTAGGTTGAGAACGGATCTGGCCCGGGTAAATTGGAATCAAAGATTGGCAGACAAAACTGTAATTGAACAATGGGCTGCCTTTAAAGAGGAGATGGTTCGGGTACAGTCGAGGTACATTCCCACAAGGGGGAAAGGTAGGGCAACAAAAGCCGGAGCTCCCTGGATGATGAAAGAGATAGAGAGTAAGATGAAGCAGAAAAAGAGTGCATACGACAGATTTCAGGTTGAGGATATAAGTGAGAATCAGGCTGAATATAGAAAGTTCAGAGGGGAAGTGAAAAAGAAAATAAAAGGGGCAAAGAGAGAGTATGAGAATAAATTGGTAGTTAAAATAAAAGGGAATTCAAAAGTCTTCTATAGGTATATAAATAATAAATGGATAGTAAGAAGGGATGGGACTGATTAGGGACAAAAAAGGAGACCTATACATGGAGGCAGAGGGCATGGCTGAGGTACTAAATGAACACTTTGCATCTGTCTTCACCAAGGAAGAAGATGCTGCTAAAGTCATAGTGAAAGAGGAGGTAGTGGAGATACTGGATGAGATAAAAATTGATAAAGAGGAGGTACTAGAAAGGCTGTTTAAACTTAAAGTTGATAAGTCACCAGGGCCGGATGGGATTCATCCTAGGATGCTGAGGGAAGTTAAGGAGGAAATCACGGAGGTACTGGCCATAATCTTCCAATCCTCCTTAGGTACAGGGGTGGTGCCAGAGGACTGGAGAATTGCAAATGTTACACCATTGTTCAAAAAAGTGTGTAAGGATAAACCCAGCAATTACAGGCCAGTCAGTTTAACCTCGATCGTGGGGAAGCTTTTAGAAACGATAATCAGGGACAAAGTTAACAGTCACTTTGACAAGCGTGGATTAATTAAGGAAAGCATGCATGGATTTGTTAAAGGAAAATTGTGTTTAACAAATTTGATCAAGTTTTTTGATGAGGTAACAGAGAAGATTGATGAGGGCAATACGGTTGACATGATGTACATGGACTTCCAAAAGGCATTTGATAAAGTGCCATATAATCGGTTTGCCAGCAAAGTTGAAGCCCATGGAATAAAAGTGACAGTGGCAATATGGATACAAAATTGGCTAAGTGACAGGAAACAGAGAGTAGTGGTGAACGGTTGTTTTTTGGACTGCAGGAAGGTGGTGTTCCCCAGGGCTTGGTACAAGGACCACTGATTTTCTTGACATATATTAATGACTTGGACTTGGGTGTACAGGGTACAATTTCAAAATTTGCAGATGACACAAAACTTGGAAGTATTTTGAACAGTGAGGAGGATAGTGATAGACTTCAAGAAGACATAGACAGGCTGGTGGAATGGGCAGACACGTGGCAGATGAAATTTAATGCAGAAAAGTGCGAAGTGATACATTTTGGTAGGAAGAACGAGGAGAGGTAATATAAACTAAAGGGTACAATTCTAAAGTGGGTGCATGAACAGAGAGACCTGGGGCTATATGTGCACAAATCATTGAAGGTGGCAGGGCATGTTGAGAAAGTGTTTAAAAAAGCATATGGGATCCTGGGCTTCATAAATAGAGGCATAGAGTACAAAAGCAAGGAAGTTATGATGAAGCTTTATAAAACACAGGTTCTGACTGGTGAAGCTGGGATTGTTCTCCTTAAAGCAGAGAAGGTTGAGAGGAGATTTGATAGAGGTGTTCAAAATCATGAGGGGTCTAGACAGAGTAGATAGGGAGAAACTGTTCCCATTGGCAGAAGGGTCGCGAACCAGAGGACACAGATTTAAGGTGATTGGCAAAAGAACCAAAGGTGACATGAGGAAAAACCTTTTTACACAGCGACTGGTTAGTATCTGGAATGCACTGCCTGAGAGGGTGGTGGAGGCCGACTCAATTATGGCTTTCAAAAGGGAATTGGATAAGTACCTGAAGGAAAACAAATTGCAGGGCTATGGGGAAAGGCCAGGGGAGTGGGACTAGCTGAAGTGCTCTTGCAGAGAGCTGGCATGGGCTCGACTGGCCAAATGGCCTCCTTCTGTGCTGTAACCATTCTATGATTCTATGGGGGAAATATTTGTGTTCACCAGCAAAATTGCCGCAGTTAACGGCCACTGGAAATGTCCGCAACGCTAACTGAGTGAAATTGGTCTGGGGGGGCATGGAGATAGGTGGCGCAGCACTCACCTTCTCTGCAATGTCATCCTGGTGGTGTTGCTGAAGGGATCCGGGATGAAGTTCCTGTCCAGGTCCATCGTTGCAGCTTTCCATAGCTTCTGTGAGCGAAGCTGTGGAACTCGCAAGGAATTGTGGGTAATGAAGAGGATTGGGAGAGTTTCAGAAACCAGCAAAGGATGACCAAAAAATTGATAAAAAGGGAAAAAATAGAATGAGAGAAAACTAGCAAGAAATATAAAAGCGGTTTGTAAGAGCTTCTACAAGTATGTAAAAAGGAAGAGAGTAGCAAAAGTATACATTGGTCGCTTCGAGACTGCTACAGGAGAAATTATTGCAGGGAATAAGGAAATGACAGAAACGTTAAACAAATATTTTGTATCTGTCTTCACAGTAGAAGACACAAAAAGCATAGCAAAAAATGTGGGGAACCAAGGGTCTAATGAGGGTGAGGAACTTAACATAATTAATATAAGTAGAGAAAAAGTACTAGAGAAACTATTGGGACTAAAAGCCAAAAAATCCCCTGGACCTGACGGCCTACATCCTAGGGTTCTAAAAGAGGTGGCTAAAGAGCTAGTGGATGCATTGGTTTTGAGCTTCCAAAATTCCTTAGATTCTGGAATGGTCCCAGCGGATTGCAAGGTCGCAAATGTAACGCCGCTATTCAAGAAAGGAGGGAGAAAGAAAACAGGGAACTACAGGCCAGTTAGCCTGATATCAGTCATTAGGAAAATGTTGGAATCCATTGTTAAGAAAGTGGTATCAGGGTACTTAGAAAATCATAACATGATTAGGCAGAGTCAATGGGGGAAAAATTTGGTTGCTTTGCGCCTCCCGTTAGCAAAGCAACTAGCGCCTGGGCATGGCACCGCCAACGCCTCAGCGGGAGGTTAGTGGCGGTGGTAACCGGTAGCGCCACGCGGCGCTGCACCACCGGCAATGACGTCATCGCCGTGCGCAGCATCCCGCTCGCGCCATGGCCACGATCTTCGGGAGTGCCCCCAGAATTAACGCCGGACGCTATGTCCGACGGGGTCAGGGGGGCCTACCTGCGGCCAGGGAGGCACTATTTAAAGGCGAGGTGCGGGGAAGCCATTTTTGTTGCTGGCCGCCTGCCAGCACCTGCCTCCGCTCCCGTCCCCGGCCTCCTTACCCGTCCCCCTGCAGAGCGCCAGCTGCGCTCCATAAGCCCGGCACTTCTCTTGCATACCAGACACTTTTGCCGGCACTCCCTTTCCCCGGGTGCCCAGCTGGGTCGTGGGTCGCGCTGTGCGAGGCCCCTCCCCTTTAAAAAGGAGAGGAAGGCCTGCAATACCGCGCGCGTCGTGCCGCAGCGCCGCCGCGATATTCCCTCGCAGCGCTCCAAGATGGAGGCGAGGTGCTTCCAGTAGCACCCCACTTCCCTCTTGGGGCACTACAACTCAATTTCCGTCGCGGGGGCACTAATTTTTCCGGGGCACTAAAAGTAGGTGCTACTCAACTTTTAGCCCAACATGTTTTATGAAAGGGAAATCGTGTTTGACAAATTTATTTGTGTTTCTTGAGGGTGTAACTAGCAGGGTAGATAAAGGGGAACCAGTGGCTGTAGTATATTTGGCTTTCCAAAAGGCATTCGATAAGGTCCCACACAAAAGGTTATTACACAAGATTAGGTCTCATGGGGTTGGGGGTAATATAGTAGCATGGATAGAGGATTGGTTAATGGATAGAAAACAGAGAGTAGGGATAAACGGATCTTTTTCAGGTTGGCAGGCTGTAACTAGAGGGGTACAGTGAAGGATCAGTGTTGGAGCCTCAGCTATTTATAATCTAAAATGAATGACCGAGATGAAGGGACTGAATGTAATGCATACAAGTTAGCTGATGATACAAAGCTAGGTGGGACAGTAAGTTGTGAGGAGAACACAAAGGGGGAGATTTTCCTGGAGCCATCAGGCGGGCTTTCAGGCGTGTGGGGGGGGGGGAAATCGTAAAAATAGGGGGTCGCGATGCCCCCAACCTGATTCCCCGCCCCGTCCGATTTTCACCCAGGCGTTTCTGTCCGACCCGAATCAGTCCCGCCTGCAGCAGGCGGGATTGGTCTTCAGGCACCTTAATCACCAATAATTGGCATCTATAATGCCATTTTAAGGGGCCCTTGCTATTTTCAGCCTTTTCCCACGTTAAACATGCCTGGTGGGAACCCCAATGATGAAACCTGGCGTGAACAATATCGGATTGATGACTATCAGATGCAGGTCAATCAGGAAAGAAGAGATTTAATCAGACATCATTTGTAGGTTGCGGGACCTTGTTGTTTCAGGCTTGGGGTAACTTGTTCCAGGCTAAGGCACAGCTGTGGAAGGTTGGAGCCTCACACACTTCTCCAGTGTAAGCTCCTGGGAAGCCCCTCTCGGCACCCTCACTCAGCGCTTCCTCAACGGAGGCATCTACCAGAAGCATGGGAGCCCTTTTTTTCCTTCCCTTCTTGGCATTAGAGGATCTCCAGCAGCAGAGGAGGCTGCAGCAGATCCAGCAACAACAGCAGCACCAGCAACAGCAGCACCAGCAACAGCAGCAGCAGCAGGAGTGACAGTCTGTGGGCCAGCGCATGGAAGGCCGTCGGTGCAGGAGATAACCCCCAAACAGGGCCTACAGACACAGGGTCAGCTACCTCAACATGACTGAGCAGCAGTACCAAAGGCAGGTAGTGACTGACATCTGCGCAATGCTGCAGCAAGACCTGGAGCCCAGAGCACCAGGTCGACACTCCTTATCAGTGGCCATCAAAGTCACCACCGTGTGATGAAATATTCCATTCATCACTCATCAGTATTTCTCTGCCTGTGACTGTGGTTGGTTTCAGTTTCATTTCCATTGTATTGTACTGTGTGTAGGGCTCCGCCCATACCTGGCTCCTATGTAAGCTGGCCCAGCCTGCAGCACATCCAGTACGGCAGACCTCTGGATGGAAGATACATTCTCCTCTGTGTGTTACCTTCTAAGTCAATAAAAGCCTTGTTTTGTTTCGCTAACATTGAGTCTCGGATTTATTGAGGCACATCAATTTTATTGACTTAATTTTCAACACAATGGATCAACTCTTGAAACCCGAACGTTTGGATTTGGACCAGCTTGCTTCGGACGCATCGGCACGCTTCGGACACTGGTTTATGTGTATGGAATTCTTCCTGGACAATTCCGCAGCCGTCAAAGACGCTACGGACGCTGCGAGTATGAAACTCGGAATTCTGCGGAATTGGGTAAGCCACCAGGTTTACCCCCTCATCCAAGACGCCGACACGTACCCGGCCGCCTGCGACATCTTAAAGGTGCATTACCAGCAGCCTACGAATGAGGTGTATGCTAGGCATCTGCTCGCTACTCGCGCACAGCGACCTGGGGAATCGGTGGAGGAGTTCCTAGGCACCCTGAAAACGCTTGGCAAAGACTGCAAGTGCCAAGATGTAAAAGCCGCAGTGTACACTGACGAGCTTGTTCGCAATGCCTTTATCACAGGCCTCAGCTCCACTTACATCTGGCAGAGACTGCTGGAAAAAACGGGATTGGACCTGAAACAGGCTGCGGACACAGCACGCTCCCTGGATGTGGCCCAGAGAAACTCGGACGCCTACTCTTCAGCCCGCGCCGTCCACGCCACCACGTGTGCACCAAGGGCGCCGCCATCTTGGAAGGCATCTTCCCCGCCCGGCAGCCCGACACCGTCGGGGCCCCGCTCTCCCCCCAGAAGCCCTACGACAGCCGCGACGCGTCGGGGACCCAACTGCTACTTCTGCGGGCAGCCGAAGCACACCAGAAACCTGTGCCCGGCGAAAGGCACCACCTGCTTTAAGTGCGGTAAGAAGGGGCACTTCGGGAAGGTGTGCAGAGGGAACCCCGCCGGAAAACCCGCCACCGCCGCGTGTGCGCCGTGGGAGCGGCCATCTTGGACGCCATCTTGCCCGACCTCGTGGGGTCCGCCATCTTGTGAGCAGACAGCGTGGACGCCATCTTGTCTCGATCAGGGCCCTACAGTGGCATCGGTCACAGTGGGCCAGACCAGGCCGCACCCGCTATCCAAATCAATGGTGGACATCGAGGTAAACGGGTGCAGGGTTAAATGTTTAATTGACAGTGGAAGCACGGAGAGTTTTATCCACCCTGAACTGGTACAACAACTCTCCCTAAAGGTGGTCCCTACTCGGGGTACCATCTCTATGGCTGATAAAACCCAGACATCGACCATTATGGGTTACTGCACGGTACAATTGTCCGTTAACGGAACTGTATACGATAATTTTAAAGTATTAATCATGAAGAATCTATGTGCGAGCGTGATCTTGGGCCTGGATTTCCAGTGCTACCACCAAAGCATCACGCTCAATTACGGTGGGTCCCAGCCGCCCCTCACAGTGTGCAGCCTGGCTACCCTGACGGTAAAGCCGCCTTCGCTATTTGCGAACCTTACCCCTAACTGCCGGCCAATAGCGACCAAAAGCAGGAGGTACAGCTGGGAGGACAGGCGGTTTATCGCGACTGAGGTAGACAGGCTCCTGAAAGAGCGCATTATTGAACGCAGCAATAGCCCGTGGCGCGCCCAAGTGGTGGTGGTAAGGGGTAGCGAGAAGAAACGGATGGTGATCGACTATAGCCAAACGATCAACAGGTACACCCAACTAGACGCCTACCCGCTACCGCGCATATCAGAAATGGTGAACCAAATCGCCCAATACCGGGTATTCTCCACCATCGACCTCAAGTCAGCGTACCACCAGCTCCCTATCAGACCAGAGGACCGCCCGTACACCGCCTTCGAGGCGAACGGACGCCTCTACCAATTCCTCAGAGTCCCCTTTGGGGTGACGAATGGGGTCTAGGTCTTCCAGAGGGAGATGGACCGCATGGTCGATGACCACCACTTGCAGGCAACCTTCCCCTACCTCGACAACGTCACCATCTGCGGTCACAACCAGCAGGATCACGACTCGAACCTCGAGAGGTTCCTGAAAACCGCACAAAAAACTCAACCTCACCTACAACGAGGACAAGTGCGTTTACAACACCACGCGCCTCTGCATACTAGGCAGCGTGGTGGAGAATGGGGAAATCGGACCAGACCCCGACTGATTGCGCCCCCTACGGGAGCTGCCCCTGCCCAACACTCCCAAAGCCCTGAAAAGGTGCCTGGGGTTATTTTCTTATTATTCCCAATGGGTCCCCAACTACTCCGACAAAGCCCGCCCCCTCTTGAAAGCATCCTCTTTTCCGCTCTCTGCTGAGGCCCACGCCGCCTTCAAAAGCATTAAGCAGGATATTGAGCGGGCCACGCTACAGGCAGTGGACGAGAACACTCCCTTTCAAGTGGAAAGTGATGCGTCTGACTTTGCCTTGGCGGCCACCCTCAACCAGGCGGGGCGGCCCGTAGCTTTCTTCTCGAGGACCCTCCAAGGGCCCGAGATCAGACACTCCTCCGTAGAAAAGGAGGCCCAAGCCATCGTGGAGGCAGTGCGCCACTGGCGCCACTACCTAGCCGGCAAACGCTTCACCCTACTTACCGACCAGCGGTCGGTAGCGTTTATGTTCAATAATAAACAGAGGGGGAAGATTAAAAATGATAAGATTCTTAGGTGGCGGATCGAGCTCTCCACCTTCGATTATGACATCATTTACCGGCCAGGGGCCCTTAACGAATCCCCCGACGCCCTCTCACGAGGGATGTGTGCCAGCGCCACCGGGGATCGGCTACAGACCCTCCACAACGACCTCTGCCACCCAGGGGTCACGCGGCTGTTCCACTTCATAAAGTCCCGTAACTTACCCTACTCGATTGAGGAAGTTCGGTCTCTGACCAGGAACTGCCGCACTTGCGCTGAGTGCAAGCCTCAGTTCTACCGCCCAGATAGAGCCCACTTAATCAAAGCTACACGGCCCTTTGAGCGGCTCAACTTAGATTTCAAGGGCCCCCTCCCGTCAGTCGACCGCAATGTTTACTTCCTGAACATTGTGGACGAATACTCTCGTTTCCCATTCGCCTTCCCCTGCCCAGACATGACCAGCGCCACGGTCATTAAATGCCTCAACAGCCTATTCTGCCTGTTCGGTATGCCGAGCTACATCCATACGGATAGGGGGGCGTCCTTCATGAGTGAAGAGCTACGCCAGTACATGCTGTCCAGGGGGATCGCCACGAGCCGTACCACCAGCTATAACCCCCGGGGTAACGGTCAAGTGGTGCGAGAGAACGGGACAGTATGGAAAGCAGTCAATCTAGCTCTAAGGACCAAAGGCCTCCCTATCTCCCGCTGGCAGGAAGTCCTCCCAGATGTGCTCCATTCGATATGGTCGCTATTGTGTACTGCCACTAATGCCACGCCTCACGAGCGAATGTTTGTCTTTCCCCGGAAATCCACCTCAGGCGTATCCATGCCGTCATGGCTCTCCACCCCAGGTCCAGTATTCGTGCGAAGGCATGTGAGGGGCCACAAGACGGACCCTCTCGTGGAGTCAGTGCACCTACTCCACGCCAACCCCCAATACGCGTATGTCCGGCACGCCGACGGAAGGGAGGACACCGTGTCCTTAAAAGACGTCGCCCCAGCCGGTAACGACAACAACCACGACAACAGCAGCAACAACGACCACAGCAACTCTTACCCACCCACTACTCTTTCATCACCCCCGGAAGAACATCGACCAACGGTACCCCCACCAACTACCCCTTCAACAACCCTGGCGGCACCCCCAGCAGAGACCCAGGTGGCCACCGGGGACACCCAGCCGACACCCGCGGCACCACAACAGCCACGTCGGTCGCAGAGGACTATCAAACCCCCGAACAGACTAAATCTATGGAAGGGATGAATGTGATGAAATATTCCATTCATCACTCATCAGTATTTCTCTGCCTGTGACTGTGGTTGGTTTCAGTTTCATTTCCATTGTATTGTACTGTGTGTAGGGCTCCGCCCATACCTGGCTCCTATGTAAGCTGGCCCAGCCTGCAGCACATCCAGTACGGCAGACCTCTGGATGGAAGATACATTCTCCTCTGTGTGTTACCTTCTAAGTCAATAAAAGCCTTGTTTCGTTTCGCTAACATCGAGTCTCGGATTTATTGAGGCACATCACACCGCACTCAACTTTTTTGCCGCAGGTTCCTTCCAGGGATCAGCAGCAGACATCAGTGGTATCTCCCAGGCACACACACTTGCATCATGCAGGTAGCCGATGCCCTCTTTGCCCTCGCGCACAATCACATCCATTTCACCAGGGATCGCGCAAGTGTGAGGGCGCGAGCGGTTGGATTAGCTCATCTGGCAGACTTTCCAAGGGTGCAGGGCGTCATTGACTGCACACATGTGGCCCTTAGGGCACCCCATCGCAATCCAGGAGTTTTTGTCAACTGCAAGGGCTTCCACTCCCTTAACGTTCAGCTGGTATGTGATCACAAGAAGGAGATTTTGCATGTTTGTGCCAAGTAACCTGGCAGTTGCCATGACTCCCTCATACTGCGCCATTCTACTGTGCCTCCGCTATTCAGGCCGCCAGATGAACTTCAGGGATGGCTACTTGGAGGCAAGGGCTATCCCCTGCGGACTTAGCTAATGACGCCATTGAGGAGGCCAACCAACGAAGCTGAGGAGCGCTACAACTCCAGCCACATTTCCACCAGATGCATTATCGAGCAAATCATCGGATTGCTGAAGATGCGCTTCAGATGCCTGGATAGATCAGGTGGAGCCCTACAGTACTCAGCAGCCAGGGTCTCCAAAATCGTCGTGGTTTGCTGTGTGCTTCACAACATGGCACAGCGTCGTGGCTTGCAGATTCCTCAGGACCAAGTGGCTCCTCACAGACCCACCTCGGATGAAGATGATGCTGAGGAGGAGGAGTAGGAGGAGGGCGAAAACGACCATCCTGCAGAGGCCCATCAACCAGCGGCACCATTACACGAGAACATTGCTGCCCGGGATGCAAGGAAAGCACTCATCCTGTCCAGATTTGCTTAGCCTGGTACATCAAACACTATAGACTCGCTGCTTCTTACCTGAGCAGGGACAATGGCCAAACCCTGCGCATTCCTACCTATTTGACCAGCATCCTGACAACTGCAAGTAATCCTAAGGCCTCAATGTGAAATCCCCATTCGCCAAATGACACACGCCACAACTGCAGCAGTTGCCATCAGGTTTTTTATAATCAAGATACTGATGACATAATAACTACATACAAAACTTTTCACCCAAGTGACTACCCTTGTGATTAGTGGTGCTTTATTTTTCTCTTACGCGTGCTCCTACGTAATGGTTCCCTGTGGCTTCAGCAGATGTGGAGGCCCCTTGCTGACTTACCTGCTGCTCCTGTCTTGTCACCTTTGGCGGGCGTCCTCTGGGGTGGCGAGCCTGTGAGGGCTCGCCAGCAGTCTGCTGCTCCTGCGGCTGTGCAGGGGTTGAGACGCCTCTCTCACTTGGGTGTGGACTCCAGCGGGGCTCTGACTGAGGGCTCTGCAGTGGCATGGAAGTGTGAGCACGTGGAGAGGAGCCCCCACTTCCTTGAGGTGTGCCAACAACCTCCCTCTCATGGGTCAGGTCTGCCTCAGCACCTGCAAGTGGCTGGAGAGTGTTGTATCTGGGTATAATAAGACACAGACTGCAGGAGAAACGGTACAACAGGTGTTTACTCAACGTGGCTCACAGTGGAACTGACTGTACAGATTACTGCTCAGAGCTATATACAGGTGTGGTCACTGCCGGTACTACAGTATACATGAGCTGTAAAAAGTAGTTCCCCCCTTAAAGGTATATACATTACAATTCCTCCCCTTTTAGATTAACAGTACCATAACACTCATTTAACAATTAAATATCAAACTAATTACAATTAACACTTTTAACATGCAACATTAGCTGAAAATAGTTTATTTATACATTCAGTCTTTGGGAAGGCTTCCTGATCCTTTCTGGATAGCGCCTTTCCCGAGTGTTTTGCTCTTGGTGCGGAGGCGATTCTGGCCCCCTGTCGTCGGTTGGTTCATCAGCTTCCGATGCTACTGTTTCTGGGGTAGATGCGACCTGTACGTCGGGATCATCACCAGGTACGTATGGGCGAGGTATGGGGTTGACTTGTTCCTGTGACTCTAGGATCTGGTCAGCATGGCGTCTCACAATGCTCTCCCCAATGTCCACTGTGTACATTAGTGGCCCCTGCCGTGTTTAATATCGTTCCTGGCTGCCATTTTTCTGTTCGGTAGTCGCGGGCCAAGACTGGTTGCCCTACATTGATGCTCCTTGTTGGCTTCTCATGGATGTGCTGGAATTGCTTACTCTCAACATCTCTTCGTACGTTTGGTCTGAGCAAATCCAGGCGAAATCTTAACCTTCGGTTAAAGAACATCATGGCTGGGGCCTGGTTGGTGACTGCATGTGTCGCATTCCGGTAGGCGAACAGGAAATTGTCCACCTTGTGCTGCAGTGGAATGTTGTCATTGTACATAGCCTTTATTGCCTTCTTAAAGGTTTGTACGAACCTCTCAGCCAATCCATTTCTGGCTGGATGATACGGGGCGGATGTGTAATGCCTTACCCCATTCTTTTTCAAGAACCTCCGGAACTCTTCGGACACAAACTGTGGTCCGTTGTCGGAGCAAATCTGTTCTGGCAAGCCATTCCTGGCAAAAATGGTCCGTAGGACTGCAATAGCTTTCTCCGTGGTGGTGGAGGACATTTTGATGACCTCAGGCCATTTCGAGTGCGCATCCACGGCTATTAAAAACATTGAGTCCATGAATGGACCAGCAAAATCAATATGCACCCGTTGCCATGGAGATGAGGGCCACTCCCATTGTTGTAGAGGGGCCTGTGGTGGTGCATTTTGGACTTTCTGGTATCCTGAGCAGCTCTTGGTCAGGTCCTCGATTTGTTTATCGATTCCCGGCCACCACACATAAGCCCTGGCTAGGCTTTTCATTTTTAACCCTCCCAGATGACCCTCATGAAGCTCATTGAGCACTCTATCCCTTAACTTGGGTGGAATTACCACTCGGGATCCACACATCAAGGTCCCCCGGCACACTGACAGCTGTTCTCTCCTTGTCGAGAATGCTGGCAACAGTGAGTCGCCATGTGCTGGCCATCCCTTCACCGTCAAATCATATACCCGAGACAGTGTCGGGTCATTTCGGGTTTCCTTTTCGATACAAGCGTTAGCTACCGGTAGGTATTCAACTATAGTCGAATGGAATATTTCGACAGGATCCACTGCTGGTGCTTCCTCCGCAGTAGGCAGTGGCAGGCGTGATAGCCCATCAGCATTTCCATGCTGTTTCGTGCCCTTATATTCAATCTCATAGTGGTGCGCCCCTAGAAAAAGTGACCATCTTTGTAGTCGTTGCGCAGTCATCACCGGAACGCCCTTCTTCGGATTAAAAATGGAGACAAGAGGCTGGTGATCAGTCAGCAAGGTGAATTTCTGCCCGTGCAGACAGTGATTCAACTTTTTCACTCCCCACACTAGGCTGAGGGCCTCCCTGTCAATCTGGGCGTAGTTACGCTCGGATGAGGTTAGTGATCGTGACGCAAAGGCTATTGGCCTCTCTGAGCCGTCCGAGAATTTGTGTGACAGCACCGCTCCAATGCCGTAGGGTGACGCATCACATGCCAGCCGAATTGGTAATGCTGGGTTGTAATGGGCCAATACCTCTTTCGATGTGATTAGTGTTTTGCTCTTCTGGAAAGCTCGTCTACATTCGTCACTCCACTTCCATGGCACCCCAGTTTGCAGTGGGGTGTTCAGTGGGTGTAGTATTGTAGACAAATTTGGCAAGAACTTATGGTAGTAGTTTACCAGCCCGGGGAACGACGTCAGTTGTGACACATTTTCCGGTGCTGGAGCCTTGACTGCTGCCTCAATCTTCTCTGGGGACTTATGTAACCCCTCTTTATCGATAACGTGGCCACAATACGAGATCTGTTTTCTAAAAAACTCGCATTTGGGGCGGTTAGCTCGGAGCCCATATTCCTGCAATCTAGTGAGCACCTGCTCCAGGTTGGCAAGGTGATCACTGTCATTTTCGCCCGTGACCAGGATGTCGTCCAAATAACACTGGGTCCCTGGGATCCCTTGCAGGACTTGTTCCATTGCCCTCTGCCAAATAGCCGGAGCTGATGCTACCCCGAATACCAGCCGGTTGTATTGGTAGAGACCTTTATGGGTGTTGATTGTGAGGTATTTTTTTGATGCTTCTTCTACCTCCATTTGCAGATACGCCTGGGCCAGATCAATTTTAGTGAAGAGTTTCCCTCCAGATAGCGAGGCGAAAATATCTTCAATCCGCGGAAGTGGATATTGTACGGTGTGAAGGACTGGGTTCACTGTTACCTTAAAGTCCCCACAGATGCGAACCTTCCTTGGTTCCCCAGGCGTGCTGCTCAACGACTTTTTCATCACAGGGATGATGGGTGTAGCCCACTCGCTCCAGTCTATCTTGGACAGTACACCTGAATGTTCCAGACTCTCCAGCTCTGCTTCGATGGCTGGGCAGATCGCATAAGGTACCGGTCTGGCCTTAAAAAAATTTGGCCTTGCGTTTTCTTCAATTTTAATCGTCGCTGTCATGCCTTTTAGTGTTCCGAGTCCTTGCTGGAACACTTCTTTCGCGTCAGTTAGGATGTTTGACAGTCGCCCAGGTGTGAAGTCGTCATCCTTTTTGTCAGCCAGTCAGTGCCTGTAAGGAATGCCAATCCAGTTGTATTTTCCGGATCCATTCACGTCCCAGTAATGGTGGTCCTCCATCTTGCAATACATTCAGGTCTAGTTTTGGTGTTTCCTTACCGTTATTTATAACGGTCACCCTTATTTTTCCTTTGGGGTAGACTTTTTGCCCCGTGTACATCTTCAAAATAATTTTTGTGTCTCTCAAGGGTATGTTTGAGAATAGCCGCTCGTAGTCCCGTCAGTTTATAACTGTTAGGGCTGATCCTGTGTCCAATTCCATCTTTACCTGGACTCCTGCTATCTTGAGAGTGACCCAAATGGTTCGGTGATCCTCTGTTGTGATCACATTATGTAGTTTCAGACAACTCAGTTCCCTGCTTTTGAAGTCGTTATCACTCTTTTGTACGTCTAAATTATTCTCCGTCATCTTATGTACCTTCTTGTACTTTCCTTTGGTAGGTTTCTTATTGCTGGTTTTCTTTCCCGACCTGCAGACTCGTGCAATGTGTCCTACTTTTCCAGACTGTCTGCACACTTTGCCTTTGAACCAGCAATCATTCTGGTTGTGTGTTGTTCTGCCGCAGCGATAGCACTTCTCTGTTCCATATGACATTTTGTTTGTGCCATATTCTTGCAGTCTCTGTTGTATCTCTGCAGCGCCCCGTGCTGCTGCTTCATATGATACCGCAATGCTGAAAGCCTTTTCCAGCGTAAGGTCCTTTTCAGATAAAAGACGTTTCTGGGTTCCTTCACTTTGAAGCCCACACACAAACTTGTCCCTTAAGGTATCTGCCAGTCCCGCTCCAAACTGGCAGTGTTTCGATAGTTTGCGCAGTTCTGTTAAATAATCAGCATTGCTTTCATCCTTATGCTGGTTCTGTTTGTGAAACTGGAATCTTTCTGCTATCAGCAGTGGTGTGGGGTTTAAATGTCCCTGTAGTATCATTACTATGTCTTCAAAACTCTTTTCCATTGGCTTCGTTGGGGTTACTAGATTTTGTAATAAACCATACGTCTTTGCACTCATTAAATTTAACAATACCGACGGTTTCTTGTCATCTGACACCTCATTTGCCTTGCAGTACACCTCTATTCGTTCGACATATGTAGTCCAATCTTCGACTTCATTGTCAAATGCGGTGATACTGCCACTCTTCGGCATTTTGGGTGTGGTTTAAAATGGCATCTCCCAATGGCTTAAAATGGCATCTCCCGCACTTTCCTTCCTCCCCCGCTGCTGCAAACGCCGCTCCCGGCTGTTCTCTTGGCAATGGCGGCGCCCTGTAGGTTTCCTGCGCGTCTCTCTCTCCCTCTCTCCAATGCTGCTCGGCCCCTGAACACCGGCTGCGCCCTGTGCGCTCTGCCCTCTCTCTCTCTCCCCCATCGACGCTGCTCGGCCCTTTGCTGTGCTGCTCGGTCAGGCTCTATCCCGCCGCTGTCCAGGAAGGGTCTGCGCACTACCTGTTGCCAGCCCGTTTCACTGGACCACCTTGAATGGAAAGCCAAGCCTGGCTCTCGACAGCCTCCCCCGCAATTCTCGAGTCTCTGCTGGATGACTGGGCGGTTGCCCGTGGTCGATGCCCGAGTCTCTGGCCTTGACCTCCAATCCACTGATCTCCAGGATCGAATCCCCGGGAGGTGATGCAGAGTTGCAGGTAGGTTCGAACTTGCCTTGTCGCCAATGTTGTGTCTGAGTATAATAAGACACAGACTGCAGGAGAAACGGTACAACAGGTGTTTACTCAACGTGGCTCACAGTGGAACTGACTGTACAGATTACTACTCAGTGCTATATACAGGTGTGGTCACTGTCGGTACTACAGTATACATGAGCTGTAAAAAGTAGTTCCCCCCTTAAAGGTATATACATTACAGAGAGCACCTTGCTGCACATCAGGGGGGCCATGGGGACCCGTATCTGCACTGGAAGTCCTACTCAGAAGGACTTCCATGAAGGTCTGGTTTCTGTGTTCAATAGATGCCCATCGCTCCTCAAGAGATGTCATTATATTCTGAACACTCACCATGTTTTCCATACCCTGGCGACTAAGCTCCTCCATGGCCATAGCCCTCCTCTCCTCAGCCGTAGCCCTCCTCTCCTCGGCCGTAGCCCTCCTCTCCTCTACCGTAGCCAGCCTTACCACGGAGGTAGCCATCCTTTCCGTGGTGATGCGTTCATGTGCCAATAACTCCACTAAGGCTCTGCTCATGTTGGCTATGGACTCCTCCATTCGCTTCACACTCGCAGCTACCCTGGAGACAAAACCTGCCAGAGACTCCTGCATCTGTGCATGGAGATCCATCACCTCTTCTCTTGCGGATGGACCCAGAGGCAGAGGGTCGACATGCAGCTGAGCTGAGCTGGCAGAGTCCTGCACCCTCCGACGAGGACTCTCCACTGCTGCCCCTGTCTCCACAATCTGCTGATGCTCACTTGTGAGCTGTGAAACACCAGGTGACAACACTACTCTATGTCCCGAAGATCCCCCCGAGGTGTGAGTGTCTGCGCTGGTGCTGGGTGCGCTTACTTCTGCTGATGCTGCGCCCTCAGATGTTGGAGCTTCCTCTGAGGAGTCTGGCTGCTCAGCCTCTTCCTCCTCCACAGTGGGGACGGGGGCTCTGGATGGTCCTGTGGGGGAGTAAAGGAAAGTGTTAGAGGTGTGATGCCAAGGTTACATGCACATTGGATTTTGCAGATGTTCATAAGTCCAAATGATGTAGCTTCAGAATCATAACAGCGACTCATGCTATGTCAATGAGAGAGATGGAAAACTATTCTGTCACCAGCTTGCGGGACTGCCCCTGTCTCTCCTTGCCCAACTTCTGCAGCCACATCAGCCCTGACAATTTCCAGCACTCCTTCTCCCAGGGGGTCAGGCGGGCTATTGAGGGTGGGCCTCCTCCAGTCCTGGCTCGCTCTCTGTTGTTGTGATCTCTCTTTTCCTGCAATGAGGGAGACAAGTGGAGTTTGAGTGAGAATGAAGGAGTGAGTTTAGAGATTGCATAGCATAGATACTTAGAGGGAGACAAAGATGGTGTGAGGCTGCAAGACCAAGGGCCCTCCCTATGTGTTGTCAGTTGTGTTCAAAGCATCAGAGTGAGAGGGAGTGTGAGGGCTGCATGGTGGAATAGTTATGTGAATGTGAGCATAGAGAGAGAGGGAATGGGTAAGGGTGCATGGATGTGACTGTGAAGTGGGATGTGGAGGAAGAGAGTGCTAAAGCTGAGTGCTGGTGGGGAAAGGCAATGGGGATCAGTTTGAGGGTGATGGAAACTTCATACTTACTTTTCCTGTACGGTGAAGGTCATGGAATCGTTTCCGACACTGTATCCAGGTTCTTCTGGTGACTCCCAGCGAGTTGACATCTGCTGACACCTGCATCCAAGCAGCCTTGGTCTCAGTGGGAGGCCTCTTCCTCCCTGACCTAGGGAAGAGGACCTCCCTGTGGGCCCTAACCCCATCCAATAATGCCTGCAGTGAAGCCTCGTCGAATTTGGAGGCAGCTCGGGGTCTGGCACTGGCCACAGCTTGTGTAGGCTCCTCTGCCATCCTGTATGGTTCATTTGGAAGCCTGCAGAGGAAGCAATGCTTGCTGTGGACCTGAAAAGCACCACGAATGTTGACATCATACTGTGCGACTTTCTGACTGGAAATAGTCAATTAGCAAGGGTTCCCACACGTTGGAAATGAATTGGCCAATTGAGGGAAAATTGCATCAATCTGGCAGACCCATTTAGATTCGTGTGGGAACACCGACATTCGGAGAACCCGACAATTCCCCACACCTGCAGGAAAATCGCCCCCAAAGAGTCTGCAAAGGGATGTAGATAGACTAAGTGAGTGGGCAGTAAGGTGGCAGATGGAGTATAATGGAGGAAAATGTGAAATTATTCACTTTGGTAGGAAGAATATAAAAACAGAATATTTTTTAAATGGTGAGAAACTTTCAAATGTTGGTGTTCAGAGAGATTTGGGTGTCCTCGTGCAAGAAACACAGGGCGGGCTTAACAAGGTCAATCAAGGGAAAATAGTGTGGGTTGGCCAGACATCATTGTGGGTGGGACTGAATCCCGACTGTAACAATCAAAAACATGTCATTCTATAGTGGACACTAGGTGGAGCCGTAGAGCTGTGTAGAGCTGTATATAGCTGTATGTATTAAGACTACACTACCCAGCTGTATATATATTAAGACTACATTACCCATGAGGCTAGGCTACCCACAAGGCAACAGTCAAGTGCGGCGCCACATGAACACACTCGACTTCTCTCTTCAGCAACACCGGCGCACTCTATCTCAAAGCTGTCCGGGTCCTCAGTTCCACTTCATCCTTCGACTCATCCGACGCTTCAACAAAAAACTTTTCTTCTTCCTTTCCGATGTCAAGGATCGCAAGCTTCATCAACTCTTGGACACCCACGCCCCTCCGGAACCTTCTTCCCCTTCACTTTCCTCTGACCCCCCTTCTCCCAATCTCACCCCCTGCCGTGTGTTCACTATCCCCTCTGACCTTCCACTCTCTGACCCTGAACGATCAGTCCTCAGCAAAGGCCTGAGCTTCATCCCCTTATGCCCCCACCTCAATGAATTTCGAGCTCGGCACGATGCTGAGCTCTTTTTCCGCCGCCTTCGTCTCCGTGCCCACTTCTTTGGCCAGGAGTCTTCCCCCCGCACAACTGACCCTTTCTCCCGCTTGCAGAATTCCCATTCTACCTGGACCCCTCCCCCTGGCCTCTTACCCTCTCTAGATCTTTTCATCGCTAACTGCCGACGTGACATCGGCCGTCTCCATTTCTCTGCTCCCCTCACTCACTCCAACCTACCTCCCTCTGAACTTGCAGCACTCCATTCTCTTAGATCCAACCCTGACATTGTCATTAAACCCGCTGACAAGGGTGGTGCTGTTGTTGTTTGGCGTACTGACCTCTACCTAGCGGAAGCTGAACGCCAACTCTCCGACACCTCCTCCTACCTCCACCTGGACCATGACCCCACTACCGAACATCAAACCACCGTTTCCAAGACTGTCACTGACCTCATCTCCTCTGGAGATCTTCCCCCCGCTGCCACCAACCTCATAGTTCCCCAACCCCGCACAGCCCGCTTCTACCTCCTTCCCAAGATCCACAAACAGGACTGCCCTGGTAGACCCATCGTTTCAGCCTGTTCTTGCCCTACGGAACTTATCTCTTCCTATCTTGACTCTATCTTTTCTCCCCTTGTCCAGTCTCTTCCCACCTACATCCGCGACTCTTCGGACGCCCTCCGCCACTTTAACAGTTTCCAGTTTCCTGGCCCCAACCGCTTCCTTTTCACCATGGACGTACAATCCCTCTACACCTCCATCCCCCACCCGGATGGCCTGAGGGCACTCCGCTTCTTCCTTGAACAGAGGCCCGACCAGTCCCCATCCACCACGACCCTCCTCTGCCTGGCTGAACTTGTTCTCACATTGAACAACTTCTCCTTTAACTCCACTCATTTCCTCCAAATCAAAGGTGTTGCCATGGGTACCCGCATGGGTCCTAGCTATGCCTGCCTTTTCGTGGGCTATGTGGAACAATCTTTGTTCCAGTCCTACTCGGGTCCCCACCCTCACCTCTTTTTCTGATACATTGATGACTGTATCGGTGCCGTTTCCTGCTCTCGCCCCGAACTTGACAATTTCATTCACTTTGCCTCCAATTTCCACCCTTCCCTCACCTTCACATGGTCCATCTCTGACTCTTCCCTTCCCTTCCTTGACTTCTCCGTCTCCATCTCTGGGGATAGGTTATCGACCAATATTTACTACAAGCCCACTGACTCCCACAGCTACCTGGACTACACTTCCTCCCACCCCGCTTCCTGTAAGGACTCTATTCCATTCTCCCAGTTTCTCCGCCTCCGCCGTATCTGCTCCGACGATGCCACCTTCCACACCAGTGCTTCAGACATGTCTTCCTTTTTCCGCAACCGAGGATTCCCCTCTACCGTGGTTGACACTGCCCTCGACCGTGTCAGTTCTATCTCCCGCACCTCTGCCCTCACCCCTGCCCCTCCCTCCCGGAACCACGATAGGGTTCCCCTTGTCCTCACCTTTCACCCCACCAGCCTCCACATTCAACGGATCATCCTCCGGCATTTCCGCTACCTCCAAAGTGATCCCACCACCAAACGTATCTTCCCCTCCCCTCCCCTTTCAGCATTCCGCAGGGACCGCTCTCTCCGAGACACCCTAGTCCACTCCTCTATCACCCCAAACAGCCCTTCCCCTTCGCCTGGCACCTTCCCGTGCAAGCGGAGGAGATGTAACACCTGCCCCTATACCTCCCCCCTCCCCACTGTCCAGGGCCCCAAACACCCCTTCCAGGTGAAACAGCGATTTACTTGTACTTCTCGCAATCTAGTATACTGTATTCGCTGCTCACGATGCGGTCTCCTCTACATTGGGGAGACCAAATGCAGATTGGGTGACCGCTTTGCGGAACACCTCCGTTCAGTCCGTAAGGGTGACCCCGAGCTTCCGGTCGCCTGTCATTTCAATTCACCGCTCCATTCCCACTCGGACCTCACCGTCCTTGGCCTCTTGTACTGTTCCACGGAAGCTCAACGTAAACTCGAGGAACAGCACCTCATCTTCCGATTAGGCACTCTGCAGCCTTCCGGTCTCAATATCGAGTTCAACAATTTCAGATCATAACCTCGGCCCCTATTTCATTTTTACTTATATTTTTCCACTCCTTTCCTCCCCCCGCCCTTTCCTTTTGTTTCTCTCTCACACCTGGCAGCTATCTTTTGCCCTGCCAGTACACTTTACACCTAATCCCAGCCTATTACCATCTCGTCGAGCTTCTAATCTCTTTTACTTCTTTTGGTTCTTTTATTCTTTTGTCCGATCGCAGCCCTGCCTTCGATCCAGTTCCTTTTCTCTCCAGTTTTGAAGAAGGGTCAAACCCGAAACGTCAACTCAAATTTCTCTCCACGGATGTTGCCTGACCTGCTGAGTTTTTCCAGCATTTTCTGTTGTTATTTCGGATTTCCAACATCTGCAGTATTTTGCTATCAGTCAAGATGGCAGCCTGCACACAGGAGCACAATGCTGCATCTCTACAGATACTGTACCAAGTCCACATGGCTCAATAAAGTAACTAGCAAAAGCTAGCTGTGTTCATAATAAGAATGTCTATTTATTAATGAACATAACACCGACAACCAGCAGTCCCGCCCCCAACACGCCCCCATTGAGAAAATCCAGCCCTTAAAGGTAAATCAGTGTCGGAGCAGTGGGAGGCATTCATGGAGGAGATAGTAAGGGTTCAGAGTAAATATGTTCCCTTAAAGAAAAAGGGTGGGACTAACAAATCTAGAGCTCCCTGGATGTCAAGGGCCATACAGGGTAGGATAAAGAAAAAAAGGGAAGCTTATGACAGATACCAAGGACTCAATACTGCAGAAAGCCTGGAGGAGTATAGAAAGCGCAGGGGTGAAATTAAAAAGGAAAGTAGGAGAGCAAAGAGAGGGCATGAAAAAATATTGGCAAGTAAAATCAAGGAAAACCCAAAGGTGTTTTATAAATGCATTAAGAGCAAGAGGATAACTAAAGTAAGAGTAGGGACTATTAGGGACCATAAAGGTAACCTGTGTGTGGAGGCAGAAGTCATGGGTATGGTTCTTAATGAATAATTTGCATCTGTTTTCACAAAAGAGAGGGACGAAGCAGACATTGCAATCAGGGAGGAGGAGTGTGAAATATTAGATGAAATAAACATAGTAAAAGAGGAAGTATTAAGGGGTTTAGCAGCTTTGAAAGTGGATAAATCCCCAGATCCGGATGAAATGTATCCCAGACTGCTAAGAGAAGTAAGAGAGGAAATAGCAGAGGCTCTGACCATCATTTTCCAATCTTCTCTGGCTCACTTTTACCCCTGTCTTATTCAATTACTGGCTGACTACATTTGTGCTATGTTGGAGATTTGTGGGATTTAGTGATGGGAAAGAACATAAAATATCCATTGTAATGATTCTTGTTTTCTTCCAAGACTTTTAACTTGTGTTCACAGCAAAAGCACATAGGTGGACTGAGCAATATTACACCCTTGTGTGTGCATGAATGGGATAGCAGGCTCCATGATTAATAATCACTCATTTATTAATATAATGCATAGGACAATACATGGGAAAAACAACACACTTTCCTGTCTACCACAAAAGGTGGTAAATATCTCAATGTTTGATTGTCGCATTCAAGTTTAAATTAATAGTCAGATCTATTTATAAATAAGATAATTACCCAGAGTCAGAGGAATATAGCAAGATACTGATGGTACAAATACATAGAAAACAGTAAAGATTGAATCAGTCCAAAAACATTTACAATATTTCTTCAGAATATAATTCTTATACAATTGGGTAACCTGCAAGATTTTTTGAGAAACCAGAGACTTCCTGATGTGATGTTTGTACATACAGGAGGTGATATTCCTGTCCAGTACATAGAGTCCAAGTATCACTTTAGATTTAACTAAAACTGAGCTCAAGGCCTGAACACTGTCCTAAAGATACTAAGGAAAATCTGTAGTATATTTCCCAGCTCAAAGATTAAAAAACTGCAACTCAGATTCAAAGGTGAAACCTGCTCTTAGAATCACTTAACGAGTGGATCACACCTCATTAATACTCATTAATACATAGCTCATCAATACATTGGCTATGTAAAACATGATGAGCCCTAAGACAATGCTTCCACATCTTGGCTTACCTACAGATCAAAAAAACAGCCTGTGTTCTTGTTGGGTTCCAAGCTGTCTCTTATAGTTTGATAAGGAAGAACAGCTTTTATCTTAACTCTAGATATTTCTAAAAATATATTTACCCCGTATATCTAAAGTGATCCTGCCCCAACTTGTGCCTTAGCTATATATGCCCCTTCCTTTTGCATATTCTCCTTCCACAGACATGTGGGGGCTAAATTGGATAGCCCCCGAAAACGGGCGCGGGGATCGTGATGCGCGATTAACCCACGTCTGTTGATTGAACTGCAGTGCTGCCTGCTTATTAACATGATTTCAGTGTCCAGCCAGCACTAACAGCGCTGTTCATTGGCTGCACGCATCCCGAGGGTCCAATATCGTAACTTTCTAGCACCAGTTAAAGCTAGCCTGCACCTTTTAAAGGGCAGGCGCATTGTGGCTAGAGCAGGTGCTAGGTGTCATGCAGGAAGTGAATCTGACCTGGGAAAGAGTGAGGAATTGCACAACATGGGAGAAAGTGGGCTCCAAGGTTTTCAGATGCTCCACTGAAGGCCTTGTTGGAGGAGGTGGAAAGTAGGAGCGATGTCCAGTATCTGCAGAGAGCCAGGAGGTGCTCCAGACACATGTTCAAAAGGGACTAGGAGCAGATAACCATGGAGGTCAATGCCAGGAATCAAGCCCCAAGGACCTGGATGCAGTACCGCAAAAAGTTCAATGACCTTACATGAGTGGTCAAGGTCAGTGAATGTTTCTTCAAATGCCATATCCTACCAACTGCACCACTAGCCTCAGCCACTGCCCAATTCACCACACCCCCATCACTCACCTACCAACAATCTCTATCTGCTCTTGCAGAGAGCTAGCACGGGCTTGATGTGCCAAATATCCTCCTTCTATGCTGTAACCATTCTATGATTCATTCAATCAGGGCTCATAGATAATATTCATAGCTACACCTCACCCTCAAATACATAACACTGGTGCAAGCCTCACACTCACATCTCACAGCTTGAGCACACTGACAGCTATTCAACCATGCCAGCCACATCACCCAAACAGATTGCACGACACTCACTGACACAGTTCCCTCTATCTTGCAGGACAAGTTGGCTGCATAACCGAAGGCAGCAGCAGCTCACCAGCGGGGGAACAGGCGCGCCTGCATGTCCTAACCCCCAAGTAGGAGACGGTGTTGGCTATTATTAGAACGGCCATTGCTGAGGCCGTGGCCAGTGGCAGGGCTGAATCAATTAAAGATGACAGTATCCTCATACCTAATCCTCCTTCTCACATTCCAATTCCCCATCATCCCACAATCTCTTCTGATGTACAAGCTGCAGATGTTGTAAGCATGCACCTCTTACTTTCTCCCGCTTCCCCTCATCACAACCTTACCTTTATGCCTTTCTCCTTTCACTTACCCAGGAACTGCAACCTGCCCAAGCAGTGGTGGAAGAGCAAGAAGACAGTGATGCTAAGGCACACCGTCACTCGATTTCACGCTCGCAGCCACTAGCTCAGATACTGACACTGCGCATAATTTAGAGGATAGCGTAGAGGTGGGATCGGCACGTGCTGAGAAACCGGGCTTGAGTGGCCTGTAGCCAGAGCAGGGGGCAAGAATAGCAGAGGTGCCAGCTCACGGAAGGGCATGGTCACACATGAGTTCTGCTGCAGAGGACTCAGATGAGGACTTCGATTGAGCAGGCTACAGAAGAAAGCTGATGGGTATGCACAATGAAATGCTTGGTGCATTGGGAAGCCAGCCAGAAAGCCTGCGTACAATGTCAAGGAGCATGGAGGAGTCTGGCACCAACTTGGCACAGGGCTTTGCATGGAGCTTGGAGCCCATCCTATCCAGCATGGCCAACTCCATTAGCACCCAACCATGATGCAGCATCTGATGGCTGATATCTCAACTTCAATTGCAGGACAAGCAACAGCCACCCAATGTCTGAGTGCTGCAGTGGAAGCTCAGACTGCTGTCATCATGGCTGTGGATTAGTGTTGAAGGGGGCTTGCAGGGTGTCACAGCAGTCCATTATTCTGTCCTCCAACAGATTATTAGGATTACTGTGGTGCCACCCTGGGGAAATGGCAGAGGCTCCATGTCCTCTCTCAGGATGACAGCGTGTGTCCCCCAACCACTGCCACTCAGCCAGTGCCCTTTCTGTTGCTTGTCAGCCAGCCAGTCCAGACTGCTGCCGCCCATGCCGAGGTGGTGCAGCCTGCAGCCAGGCCTTCTAGGCCTGGAGCTGCTCAAGGTTGTCCTCCAAGGCCATCTGCAGTCTCCCCCACTGAAAGCCAGCAACCTTCCACCAGCCATGCTGCAGCCATTGGGGTAGCACTGCGTAGGAGCAACAGGACAGGCAAAGGCACAAGGAAAACAGGCACTAAGTGACTTCCCAAGGGAGATTAGTTTACGGTTGTATGCAATATGGCATGGTTTGATTCATAAATTTGGTTTGGAATGTTTATTTTGCGGTGGCTTTTATTTTTGCATTGTGGCCAAGCAGATGCTGTGATGACCAGTGACAGAGGGAAGTAAGTTGTGGGACTGTTGGTGAATGGGGAATTGGGGTTGCAGTTACTGGTATCGCACTCGGATGAGTTCTTCATGGACAGCCTGGCCAGAAAGGAGCTGTCTAGGTTGCCTCCTCCCTTCCACTTCCTCCTCCTCCTCCTCTTCCTCCTCCTCCTCCGTATAACTGGTGGCAAGGGCTGTGCCCTCATGATGGCGAGGTTGTACAGAATGCAGCAGATCACCTTCAGAGTGGTCCAGGCAGCGGAAGCGTTGTTTCAGCAAGCCAATGATCTGCTCTATCACATTTCGTGAGGCAGCATGGATTTCATTATATACATGCTATGCACATGTGCGTGGGTTGCGCACCAGAGTCATGAGCCATGTCGTCAGCAGATAACCCTTGTCACCCAGTAGCTGTGAAGGAATGAGCCATACCTATTCAGAAAAATACAACATCCTATGAAAGAAAAAGCCTTATTAAAACATGACAAACTGGGTTTGAAAATCTAAAAGCCTCAATGATGGAAAAGCCGTAAACAGCATACAAGCTTTTGAGATAAGATCAGTTGTTGACACTGTAGGATTCGCAAAATGGAACATTGTCCTATAAGGGTCTATTGGCAGAAAAGGCCTTAATTTTAAAGACTGTTTTAAGAAGAAGCCCAGAAAAAGGGGCACACAAAATGGCCACCAGACCCCGTGACCAGCTTTTTGGGACATTTTAAAATGATTCCTGCAGTCCACAGACAGCTTTTGTGGATTCAGCCCACAGTAAGTGCTGGAATGCAATTTCGGAGAATGCGAAACCAGACAGAACCCCATACATATGGATTGGATCGGCCTGTAGATAAAGGCCATCAAAATGTTTACCCAGACAAAGGGGAAATAGCTTCGAATTCAAAGGGGAACATCAAGACCCATTAAAGACAATACAAGGTCATTCCAGACCAGAGATGGCAGTTACCGGCCATCCCGAAAGTACTTTAAACACAATGACTACCCCTCTGTGCTACAAGCCCGCCAAAAGTTAAACAAAGACTAACCTTGATATGGCGGGAAATAAGGGCCTCGATGAGAAGTATAACTGGAGACCCGGGGTAGCTATCGGGAGATGATCGAGTTAGATGATTGAGTTGGATGTTCGAGAGGGACGTTGGAGAGAGAGGTTCGAGAGGGAAGATTGAGTCAGCACCCAGACCCGGGGTAGCTATCAGGAGATCATCGACAAACCCCGGGCCATTTGACGAGACAAAAAGACGGCGACCCTCCAAGAGGAAACCTATATGAAAATGGTCAAACAGTTGGTCTCTCTCCACGCCGACGTCCAGGCCTGCTAACATCCAGCCTGTCCATGTCCATCACCTCGAGGGAGAAAAGAGTGTGTCGCAGCCCGCTGCGTTCCGCTGACCACGTGGAGACAGGATGCCTGAGAGGACCAAAACGTAGACTTCAAAACCTCTATTTTCTAACTGGGACTGGTGAGCATGTTTCTGGACCCTCATAATCTAATCTAGCTAGGTTTAGGGGGTGGGCATTTTAGGGGATAATTAACAATGAGTTGTTGTCCCTCGATGTTCCGTGTGTTTCCCTATTTCATGGTGAACCTTGTAAAGTATAATATGCCTGTGGATATGTTAGCCATACTGTATTATGATTTGTTTTTCCCTCCCATGTACCTTATTTTGGCTTACATTCAATTTTTCCTTTATGCAATAAAATTTCACTTCGTTTCATTAAACTTGGTCTACAGAATATTCTCTGCATTGTAGTTCCTGCCTCAAAGTCCACTGTACAGAACCTAAGGGGTGAGTGTGTCGAACCACTTGGTAAATTACTGTGCAAAAGAGAGAGGTCTCACCAGAGAGAGAGGCCTAGCAAGAGAAAACCCCTTACAACACTAAAACAATAGCCCTATTGAAGCAGAGGGTTAGAGCTTCCAGAAAGTCTGAGCTTTAGAGGGTACACAATGGAATGACCAGTTAAAAGTGTCATAAACCAACACTTTGAAATAAATCACATAAATTAAAGAAACGTATGCCTTCATAAATATGACATCAAATGAAAGACAAGAGACATCTTAATACAACCAACTGAGGTGGCTAGTGGGACAATGGTGCATCTGGTTGAAGTGTTTTTAATATACATATTGTAAAAAGATACAAACGGAAGACTTTCATAAATATGACATCAATAGATGCACCAAGCAATCACATTGTTTTTGTGTTGAACCTGGAACACCTAGGAGACATGAAGTCTGCTTACAACCAGCTGAGGTGACTTAAGAATTGAACAGGAGACCTTTGTAAAAATGAAATCAAATAGAACCACTGCTGTCACATTGTTTTTATGATAAGCTTGAGACACCTACACAGCAGACATAATTCTGCAAGCTAACAGCTGAACTGACAGTAAGAATAGAAAGATGTCAACAGAAAAATGACTAGAGATAATTAGCTTACATCAGCAGAAAACTTCAAAGGATATACCACTGCAGAAAGAATATAAATATAGAACTTTCAAATGGGAAGACAGAATTCACTGGAAGGGGCAAAGCGATTCTCAGCTTCAGAGGCTCTGTAAGCCTACAACTCTTTGAGTCTCGGGTAATCAAAGGTATTTGATTTTGGTGGATACCCTGGAATATAGACTAAGAAATGTAAAAATGTAACGACATTAAGGTTTGAGAATAAGGATCTCTGAGAATAAGAATTGTAAGCTATTTGTTTTTGGAACTGTTAAAGTTGCAATTGAATCACCAGCTGAAACTACGTCGGTTCTTTAATAAACCTATATTTTTTTAGAATTGTCTCACATAGTACTTCTGTATCAAACTCGCAAACTCAATCTCTGTACACTCCTTGATGAGGAGTTGCAGAATTCTGGGGGAGTTTTCCGGACCCTCATAATATCCGGAAGGTTACAGTCCAGTTAAACTTATTAAAAGTGCTATCTGGAGGATGGTAACATCTTCAGATCATTCCTTTCCTTTAGGGAGAGATAGTCTGGACCTTTAGGCCCAATTAAGCGTTTCTAGGATTCGGCTACCTCTAACTTTAATTGAAGGTGAACATCTAGGGAATACGCCTGATCCGGGGTAGCCTGGAAAGGGCTAGGACTAGTAACAATCCTTTCATAGCCACCCCTTCCTTTCTCATGCTGGATGAAATGCAGCTGGCACAGGGGAGTGCCGTATAATGAAGGCATCATGAATGCTGCCAGGATAACTTGACCTGCATGATTCATTGCCTATGCTCACACACCAGATGGACATTGAGGGAGTGGAATCCCTTTTGATTCCAGTAGAGGCAGAGTTGAAATGCAACGATATGCATGCAGTCAATGGCACCCTACACTATGGGGAAGTCTGCAATCCTAGTGAAGCCACGTGTTTGCTCTGCCTGCTGGTCTCTGGCAAGAGAGAATGAAATGTAGTTATCTCTCTTTGAATAGAGAGCCTCAGTGACTTCCCTTACACAACAGTGGACAGCAAATTTCTCCAGCTCCAGTCAATCACATAAAAGTTCATTGTCATGATCACCTTCACAGCCACTGGCAATGCCATCCTTGCCCTGCTCTGAGGTTGCACTTGTGGCTGCAGCAGATGGCAGATTTCAATGAGGACGTCATTACTGAAGTGCAGACATTGTTCAGCATTGAGGCTCAGGTAGGAGAATCGCTCCCTGAACACCCTGGGTGGATATGGCCTCCTGCTGAGAGCCCTTCTCCCCCCCTCCTCCTCCTCCCTCTTCCAACAGCTTGCCCTACTCTGCATGGCCTCTGTTCATTCTCCAAGTCATGCTGTATTCCAAGGGACATTCCTACTATTGCACCCATGTCTGTCAGCAAGTGGTTTATGCAGAAGCCTTGAAGTCAGGAAAAGTACTTCAGCACCTGCCAAACCACTCCCTGTAGACTTTAGCAACTTGATACAACTATAGAAAGCACCAAAGACTTGTAGTATTGTAGCAACAGCCAGAACAAATCAATCAGCAACTAATTTGTAAGTAGTTGATGGTCCCTTTAAATAGTATTGGTGGGAGGGTACGTCCCGCTGCTGAACTCATGTTCAGCTGTGCGAGATTAAAAGAGGGCATTAGCTGGAGCGTTGAGCTGATTGACGTTCACTGTGTGCTCGGTAATGCCCTCACCAATAAGGTATCTGGCGTGATTCGCCCCACAAGTGTGCATGTATGCCGTGTATGCCATTTTTGAGCTCTAAAGGCATTTGTGGTGCCCAAAAAATGGGCATTAACGATCCCAATTTTGCGCCCATTATATCCACTTGTCTGCCCCAAGTGCTTATTCCCTCATTGTTGGTCTAATCCTTCAAAACCTCAATAATTGTCTCTAAGACCTTTCCTCAACTTAATTCCATGATTTGGTCTCCAAGTCCTAACCCTGCTGCTGATACCAGCCTTTTCAGTTTTTATATAATTCTTTTTTACTTATTCCTTCCCAAAACTTGCATCTAACTACTTCTTGTTTTGGTTCAATCTTACTGCTAATTGGCTTAATCATACCAAAGTTGATTAACTATTGTAAAGTTGTGCTTGGGCTTGTCTTTCATTGTTATTTTTATTATTGCTCTTTTCTCTTTCCTTATTTGTAGTTTTTTTTATCCCTCACATTGCTTTGCCATTTAAAAATTCCAAGATTAAGTATAATAAATGATCACAAACAAGCCTGCAGTAAAATTGTTTCCATTTACTGCCAGCAGAAAAATCTAATCCAAGAATGGAGGTCCACAACACCTTTAAGCACAAAGACCAATATTTAGACAAACAAAATGCAGCTGCAATAAGATAGCAGTGGCTACACTGGTAGAAACAACAGGATCATCTCTGCCTCAGTGACTCACAAGCACCTCTGGTCAGCATTAGACAGAAAATATGGAATGAAGCCATTGTTTGACCAAAAAGGAATTGCGGCACCAGTTGAAAAAGACCTGAAATGGAATGTAGATCCAACTTGGACTAAACTTAAGTACTGTATGTTCCAGTGCATTAATTTTCTTGGCAGATTAGTGCATAAGTATGCATCTAATTTCCATGCTGATTTAATGTGTTTACAACAACAACAACTTGCATTTATATAGTGCCTTTAACATAGTCAAATATCCCAAGGCACTTCACAGGAATGTTATTAAGTAAAACTTGACATTGAGCCACACAATGACATATTAGGACATGGAGGTAGGTTTTAAAGAGCATGTTAAAGGAGGAGAGAGAGGTAGAGAGGCAGAGAGGTTTAGGGGGGAACTCCAAGGTTTGGGGCCTAGGCAGCTGAAGTCACAGCTGCCGATGGTGGAGTGATTAAAATCGGAGATGCGCAAGTGGCCAGAATTTGAGGAGCGCAGAGATCTCGGAGGGTTTGTAGAGCTGGAAGAGGTTACAGAGATAGGGAGGGGTGAGGCCATGGAGGGATTTGGAAACAAGGATGATAATTTAAAAATTGAAGCATTGCCAGACCGGGAGCCAATGTGGGTCAGCGAACACGGGGTGATGGGTGAATTGGACTTGATGTGAGTTAGGATACAGGCAGCAGAGTTTTGGAGGAGCACAAGTTCATGGAGGGTGGAAGATGGGAGGCCGGTCTGGAGTGCGTTGGAATAGTTGATCGAATCGATTAGTGCATCAATCGAACTTGCCCATTACATCAAAAAGGGAAGTCTATCCCTGATTTTCAGTGGTATTCTGATTTGTTTCTCCTCTCATCTTTTCCATTTCGTTTTAATTATTAGTTGACCTAATGTGGCGAAGCTTGTGGATAAAAAATTTAAATATTGGACAACTGTCTACCTGCTTGTCTTGCGCACTCTAATTATTTCTGTCATCTTATAATCTTTCTATTTTTATTTACTCAATCTCTCTCCTCTCGTACTGGCTCTCACTTGCTCTTGTTGTTCCTGGATGTCTTTCTTTGTCTCCAGCCCTTTTTCTCAGTCTCTTTCTGTAACTTTCTCATTCCCTGTGTTTTCATGGGCAGGTGTGGGAATGAGGGAGTGAAACTAATTAGAGCGTGAGGTGGGCTTGCGAGGGACGAGGACAAGGCATTAACACAGACAAACATTTTATGATATATATAAATTTAAGCTACAAGTCAAAATGAGAGTAAAGCACATTTAGATTTTTTATTTTAGCCATAATTATTGATCCATGAATGATGATTGCAAGAAATATGAGTGTTCAATTTAAGGATTGTAGCATTTGAATATTATATCATATTTAATCTATTGCCAAATTACGAGTAATTTAAATTTAGCATTTTTAAAAATAATTGCTTTACAAATAATTATAACATACCTAATATAAGTGTTCCATTCAGGAGGTCCAGCACATTAAATAACTATTGAACTGAAAATAAAGAAAGCGAGACTCAGTGAAAATATTTTACAATGGATATGTAATTGGTTGACCAATAGACCCCAGAGGGTAGTGGTACAGGAATTATCATTTGCCTGTAAGAATGTTACAACTGGAGTCTCACAGGGGTCTGCTTTGGAACCACTTTTGTTTAATATCTTCATAAATGATCTGGAGCTAGGAGTCACAAGCACAGTTGCTACATTTGCAGCTGACATAAAGTTGATGAAGGTGGTAGACTGATGAACTGAACAGGATAAAATACAGGAGGGTTTGAATATACTTGGGAATTGGACAGAGAGGTGTCAGATGAAATTTAATGTAGAGAACTGCAAAGTGATTCATATGGGGACAAAAAATCCAGAAAGTGACTATTACAGAAAGTGCAGAGGAGAACTGAAAAATAAAATAAGAGAGACAAAGAGAGTGTATGAGAAAAGATTAGTGGGTAACATAAAAGGGAATACTAAAGTCTTTTATAAACATATTAATAGTAAAAGGATAGTCAAAGGAAAGGTGGGGCCAATGAGAGACCAGAGGGCATGGCTGGAGAAGAGGATGCTGCCAATGTCACAGTAAAGAAGGAAGTAGTAGAGAAATTGGATAGGACAAAAATAGATAAAGAGGAGGTACTTAAAAGATTGGCAGTACTCAAAATAGAAAAGTCACCAGTTCCGGATGGGATACATCCTAGGTTGCTGAGGGAAGAAAGATTGGAAATAACAGATTCTCCAGCCACAAGGAGGTAGTGGTGGAGGAGCCTCAGCCCTTGCTCTTGTCCAACAGTTACGAGGTTCTTACTCTCTGTGTGGGCGAGAGCAGGGACTGCAGTGAGGATGAGCAAACTGACCACAGCACTGTGGTACAGTGAGCCATCCAAGTGGGGGGAGCAAAAAGAAATGTGGTATTGGTAGGGGACAGTATAGTTAGGGGGATAGACACTGTTTTCTGCAGCTGAGAGCGTGAGTCCCGAAGGCTGTGTTGCCTGCCCGATGCCAGGGTAAAGGACATCTCCCTTGGGCTGGAGAGGAACTTAGAGTGGGAGGGGAAAGATCCAGTTGTCGTGGTCCACGTAGGTACCAAGGACATAGGTAGGACAGAGAAAGAAGTTCTGCTGAGGGAGTATGAGCAGCTATGGGCTAAATTAAAAAGTAGAACCACAAAGGTAATAATCTCTGGATTACTACCTGAGCCACACGCAAATTGGCATAGGGTAAATAAGATCAGAGAGATGAACGAGTGGCTCAAAGATGGGTGTGGGAGAAATGGGTTTCGATTCCTGGGGGACTGGCACCTGTACTGGGATAAGAGGGAGTTGTTCCATCGGGACGGGCTTCACTTGAACTAGACTGGGACCAGTGTCCTAGCAAATCGAATAACTAGGGCTGTAGATAGGGCTTTAAACTAAATAGTGGTGGGGGGGGGGAGGGAAACGCTGAGCAGAAATTTAAAAAGTCAATGAAAAATAAGATGGCAAAAGTGCAGGGTAGCGATAGGGGTAATGATAACCAGAGTATGACAGGAAGGGACAGAGCGTATGCACATAAGAGTGCATCAGAAAGAGGGGTCAGAGTAGGGAAAAATGGTAAAAAGACAAAATTAAAAGCTCTATATCTGAATGCATGCAGCATTCGTAACAAGATAGGTGAGTTGACAGCACAAATAGAAATAAATGGGTATGATCTGATAGCCATTACAGAGACGTGGTTTCAAGGTGACCAAGGCTGGGAACTGAATATTCAGGGGTATTTACCATTTTTTAAGGATAGGCAGAAAAGAAAAGGAGGTGGTGTAGCTCTGTTAATAAGGGATGAGATCAGTGCAGTAATGAGAAGTGATGTTGGCCTAGAAGATCAAGGTGTAGAATCAGTTTGGGTGGAGATAAGAAATAATAAGGGTAAGAAGTCCTTGGTGGGAGTGGTCTACAGGCCCCCAAACAGTAGCCGCACTGCAGGACAGAGAATAAATCAAGAAATAATAGAGGCTTGTAAGAAAGGTACGGCTATAATCATGGGAGTTTTTAATCTTCATATTGATTGGACAAAGCAAATTGGCAAAAGTAGACTTGAGGAAGAGTTCTTAGAGTGTATGCGGGATGGTTTCTTGGAACAATATGTTGTGAAACCAAGCAGGGAGAAGACTATTTTAGATCTGGTAACGTGTAGCGAGGCTGGATTAATTAATGATCTTGAAGTGAAGGATCCTCTTGGGAAGAGTGATCATAGCATGGTAGAAGTTCAAATTCAGTTTGAGGATGAGAAAGATAGGTCTCAAATAGTGTCCTGAACTTTAACAAAGGTAATTGCAAAGGTATGAAGGCAGACTTGGTTAAAGTGGACTGGGAAAAATATTACAAGGTAAGACTATAGAATGGCAGTGGCAAACATTTAAGGAGATATTTCATAACTCTCAGCAAAGATATATTCCAATGAGAAAGAAAGACTCTAAGAGAAGGATGAACCATCCGTGGCTAACTAAGGAAGTAAAGGATGGTATCAAATTGAAAACAAAAGCATATAATGTTGCAAAGAACACTGGAAGGCCAGAGGATTGGGAAACTTTTAAGAACCAGCACAGGATGACTAAAAAAATGATAAAGAGAGAGAAGATAGCTTATGAGAGTAAGCTAGCAAGAAATATAAAAACAGACAGTGAGAGCTTCTACAAGTATATAAAAAGGAAGAAAGTAGCTAAAGTAAATGTTGGTCCCCTAGTGGGTGAGTCTGGGGAATTAATAATGGGAAACAGGGAAATGGCAGAGACTTTGAACAAATATTTTGTATCGGTCTTCCCGGTAGAAGACACTAAAAGCATCCCAATAATGGATAATCAAGGGCTATTGGGGTGGGGGGGGGACTTAAAACAATCACTATCACTAGAGAGAAAGTACTAGGCAAACTAATGAGACTAAAGGTAGACAAGTCCCCTGGACCCGATGGCCTGCATCCTAGAGTCTTAAAAGAGGTGGCTGCAGAGATAGTGGATGCATTGGTTGTGATCTACCAGAATTCCCTGGATTTGGAGCGGTCCCAGCGGACTGGAAAACCGCAAATGTAACACCCCTATTTAAGAAAGCAGGGAGACAGAAAGCAGGCAACTATCGACCAGTTAGCCTAACATCTGTCATTGGGAAAATGCTGGAGTCCATCATTAAGGAAGTGATAGCAGGACATTTGGAAAATCATAATATAGTCAAGCAGAGTCAGCATGGTTTTATGAAAGGGAAATCATGTTTGACAAATTTGCTGGAGTTCTTTGAGGATGTAACGAGCAGGGTGGATAATGAGGAACCAGTAGATGTAGTGTATTTGGATTTCCAGAAGGCATTCGATAAGGTGCCACATAAAAGATTACTACACAGGATAAGAGCTCACAGGGTTGGGGGTAATATATTAGCATGGATAGAGGATTGGCTAACTAACAGAAAACAGAGAGTCGGGATAAATGGGTAATTTTCAGGTTGGCAAACTGTAACTAGTGGGGTGCCGCAGGGATCAGTGCTGGGGCCTCAACTATTTACAATCTATATTAATGACTTGGATGAAGGGACCGAGTGTAATGAAGCCAAATTTGCTGATGATACAAAGATAGGTGGGAAAGCAAATTGTGTGGAGGACACAAAGAATCTCCAAAGGGATATAGATAGGTTAAGTGAGTGGGCGAAAATCTGGCAGATGGAGTTTAATGTGGGAAAATGCGAGGTTATCCACTTTGGTAGGAAAAATAATAAAGCAAATTATTATTTAAATGGGGAGAGACTACAAAATGCTGAGGTACAGAGGGATCTGGGGGTCATTGTACATGAATCACAAAAAGTTAGCATGCAGGTACAGCAAGTAATTAGGAAGGCAAATGGAGTGTTGGCCTTTATTGCAAAGGGAATGGAGTATAAAAGTGGGGAAGTCCTGTTACAACTGTACAGGGCGTTGGTGAGACCACACCTGGAGTACTGCGTACAGTTTTGGTCTCCTTATTTAAGGAAAGATATACTTGCATTGGCGGCCGTTCAGAAAAGGTTCATGAGGTTGATTCCAGAGATGAAGGGGTTGTCTTATGAAGAAAGGTTGAGCCGGTTGGGCCGATACTCATTGAAGTTTAGAAGAATGAGAGATGATCTTATTGAAATATATAAGATTCTGAAGGGGCTTGACAGGGTAGATGCAGAGAGGATGTTTCCCCTCGTGGGGGAATCTAGAACTGGGGCATATTTTCAGAATAAGGGGACACCCATTTAAAATGGAAATGAGGAGGAATTTCTTCTCTCAGAGGGTCGTCATAGAGTCATAGGGGGAGAAATTGGGTGAGTAGCGCCACCTGTTAGCGTCTAAAGAAGCAGTCAGTGGCTGTAGCGCCACTGGCTGCGTCTCCGGCGATATTCAGTAGGGGCGCTAATGGTGGCATTAGGAATTTGCGCTGCACCGCCACCGATGACGTCATCAGTGTGCGCAGCGTCCCATTCGTGCCCCGTTCGCGATATTTGGTAGCGAATGCCGCAGTTGCGCCGCTCGCTACCCGCGCCCGGTTCACGGGGCCTTACTGTGCCGGCAGCGGCGCAAGTTAAGGTGGAGGTGCGGGGCGGCCGCCTGCCAGCACCTCCGTCCCCAGCCTCCTAACCACCCCCCCGCGGCAATGCCGGCTGTTTCCCGAGAGCCCGGCACTTCTCCTTGGTGCCGGGCTCATTTGCCGGCACTCGCGAGCGGGGATCACGCTGTTGCAGGCACCTCCCCCTTAACAGTGGGAGGAAGGCCTGCAGTACCGCAGTGTGCCGTGCTGCAGCATGTGGCGCTGCGGCACGTTGCGCTGCGATAATCAGTTTCAGCGCCCTAAGAGGGACGTGGAGCGCCTCGAGCCTCGCCCAGTGTCCCTCGAGGGGCAATGAAACTGAATGTCTGGCGATCGGTATCACTCCAATCGCTGCGCTAAATCCTGCGCTCCGCCGACTTTTGCGCCACTTTGGCGCCCCAACCCAATTTCTAGGCCTATATAGAGTCATAGAGTTATACAGCACAGAAAGAGGCCCTTCGGCCCATCGCGTCCACGCCGGCTTTCAAGCCCTATCTAATCTAATCCCATTTTCCAGCATTTGGTCCGTAGCCTTGTATGCTATGGCATTTCAAGTGCTCATCCAAATGCTTCTTGAATGTTGTGAGGGTTCCTGCCTCTCCCACCCTTTTCAGGCAGTGAGTTCCAGATTCCACTCACCCTCTGGGTGAAATCGTTATTCCTCAAATCCCCTTTAAACCTCCTGCCCCTTACCTTGAATCTATGCCCCCTTGTTATTAACCCCTCTACTAAGGGGAAAAGTTCCTTTCTATCTACCCTATCTATGCCCCTCATAATTTTGTATACCTCAATCAGGACCCCCCTCAGCCTTCTCTGCTCCAAGGAAAACAACCCCAGCCTGTCCAGTCTTTCTTCATAGCTGAAGCACTCCAGCCCAGGTAAGATCCTGGTAAATCTCCTCTGCACCCTCTCCAAAGCAATCACATCCTTCCTATCGTGTGGCGACCAGAACTGCACACAGTTCTCCAGCTGTGGCCTTACCAGCGTTTTGTACAGCACCATCATAACCTCCCTGCTCTTATATTCTATGCCTCGGCTAATGAAGGCAAGTATCCCATATGCCTTTTTAACCACCCTATCCACCTGTTCTGCTGCCTTCAGGGATCTATGTACATGCACACCAAGGTCCCTCTGATCCTCTGTCTTTTCTAGGGTCTTACCATTCATTGTGTATTCCCTTGCCTTGTTAGTCCGTCCAAAATGCATCACCTCACACTTTTCAGGGTTAAATTCCATTTGCCACTGTTCCGCCCATCTGACCAACCCATCTATATCGTCCTGTAGCCTGAGGCTTCCCTCCTCGGTATTTACCACCCCACCAATTTTCATGTCATCTGCGAACTTACTGATCATACCTTTTACATTCACATCCAAATTATTAATGTAGACCACAAACAGCAAGGGACCCAGCACCGATTAGGAGATAACCATTTGAAACAAATATTAAATCGTATTTAATATGCAGCATGAATATGATTAATTTAGGTTATGCATTTTAGCTGCAATTATGCTCTGTACACATTTTTTTTATACCCAATGTAATTATTATTTACAGCAGCAGATGCAATAAGTAACTGCACAGAAGGAGGTGGCTAGGATATTCTGCAGTGATCAATGCGTCACTTGATTCTCAGCCCTTGTTGGTGCTGCTCTCCATTAAATATTAATTACAGATTGAACTGAGGCTGCAGGCCCCAGTAAGACACTCTGGCCTAGAAATTGGATGTGGCACGAAACGGCAGTATTAAGGCCCAACTGTGGCGTACCGATCACAGAACGGACACAATCTGCTTTCCGGTCCGTAAACGATAAATCAGGCGCCATGCCTTTAAGAAGGATCACACCTTTAAGAAACTCGGTCTGCATATAGTTAAGCCCAGAGCGGGGGAGGAGGAGGAGTCGAAGCTGTGCACTGTGGAAAGGCAGTTGTACTTTGTGTGGTCTCTGAATCCATTTTGTGTTCAGCATGCAGCCTCAACAATTAAACCTTTTCTGTTGAACATCTCCGAGTTCAGTATTTTTTGCTAGGAGTACGTAGACTCCTACATTGGTGACCCCAACGCTCAGGACGACTCCTAAGCGTAACCATGGCTGACACAAATGCAGTTTCTGTGAAGCTGCCGGAGTTCTGGGAGAACCTGGCCGCCGCCTGGTTCCTTCAAGCCGAATCGCAATTCCGACTCCGCGGCATCACCGCCGACGCAACGATGTACGACTACCTCCTTGCCTCCCTGGGCAGCTCCACAATCACGAAAGTCTGGACAACACTACAAAACCCTCCGGAGGAAGGCAAGTATGCACATCTCAAGGCTGCGCTCATTAAAAAATTCACAGTCTCCCAATACTTGCACAACTGCCACCCTCCTCGACCTCCCGGGCCTCGGTGACTCCACGCCGTCAGACTTGCTCTCACACATGCTTGCTCTGACCAACAAGAAACCGCCTGGCTCCCTCTTCCGCACGCTCTTTATCCGCCAACTACCTCCCAGCATCCGCCCGGCGATCGTGGCGTCCAGCCTCACGGACCTTGAGGCCCTGGCCGATGAAGCCGATAAGCTCCTGTCCACCAGCTCCAACCACGCCGTCACCCCCGACCTGGCATCCGCAGCGTCGGCGCGCGCTCCACCCTCTATCGCGCGGCCACACAGCTCAGCCACGAGGCCCCCCAGGCCCCCACATCCCCCAAGCCCTCCGACTCAGGGCTACTGCTACTTCCATACCCGGTTTGGTGCACGGGCACGCCGCTGCAGCCATCCCTGCACGTTTCCAACCGCCCCCACACCGGCCTACACGATGGCCGTGGGGCAAGCAGGCGCGCTGCTGTACATTACGGACAGCGGCTCTGGATGCCGTTTCCTATGCGACACGGGTGCGCAGCGCAGCATCATCCCCGCGTCTGCCCTCGAGATCCAGCGAGGCGGCCGCGGCCCCGTGCTGGCTGCCGCTAACGGCACCGACATCCGGACGTACGGCACCCGCACCGTCACCATTGACCTCGCAGGCCGCCACTACCACTGGGAGTTTATCACCGCCAAGGTGCTCTCCCCGCTCCTCGGTGCGGATTTCCTGTGCACCCACGGCCTGTTGGTCGACATGCCTCAGCGCCGCCTCGTGGACATGAACACCATGTCATCTGTCCCGGGCGCCATGGCCCCCCCCAACCCGCCAAAATGGCGTGGCAGTGCCGCGCCCGCTCAACGGACGACTGCTCAGCACTCCTGGCTGAGTTCCCAGCCCTCACCAACCCGACCTTCTCCGCGAAGGTTGCTAAACACGGGGTAGAACACTTCATCCCCACCACAGGCCCACCGGTGTATCCCCACGCCCGCAGGCTGGACCCGGCCAAGCTGGAGATCGCGTGGGCCGAGTTCGCCACAATGGAACAGCTCGGCATCATCCGCCGCTCCAACAGCCCCTGGGCCTCCCCACTCCACATCGTCACCAAACCCGACGGGGGATGGCGCCCCTGCGGGGACTACCGGCGCCTAAACGACGCCACCACACCGGATCGGTACCCCATACCGCACATTCAGGACTTCTCGGCTAGACTGGCCGGCCGCTCAGTCTTCTCCAAAGTCGACCTGGTGCGTGGTTACCATCAGGTGCCAGTCCACCCCACGGACGTTCCCAAGACGGCCATAATCACCCCTTTTGGGTTATTCGAGTTCCTCTGAATGCCCTTCGGCCTCAAAAACACGGCCCAGGCCTTCCAGCGGCTCATGGACTCGGTCCTCCGGGACCTGAAGTTCCTCTTTGTCTACCTGGATGACATCCTGGTAGCTAGTTCCTCCAAGCAGGAACACATCGAGCTCCTCCGCACCCTGTTCCAGCGGCTCAGTTAGCACGGGCTCATCATCAGCCCAGCCAAGTGCCAATTCGGCCTCAGCAGGATCGAATTCCTCGGCCACCACATCACGCAGGACGGAGCCACTCCCCTGCCCGCCAAGGTGCAAGCCGTCCAGCAGTTCCCCCGGCCTACCACCATCAAAGGCCTCCAGGAATTCTTGGGGATGATCAACTTTTACAACCGCTTCATTCCCGGAGCGGCCTCCCTCATGCAGCCCCTATACAAAGCCCTCCGGGGTAAGAAAGACAGAATGGCGATCGGGTGGTCGGCGGACATGTTGACTGCTTTCGACTCGACCAAAAAGGCGCTCGCCGACGCCACCATTGCTCGCTCACCCACAGCCCAACGCCAGGGTGGCCCTCACCACAGACGCCTCCGACCACGCGGTCGGCGCCGTGTACGAACAGTGGGTCGACGGGGCCTGGCAACCGCTGGCCTTTTTCAGCCGCCAATTGCGCCCCCCGGAGGACAAATACAGCGCCTTTGACCGTGAGCTCCTCGCACTGTACCTGGCAGTCCGCCATTTTAGATTTCTTCTGGAGGGCCGCCCCTTCACCGCGTTTGTCGACCACAAACCCCTGACATTCGCGATGGCGAAATATGCGGACCCGTGGTCAGCCAGGCAACAACGCCAGCTCGCCGCAGTGTCCGAATTCACCACGGACATCCGGCACGTCTCCGGTCGAGACAACGTGGTGGCTGTCTGCCTATCCCGCCCCGCCGTCCACGGCGCCCACCTGGCAGTGGACTATGCTTAACTGGCAGCGGAGCAACGCACCAACCCCGATCTGCTCTCCGCGCCCACAACCCTCCCAGGGCTGCGACTGACCGACGTCGCCTGCGGCCCGTTCGCCATCACAATCAAATGCGACACCTTCTTGGTGCAACCCCGCCCCGTAGTCCCGGTTGCCTGGCGAAAACGGGTGTTCGACATCGTCCACGGCCTCTCACACCCCGGCACCCGCGCGTCCATTAGACTGGTGGCCAACCGATTTGTCTGGCGCGGCCTGCGCAAAGATGTGCGCGCCTGGGCCAGCTCCTGCATAGCTTGCCAGCGTGCCAAAATCCACCAGCATGTCAAAGCCCCACTCGAGGAGTTCACCGTGCCAGAAAGGAGGTTCAACCACGTCCACATCGACCTCGTCGGCCCCCTGCCGCCATCACAAGGTCACACGCACCTGCTGACAATCGTGGACCATACCACCCGCTGGCCCGAGGCCATTCCACTGATGTCCACCACCACCGCCGACATCGCGAGGGCGTTCATCAGTACCTGGGTCGCTCGGTTCGGCGTCCCCTCCGACATGACATCGGATAGAGGCCCACAGTTCACCTCTGATCTGTGGGCCGCCACCGCCTGAAACCTCGGGGTGGCCGTTCACCGCACCATGGCTTACCACCCCCAAGCCAACGGACTGTGCGAGTGATTCCACAGGTCCATGAAGGCGTCCCTCCGCGCCAGCCTCGAGGACGAGGCTTGGATCGACCGCCTCCCGTGGGTGCTACTCGGCCTACGTTCCGCGGTCAAGGAAGACCTGCAAGCCTCGGCAGCGGAACTCGTGTACGGCCATCCGCTGCGCGTACCCAGAGAGTTCCTGCCCACCGCCACGACCCCCTGGCCGGCTGACCAGCAACGCCGCGCTTTCGCCAACCGAGCACAACAGTTCGCTCCGGTACCCACCGGCCGACACGGCGAACCAGCAACCCGCGTACCAACTAGCCTGCACATGGCCAAATTTGTTTTCGTACGCCATGACGCCCACCGAGGACCTCTACGGCCCCCATACAACGGACCCTACAAGGTACTCCAGACGGGGAACAAGTTCTTCCTCCTCGAAATGGGCGACAGAACTGACAAGGTGTCGGTCGACCGGCTCAAGCTGGCGCACCTAGAGCCTGACGAACCCATTCAAGTGGGCCAACCCCCACCGCGGGGCAGACCGCCTAAGAGCCCGACGCGTCCGACCACCCCGCTCCCGACACCAACCGCCAAGAGCCGTTCCGGCCGTGCCATCAAGCCACCATGCCAGTTCGTACACTCCCTACTAGCGGATTCTGGGGGGAGCTGTGTGGCGTACCGATCACAGAACGGACACAATCCGCGTTCCGGTCCGTAGACTATAAATCAGGCGTCATGCCTTTAAGAAGGATCAAACCTTTAAGAAACTCGGTCTGCATATAGTTAAGCCCAGAGCGGGGGAGGAGGAGGAGTCGAAGCTGTGCACTGTGGAAAGGCAGTTGTACTTTGTGTGGTCTCTGAATCCATTTTGTGTTCAGCATGCAGCCTCAACAATTAAACCTTTTCTGTTGAACCTCTCCGAGTTCAGTATTTTTTGCTAGGAGTATGTAGACTCCTACACAACGATATTAAGCTGTGCCACCGTAAAATGGCCTAGGTAGTACGCAAAAATTGTGCTCGTCCTCATTAACATGATTATAGTCTTGCTTTCAGTGCTAAAACTCCTGCTCATTGGCTTAATGTTCAACAGGTGGACCAATATCATGGCCAGACTAATTCCCAGTCATGTGTGCTACAGGCTTGAGTCAGTGCTTAAAGGGGAGCTGCATTGATGCTACAGCACCTCAAAAGATGTGCGGGTTAGGTTGATTGGCCATGATAAAAAAATTGGCCCTTAATGTTAGGGGGGATTAATTACGTGGGGTTACGGGGTTACGGGGATAGGGCTTGTGTGGGATGGCTGTTGGTGTAGGGACCGGGTGCTAGGGTTTGGATGATCAGCCATGATCTCGTTGAATGGCGGAGCAGGCTCGAAGGGCCGAATGGCCTACTCCTGCTCCTATCTTCTATGTTTCTATGTTTCAAAACTGTAGCTGCAAGATGAAGGTACTGCAAAGCCATGGTGGAGCATTATCAAAGGGAGAGAGCCCACAGATTATTCGATGCGGCTCTTGAGGCACTGGTTGTGGCTGTGGAAAGGAGGTGGGCTGTCCTCTTCCCATACATTGGCAAGAAACCCTCGCCACACACCTCCCGAAGGCTGTGGCAGGAGATAGCCACCCACGTCACAGCCAGCACTGTAGTGCCAAGGTCGGTCATCAAGTGCTGAAAGAAGTTTAATGACCTCACACGGCAGGTCAAGGTGAGTGAAGGCTTTAGCAAATGCCATATCCCATCATCTACACCACAAGCCTGACACACTGCTCAATGCACCACAACACCAGCACTCACCTACCAACAATCTCTGCCAATCACCACTCACAGCTCACAATCACAGCTTCACTTCACCCTCACAACCTTACACTGCTGCAACACTCACACCCACATCTCACTCCTTGCACACACTGACAGCTATTCCACTATGGCAAGCACATCACCTAAACACATTACGCCACACTCACTCACACACTTTCTTTCTCTTGCAGGCCAAGGTAACACATAACCAGCGGGAGCAGCGACAGACAGGCGGGGGGCAGGCACATCCATGGCCTCAGCCAGCTGGAGGAGAGAGTGCTGGACATAACTGGGTGGCAGATCATAGAGGCCATGGCAACCGGCGAGGTTGAACCCCTTGGGGACAACAACAGTATGCTCATTCCTAATCCTTCGTCTCACATCCCACTTCCCCCATATCCCACAATTTCTTCTCAATTTCAAGCTGCTGATGCTGTATGCATGCATATCTTGCTTCTGCTGCTCCCTTCCTTCACCATAACCCGACACTTGTGAAATTTCTGCTTTCACATAATCAACAACAAGCACCAGACTAGGCTGTCCCCGAGGCAAAGCACGAGAGCGAGGAGGGGTGAAGAAGAAAAAAAAGTAGATAAAGAGTCATTCCTCTGTCACTTGCAGAAACCAGCTCAGAAACTAGCACTGAGTGTACTTTAGAAGCTGGTGTAGAAGTGGGATCTGCACAGGGTGAGGCACCGGGCACGAGTGGGCTGCAGCAAGGCCAGAGGGAAAGGGTAGCTCGCGGGCCAGCTCGCTGGAGGGCGAGTTCGCCCACGAGGTCTACTGCACAGGACTCAGAGGAGAACCTCAATGGGGCGGCCTTCAGAAGAAGGATGATGGGCATGCACACCGAATTGATAGGTGCAATGGCAAGCCTGCCAGAGAGCCATGGGGCAATGTCAAAGAGCATGGAGGAGTCCGCTCCAACATTGCAAGGGGCTCTGCGCAGAGCTTGGAGCCCAGGATTTCTAGGCTGGAAAGGATGGAAGGCTCCCAAAGAGATCATGTCGACCCAGACATGATGGTTCGTGTGAGGGGCGATGTCGCTGCTGTCATTGCAGCGCAGGTGGAAGCAACACACCGTCGTAGTGCTGCAGCGGAAGCGCAGACCACTCTCATGCAATCTCACCTTGATTTCATCCAAGCTCAGACTGCTGCCACCATGTCTGGGTTTAACACTGTCGCCCAGGACTTGCAGGGTGTTGCAGCAGCCCAGCAATCTATGCTCCAACAGAACTAGGAATGCTGAGGCACTGCGCCGGGGAGTGGTGGTGGGTCATTGGAGCAGGACCCTCCTGTCTTCTCTCAGGATGGCAGCATTCCTGTTTCCACAACTGCCACTTTAAAAAAAAATTGTTTTATGGGATGTGGGCATCGCTGGCAAGGCCAGCATTTGTTGCCCATCCCTAATTGCCCTTGAGGAGGTGGCGGTGAGCCACCTTCTTGAACCGCTGCAGTCAGTGTAGTGAAGGTACTCCCACAGTGCTGTTAGGGAGAGAGTTCCAGGATTTTTGACCCAGCAACGATGAAGGATCGGCGATTTACTTCTAAGTCAGGATGGTATGTGACTTGGAGGGGAACGTGGAGGTGATGGTGTTCCCATGCGTCTGCTGCCCTTGTCCTTTTAGGTGGAAGAGGTCGCGGGTTTGGGAGGTGCTGCCGAAGAAGCCTTGGCGAGTTGCTGCAGTACATCTTGTAGATGGTACACACTGCAGCCACGTTATGCTGGTGGTGGAGGGAGTGAATGTTTAAGGTGGCAGATGGGGTGCCAATCAAATGGGCTGCTTTGCCATTGCCCTTGCTGCTGCCTATCAGCCAGCCAGCCGAGACTGCTGCTGCCCATGCCGAGGTGATGAATTCTGCAGCAGTGTAAAGTGATGCAGTCTGCAGCCGGGCCTTCCAGGCCCAGAGCTGGTCTACGTCATCTTGCAAGGCCATCTGAAGTATTCCCCATGGAAACTAAGCAACTTTCTACCAGTCGTGCTGCAGCCGCTGGGGGAACACTTGATAGGAGCACTAGGACAGGAAAGGGCACCCGAACAACAGGCACTAAGGGATTGCACAAAGGTGATTAGTTCATACTGTTAGTGTAAATATGTGTGAATTGATTTTGGATAAGTTTATTCATTTTGTTTGGAATCTTCTGTGGTGTCTCTCATTTCAGCTTTGTGCCCAGGATGCCGCTGTGATAGTCCGTGACAGAGGGATGGTATGATGGGGATGTGGTGAGCAACGGGGATCTGGGGTTTCATTCATTGGAATCAGAGTCTGGTGAGGCGCTCACGGACAGCCCGTCTGGAAGGGGGATTGGCTGCCTGCCTCCTCCCTCCCTCCTCTTCCTTTACCTCCTCCTCTCCCTCGTCCTCATCCTGAGGTGGTCCCGTAATCCCTGGTGGCAAGAGCTGCACCCTCATGATGGCCAAGTTGTGAAGCATGCAGCAGACCACCATGAAATGGGACACCCACTCTGCTGAGTATTGGAGAGCTCCTCCCGAGCGGTCAAGGCAGCAGCACCATTGATTCAGTAGCCCGATGGTCTGCTGGATGATGTTCCTGGTGGTAGCATGGCTCTCATTATATAAGTGCTGGGCACGAGTGTTGGGACTGCGGAAGGGAGTCATCTGCCAGGTGCAGAACGGAGTGCCCTTGTCTCCGAGCAGCCACCTTGAGTTTGCTGTGGTGGCTGGAAGAGTGCTGGCACACTGGACCAAGGTAGCATGAAGGCATCATGGCTGCTGCCAGGATAGCAGGCATTGACCATCAGGAAGCACTGGGCATGGTCGCACACCAACTGCACATTAAGTGAGTGGTAGCCTTTTTGGTTACGGAAGATCTCAGGATTGTTATATGCTGCCTGCAATACCAAGTGGGTGCAGTCGATGGCACCCTGCCCAATGGGGAAGCTCGCTATCCTGGCAAAGCCACATGCGTGCTCGTCCTGCTTCTTTCTGGTCAGAGATAAGCCAACGTAATCCCTTCTCCTGGTGTAGAGAGCCCCAGTGACCTCCCGGATGCAGCGATGGATGATGAACTGTGCGGTTAGCTATGTCTCCTGCTGCAGACTGGTGGCGAAGAAATTGAGGGCCACGGTGACCTTGACTGCCACTGGGAGAGCCGTGGTAGCCCTGCTCTCAGGCTGCAGGTCTGGTTGCAGGAGGTGTCAGATTCTGTGACCACCTCCTTGGTGAAGCGTAGCCTCTTAATACACTGCTCCTCGCTTAACTGGATATAAGTGCTCTTGGAAGACCCTAGGTTGGTAAGGCCTCCTGTTGAGAGCCCTCCTGGCCCTCCTCCTCCTCCCTCTGTGTGCATCTTCTACCCTTCTTCGCATTCTCTGCTCCCTCTCCCAAAGATACTCGAGCACGAGTGGGACTGCCAGTCAAGCCCCCATGACTGTGATTAAGTGTTGTGAGCTTACTCACAATGAAGGTTTCAATAATGAAGGCTTTCTTCACTTGCAACAACACTCCCTGTTACCGTAGAACCTTGAAAGCAGTTTATAAAGCTGCTGAATTTGCAGAAATTTGCACAGAGCCAGTCGAACTGCAGAAACGTGTCAGCTGCAAGTAGTTGCTGATGATCCCTGTAAATAACACTGCTGGAGCCTCCTTCCTGCTCCTCAATACTTGCTCAGTTCGTCGCGCTTAAGGCATGCTGGTAAGTGGAGCGACGAAGCCCAAACTCGCAGATTGGGCATCAAGTGAGCATTGCACACTCACTGACATCACGATCTGCTTCATTTCCATGATTTTAGCAATCACTAATATTGGCAACGCTGCCGGCCATCCGAAAATGGCTACCGCCATGAGACCCACTGGCAGCCATCATTTTTTCACCTGAATCTGGCGGTAACAGGTGGCGCTAAACCCCCAAATTTCTGGACCTCTCTCGTTCCACATGGCTACCTTACCTTCAGATTATTAATTGTTGTTCTCTAGTCTCAGGAGGTGGTGATATTGGAATCAGCACAGAAATCTTGCATGGGGCTGTTGCCATTTCACTCTGATTTCAATTTTGAACCCTTAGTGTTGCAAGGGTGGGGGCAGAGAGGGAAGGAAGGGAGTGAGGGGCAAAAGCCAGGTCCTGACTGTGGCAGAACGGAGAAATGGAAGTGAATGGAGATGTCAAGGCCTTACATGAGGATGGAAAGTAGGAGACTGACAGTTGAACATCGGAACATGTGGTTATGGCAGGGAAGAGGAAAAATTGGCTTCAGTTCTGCTCTGTATGTTGTTGTATCCGTGTGTTAATGGAGACACAGAAGGCAGGAGTTGGTTTCACAGGTGTTTACTGAACAAAGTCTGGAGGTGAACTAACAGATACAAGACAATATACAGGCTTATATAGCCCGAGTGGCCATTACCGGCATTACAGTGCACAGGGGGCTCTTAAAGGCACATACACCACAATTCCTCCCCTTTTAGACAACCAGTACATAATATTTTAAGTAATCATTAATTAACATGTTACAAGAACAATAATCTACACATTTGCTGCAGTTATCAATTATAAGTCAGTCTCTCTGGAGGCTTCCTGACTCGGTCCGGATAACGCCTCAGTGGTGTAGTAGTTTCTGGTGGTGTAGTAGGTTCTTTTGGCAAGGCTGATTCGGCTTGAATGCCAGTGTCGGGTTCATCTGGTTCCAGTATCACTGGATCGGAGGTAGATACTATGGGTATCTCTACTTCATCATTAGGCGTATAGAGTTGTGGTGTAGGTTGTCCCTTTTCGGATGACTCTATGATCTGGTCAGCATGGCGCCTCATTATGCTTTCTCCAATGTCCACGGTATACATAAGCAGTCCTAGTCGTGTGCAAATAGTTCCAGGCTGCCATTTCTCGGTACGGTAGTCCCGGGCCAAAACTTGTTGACCTTTTATTCATGCCTTGAAATTGCCGGTTCTCCACGTCCCTTCTGATGTTTGGCTTGATCAAATCCAGCCGGCATCTTAGGCTTCTATTGAAGAACATCATGGCGGGAGTTTGGTTTGTAACCACATGTGTTGCATTCCTGTATGCAAACAAGAAGTTATCTACCTTATGCTGAAGTTTTATGTCTTCATTACCCATGGCCTTTATGGCCTTCTTGAAGGTCTGGACAAACCTTTCAGCCAATCCATTAGTGGCGGGATGGTATGGGGCGGACGTGTAGTGCTTAACCCCATTGTTTTTTAAGAACTTCCTGAATTCTTCGGACACAAATTGCGGTCCATTATCAGAACAGATCTGTTCAGGCAGCCCATTCCTGGCAAATATGGTCCTTAATACTGTGGTGGTTTTTTCCGCAGTGGTGGAGGACATCTTTATTACCTCCAGCCACTTGAAGTGTGCATCAACCGCGATTAAGAACATTGAGTCCATAAATGGACCAGCAAAGTCGATGTGTACCCTTTGCCATGGAGATGAGGGCCACTCCTATGGATGTAGAGGGGCTTGTGGTGGGGCGTTTTGGACCTTCTGGCATCCTAGGCAGCTCTTGGTCATTTCTTCGATGTCTCCATCGATACCTGGCCACCACACAAATGCTCTGGCTAGGTTCTTCATTTTCACTCCACCCAGATGCCCTTCGTGAAGCTCCTTTAGCACTTTATCCTGGAGTTTCGGTGGAATCACCACTCTGGATCCACACATCAAGGTTCCTCGGCACACTGACAGCTGTTCTCTTCTTTGCGAGAATGCTGGCAACAGTGGTTCGCCATGTGCTGGCCATCCCTTCACCGTTAAATCATAGACTCGTGAGAGAGTCAGGTCATTTCTCGTTTCCTTTTCAATGGCAGAATTTGTTACTGGTGGACATTCCACTATGGTTGAGTGGAACATCTCCACTGGGTCTACTGTAGGTGCCTCTTCTACCGTTGGCAATGGTAGGCGCGATAAACCGTCAGCATTCCCATGCTGTTTTGATCCTTTGTATTCTATGTCATATTGGTGTGCCCCTAGGAAAAGGGACCACCTCTGTAGCCTTTGCGCTGTCATAATGGGAACACCCTTTTTAGGGTTGAATATGGAGACGAGGGGTTGATGGTCAGTCAACAAGGTAAATTTTTGTCTGTGTAGGTAATGGTTGAATTTCTTCACTCCCCATACCAGGCTGAGTGCTTCCCTGTCAATCTGGGTATAGTTACGCTCAGCTGAGTTCAATGAGCGTGACGCAAAAGCTATCGGCCGCTCCGAGCCATCAGGGAATCTATGCGATAATACCGCTCCTACGCCGTAAGGGGATGCATCGCACGCCAGTCTGATTGGCAGTGATGGGTTGTAATGAGCCAAAACTTCCTTGGACGTGATCAAGCCTTTGCATTTATGGAAGGCACGTTTACAGTCTTCGCTCCATTTCCAAATTACTCCCGTTTGCAGCAGTTCATTAAGAGGGTGCAGAAGAGTTGACAAGTTCGGTAAAAATTTATGATAGTAATTTATCAATCCCAGGAACGACCTTAATTGTGAGACATTTTCAGGTGCTGGGGCTTTTATGATCGCTTCAATTTTTTCAGGTGACTTATGCAACCCTTCTTCGTTAATTATATGGCCACAATATGATATTTGTTTCTGGAAAAATTCGCACTTAGGGCGATTTGCTCGTAGGCCCCGTTCTCTCAGCCTTGTGAGCACCTGCTCCAAGTTGGCAAGGTGCTCATTGTCATTTTCTCCTGTTACAAGGATGTCGTCTAGGTAGCATTGAGTCCCCGGAATCCCTTGGAGGACTTGCTCCATAGCTCTTTGCCAGATAGCTGGAGCTGATGCTACTCCGAAAACCAGTCGATTGTACTGGTTACAGGCCTTTGTGTGTATTTATCGTGAGATACTTTTTAGAGGCCTCTTCAACCTCCATCTATAGATATGCCTGTGCCAAGTCAATTTTGGTGAAACGTTTCCCTCCGGATAGTGAGGCAAAAATATCTTCTATCCTCGGAAGAGGATACTGTACTGTGTGAAGGATCGGGTTTACAGTCACCTTGAAGTCCCCACAGATGCGAATTTTTCTCTGCTCCTCAGATATATCATTATTCAACGTTTTCTTCATGACCGGGACGATGGGTGTTGCCCACTCGCTCCAATCTATCTTGGATAATACGCCTGCCTTTTCCAAATTCTCCAGCTCTGCCTCGAATGCTGGACGAATTGCATATGGCACTGGCCTTGCCTTAAAAAAACTTGGGAATTGCTGCATCTTCCACTTTTATTGAGGCGGTGATGCCTTTCAAGGTTCCTAGTTTCTGTTGAAACACTTCCTTGGCGTTGGCCAAGATGTCTTTTAATCGTTCAGGTATGACGTCATCATCATTTTTTTTCTTACTGGTCACCGTCAGTGCCTGAATGGAGTGCCAGTCTAAACGTATCTTCCTGATCCATTCACATCCCAACAGCGGTGGACCACCATCTTGCAGAACGTATAAGTACAACTTCTGTATTTCCTTGCCGTTGTATACAACAGGCACCCTTATTTTCCCTTTGGGGTATACTTTCTGCCCCGTATATGTTTTCAAGATAATGGATGTGTCTTTCAAAGGTATATGCGGAATTAGCCGCTCGTAATCCCGTCGACTTATGACGGTCAAAGCTGATCCTGTATCTAGCTCCATTTTAACTGGGGACCCCGCTATCGTGAGGGTAACCCAAATGGTCTGGTAATCTTCTTTGGCAATTACATTATGTAATTTGAGACAGCTTAGTCTCTTGTTTCTGGAGTACTGTCCGTCATCATTTGTACCTTTCTGTACTTTTCCTTATTGATTTTTTTCCTGTCTGTGAATTTTTTGTGTCCAGATCGGCATACACGTGCAATGTGTCCAATCTTTCCGCATTGTCTGCATGCTTTGTCCTTGTACCAGCAGTCTCTGTGGTCATGGGTGGATCTGCCGCAGCGATAACATCTCTCGAAACCCTGTGTCATTTCATGGGTGCCGAAGTCCTGTGTCTTTTGCTGTATCTCTGCAGCTCCTCTTGCGGCTGCTTCGTATGACACAGCCGTACTGAAAGCCTTGTCCAGTGTCAAATCTTTCTCAGAAAGTAGCCTTTTCTATGTTCCTTCACTTAGGAGATCGCAGACGAATTTGTCTCGAAGAGAGTCTGCCAGTCCTGCCCCGAATTGGCAGTGCTTTGATAGCTTCCTTAATTCGGTGAGGTAATCAGCGTTACTTTCATTCTTGTGCTGATTCCTCTTGAAGAATTTGAATCGTCCCGCTATCAGCAGCAGTGTTGGGTTTAAGTGCTCCTGTAGGGTATCAACAATCTCCTTAAAATTCTTGTCCTTTGGTTTGGCTGGAGTGATTAAGTTTCGTAACAGCCCGTATGTCCTTGCGCCCATTAGATTTAGAAGTACTGATGCCTTTTTATCATTTTCTATTTCATTTGCTGTGCAATATACCTCCACTCTTCCACATATGTGGTCCAATCCTCTATATTGTTATCGAAAGCATTAATATTGCCAGCTTTAGGCATCCTGAAAAAAAAATGGCGCCTCCCGCTCTTTCCTTTCTTCCCTGCAGAAAAAAAATGGCGCTTCCCGCGCTTTCCCGTCGCTGCTGCTGACAACGCTGTTTTCCGCGGTTTTTATTTACAGGTGGAGACTCGTTCCCACCGGACTCTCTGGGACTGTTCCCTCCCTCTGCTTGGTCCGAACGCCGACCTGCTTTGCAGCGCCGGCCGTCTCCCGAGTGCTCCCCCCCCCATCTCTGTTTGCCTCCGCCTTCGCTGCTCGGCCCCGCTGCAGAGCCAGCCGATGGAGCCCCAGCCCGCCGCCCAGGAAGGATTATTGCAGTACCTGCCACCAGCTCGGCTAGCTGGTGAAACCACAGTTTTTTTTTTTCTTTCTTGCTTTTCTTCGACTTTCGTCTGAGAAATCGATCTCCTTGAGGTGCTGCCGAATTGCAGGTAAGTCCGTTTCCAATTCGTCGCCACTGTTGTATCCGTGTGTTAATGGAGACACGGAATGCAGGAGTTGGTTTCACAGGTGTTTACTGAACAAAGTCTGGAGGTGAACTAACAGATACAAGACAATATACAGGCTTATATAGCCCGAGTGGCCATTACCGGCATTACAGTACACAGGGGGCTCTTAAAGGCACATACACCACATATGTGAATAAAGATTTTCATATTGGGCCTCAGAATGTAAAACATCAACTGAATGAGTTAGGTGGACCTGAATTAGCAAGGAAGACTGTACTTGAGGTTAGGGATGGTCATGGGATCCGGGACCGAGTAAAGTTGTTGCAGTCACTGGAAGGTAGGTTGAGTAAGTTAATCAGTATGTTTGTGATTTTTTTTCTGAATTGCTGAATGCTTAATTGTTTATTACGTTATAAATGTTCATTTTAGGGGTTTATAATGAGGCTGCTAAAGGGCTGTAATGGAAGCTACATCTAAGATAATTATTTTGCTGCAATGCGATTGGGGAGATTTGTTTTGGAGGTGGAGAAAGATTTTGTGCAATATGGCTGGTGAACAACACAACTGTTTGAGTCAGAGGCAGGGCTCCAACATTAGCTTGGATTCTCTGCCCTGTACTTCCAGTGAGCACAGCTCCCAGCTGGGAGAGTGTACAATCACATAATTGTAAGGGTTGGGGGCTTCTTTAAACTGGTTTAAAGTAATTTTCCTGGTCTTGCAGCCTTTGCCTGCACTCAGACCAATTCCAATAAAACCAATTTTATTACAGCAGTTTCGAATCGCTACCCCACCTTTAGTTCTGAGTGGAGGAACTTATAATTAATGATATTAAAACGGAACAAGTGGTTTGGATGAGAGAAAATCAAGTTTTATTACCTAAATAAACTACAATCAAAAGAATAAACTATACCACACGAACACAGTAATTACAGTAAAACTATATAACAGGGGGTTGCAGACGGCGAAAACAAGGAATAAAATGACTACAATGTTATTGAAACAATCTTAGCAATTACCCTCAAATCACCACCCCAAACTCCTGCTAGGTTGCCTTGTTGAGGAGTCAGAACACCCTGCTCACCTGTGGTCCAGCGAAGTAAGAGCGAGAGAGATAGCTTCTCAGCAGCTATCTTTATACCTGGTCAGGTCCTGCCATTCTGCCCTGCAAGGGCTGTGTGCAAAATTCCCCACCCAAAGGGTCCAATACACAAGAGAAAGCTGTGATTGGCTAACTCAAAGTGGTTAGACTGGGTTAATGTGTCTGCCGGAGCTCCCTGGGCTGAAACAAAAGAGAATGCAACAGCCCTATTGTCCAGTGCTGGGTGATTTAAAAACCCATTCAATTCCCATTAAAGGTACAAAAGTCTCTTCTGCAGTTTAGATGTATCCATTCGATATACAAACAAATGCTAATAGCATTCAATTGCTTTGTAAACAAAGCATTGTCCTTTGTCGTCGGCCATGTGGTGACAGCCATTTTTATCCCTGGAAATTTAAAAGCACAACGCCCAGGGGTTCTTTAATCAAAAAAATTGATCTTCAGAACTGTAAATTATTGTGAATTCTTACAAATTAATCTTTATATCTTAGCTGTGTATTCACCTTCTCTTGTCTCAACTTTAGTCCATGTCCTGTTGTGTTAATATTGAATATTTCTTTGGGTTCCCATTTATCTGTTCCCTTTAAAACTCCTAAATACCTCAATAAGATCACCTCTAAACCAACATTTTTCCAAGGTAACCATCCATAAGAACATAAGAACATAAGAAATAGGAGCAGGAGTAGGCCAATCGGCCCCTCGAGCCTGCTCCGCCATTCAATAAGATCATGGCTGATCTGATCCTAACCTCAAATCTACTTTCACTCTCCATCCCACCTGAACCCATGTGATCTCCCGGGAGAGGCGAAAAACCAGATAAAAAAAACCAATGGCCAATTTGGGAGAAAAAATCTGGGAAATTCCTCTCCGACCCATCTAGGCAATCGAAACTCGTCCAGGAGATCACTCTGTCCCTGTATTTCCTGCAGTACTTACCTTCTGTAAGAGGTGATCTCCACCCCAGCCAGGAACAGGCCCAATTTACTCTTGAAGGACTCCTAGCTGGCAGCCTGTTCCCGAGGTCTCCACTAATCCCTGTGAATAGAACCATCTCCTGAAATCTAACACAGAATTAGAACACAAGAAGTAAGAGCAGGACCAGGCTACACGGCCCCTGGGCCCGCTCCACCACCCACAGGGCCATGACCAATCCGAACCTAGACTCATGTCCGATTTCCTGCCCGCTCCACGTAACCCCTAATTCCCTTAACTTCCAGGAAACTGCCTATTTCTGTTTTAAATTTATTTAATGATGTAGCTTCCACAGCTCTCTGGGGCAGCAAATTCCACAGACCTACCACCGTCTGAGTGAAGAAGTTTCTCCTCATCTCAGTTTTGAAAGAACAGCCCCTTATTCTAAGATTATGCCCCCAATTCTAGTTTCACCCATCATTGGGAACATCCTCACCGCATCCACTCGATCAAGCCCCTTCACAATCTTATATGTTTCAATAAGATCGCCTCTCATTCTTCTGAACCCCAATGAGTAGAGGCCCAATCTACTCAACCTCTCCTCATATGTCAACCCCCTCATCCCTGGGATTAACTGAGTGAACCTTCTTTGTACTGCCTCGAGAGCAAGTATGTCTTTTAAGTATGGACACCAAAACTGTATGCAGTATTCCAGGTGTGGTCTCACCAATACCTTGTACAACTACAGCAATACCTCCCTGTTTTTATATTCTATCCCCTTAGCAATAAAAACCAACATTCCATTGGCCTTCTTGATCACCTGCTGCACCTGCATACTAACTTTTTGTGTTTCATGCACCAGGACCCCCAGATCCCTTTGTACTGCAGTACTTTCCAGTTTCTTGCCATTAAGATAATAACTTGCTCTATGATTTTTCCTGCCAAAGTGCATAACCTCACACTTTCCAGTATTGTATTCCATCTGCCAAATCTCTGCCCACTTACTTAGCCTGTCTATGACCCTTTGCAGGTTTTTTATGTCCTCCTCACTCACTACTTTCCCTCCCATCTTTGTATCATCTGCAAACTTTGATATGTTACACTCGGTCCCTTCCTCCAAATCGTTAATATAGATTGTAAAGAGTTGGGGACCCAGCACTGACCCCTGCGGAACACAACTAGTTACTGATTGCCAGTCTGAGAATGAAGCATTTATCCCAACTCTCTGCTTTCTGTTAGATAGCCAATCTTCCACCCATGCCAGAATATTACCCCCAATCCCGTGATTTTTTATCTTGAGCAATAATCTTTTGTGTGGCACCTTGTCAATGCCTTTTGGAAGTCTAAATACACTCCGTCCACTGGTTCCCCTTTATCCACCCTGTATGTTACGTCCTCAAAGAACTCAAGGGGTTAACTAGGTGTGTGGATGAGAGTAGTGCAGTGGATGTGGTTTACATGGATTTCAGTAAGGCTTTTGATAAAGTCCCGCATAGGAGACTGGTCAGGAAGGTAAGAGCCCATGGGATCCAGGGTGCCTTGGCACATTGGATCCAAAACTGGCTTAGTGGCAGAAGGCAGAGGGTGATGCTGGAAGGTTGTTTTTGTGACTGCAAGCCTGTGTCCAGTGGGGTACCGCAGGGATCGGTGCTGGGTCCCTTGCTGTTTGTGGTCTACATTAATGATTTGGATGTGAATGTAAAAGGTATGATCAGTAAGTTCGCAGATGACATGAAAATTGGTGGGGTGGTAAATAGCGAGGCGGGAAGCCTCAGGCTACAGGACGATATAGATGGGTTGGTCAGATGGGCAGAACAGTGGCAAATGGAATTTAACCCTGAAAAGTGTGAGGTGATGCATTTTGGAGGGACTATCAAGGCAAGGGAATACACAATGAATGGTAAGAACCTAGGAAAGACAGAGGATCAGAGGGACCTTGGTGTGCATGTACATAGATCCCTGAAGGCAGCAGAACAGGTGGATAAGGTGGTTAAAAAGGCATATGGGATACTTGCCTTCATTAGCCGAGGCATAGAATATAAGAGCAGGGTGGTTATGATGGAGCTGTACAAAATGCTGGTAAGGCCACAGCTGGAGTACTGTGTGCAGTTCTGGTCACCACACTATAGGAAGGATGTGATTGCTTTGGAGAGGGTGCAGAGGAGATTTACCAGGATGTTACCTGGGCTGGAGCGCTTCAGCTATGAAGAAAGACTGGACAGGCTGAGGTTGTTTTCCTTGGAGCAGAGAAGGCTGAGGGGGGACCTGATTGAGGTATACAAAATTATGAGGGGCATAGAGAGGGTGGATAGAAAGGAACTTTTCCCCTTAGTAGAGGGATCAATAACAAGGGGGCATAGATTCGAGGTAAGGGGCAGGAGGTTTAGAGGGGATTTGAGGAAAAACTTTTTCACCCAGAGGGTGGTTGGAATCTGGAACTCACTGCCTGAAAGGTTGGTAGAGGCAGGAACCCTCACAACATTCAAGAAGCATTTGGATGAGCATTTGAAATGCCATAGCATACAAGGCTATGGACCAAATGCTGGAAAATGGGATGAGATTAGATAGGGCTTGATGGCCGGCGCGGACACGATGGGCCGAAGGGCCTCTTTCTGTGCTGTATAACTCTATGGGGGAGAAATTCGGTTGTTAGCGCCACCGATTAATGCCTAAAGAAGCCGAGAAGTGGGGCGCTAGCCAATATCCGGGTGGGCGTAAGGCGCCTAGCGCCTCACCCCATATTGAGCATGCATTTAGCGCCGGCGCTAAATCTTAGCGCCCGCTCATGGGCGCAGGCTGATTATGACGTCATTTGAGTGTGCAACGCCTTTTGGGCGCCCCGGACCGGAAATTCAGTGGCGCCCCCCTCCGTAGCACCTGGCGCTAATAGTGACAGCTTACCTGGACCTTACCAAGTTGCTCTCGGGCTGGAGGAGCGTTATTTAAAGGGGACTGGTGTGGTTTAAAAGCGGCAGCCATTTTTGGAGCACAACTTCCTCGAGAGCTGCAAAGAGTTGCTGAGCTGCACACTGAGAGCCATTTGACCACTGAGCCAGCGCAGGCAGACGATCTTCAGCCTTCTGAACATCACCTTGCTGTTGGTGAGCCTTGACAATGGGGAACCTTCCTGTGGGCACTTATTATGGGGGCTGCATTGGAGGGGGACGTCCTGCTACTGAATCATCTGGAAAGGGCACTGAGACGCTGGGAGAGGGGGGCGGGCATGGCCAGATGGAGGAGGGCCAACAGACATCGCCACAGCAGACCTTACGCTGGCAGGGTTTTCCGACAGCAGTTTTCCTACATGAACATGCCGGAGGAGCAGTGTGTCAGAAGGCTGCGATTTAGAAAGGAGGTGGTGACTGAGCTGTGCCAGCTGCTTCAGCCAGATCTGCAGCCTCAGATAAGGTGCAGGACATCTCTGTCGGTGGCTGAGAAGATGCCTGCTGGCCTGAACTTCTACGTGAGCAGCCCATCTGAGGCTGCGAGTCAGAGGCTGATCAGAAGTAGCTTCTAGGCCCCTCTCACGAAATGCTTGCTGCCATTCCAAGAACAAGAATGGAACCGGTCTGATACCCCCAAGCCTGTGAAGGGCAAGATGCATGTAAATAGCAGGCATGGCCATTGTAAATGAAGAAAGTGTTTCATTAAACAAAATGTGGTTCCTTCAAACATGAGAAAGCTATGGCAACAGAAAGCAAAACTAACACACTGACACATAACTGGCTCTCACACCCGGGAGACTGTCCAAAACATTAATCACATTCCGACCATCTTCCTTGGCCTTGATTCCACTGCGCCAACCAAAGCATCCAATGCCCCATCAGTGAGTCGTTCCGCCCTCTGCCTCACCCTTTCCATGTCTTGCTAGGCTGGTGCGCCACAGGTAGTCTCCCACCGCTTTGAAGGCCTACAAGGCAGTGAGTGTGTCTGCTGATGCCAATTGACCTGCCCCTTTAAGAGCTGGCCGGCGCCACTGTGTCTCAGGGAAAGTGATTATTGACAGCACCGTCGCTGCACCCCGCCGCTGCGAAATTGGGTTGCGCCGCCGGGTTAGCGCCTTAAGAGTAGCGTGCAGCGCCTGATTTAGCGCCGCAATCACCTTTAGGGGCGCTGCAACCCAATATCGTGCCAGGTGGCGCTAAATCGCAACTGGCGCTCAGCTTTGCGCTTCTCCAGAACTAGGGCCCCAAACGGGGCTATACCCAATTTCTCGCCCTATGACTCTAAGCAAATTTGTCAAACATGACTTCCCCTTCGTAAAACCATGCTGACTTTGTCCTATTAAATTATGTTTATCCAAATGTCCCGTTATTGTCTCCTTAATAATGGACTCTAAAATTTTACCAACCACAGATGTTAGGCTAACTGGTCTATAGTTTCCAGCCTTCTGTCTACTGCCCTTTTTAAATAAGGGTGTTACATTAACAGTTTTCCAGTCTGCCGGGACCTTTGCTGAGTCCAAGGAGTTTTGGAAAATTATTACCAATGCATCCACAATCCCTACCGCCACTTCCCTCAAGACCCTAGGATGTAAGCCATCGGGTCCAGGGGATTTATCCGCCTTAAGTCCCATTATTTTACCGAGTACCACTTCATTCATGATTTTAATCGTATTTAGCTCCTCCCCCCCTAGAGCCCCCTGTTTGTCCAGTGGTGGGATATTCTTAGTGTCCTCTACTGTAAAGACTGATACAAAATATTTGTTCAGCGTTTTTGCCATCTCCATGTTGTAGTGTATGTAACCGTTCCACCTTTAAGAGAACCATTCCACCTTTAAGAGAACTATTTTAAGAGTTGCACGACTTTATCTTGGCTGCTGTATACTGTAATACCGGTGGTGACCACACCGGTATATAAGTGCTGTGTAATGATTTATTGGGCAGTTCCGCCCTGACCTTCGACTAGTAAAGACCTGTTAAAAGTTTACTCTTGTGGTCTGTGTAATAATTCTCATTATAACACACAGACTTAACAGAGGCGACGAGTACGATCTTACCCTGCGGCAGAGATACATCCAAGGCAGTTTAACGGGCGTCGAGAAGAGGCATCCGCCCTCATCATTCTGCTGAGAAAAGACTCGGGTCTGCAGAGCAAAGGAAGAATTCTGACACGAAGCCTTCCATCAGCAACAGGCAGTGATCATCCTTTCTATCACGGTGGTGGGTAAGCCGATCAGCGACGAGCAGCAAGTCGGCCGTCAAGTAGGGGAGGGAGAAACGGAGGATATAAGGGCGGAGAACTCGACCACGGCCGGGAAAAAGAGCCGGACAGAAGTCGGGGCCAGAGGTGCTGAGACTGGGGCAGCGTAAGGCACGGAAGCCGCGGTGAATGCAAACGCAGCCGGTGTGAGAGACCGGGCTGCAAGCGGGCTGGGAGACGCAACAGCGTCGAGAGAGAGCTCGACCACGACCGGTGAAAAAGGCTGGGCAGCTACCGAGGCTGCGAGGCGCAGCGACCAGGACAGCGTAAGGCGCGGGAGAAAATAAAAAAACCGCGGAGAACTCAGCCGCAGCCGGGGGGGGAAAGGACCGGACTGCAAGAGGGGCTGGGAGGCACGATCGTAAGGCGCGGGAGAAAATAAAAAATCCGCGGAAAACTCAGCCGCAGCCGGGGGGGTAAAGGACCGGACTGCAAGAGGGGCTGGGAGGCACGATTTGAAAACCGCTGGGGAGGGTGAACGCAGCAATACAGCAATCGCCATTACAGCCAGCGGGGGAGAAAGGCAAACGCGGGAAGCCGCCATTTTCATAGGCGGGGGAAGAAGACAAGCGTGGGAAACCGCCATTTTGAAAAAAAAATAAAAGAAAAATTTCTTTTTGTTTCTCAAGAAGAGTGCGAGGATGCCTAAGCGTGGTAACATCAACGATTTCGATCCCGATGTTGAAGATTGGGCCACGTATGTAGAACGCATAGAGATATATTGTAAGGCAAATAAAATATCAAATGAAGATAAAGCATTAACCTTACTAAACTCAATGGGTGCGAAGACATACGGGCTATTGAAGCATCTTCTATCACCAGCTAAACCGGCGGATCAGACTTTCGCTAATATTGTTGCTGTCCTGAAGAATCATTTGAACCCCACACCGCTGATGTTAGCGGAACGATTTAAATTTTATGCGAGAACGCAACTGAAAGAGGAAAGCAACGCGGAGTACTTAATTGAACTGCGTAAGCTAGCGAAATACTGTCAGTTTGGGGAAAGACTGACAGAGGCACTGAGAGACAAATTCGTGTGTGGATTGTCGAAAGAAGGAACACAAAAGCAGTTGCTTGAAGAGAATGATCTTACACTTGATAAGGCTGTCACTATTGCAGCATCGCACGAAGCCGCAGCGAGAGGCACTACGGAAATGCAGCTGAAGGCAGCGGTACTCAGCGTAGATCAAATGGCTTCGGGTACAACGAAATGTTATCGTTGTGGGAAGACAACACACGATCAGAACCAATGCTGGTTTAAAAACCAGGAATGTAGAAAATGTGGCAAGCTTGGTCACATAGCTAAAGTATGCCGGTCAGGAAAGAAGACCAGCAACAAAAAGTCACCGCAGGAAAAGTGCAGAAAGGTACATAAGGTGGCTGAGAAGAGTTCGGATGAACAGAATTCGGATTCAGACTCCAACAGCAAGGAACTGGGTAGTCTGAGAATTCACAATGTGAGTAAGGAAGCTGACCGACAAACTATCTGGGTCACACTTCAGATAGCAGGAGTCCAAGTGAAGATGGAATTGGACACCAGATCAGCGTTGACGGTCATGAATAAGCAAGATTACAAAAAGTTATTCAAACATATTCCCCTACGGGAGACAGAGATAGTATTAAAGACATACACGGGGCAAAGAGTATACCCCATTGGAAAGATAAAAGTCAAGGTGGTACACAAGGGCAAAGAACACCAAGGAATGGACATATATGTACTACCTGAGGGAGGTCCACCACTTCTGGGACGGGAGTGGATCAGGAAAATAAATATGGACTGGCACTCCCTAAAAGCAATAACGGTAGATTCCGGGAAAAACAAAGATGTCAAACCTGCACGATTGTCCAGAATATTGGATGAGGGCATATGCAGCAGTGACAGTGACAAAGCAGAGAGTGAGAACTCGGTGAAGACAATCAGCTCAGACTCTGGTACTGATGATGGTAAGACCAGCCCATGTGCAAAAGACAAGTCTAAAATGGACTTGCAGACTAATGATGGAAAAACGAAGGAGTGCATAAATGCTTCAGGAGAGAACCAAGTATCAGAACAGAATTCCACTGAACAACAACAACATAGTTTGACAGAGAATTCTGCATCTGTCCAGTCGACCGACATGCACATTTCTGAGGAACACCGGGCTCGAACTCAACTCAATTTCAAACTACAACAGCAATTAGAACAAATGATTCGCCGTTTTGAGCAAGAGATGAATGCAAAGAAAAAGTTCTTTGACACAGAGTGGGAGAATCTGGAAAGACAGCAGAAGCAGCTGATTGAGAAAATGGAACAGGAACACACAAACCGTCTGCGCGATGAGGCCAAACGAATCAAAGCTGAGCAAGAAAGGGAATATGTCAAATTCATCGATCAGTTGAAAGCTAAGAAGAAAGAGCACCCTTTTGTGAGCAGTGTCAGCAGTAATAAGTCACTCAGGGAATTGGTGACAGAGGCAAAAGCTGAAGTGATGGAGGAAATAGAAGACAATAGAGAAGAAGCAGAAGATGATGACTCATCTGAACCATTATCACCCCTACCAGGTCACGCACGTGGTCCCTCCGAACTGAGCCAAATCAGTCTGGAAGTAGAAAAACTTCCCAAGGTACTCGAGCCTTTAGAAGTCAGCAATGCTGGTTCTGCAGTTACGAAAGTTCAAGCTGTTAAGTCCAGTGAAGGACTATTAGATGAGTCACCCCAGCAACAAGAACCTACTACACCACCGAAAACTACTACACCACCGAGGCGTTATCCGGACCGAGTCAGGAGGCGCAGGAGGCGCCGCCTCAGAGACTGAATCTGTGAACTGTTTTTACATGAAGTTGTGTATATATGTTATGATGTTATGTTTAATGGGGAATATATACGGTTAAGCTAAAAAGGGAGGATTGTAGTGTATGTAACCGTTCCACCTTTAAGAGAACCGTTCCACCTTCAAGAGAACTATTTTAAGAGTTGCACTACTTTATCTTGGCTGCTGTATACTGTAATACCGGTGGTGACCACACCGGTATATAAGTGCTGTGTAATGATTTATTGGGCAGTTCCGCCCTGACCTTCGACTAGTAAAGACCTGTTAAAAGTTTACTCTTGTGGTCTGTGTAATAATTCTCATTATAACACACAGACTTAACACATGTTTCCCACCATTAATTTCCCGGTCTCATCCTCTAAGGGACCAACATTTACTTTTGCCACCCTTTTTCTTTTTATATAACTGTAGAAACTCTTGCTATCTGTTTTTATATTTTTTGCTAATTTACTTTCATAATCTATCTTCTCTTTCTTAATCAATCTTTTAGTTATTTTTTGCTGTCTTTTAAATGCTTCCCAATCTTCTATCCTCCCACTAGATTTGGCTACGGAACAGCTCTCTCCTGTCCCAGTACTGGTGTCAGACTCCCGCTCTCGACTGCAGAGAACCCTATCTATCCCCCTAATGATATTATCCCCTACCACTACAACATTTCTATTTACTCCCCCCTCTTGAATGGCCCCTACTCTTTCATCAAACTACAAGTGGTCAATCCAACTTATCAACTTAGTTTCCAAGGCCAGGATGTCCCTCCTGTGTTCCAGCGCCCAGAACTGTGTACAATACTGAACTGTTGTTGACCCGACCTTTTGAAAACTAACTCCCACTTCCTCGGACTTCTGCTCTATCCCTTGAGCTATACATCCTTAGACCCTGTTTGCCTTTTTCACTACTCCTGTATACGTGCACTGACACTCCTCCCCACTCCCCCAGATCTTTACCCAGGTTGTTTCCTGTTGACTGTTTCCATTTATTTTCCACTCCCATTGTTTGTTTCACTTTCCCAAACTCATGACTTTGCATTTTCCTATCTGTAGTCTATTTGTATCCTTCTGCTGATGTTTCCTTATGGGTATTTTCCAGATCGAACAGTTTTTCTGTCTCTTGCCTTTTAAATCTTGACCATTTTTGTGGAAAGCAGTGCTCAAATTAATTTGCAAACATTGGCAGAAAGAAGTTATGAAGGGCATCCACTATTCCTAGTCATTTGCCGTCGTGTCCCTCACAGGATCCCTCAAGGCTCTCCCTTGTCACTTGTTCTCCTGAATATTTATATAAAAGCCTATCATTTTTAAAAAATATTTTGTGCAATCCATTATTTATTTTGTCTCCTCTAATTGATTTCTTCACATCTTTTTTTTTCTTTTTTCCTGTCCTCAGCCCAATCTTTAATCTTACCTATATAGTTTAATGCTTAATATAAGATCTTTTTCTGATCCCTTATCCTCTGTATCACTTCTCTTATTACCCATGATGTTTCCCTCGCTCCTCTACTGCACATAGTACCTGTTGGAATGTACTTGTTTTATAGCCCTTTATTTATGTCTCTGATTATACTCTATTTTCTCTCTGTACCTGCCCAGCTAACAGTATCTGCCAAACCATCATTCTTAGTTATTTCCTTGTCACCTTAAAGTCTGCCTTCTTGTAGTTAGAAGTCTTTATTACACTCTCATTTTCTATCATGTCTTATTTTAATCTGCATTATATTGTGATTTCTATTATCTAGTTCTTCTCTGCCTTTAACTGTATCAAACATACCCTATCCATTGCATAACAGCAAGTCTAGCATTGTTCTCCCTTGTAGGTTCCATAACCATTTGAGTCAAATAACAACAACAACAACAACTTGTATTTATATAGCGCATTTAACATAGTAAAATATCCCAAGGCACTTCACAGGAGTATTATAAGACAAAAAATTTGACACCAAGCCACATAAGGAGAAAATTAGGGCAGGTGACCAAAAAGCTTGGTCAAAGAGGTAGGTTTTAAGGAGCGTCTTAAAGGAGGAAAGAGAGGTAGACAGACAGAGAGGTTTAGGGAGGGAATTCCAGAGCTAAGGGCCCAGGCAACAGAAGGCACGGCACCAATGGTTGAGCAATTAAAATCAGGGATGCTTAAGAGGGCAGAATAAGAGGAGCGCAGATATGTCGGGGGGTTGTGGGGCTGGAGGAGATTACAGTGATAGGGAGGGGTGAGGCCATAGAGGGATTTGAAAACAAGGATGAGAATTTTTAAATCGAGGTGTTGCTTAATCGGGAGCCAATGTAGGTCAGCGAGCACAGGGGTGATGGGTGAATGGGACTTGGTGCGAGTTAGGACACAGGCAGCCAAGTTTTAGATGAACTGAAGTTTACATAGGGTAAAATGTGGGAGGCCAGCCAAGAGTGCATTGGAATAGTCAAGTCTAGAGGTAACAAAGGCATAGATGAGGTTTCAGCAGAAGAATAGAGGCAAGAGCGGAGACGGGCGATGTTACGGAGGTGGAAATAGGCGGTCTTAGTTATGCAGTGGATATGTGGTCGGAAGCTCATTTCAGGGTCAAATGTGATACCAAGGTTGCGAATAGTGTGGTTCAGCCTCAGACAGATGTTAGGGAGAGGGATGGACTTTGTGACGGGGACTCTATATAACAGGAGGGAGAAGAAAACAATGGCTTTGGTCTTCCCAATATTTAATTGGAGAAAATTTCTGCTCATCCAGAACTGGATGTCTGACAAGCAGTCTGACAATTTAGAGACCATGGAAAGGTCAAGAGAAGTGGTGGTGAGGTAGAGCTGGGTGTTGTCAGCGTACATGTGGAAACTGATGCTGTGTTTTCGGATGATGTCATGTAGATGAGAAATAGGAGGGGGCCAAGGATAGATCCTTGGGAGACACCAGAGGTAACAATGCGGGAGCGGGAAGAGAAGTTGTTGCAGGTGATTCTCTGGCTACCATTAGATAGGTAAAAATGGAACCAGGCAAGTGCAGTCCCACCCAACTGGACGATGTTGGAGAGGCATTGGAGAAGGATGGAGTGGTCAACCATGTCAAAGACTGCAGACAAGTCAAGAAGGACAAGGAGCGATAGATTACCTTTGTGACAGTCACCAAAGATGTCATTTATGACTTTGATGAGAGCCATTTTGGTACTGTGGCAGGGGTGGAAACCTGATTGGAAGGATTCAAACATGGAGTTACGGGAAAGATGGGTATGGATTTGGGAGGCGACAACAAGTTCAAGGACTTTGGAGAGGAAAGGGAGGTTGCAGATGGGGCAGGAGTTTGCAAGGATGTTTTTTTGAGGAGAGGGGTAATGATGGCAGAATTGAGGGAGAGGGGGTCAGTACCTGAGGAGAGAGAACCATTAACAATGTCAGCTAAAATGGGAGCCAGAAAGGAAGTTGGGTGGTCAGCAGTTTGGTGGGAATAGGGTCAAGGGAGCAGGAAGTGGGTCTCATGGACAAGATGAGCATGGAGAGGTCATGAGGGGAGATCAGAGAGAAACTGGTGAAAGGTATGAGTTCAGGTCAGTACATAATCATGTCCAGAAATAGTCATCCACTCTTCATATCTATATATATAAAAGGATACATCTGTCTGTCTGTCATTCCGTCTGTCTGTCTGTATTGAATTAACTTGAAAGTTATAGAGCGTACCTACACGTGCGTTACGTCGAAAGAAAGCTGACGATTCCAGAACCGTCCTAAGTGTATTTACGTTTCGGCCGGACTAAAATTGCGCCCGCGGTATCCAAAAAACATTCAAAATTCCGCTCATTATCCACTCATTAGCATTGAGTGACATCGAGGTCGACCAATCGTACGGCGGGTTCCTGGCGCGTGCGGCCGGGCCCTCCTGCGGTCGAGTGGCGGGACGATTGACCAATCCTACACTTCGGTGACCTGACGGTCCACCAATCGGTGCCTGTGTGGGCGGGCCTTATCGTTCTGAACCGAGGTGAGTCGCCGCCATCTTGATTCCAAACTTTTCCTTTCTTTTTCCCGCTTTCTGCGTGTTTCTTTTCAAATCTACATTTCCAGCAAAAAAAAAAGTTGCTTTTAAAAGACAAATTGTTTTTTTAAAAAGTTAATTAATTTGTAAATCTTTTGTCTAACCTCTATAATTTTCCTACCTTTCACCGTTCTTCCAGGCCTCAAAGCCTGGGCGTCTGTTGACCAGCCACGCCTGAGCTAGGCGCCTCCCGTCGCGATCTTTGTGAAGGCTGGAGGGGGCGGGCCTGAGCCGAGCGTCGCCACCGCCGCCATCTTAGTAAAGGCGGGCAGGGCGGGAGTCAGCGTCCGCGTCATCTTCTGCCCGGAGCGCAACTTGAGTCCGGCCGGGCCTCACGCGGTAGGTTGTGCGGCGGCGTCTCTCTGGTCTTGAAGCCGGCTCGGGCGGGGACATCGGGAGATCGCGGGGGCGGGACATCGGGAGATCCGGGGGCGGGACATCGGGAGATCGGGGGGGCGGGACATCGGGGGACGGGAGATCGGGGGGCGGCACATTGGGAGGTCGTGGGGCGGCACATCGGGATCACAGAATCACAGAATCCCCACAGTGCAGATAGAGGCCATTTCGGCCCATCGAGCCTGCACCGACACATATCGCACCCTATCCCAGTAACCCCACGCATTTAATCCCCTAACACTAAGGGTCAATTTATCATAGCCAAATCAACCTAACCCGCACATCTTTGGACTGTGGGAGGAAACCGGAGCACCCGGAGAAAACCCATGCAGACACGGGGAGAATGTGCAAACTCCACACAGACAGTCGCCCGAGGCCAGATTTGAACCCGGGCCCCTGGCGCTGTGAGGCAACAGTGCTAACCACTATGCCACCGTGGTTAGCACCACGGGGCAGGACATCGGGAGATCACGGGGTGGGACATCGGGAGATCGGGGGCGGGACATTGAGAGATCGCGGGGCGGCACATCGGGAGATTGCGGGGCGGCACATCGGGAGATCGGGGGGCGGGGACACCCCCTCTCCCCCCTCCCCTCCCCTCCCCCCTCCCCATCCTCCCCCCTCCCCTTCCTCCCCCCCTCCCCCTCCCCTTCCTCCCCCCCCTCCCCCTCCCCCCTCCTTCCTCCCCCCTTCCCCTTCCTCCCCCCTTCCCCCCTTCCCCTCCCCCCTCTCCCTTCCCCCCCTCCCTTCCCCCCTCCCCTTCCCCTCCCCCTCCCCTTCCCCTCCCCCTCCCCCCCTCCCCCTCCCTCCTCCCCCCTTCCTCCCCCCCTTCCCCCCTCTCCCCTTCCCCCCTCTCCTTTCCCCCCCTCCTCCCCTTTCCCCTTCCTCTCCCCCCTCCCTTCCCCCTCTCCCTTCCCCCCTCCCCTTCCCCCTCCCCTTCCCCTTCCTCTCCCCCTCTCCCTTCCCCACCTCTCCCTTCCCCCCTCTCCCTTCCACCCCTTCCTCTCCCCCCCTCCTCCCCCTCCCCCTCCCCCTCCCTTCCTCTCCCCCCTCCCCCTCCCCTTCCTCCCCCCGCCCTCCCCCTCCCCTTCCTCCCCCTCCCCCTCCCCCTGCCCTTCCTCCTCCCCCTCCCCTTCCTCCCCCCTCCTCCCCTCCCCTTCTTCCCCCCCTCCCCTTCCTCCCCCTCCCCTTCCTCCTCCCCCTCCCCTTCCTCCTCCCCCTCCCTTCCTCCTCCCCCCTCCCCTTCTCCTGCCCCCTCCCCCTCCCCTTCCCCACCCCCTTCCTCCCCTCCCCTTCCCCTCCCCCTTCCGCCCCTCTCCCCCTCATTTAGCCAGCCTTAGTGCAGTTACCAGTTACCATCATGTTATTGTTAAACATACAGGCCTAGAAATTGAGTGCCCTTAGCGCCGATTTTGCGGCGCTAGAGGGCCTAGCGCTGCATTTTGGCGCCGGCGCCGAAATTCAGTTGCGGCCGCCTCGCCCGTGGCAGCCGCAACTAAGACTCTGGCAACCGAGTCTTCCCCGAGTTTGCGCCGGCGCATTAAGGTCGCGCGGCGGCCGGCCGCTTTCCCGTCGGCTGCCTGGCCGCACCTCCCTCCCCGGACTCCTCCACCCCCCCCCCGCGGAACAGATGCGTCTGGCCTGGCAAGCCCGGCACTTGTCCGAGGTGCCGGGCTCATTTTTCAATATTTGAACGGACAGCGGGCGGGTGCAGGCAGCTCCTCCTTAACTGAAGGAGGAGGCCTGCACTTCCCCAGCCTGCCGCACCGCATCGGGTGCCGCAGCGCCGGATTAGCGCCGCAATTCGGCACTCAGCGCCCATTGGGAGGCGCTCACGCCCGCCAGTAGCGCCGGCAGCCGTCTGGGCGCGGCGCTACTGAATTTTTGGCGCGCGCAAGGGAATTAGCGCCGGCGCTAAATTTCCGGCGCTAAAGCCCTGGCGCGGCGTCAACTCAATTTCTAGGCCACAAAGTCACTCAACCTCCATTTCTTTTCACTTCCATCCCTGGAAAGATCAGTAGCCTTGTAAAATTTCTCAATTGGTCGGTATATTAAAAGAGGTTTCTGTGATTCCTTCTTTGGCGAAAACTTCCAGACCCCTACTTTGTGCACAAGTTATCTGACTTTTTTGCATACTTCTTTAAGGCAGTCATTTTCCCTCTTCTTTATCCAAGCCTAGCCTAGTTATCATGTTTGACATCTGCAATTACTACCACATGGCTCCCCTTCTCAGCTACCCTACCTCCCAGTCTCCATTCCTCTTGTTGAAATCCCCACTTCCTCAAATTCTGCTCATCTTTCTACCTATACTACTTGTGTATTCTACCTTTTTTCCTGCCTGCCAAAATACGTCAGTTAAAGCCTTGAATTGTCGCATCCCCCCCTCGACTTACTAGTTTAAAATGCTCCTACTGTTCAATTTACCCTGTCTGCAAGAATATTGGTGTCTGTTCAGTTCAGATGAAATCTATGTAGGGGGTGGCGTGTGGCGCGTGTGCCCAGTCAGCTTCGCCTCTGACTGTCCCTTGAGCAGTTTGAATCGTTCCCACACCCCTGGG